>NC_080166.1:132691209-133326209 GCF_950295315.1 Erinaceus europaeus | reverse complement strand
GCTTCACCAATCACAAAGCTTTTTCCCCTGTATGTGGGGACCTGAGGGTCAAAACCGGGTCCTTGCACATTATAACATGTGCACTCAACCAGCTGTGTCACCACCCAGTCCCTTATTAATTTCTTTAAAATGTCCTTGAAACTTATTTAAGTGTGTGTGTGTGTGTGTGTGTGTGTGTTTTCATATATCCCTGCCTATTGATCCTATCTAGAGTTTTTTTTTTTTATTGGAGGGATTGATGTATTACAGTCGACAATAAAATAAAGTAGTTTGCACATGTGTAACATTTCTGTTTTCCATGTAACAATTCACCCTCTTTTAGGTCTTCCTCTGCCATCATGTTCTAGGACTTGAACTCTTCCCCCCACCTCAGAGTCTTTTACTTTGGTGCAATACACCAATACCAGTCCAAATTATGCTTCATGTTTTCTTATTTTTCAACTTCTTTTTTTAATTAGCAATTTAATAATTATTAACAAGTAAAGAGCATTTGTTTATAATATGTTTATAACTGGGCTCATTGCTTTAGCAATAAATCCATTGCACTCAGCAGCCATTTTTTCTCTTCTGCACAGCCAAAGAAACTATCACACAAACAGAGACCCCTCACAAAATGGGAAAAGATCTTCAAATGCCATACATCAGACTAGAGACTAATCACCAAAATATACAAAGATCTCAGCAAACTTAGCAACAAAAAAACAAATGACACCATCCATAAATGGGCAGAGGATGTGAACAGAACATTCACTCCAGAGGAGATCCAAAAATCTAACAAGCATATGAAAAACTGCTCCAGGTCGCTGATTTTCAGAGAAATGCAAATAAAGACAACACTGAGATACCACCTCACTCCTGTGAGAATGGCATACATCAAAAAGGACAGCAGCAACAAATGCTGGAGAGGCTGTGGGGACAGAGGAACCCTTTTGCATTACTGGTGGGGATGTAAATTGGTCCAGCCTCTGTGGAGAGCAGTCTGGAGAACTCTCACAAGGCTAGACATGGACCTTCCATAAGACCCAGTAATCCCTCTCCTGAGGATATACCCCAAGGACTCCCTAACACCCAACCAAAAAGATATGTGCACACCTATGTTCATAGCAGAACAATTTGTAATAGCTAAAACCTGGAAGCAACCCAGGTGCCCAACAACAGATGAGTGGAACGCTGTGGTACATATACACAATGGAATACTATGCAGCTCTTAAGAACAATGAACCCACCTTCTCTGACCCATCTTGGATGGAGCTGGAAGGAATTATGTTAAGTGAGTTAATTCAGAAAGATAGAGTATGGGATGATCCCACTCATCAACAGAAGTTGAGAAAGAAGAACAGAGAGGAAAACTCAAAGCAGGAGTTGACTAAATTTGGAGTAGGGCACCAAAGAAAAAACCCTGGTTGGAGGGTGAGGGTGAATGTTCAACTTCATGGGATGGGGGTGGGGGTCAAGGGGGAGGGGATGAGACACAGTCTTTTGGTGGTGGGAATGGTGTTTATGCACACTGCTATCAATTTGCAGTCATATAAATCACTATTTAATTATTAGGAGAGGGGAAAAATTGATTATCTCAAATGTTTTAAAGCATGGACTGAGTTTTTTGTAATATTTATTTATTCCCTTTTGTTGCCCTTGTTGTTTTATTGTTGTAGTTATTGATGTTGTTCTTGGATAGGACAGAGAGAAATGGAGAGAGGAGGAGAAGACAGAGAGGGGGAGAGAAATAGACACCTGAACACCTGCTTCACTGCCTGTGAAGCGACTCCCCCCTACAGGTGGGAAGCAGGGTGCTGGAACCTTGATCCTTATGGCAGTCCTTGCACATTGCACCGCCTTTGCTTAACCCGCTGTGTTACCGTCTGACTCCCCTGAGTCTTTTTAATACATAGGCTGATTCTTTTATATATTGATTCTCTTAAAAGCTTAGTCCAGGGAGAAGAAAAGCAACTGGTGGCATAGTTATATGCAAACAATGTTAAAGTACATGAATTATGGTGAGGGTGTGTATGATACAGCAAATCCTAACAAAGGGATTCTTCAAAGTTAACCCAACTGCCAAAAAATGTGATTATTGCAATAACTATCTATTGTCTTCTTAAACCCTAAGACAACAGCAATCTCCCGCTTAGTCTATAGAGCCTATGTTTCTCCCAATCCTGGAACCTCAAACCTGGAGGTGGGGCTCACTTCCCTGCATGCTTCTCTCAAGTCAGGCCAAATGATACTGAATCCACTGATTCTAACCTAATCAATGCAATGAGTACCATCTCAGCATGCTTCACCCCAGACTATGTACAGAGACATCAGGCATGGATGGCCAACCCTTCACCCTCATCACTCCGGTGAGACCTTTCCTTTCATGGTAGTCTCTAGTTCCATTCCACGAGGTTCTTTCTTTCTTTTCCATCTATCTATCTATCTATCTATCTATCTATCTATCTATTTATCTTTCTTTCTTTCTTTCTTTTTTTATTAGCTAGGACAGAGAGAGATTGAGATATTGATAGGGGAAGGGAAGATAGAGAGGGTTTCAAAAGAGAAACACCAGCAGACATGCCTCACTACTTGTGAAGCTTCCCCCTTGCAAGTGGGGAGCAAGGGGTGGAACCCAGATTGTTGTGCTTGGTAACATGTATGGTCAGCCACCACCTAGCCCCCAGCATCATTTCTTTTAATGGTCTTGAGATTTTAATAACTTATATGTAGTTATATTGTCATTAGTAGTCACCACCATTAACTTGCAAGGTTAGATCAGATGCAACTATTGTTATTTTGCTGTTTTCCTACAGGATGCAGGAAGCTTCATGCTGACTGATACTGTCAACATTTTAGAGTAACTCCACACTAGAATGGCATTTATGCTGAACGGTATACTTTTCTCCTCTTATATCACTCATAAAGCACATGGGAGATCTTAACCAATCAAAACTTTCCTTGGCAATATTTAACTCAATATTTAACCTGTTTTATCTGGAATAAACTCAGTTCTAGAATAAAGACTAATGTCCATGACAGTTTAGGATGAGACTCCGGATGAACTTTCAAGGGAACTTTGATATGTATACGCCTAGCATTATTTTATTATATTGTCAAATGGCTTCTTCGGACATTCACCCACTTTTAGGTAATATTTAGTCCTATTAATTATGGAATTTCCTGCTGTGAACAGAAGCTCTTCATGCAAGATATTTTGGAGAAAATAATAACTATTAATGTAGAAGAGAAACGATATGGTTATCGCACAACCAAATGTCTTGATTCTTTCAGACCTGTCTTCAGTGCATCAGCTTTCCTGTGGCTAGTTGCCCTGAAGGTGACAAGATGGTACCCAGTAGCTGTATGTTTAAGACAAAGAAATATAATAAAATCTGACGTTCTCCAATTCCAGATATGGGAAGATAAGGCAAAGAAACAGCTATTACATTATGCTAGCAAAACAAGCTGAGTCTTTCCCCTCTGGCAGAGTGCACTAGGCATGTGCCTGAGATTTCTCAACTCTGTTGATCTTTCAGGTGAATAATTTTTTCCACACACTGTAGTCATATGACATAATTAGGTTCAAATCTATTTTTTTTTTTTACTTTTAAAATTTTATTTGTTAGGACAGAAAGACATTGAGAGGGAATGGGGGTAGAAAGGGACAGAGAGAGAGAGAGAGAGAGAGAGAGAGAGAGAGGAGAGAGAGAGAGACTTGCAACATTTGCTTCACCACTCATAAAACTTGCCTCCAACCAGGGGGTACCGGGAGGCTTGAATGCGAGTCCTTTCTCACGGTGAAACATGCACTTAACCAGGTACACCACTGCGTGGGCACTGTAATGTTCTTTAGTGGTAGAAATTACTATAGCAGGCCCATGTAACTGCCAACTTCACCCTTTTAAGATTCATTCATTAGAGGTTTAAATGCTTCTCATGAAACATATTGGGTCACATTCACACATTGTAACAGTTAGTTAGTATACGCTAATTCTAGGAATTCTTGGAATTCTTCAGTCAAATTTGATTTTAAGTATCTTCATCTTTCTATTGTGGTCAGTGGTATGTGTTATATAAATTTCTCAAATAATTTTAAATACTGTGATTTATATGAGATCTCTTTTAAAAATAAACCAAAAAAGTAGTGGATAACTGATTAATGCAGCCTCTAGCAATTAATTTCAAGATTAGCTTTCCTTTAGGGTTAAGGTTATATTTAGATGGCATATAACACTGGACATAATCACCATCTAAATGGTTGATTTGCTCAATATCAGACTATCACTTTTGACAGATGGGTTTATCAAAGAAACACAGATGAAATTTATGTTATATTCAAAGACTGATAGTTGATGAGATATTCAGGAGTGATAAACAAGAGGGCCTTGGAGGTGGTTCAGTGGATAAGGCAATGGACACTCAAGTATGAGGACACTCAAGTTCGATCCCAGCATACAAGTCAGAGTGATGTCAAATAAATAAATCTAAAAATGGAGTATAGGCAGGGAATAACTATATACGTGATAGATAATTATACTACTGATCAGGAAAATCAATATCTTACCTGTTTGATATATTGCGTATTTATTATGTGCATTTTCAAGAGAAGACATTCCTGTAGCAAGCTGTCTTACTGAACTTAATTGGTAGCTGACTGTCTTGAAAATTTAGCTCAATTATATGCTCATGTATATTTTTAAGTGACTTCAATCACGATAAATGTTTCTACATATAGAGCAGAATGCACTGCGCTGTTTATGTCTTTCCTAAATTTACCCAGGTTGAGATTTAAACCTTTTTCTCAGTGTAGCTCATCATGTGGTCTGACTTGGGACTTGGTTAAACAATCTGGTGTGACTTTGCTTATTCTTTCTTTGTGATAAGGCTAATACAAGTGGAAGGGAATTATAGAGTAAAAGAGAGACACCCGCACAACTACTTCACTGCTCCTGAAACTTCCTCTCTGCACCTGACAAGTGGTGGTTTGAACTCGGGCCCTCGGGCATTGTAGTATTTGCAATTAACAGGGGGTGCCAATGCCTGGACCCTGGTGTGGATATTTTCTTTGGTCAACTGTGCTTTAAAATATGATGTCACAAAATGTACGTGAACACTTGTCTCTTCATAAACTTCCCCTTCCCCCTCCCTCCTCTCTCATTTAAAATCTTTCAAGAGAGGGCCGGGCCATAGTGCATGTCTGGCAGGAAGCACAGGGACCAGCACAAGAATCCCTGTTTAAGTCCCGGATTCCTCATCTGCGGGGGGGGGGGGGGGGGGGGGGGGGGGGGGGGTCCGCTTCCCAAGCAGTGAAGCAGATCTGCAGGTGTCTGTCTCTCCGCATCTCTAGCTTCCGCTCCTCTCTCAAGTTCGCTCTGTCCTAACCAACAACAACAGCAGCAGCAACAACAGTAACAGCAACAACAACAATGGAAAAAAAAAAAAAAAAAGATGGCCTCCAGTAGCAGCGAATTAGTAGAGCAGGCACTGAAGCCCAGCAATAAACCTTGAGGCAAAATAAATAACATAAAATCTTTCAACAACACATATCATCTACAAGTATTTTAGCTTTAACATTGTTTTCATCTATCCCATCAAAAGCAATGCTTCCAGAACCCAACATAAATTTGTTCACCTAGATGTGCTAGACTTCTACAATAAAGTCATCTCAATCATTTATAAATATTACTTTACCCAATTAGTGGTACAAAAACAAATTCATCTATGATGTGCCTTCTTCAATACACACCAAAAGATGGCATAATACCAATTCATGTCAACCTTTCTATTTCCAGTCTATAAGAAATCTTACAATTTCTGTTTATCTTCCTTCATTTCCTTGTTCATGGTTTCAAAATGTCCTATACTTTTCAAAGATAATCTTAGAAATATGTTATCAGTGATTTTGTCTTCAATGAGTCTATTTAACTATAAGATTCTAAATGTTATATTGAAGACAGTGACATTGTACATGCTACTGTCAATTTTTGTTCCAGAAACTAATGCAGATGTTAATAATTTTATGAAGAAACGATTGTGGAAACGTGAGACTCTTTCTTTTTTACTTCATTAAAATGATAGGTTTATTTAATATGACTATATATTTTCTGGATTTTAAATTATTTCTTAAAGCATCTTCATAGTAGTAAAAATGTTTATGCCACTATGAAATACCAAAACTTATTTTTAAGACAGTTTACATAAGTTTACATTCCCCCAAGTTGTATCTAAAACATTTTCTGCTCTTTCTAATTGTTGACTTTGACATGATGTGTATGTCATAGATTTAAACTTTTTATTTCCTTATTTCTCTAATGTATATATTTATATTTTATTTCTAATATTACTTACCTTTTATTTACTAAACATTTATATTGTATAAATTTTTAGAGTCACTTCTCAAATGTATTTAGAGGATTTAATGCTTCTTTATCCAATATTAGCTATTTAAATAACTAATAAAATTATGATTTTTCTAAATGGTATGTTTTTGAAGTCATTATTTTCCTTTCAGTTGTATTTGTGATATTTTGACATGCCAGATATATTATATTATGTTATATTATATTAAGCCAAAGCCAAGCTTAACTTTTGCTGATCATTTTATGATAAGGAAGACATTTCTGTTACTAAAATTGAGACAAAGATAAACTTTGATAGCACGTATCACTTCTGAATTCCATTCTTTTTGGTTTAATTTTTAAATCCATCAATTTTTTGTAATTGAAATTACTTTAACAAAATAATATGTGAAACTATTTGTCTTATAAACTGTCAGAGATGAAATAGAAGTGACCTTTGACCCTCCTCTCTAAATTCATTGGGTAGGCATTGATTTAGGGGAGAGATTCCTCTGATAATGTCTGACGAGGGAAAAACAACAGCAGGATAGGTGAAGCGGGTCTGCAGGTGTCTTTCTCTCCCCCTCTCTGTCTTCCCCTCCACTCTCCATTTCTCTCTGTCCTATCCAACAACAACAATAGTAATAACTACAACAACATCAATAATAACTACAGCAATGAAACAACAAGAGCAACAAAAGGAAATACATAAATAAATATTTTAAAAAATTAAAAAAAATATTCTAACATCCACAACATGAGAGAGTTCAGAAACTCATTGGGAGTTTAGTTACAAGATTAAAGTTCTTCCTAATTCCCCTACTCTGGACACAGAAGGATGCCATCTCTATTCTGATAGGAATGGGGGCACAATGATCCCAAGACCCACACTTCAACCTGGATAAATAGTGCTGAAAGGTATTTGAATAGACATTTCAAAATATGTTTCTTGCATTATAACCATAGAAAACTATAGCAGGGAGTTGGGCGGTAGCACAGCAGGTTAAGCGCACATGGCGCAAAGCATAAGGATCCTCATTCGAGTCCCTGGCTCCCCACCTGCAGGGGAGTCGCTTCACATGCAGTGAAGCAGGTTTGCAGGTGTCTGTCTTTCTCTCCCCCTCTCTGTCTTCCCCTCCTCTCTCCATTTCTCTCTGTCCTATCCAACTACAATGACATCAATAACAACAATAATAACTAGAACAATATAACAACAAGGGCAACGAAAGGGAAAATAAATAAATAAATATCTTTAAAAAAAGAAAACTATAGCCATAGATTTGTAGAATTATAACCATAGAAAAAAATCCATAAATTTGGGATACATTTTGCAAACTGTGGACTATTATTGTTTTGTTCCTTCAACTGAATTTTACCAAGAGCAGTACAAATAAGTTATTTGTCCAACACCAAATAACTTCTCTCCTTTTTGTCATTACTTTGTGCAAGAATTTTGGGACTAAAAGAGGCAGGGTTTATTGTCTGGGCCCATATGTAATCTGTCAATTTTGTGCAGTGGTGAAGAACATATCCAGAGGTAAACATTTTTACAGTTAAAAATATGTGTCCTGAGAGATCTCCAGACTGTTCTCCACAGAGGTTGGACCAATTTACATTCCCACCAGCAGTGCAGGGGGGTTCCTTTGACCCCACACCCTCTCCAGCATTTGCTGCTGTTACCTTTTCTGATGTGTGACATTCTCACAGGAGTGAAGTGATATCTCATTGTTGTCTTGATTTGCATTTCTCTGACAATCAGAGACTTGGAGCATTTTTTCATGTGTTTCTCGGCCTTTTGGATCTCTTCTGTGGTGAATATTCTGTCCAATATTCTCTCAGAAGGCTAGAAATGGACCTACCCTATGACCCTGCAATTCCCCTCCTGGGGATATATCCTAAGGAACCCAACACATCGATCCAAAAAGATCTGTGTACACATATGTTCTTGGCAGCACAATTTCTAATAGCCAAAAGCTGGAAGCAACCCAGGTGTCCAACAAAAGATGAGTGGCTGAGCAAGTTGTGGTATATATACACAATGGAATACTACTCAGCTATTAAAAATGGTGACTTCACCGTTTTCAGCCGATCTTGGATGGACCTTGAAAAAATCATGTTGAGTGAAATAAGTCAGAAACAGAAGGATGAATACGGGATGATCTCACTCTCAGGCCGAAGTTGAAAAACAAGATTAGAAAAGAAAACACAAGTCGAACCTGAAATGGAATTGGAGTATTACACCAAAGTAAAAGACTCTGGGGTGGGTGGGTGGGTGGGGAGAATACAGGTCCATGAAAAATGATGAATGAAATAGTGGGGGTTGTATTGTTAAATGGGAATCTGGGGAATGTTATGCATGTAAAAAAAAAAAAAAAGAAGTAGAAACACAAAGCAGAAATTGACTGAGTTTGGAGTATGGCACCAAAGTAAGAAAGCAGAAGTACACTAGAGTTTGCAGTGAGTACCCTCCCTAACACTTCCTCTCCACTATTCCAAGCTTTGGGTCCATGATTGTTCAACAATTTGTTTGGCTTTGTATGTTAACTCTCTTTTCAGCCACCAGGTTCCAGGTGTCATCAGGATGCCGGCCAGGCTTCCCTGGATTGAAGACCCCACCAATGTGTCCTGGAGCTCAGCTTCCCCAGAGACCCACCCTACTAGGGAAAGAGAGAGGCAGACTGGTAGTATGGACCGACCAGTCAACGCCCATGTTCAGCGAGGAAGCAATTACAGAAGCCAGACCTTCTACCTTCTGCAACCCTCAATGACCCTGGGTCCATGCTCCCAGAGGGATAGAGAATGGGAAAGCTACTGGGGAGGGGGTGGGATATGGAGATTGGGTGGTGGGAATTGTGTGGAATTGTACCCCTCCTACCCTATGGTTTTGTTAATTAATCCTTTCTTAAATAAAAAAAAAGAGAAAAAAAAGAGACAGAGAGACACCTGCAGCCATGCTTCGCCACTTGTGAAGCTTTCCCCCTGCAAGTGGGGATCAGGGGTTTGAATCTGCGTCCTATTGCACTGTAATCTGTGTGCTTAACCAGGTGTGCCCCCACCTGGCCCCTCTTGCTCCTGCTATCTTCATAAATAAATAAAAAAAAATATGTGTCCTAACCCAAGTTGTTCCCTTTCTCTCTCCCTCTCAATTTGTTATGTAGCCTATGGTTGTACCATATTAATTCGGTCCTTGACTTTTCATTCTACTAGTCTTAGAACTCAAGAATAATTTATGGGTGATAATTGATTTTGAACTTTAGTTTTATTTAAAAGTGGATTTGTCTAGGTTCCTAAGCTGAAATAAACATGTGTTAGTGTGCACACATTAGAGTGTGCAAAGGACCCTAGTTGAAGAACCCAGTTTCCCTGTTCTCCCAATTGCAGAAGGGGAAGATTCTCGAGTGATAAAGTAGAAACCAGTGCAGCAGATCTCTCTCTCTCCTTTTCTCTCTCTCTCGTACATCTCTCTTATTTAATTAATTAATGTATTTATTGAATAGAGACAGAGAAATCAGGAGGGAGGGAGACAGCTGCAGCAATGCTTATGAAACTTTTCCCCGTGGGTAGAATACAGAGACTTGAACCCAATTCTTTGTGCATTGTAATAGGACCATCAACCAGATTCTCCATCACCCAACAACTCATGTCTCCATCAACAAAAAAAGAACTGGAATGGCCGCCAGAGCTGTGGAATCAGTATGTAGGCACAGAGCCACAGTGATAACCCTGGTGGCAATAACAGCAAACAAACACAGGATCAGTTTCATTAATTTATTTTGAAAGCTCTATATTTATAAGAAAAAGAATTCAAGATTATATTCTTCCTCAAAATGTTGGTGGTGGGTGATGTATATATTCTGTAACACTATAAGCCTGCAACCTACTATTAATCCTAAATAAAATAAAATAACTAAATAAATAAAAGAAAAAAATAGGATGATTTTATCCAAGATGTTTTCAGTTCTAGACTACTGGGAAGAATTGTATTATTCTTATGAATTATTTTATATTTCATAAGCCTTTTATCTATTTCTTCTTTAATGAGTGTTTTTTTTCTTGTTTTTAATATTGATTTTCCATTTTGTTGCCCTTGTTGTTTTGTATTGTTGTGTTAATTATTGTTATTGATGTCGTCATTCTTAGACAGGACAGAGAGAAATAGAGAGAGGGAGAAAGAAAGAGAGACACCTGCAGACCTGCTTCATCACCTGCGAAGCAACCCCCCGCTACAGGTGGGGAGCCGGGGCTCGAACCAACATCCTTACACCTGTCCTTGCCCTTTGCACCACGTGGCTTAACCCATTGCACTACCACCCGACTCCCTCTCCTCTATTTCTATATCTTTCTTTTCTAGTTCTATCAACTGTATACAAATACATTGTGTCGGCTTCTAGATGTCAGTCATTATTATTTTGAGGTTTTGTTGAACTGCAGTCGACAGTTGTGACTATAATGATATAGTGTTAGAAATTTACCAAAATTCCCTTTGTGCTCTTAATGCATGAGTATTTTCAAGCTAGTTTATTCACTGTTCTTTCTTTTTAACATTCATGTACATATATATCAGTCATAAAGATCAAGCTTTTAATTGTGTTATTTAATTCATCCGTACCATTATTTATTTTCTGTCTGGGAAAATTTCCGTGTCCTGACAGAGCATATAAAAAATATCTAGACAGATTTTGACATTTTTTAATTCTCACGGTACTTATCAGTTTTTGCTCAAATATTTGAAATTTCTTTATATTTGAATGTGAATAAAGAACATTAACTTTCTTTCAGATAATAAAACTCTGCTTACTTTTTGTAGTGCTTTCAGTTTATATTTCACTTATTCTAGTAATAACATTGGCATATTTTCTAAAAATAACATTACAAATATACCTATAATTCATACCCAAGATTTCTCAATCATATTAATGTTTTTTTAATAATAGAATCACAAATTTGTAATATTCTCCACACATGAAATTAGTGATTTGTATTTACACAAAACATTTCTCTCTGTTACACTGCTACCTGTGGTCAGAGCCTCCAGAAGAATTGTCACAGAACCATGAGGGCGAGGGTTTTCCATTGCTTGCTTATTTCTTATATTTTTCTAATTATATGTTCTAATTATATGTATAATACATAATTATATGTATTTATGCTTAGTGTACTCATTCATTATTGCTAAGTGAAGGAGATTAACCAACGACTGAAATCCACAGAACAGAGGAAGCATTACAAAAAGTAAGCAGACTTTTATTATCTGAAAGAAAGTTAAACTGAACATGCACAAACTCCTACTCGCACTTCAGGTCGCAATCTAAATGCATTACTGACGTCATTTACAAAGTTATGAAAATGGCCATTCCTGTTGTTTCCTGGGACTAAATAAGCACTAACAATATATTATTATGACAATAGCATAAAGGCAGAGGCTGACAGGATTATAAAGCACTTTCCTGAGGTACAGGTAGTATTTATTTATTGATCTTTGGATAGAGACAGAGAGAAATTGAGAGGGGAGGGAGAGATAGAGAGGGAAAGAGACAGAGAGATACCTGTAGCCCTGCTTCACCACTCATGAAACTTCCCCCTACAGCTGGGGGTCACAGGCATGGAAGTGAGTCCTTGTGTACTGTAACATAAGCACTAAACCAGGTGCACCACCACCTGGCCCTAGGTACAGGTGGTTCTAAATGAGCTTTGGTTCCCCCATTCCCTGGGAGTAACATTTTGGTTCTGCAAGGGTGAGAAGATTCAGTATGCTTTTGTTAGATATACAATGTATTTACTTATTATTTATTGTCACCAGGGTTACTGCTGTGGCTTAGTGTCTGTACTTGGCAAACGCTAGAAGAAGAAGTGTCTGTACTACAAATTCACTGTTCCCAGTAACTTTTTCTTTCTTTCTCTTTTCATTTCCTTCTTGCTTTCTCTTTCTCTCTTTTTCATTTCTTTTTTTCCTCTTCTTTCTTTTTTCTCTTTCGTTTCCTCTTCTTTATTTCTGTCTTTCTTTCACTCTAATGAATAGAACAGAGATAAATTGAGGAGAGGGAGAGAGTGGAAGTAAAATAGATACCTGCACACCATCTTCACTGCTCCTGATGAACTCCTCCTGTAGGTGGGGAGTGGAAACTCCATCCAGATTCTCTGTGCATGGTAATGTGTGCTCTCAACTACATGGGCCACCCCCCCCCCCGGGCCCCTGCAATTTAAAATAAAGTTACACTCCAGGTCAGTTTTCTCATGTGAAAAGGTATGAGAAATATGGGAAAGTAAACAAAGTTAGCTTTTCTTTCTAACAAGATTGTACTAATAGTTTCTTTCCAGAAGTTTTCCACGGAACAATTCATATTTTCTAAACTGATTTATCTCAACCAAATTGTATGAACTTTGATCTGAGTGACTCAAAACTGGGTCATGCATACATGACAATTCACATAGCCCACCTGTTAGTGATCCCTCTGTCTCCAGACCCAGATAATTTAAAGAACAGCAAAAGTCTCCGGGGATATAGAAAGCAGAGAAATATCAACTGCTGAAGTGTCTGTGCTTGGAAGGAAAAGAGTAATGGTAGTTATAATTCAAGTTCAGTTTTTTCTCTTGGCAATAATTAGTCATGGCTGAGGAAAAGAAAGAGTAATATTAGTATTAGTCTGTAGAGTGACTGCAGGGAACTGATGGTCACTCTGATGCATGCCCAGTGTAAGCATTCAATGATATATTGTTGTTGTTGTTTAAAAGATGAGTAAATGAAAAACAAGTAAATGAAAAACAATAACCATTTCATACTCTTCTCTATTCCAGTTCCTGAAAAGGATATGTAGAATTCAAATATTGACCTAAATGACTGTATTTTACATTCTTTAACATTCACATTAAATAAAATGCATCTACCATGACTGAAAAATGAAAAGGAAATATTTTGAATACATAAAGGAAGTATCATTCATAACTTGAAACTCCAATTCTAAGTTGATAAAAAGAAAATATTTCACAATTGACTACACATGATTTCTCTCAAAATATCAGGTTGCATTACCAAATCAGTTTAATAAATGCTTTTCAGACATCGTATTGGGGAGTGAAATGGCTCACCCTTTGTCTAACCCATTACCTTGGGGACAGCCCTTAGTCCAAATGAAATCCATGTCCTTCTTATTTAACAAGTCTTCAAAATCCAGTATGGTATAATGATGCAGTTTATGTCAATGAGATATTTCTACCAATTGGACTATGTTATTCCATCAGAATGAACTTTATTCTAATTTTTCAAGAGAGAGAGTGAAAACAACACCAGAGTTTCCTTCAATAAAATGAGAGTTAGAATTGAACCTAAGCTAAATGTTATACTTAATGATGAGGCCTTATAATTTGACATTTTTCAATATGTGAAATTAAACAAAAAAAGGCATTTGAAAAGACATTTCTATTCAATTTAAAATTTAGATTTTAAAAGGTGAAATTATGATCACTTTTTTACTCTTGAAAGAAGTCACATTAGATTCTATATCTTTCATTTATTTATTCATCTATCTATACTTGCCAAGGCTTCATCATTCCAGTTTCTATCTTCAGATAGAAAGAAAAGATAGGTAATGACATTACAGCACTAGGGCTGGTTACATAACTCGCTTGCCTCTGTCTCTCTGCTTCTCTGTTTCTGTCTTAAAATATAGGTAGACACCACAGTGATCAAAGTCCCTCAGAGGCCTGGGGACTGAGCTTAAGCATCGCAAAACAGACCTTCTCCCAGTCTATGTCTCTTCCCAGACCTGCATCAGCATAATTTAGCTTTTTGTTACTATAAAGCATTGTGTCTCAGTGCATAGAACTCGGTCAGAAATTTATACCATATCAAAGGGCCAATGGGTGCATTATTTATTGCCTATGTCTCAGTAAACTCTTGGTCAAGAGTTGGAAAATGTCTCTGGCTCTCCTTTGAAATCTAAGGTTTTGCCTTCTACCTTTGCATAAATGTCGCAGAAGCCATAGACTCCCTGAGTCAGAGGGAAGCAGAGTATATTCCCTACAGATTACAACTGTCAAGAAACACCATTATGCTCTGGTCTCCTATATGCTGATGCCCATGCGTGAGTTGTAAGGTGATCCATGTGCCCAAGTGAAGGTAGACTACATGGAAGTAGATGAACCCAGAGTTTAAGGAGCCTGGGTGTTTAACAGTTATGGCTGCAGGGTTGGCTGATAATTGCTCAGAAGAAGAAACTATCCACAGCTTTTCACAAGTACTATTGACAAGTTAGTCTGTGCCACTGCTCACAGGAAAGTGCAGGTGTGCTTGTAACTCATGGGAACTTGTTTCTCAGTAGGTTACTGAGAACCTTCCTTATGTCCTCCCCAGATGTCTTACGTCAGTAAACTGACATCTGTCCTTGATCAGTAATGTTTCTTTTACTTGTTAGTTTGTCTAGGCAGGAGGAGACAGCATAATGGTTATACAAAGAAACTCACATGCCTGAGTCTCCCAAGTCCCAGGTTCAATCCCCTGCACCACCATAAGCCAGAGTTGAGTGAGCAGTGCTCTGGTTGATCACACGTATCCATAAACTACTGCAAAATATATACCTGAAAGCAGAAGCACACTAGAGTTTGCAGTGAGTAACCCCCCCAACACTTCCTCTCCACTATTCCAACCTTTGGGTCCATGATTGTTCAACAATTTGTTTGGCTTTGTATGTTAACTCTCTTGTCAACCACCAGGTTCCAGATGCTAGCATGATGTCTACCAGACTTCCCTGGACAGACAGCCCCACCAATGTGACCTGGAGCTCCACTTCCCCAGAGCCCCATCCCACTAGGGAAAGAGAGAGGTAGGCTGGGAGTATGGATTGACCTGTCAACACCCATGTTCAATGGGGAAGCAATTACAGAAGGCAGACCTTCCACCTTCTGCAACCCACAAAGACCCTGGGTCCATGCTCCCAGAAGGATAGAGAATGGGAAAGCTATCAGGGGAGAGGATGGGATATGGAGATTGGGTGGTGGGAATTGTGTGGAGTTATACCCTTCCCACTCTATGGTTTTGTTAATTTATCCTTTCTTAAATAAAATAAATAAATAAATACTCGTTTGTTTGTCTTTTCTACCTTGTGAATAATATGACATTGCTCAACTCCCTAAAAGTCAAAAGGACTGAGAGTTGAGTAATTATGGCTTAAAAACAGGACACAGAAAACTCTCAGAGAACCTTGTGCTTCCCTAGAAAACACAGATTATACAGGGAGGACTGTGCATATTTTCCATGACTTATGTTTCTGTTCTGTGGACCTACTAGCAAATCTCAGGTGTGTTTTCTTTCTTATATCCCCTCAGTAAATGTTCAGACTAACTACTTCCTCTCTCATTTTGCTTAAATTTACCTTTGCATTAACACACAATTTTGTACACATTTTTTCCATTGATGTGGATAACTTCAGTTTAAATATTTTTCCTCTACTCAACACTACTCTCCGACCACTCTGAAGTTTGTTTTATAAAGATTTACGTATGATACTGTTCAACAAATAATGTGCAAAAACATGGGTTTTGATCCATTTCGCTTTAAAATCAATTTTAAACTCAGAAGCTTGTACTGACTAATCCTGTTATTATTCCTCGTACTTTGAAAAATAGATGTTTTCAAGAGATACAGTAGATCATTTTATGTTCATGGTGGTAGTTTTTAAGCACAATGTTGAGCATTAGAAAGACGACTAGCATAATTGAGCACCTGACGTTTAAACACTGGGTGTAATTTCAATACACAAAAAATTTTAATTAGGTTATTTGTAAACTTTTAGAATTGTTTGAGATAGCAGGAATATATAAATGTTCCTTTCCAACACTAAGTCTAATTAATTCTCAGTGTGTATCAAGGATTTGTCCTGAAAACTGAGCATCTGGAATGAGGTGTACTGGGGAAGTGAAATGCACAGAAGCCTTTGAAGGCAGACACTTTTAAATTTTATATAAGCTTTTAGGCAGAATGGACAGAGATCTGTATTTCTGGTGCATATATTCTTCTTATACCTGGCAACTCTGCTTCCAATTCTATAAAGCTCTCTGCGACTACATTCAGTTACCTGGAATCCAGTCTCGCATGTTCAAAAGAGTTCTGTTAAATCATCATAAATATTTTTTATTAATAATCCACTTTCATACCTTAGAAATAATTTACTGGTGAGTCAAAGTATAAAGACTTAAATGAATATCATTTGATTATTCTGTTCTTTACCTGATTAAGTGTCTTACTTAGCCTCATACTGCTAGCCTTTCATAGAGATACTTAAATCCTTTTTCTACATGGTAGCATTAAAACCATTTCCGTGTTAAAAACCGGTAGCATTGGTAAGCCACAGGACAGCACTTCATTCACAGAGCTTTGGTGGCAGGTTTAACCTAATCCACTGTTGCCATTTTATAAATATCAACACCAGAGAAGCATTTGGAAACACTATTTTCCCTTTGGAGAAAATTCTGCAATCTCTACTCTGCTAGATAGTGTATCCAATTGATTGTAAAGTGTGCCAACACAAACGCAGCTGTTTAGAAATAGACTGTTTGCTACCTATACACTCCCGACTTGATCTTCTAATCTGTTTAAGATCAAGTCCACCCAGGGAGAAATGCCCAAGAGCTCAAGTAGCGGGACCCAGGGCTGCATCAGCCTCCAGTCCAGAGCCCATTGCTATTTCCTTGTGTTATTATTTCCTCTTGGAGTGCAATGCCAAGAGAAACATCATACCAAAAAGCAGAACTTCAGAAGGTTTGTGTGCTGTGGTTTTTGACAAATGCATGACAGAAGCTTGAGCAAAAGGAGAGGCAGAAACATCTAAAACGCTCCCCGTCTTTTGCCTTTGACACACTGTTCCATTCTCAATACGCCGTAGAGTATATTGCAAGCTACCATCCCATTACATCAAAGAGTGTTCTTGCCTAGCTAACTGTAACTCCTCTTTTGGCCTCTGTGTTACCCTTTGACTCAGTTCACATAGGTTTTTTTTTTTTTTTTGCTTGCTATATGATATTATTTACATATCAACATTTTGATTACACAAAGGACTAACCCTGGCACTCTTTTAGTATCAGGAGTCCTAATCCGGCATTAAATTCACTGCTATATTTACACTCAGGAAACTGATCACAATTCAGTTGTGAGAGGGAGAAAATAAAAAATAAATAAATCTTTATTATCTGTTTTAATTAGCTTAAGTTGTCATAATAGAGAAACTAATTTATGATAGCCTCGAGATAGTAGAGAAATTTCAGTCCTGCTACAAATGCCAAGTTTAAAAAATCTTCAATGTTTTCTTTAATAAACGGTGGATACTCGATGTCTTAGGAGACATTTTCTTTCTGCGGTGTAATGCACTAGAATTTGCTTCTTCTTGATTCAGCCTTTAATATAATTAAGTTCAAAATAAACAGTGAGATGTCTTCAACTATTATTAATGCTCCCAGAGCTTTAAAATATGACCGACTTATGTTGACATATTTCCCTTCATTTGTTGGAAGGCTAATACAAACCAGCAATAAAAGTTGTGATTGCATATTGATTCCACAGGTGAAATTAAAACTGGAATCTATCCTATTTAACTTTGATAATTAAAATACAGTCAATGAAAGTATACAAAGTTAGACATTTACTTCTACAGAGAGGTATCAAGCACATTAAAGAGGAAAACTAATGTACCACACTTCTCTCAGCTAGAAATACTAGCTCACAACCTATTTGATCTGGAAGACTTATTGAATTCCTTCGGTATGAAAGAAAGATCCACTCATTCTCAATGTAGAATGAGATACGTCAGAGAGAGAAAGACCAATAATGTAAGATTTCACATATGAGTAGAACCTAAGAACAAAGATCCATAAGGGAAAAGATAGTGTGAAAGTTGGTGGTGTATTGTAACCAAGCAAAGTACTCTGGAGGAGGGAAAGAAAAAAAAAAAAAAAAAAAAACAAGATGACGAGAGACACTAGGATCATGGTTCATCTCCTAAGTATTAATTACAGGGAGATGAGCATCAGTGCCTATGTGTTAAAGACCATTACTATAAGACACACACAAAAAACCCCATACAATTAAAAAAATTAAACTTCATTATTTCAGAAATTCAATTAAATGAATGCTATTGTCTTCTTACTGAAAAGGTAAAAGCTAAAGTCCAGTCACTGCAAATAAAGCATATATATATATATATATATATATATATATATATATATATATATAATTATTATTATTTTCTTAACCAGAGCACTGTTCAGCTCTGATTTATGGTGGTGCAGGGGGACTGAGCCTGGGACTTTGGAAACTCAGGCATAAGAGTCTGTTTGCATAACCATTATGCTATCTACCCTCCAAAGATAACATATCTTTAGTCACACCCATCTTACAGGCAGAGAATAAGTCTTATCATATTCAAGCCAAATAACAACTGGACTTTAAACATAAAATTTTGAAGATGTTTGCCTTTTATATTTCTACTTTCTGCTTTCCTATTTTATGGTTTCGTCATTTGATTTTGATGCGTGGTTAATATACGTGCACTGCTGTCTCTTTTGATGACCTTTCCCTTGTCTGTCTGAGTCAGCTTCATGCTCAAAGCTATGAAAAAGTTTCTTACTAAGAGGTAACCGCATCTTCATGAGTGGAAGACATTTTCCTGGGAAGCCTGCTTGGATTAAGGTGTCATCTCCTAAACTGACTTTTAAGGTCACTTCAGAAGTTATATAGGAGAATGGAGTAAAAATGGAAGGAAGGAAAGTCCTTTAAAGCTGTTATCCGGGGCCAGGTAGTGGTGCACCTGGTTGAGTGCACATGTTACAATGCACAAGGACCCAGGTTCAAGCTCCTCATCCCCACCTGCAGAGGGAAAGCTTTGCAAGTGGTGAAGCAGGGCTGCAGGTGTCTCTCTGTCACTCCCCCTCACTATTTCCCCCTTCCCTCTCAATTTCTGGCTGTCTCTATCCTATAAATAAATAAAGATAATACAAAATTTTTTTTAAAAAAAAGGTTATCCATTGTCAGGAAGACAGTATCATGGCTATGTAAAAGACTTTCATGCCTGAGGCTTGAGGTCCCAGGTTCAATTACCAGCACCAACATAGACCAGAACTAAGCATTGTTCTGGTCTTTTTCTCTCTCTTTCTCTCACACTCTTATGAAAATAAAATTAAAAATATTTACTGAAAATCATAATGAAACCAAAAATGACCAGAGTAATATAGAAGTTACTCCTGTAAGTGACCAGGAGAGAAGGCACCTTGTAAACTATTTACTGCAGGGACTGTGGATTGCCATGTGCCCTGCCATGCAAACATTCACACCTGCTAAGAAGTCCAGAGAGTCTTGGCTGAAATCACTCAACTACTTCCATAATGGAGAACAAGGAGTGGTGAGTTGAATTAACGAAATCCTATATATTAAAGAACCTAGTTCCCTGTAACCATTCACCTTGTTCTCTGAATAACAGTATCAGGTTAAACTCTGATGTAGGCATTTGGTCTAAGTATCTGAACACATTCATAGTTTCTAAACTTGCTATGAGATTAATCACTGTGTACTTGTGAGAAGGTGGTGGCATAAACCTGTGCCTATGTGCCCATGTGTTAAAGACTGCTATAAGACATTAACACTCCCTCAATGCAATTAAAAAGTTAAACTTCGTTATTTCAGAAATTCAATTAAAAGGATGCTATTGTCTTCTTACAGAAAAGGCAAATGCCAAAGCCCAGACACATCAGATAAAACATGAGTTCACCTATGATTTCTCTCTGCATAGATAAGAGATCTTAATTGCTAGTTTTATTTCCCCAGTGATTACTATTACATTGTTTTTTGGGGGGTTGTTTTCTAAAAAATAAATAAGAATTTCAATATGTTATCTTGGTTTAAAAAAAAGGGCGGATATAAAAATAAGAATCTCATAACTTAAAGAGCATGCTGGCAGCACCATGGTGAGAAGGAATGAGAGACTAGAGGGACTCACACCCAGTATTTCAAAATCGGTGAACACAAGTTGAAGGTTCTCATTTTTTCTATATTTTTATATGTTCAGTAAGGAATAAATTGTGAAAAGTAAGCAGTGTCTACTAAAATGTTCTAGCAGAAGACCACATTCATAAATGCATCTGACATATCAAAAATAATTTAATTTGCAACAAAAATAAGTAACACCCCAAATACTTGATATTTTAAGTAATATATTGTTGATGGATCACTGAACCTTACATCAAATTAATATTAATTTTTTTCTCACTATACAGATGTAGTTTTCTCACTGCAAAATAATTGCATTTTTCTAATTACTAATAAAATAAAGTAAATCAGGGCCAGGCAGTGGCATGCCTGGTTATGCACACACATTACAGTGTGCAAGGACCCAGG
The DNA here is from genome assembly GCF_950295315.1 of Erinaceus europaeus. Classification (NCBI taxonomy): domain Eukaryota; kingdom Metazoa; phylum Chordata; class Mammalia; order Eulipotyphla; family Erinaceidae; genus Erinaceus; species Erinaceus europaeus. The sequence goes on along the minus strand of NC_080166.1, from coordinate 133,305,515 downwards.
TTCAATCCCCTGGCTCTACCTGCATGGAGGAAAGCTTCATGAGTGCTGAAGCAGGGCTGCAGGTGTTTTTGTCTGTTTCCATCTCTATCTCTCCCTCCTCTCAATTTCTCCCTGTCTCTATCCAATAATAAACAAATTGATTTTTTAAAAATTTGTAAAATATATATAAAAAGAAAATAAATCTAAAATAATTCTAAAAAGACTATGTTTTACATATAATATGCTATATATATGCACACACACATATATATATATATATATTTGCTTCTATCTATATACTTTAAGGTTACAAGGGTAAATTTACAATAACGTATTAATTCAAAAACAGTTTACTGGGAATCTGGCAGTAGCACAGTGGGTTAAGTGCATATGGCTCAAAGTGCAAGGACCGGCATAAGGATCCCGGTTCCAGCCCCCGGGTCCCCACCTGTAGGGGCGTCCCTTCACAAGCGGTGAAACAGGTCTGTAGGTGTCTATCTTTCTTTCCCCCTCTCTATCTTCCCCTCCTCTCTCCATTTCTCTCTGTCCTATCCAACAACGATGACCTTAACAATAATAATAACTATAACAACAATAAAAAAACTACAAAGGTAACAAAAATTAAATAAATAAATAAATAGTTTGCTGTACTCTAAAATACTCTGGATACTGTGTGAGATCATTTTAGCAGTAGATACACATAATTTTATATACAATTAAGACGAGTCTATAGGAGTCTACAAAGAGTAGCAATAAAGAAAGAGAGATTTAAAAACATTAATTGACAGGAGTTCATTGAAAAATTTGAGTATGAAGACTATCTGAATTTTATTTGTCCTGATATCAAGGCAGGAAATGTCCTGGTCTCTTCAAAGAATGTCTAGAAATTCATTTTAGGTGAAAGAATTTTGTTCAGGGAAGGAACCAGCTCAGAAAGCTCCTTCTAGGACAGAATGAAAAAAAAAATGGAGTCATCATTTTGTGGATAATGGCTTCACTCTGGTTTGTTAAATAAAATAACAAGTTATATGTAAATATATGTAATTAATTTGGAGGATAAGTCAGGACTGGTAAACTGAAGCTTTGTGCTGATAAGAAAGGATTGGATAGATTTAAATATTCTTTGTCCTAACAGAATGTGATGGTCAAGGGGAGAAAGATTCATCTGAGAAAGTAAATGTTGTGTAGAAAGTGAGTTTTTGTACGTAGGATATTTGTGAATCTAATTTACAAGTTTATTTAGACATTTATCCATATTTTCAAAGATATTCATCGATCATTTTCTGTGTACCAGGGTTCATTTATATTGATGAAAATGTTCTTTCATGTCTAGGCCTAAGTGGTCTCAGTGGAAGTAGATAAATTATCCTATGGACAGTTTTGCTTTTCATCTAATACATATAAAAATTCATAGGATGAAAATGGATTTTCTTGCAGGCAAGGAAGCAATTTTAAGTCAAATGCATCTTAAGGTTCTAGTTGATGATGAAGCAGAAATGTATGATGTTGTTGGAGCTTAGGAGAAAAACTCTAAGCACCTCCGTTCTTAGGCTGATAAACAAATTCATACTAGAGAAGTTATGGGAAGGAAAATACCACATTTATTACACATGGAGAATTTACATGGATGGCAAGCTAAACGTAAGTAGAGTGATCAAGGCAACTGCATCCTATGTGAAGGTGCAGCACCTGGGGCTCTCGAGCATGAGGAAGAGATATCGTCTGAGGAGATGCCATCATCTGATAGATAAAACTTGTCTCCAGTTATCTCTCCTGCCGTAGTGGTTTTTCCCATATAATAGGTATTTCTGGAGACCTCCCTGAATCTAGATCCTCAAAAACAAGCATCACAGAGCTCATATTGCTCTTCATATATTTTGTCTTTATATTCTTTTTAATCTTTTTTTAATTTTTATTTTATTTTATTTATTAAAAGGAAACATTGACAAAACCATAGGATAAGAGAGGTACAACTCCATACAATTCCCACCACCAGAACTCTGTATCCCATCCCATCCCCTGATAGCTTTCCTATTCTTTATCCCTCTGGGAGTATGGAGCCAAGGTCATTATGGGATGCAGAAGGTGGAAGGTCTGGCTTCTGTAATGGGCATTGACAGGTCGATCCATACTCCAAACCTGCCTCTCTCTTTCCCTAGTGGGGTGGGGCTCTGGGGACTGGAGCTTCAAGACATATTGGTGGTTTTGTCTATACAGGGAATTCTGGTGGCATGATGCTAGCATCTGTACCCTGGTGACTGAAAAGAGAATTAACATAGAAAGTCAAACAAGTTGTTGACTAATCATGAACCTAAAGGCTGGAATAGTGCAGATGAAGACTTGGGGTGGGGGTCTCCGTTTTGTAGGCATATTTTAGTTACATTCCAAAGGGCCCCTGGCTATATTAGCCTATATATTCTATCATTTCCCTTTGCACTTTCACCTTTTCCTGAGACTAAAATACATTCAATCTTTGATTCAGTCAGATAGACCTTTTGAAAAAGATAAACCGAGAAAAAAAAAAGAAAGAAAAAAGGTCATTTAGAACTTTGAGAAAAAGTTATTGCCTAATGATGTTATCTCAAAGTTTTACAAGGATGGACCACAGTGCCCTGGTGATTCATTCCATGTGACAGGACCACTTATACACAAACGAACAGTCATCTGGCATGACCCTTAATGTCAGTCAGATAGCTATGTCATAAGACCCTTCCTCCCCCAACTGACCCACTCCCTTTTATAAACTCTGAATTTAGACATGGGAGTTAAGCGGCATTTTTGAGCCATGAATCTTACATCTTCTCTGGTTTGGTGGCACCTGAATAAACTTGTTTTTCTCACACCAACACTTGTTTCTCCATTAAATGGCCTCTGAGCAGTGAGCAGTTCACATTTTAGGTCCAGTAGCAGATATGGAAATATAGGTACTCAACAGTCTTTAAGTAATGCTACCAACTTCCCCCTGAAATTCACAAGAACCTGGTTGACTTTAACCCATATACCAAGGTGACATATATTGAAAAAAAAATGTGCCTTAAATACTATGGGAAAAGCCTATCTGAATACTTTGGGACAAACTCATCCTATAGTTGTAATAAGAGCCCAAAAGTTGAAGAGAAAATTATTATAAGAGAGGAGACAGTTTAACTGAACAAACTTGAAATTACTTACAACAAATTTACCATTACCATTGCATTAATAAAGCCAGTAAAATCAATACTGCCATATTTAAAACTTAGAATGCAGGCAAAGTTTATAAATTAGGATTATTAGACACTTGAGTTCTCACGTACAAAATATGTTACTTAACATTCACAAATGGCATCCTGAAATGCAATAGACCAGGAATTGTTATTACAAATACAATTTTAATAGGGCAAATAGGGACCTCTCATATAAAAGAAATTCAATATTTAGTTAAAAAATAGCCTGCATGCAAATCAAACAGCAGCTATATAAAACTCCACCCTTTTCATTTCCCAATAAACTGAAAAATGTTATTTGTAATGTGAAATGACTGTCACAAAGCATTGTCCCATGTACGTATAAAGGTTGTCCAAAACAGTAAACCTCACACAATAAAATATCATTAAGGCCTTGTAACCTACACTCATTTACAAAAAAAACTGCAAAGCTGCTATTTCACCAAAGACAGACACCTTTTCTGAGAACAAAGTCATCACAATATAGTGTTTACTTTGAAGTAATGAAGGACATATGCATGAATTTAAAAAAATAAATGTGTTCAGTCTATGTGCTACGAAAATAACTTTTGCAAGAAATCAATTTCAAAATATCTTGAACTATGAAGAAAAGAATCAGATGCTCAAAATGGATTATATATTTAATACAATCAGAACTGAGCACAATTTCGTAGAAGGATCACAGAATGAGGGAAGGCAATCCTAATCTACTATCTAGATATTTTGCTTTAAATGAGTCACTGATTTTTCCGTTTTAACATACAATAATGGGAAAAAAGATGCTGAGACATAAGACAAATACAAAGGAACACGTTTATAAATGAGAACATGTAAAAGGAATTGCTGTGATTGTAGGTAAGCTGCTCAAGTTAGTGAGGGCAGCAGATTTCCTACCGCTAAATCTGTAATTCACATTGAAGAATTAGGGGTATGGATGTACTGTGACTTGGTGAAAATCTCTCAGTTAAGATAAAAAAACTGATTCTAGTCTTACCTCCCCCCCAGCTTTTCCATTTTCATCTGATAATTATGTATAGGCTACCATGATGCTGGAATAAAGGACACACTTATAATTTAATAATATTATGTGTTCATAGGGATATTTACCTGTTAACAGTGCACATTGCAGATCACCTGCAGAATGAACTTTTCAGAACTCCTTATATATTTTTACAGTCATATGACTGAGAGCCTTCTGAGTCATAGGAATACCATACTATGGAATTTCCGGAAGCAAGTACAAATACCCACCCAATAGTTTCTTTCAGTCTGTTGCTTAGGATGTGCTGCCACTGATTTTGTTTCCTTTTTCTTTTTCTTATTTTAAAAGTATCTTTATGTATTTATTTATTGGATAGAGACAGTCAGAAATCAAAAGGAAAAGGGGTGATAGAGAGGGACAGAGAGACACATGCAGTCCTGTTCCACCACTGGCAAAATCTCCCCCTGCAGGTGGGGTTGGGGACTCTAAGCCAGGTCCTTGCACATTGTAACTTGTGACCTCAACCAGGTGCGCCACCACCCTGCCCTCTAGTTACATTTTCTAAACTGCTGTAGGTGAAGATGCAAAGAATAACATGCTAGTTTGGATGGGGAGAGGGGTTGTCATAAATGAGATTCCCAGTAACCATGGAAAAGCTACAGTATAGACCTGGCTTATTTTTGGAATTTTCTTTCTTTTTTTTTTTTTCCCACCAGAAGTATCACTAGGTCTTAGTGACTACGTACTCTTATGATTCTCAGTCGTTATATTTTTTCTTTGTCATTTATCTCTTGATCAAAGCATAGAAGATAAGAAACAGACAAAATGAATGGGAGAGAGAAAGAAAGCAAATTGCCTGTAGCATTGCCTCACCACTCTTGAAGCTTCCCTTTGCAAGTGGGGACTGGGGCCTTTAGTATGATTCCTTACACATGGCAATATGTTTGCTTTTCCTAGTGAACAGCCCATCCCATCTCTGCTTCTTTTGCAGTAAGATTTTTTTTTTGAATTTTTAATTATAAAAAGGAAACACTGACAAAACCATAGGATATGAAGAGTACAACTCCACAAAATCCCCACCAACAGAACTCGGTATCCCATCCCCTCCTTGATAATTTTCCTATTTTTAATCCCTCTGGGAGTATGGATCAAGGGACATTATGGGATGCGGAAGGTGGAAGGTCTGGCTTCTGTAATTGCTTCCCCGCTGAACGTGGGTGTTAGCAGGTAGATTCATACTACCACTCTGTCTTTCTCTTTCCCTAGTGGGGCAGGGCTCTGGGGAAATAGGGCTCTAAGACATATTGGTGGGGTCATCTGCCCAGGGAAGTCTGGTTGGCATCATGTTAGTATTTGGAACCTGGTGGCTGATAAAAGAGTTAACATATAAAGCCAAACAAATTGTTAACTAATGGTGAACTTAAAGGCTGGAATGTTGTGGATGAAGATTTAGGGTCTCCATTTTGAAGATAGTTAGTAAGCCTATATTTCAAGGGGTCCATGACTATGCTATGTTTTTGTTTTTTGTTTTTTTTTTTCCCTGAGCCTAACATCTGATATGGAGGTAGAGCCATGTTATTGTCTGGGGAGATGATGTCATGGCTGAAAAAGAAAGGTTAGAAAGCTGGATCAAGGAAGAGAGTAGCTTCCAAATAAGGGAAAGGTGTATAAATATTGTTGACTGTAGACCCCAGTGATTTGATTTGCAGTAATATTTTTGTCTTGTTTTGTAGTTGACTTTTCATCTCATGCATCTGAAACACTTCTAAGTAAAACTAAAATAAAATAGGTCAGCTTTCATTAAAACAAGAAGAAACACGGATAGTGGATAGACAATTCAGAAATTCTGACATATCAATTTAATATGCTTCTTTATGTAGTCATTCATTCACTTATTAGAAGCTAGTCAAATATGTAATATGTAGTAGGGATTCACTACCTGTCAGTTTCTGAGCTTGTCACTGAGAATCTGATGCACAATACAGAACAGCCTTAGGAGATCGTAGATGCCTGTAAGATAAAACGTGTAATTCAGTGTGGGCTGTGGAAACTCATTCCCTATCGGCAACTAAATAAGGAGAGAAATGGAAAATGTCTATAATTTTTTTTGTGTGTGTGCTCGGCAGGATAGGTCATCCTTGTTCAATGTCAGAACAAATTGTTTAGCTTCATACTGTGTGGTTTTAAATTTCACTTCCATGTTTTTCCTATATTTAACAAAAAGCATTGGTGCAAGATGATTTGGAAACAAAACAGAAAACAAATCCATGTGAAGATACACTGATTCAGGCTCCTTCTGGTGGGTCACCTGGTTGAGTGCACTTGTAACAATGCACAAGGACCTGGGTTCAAGTCCCAAGTACCCACCTGAAGGGAGATAGCTTCACTAGCAGTGATAAAGTGTTGTATACCCCCTGTTCTGTTGTTTTCAATTTTTTTTTAACAAGTTACCAATTGATTTTAAAAGGTTAGTTTAAGCATCTGCAATGGTGACTTCAACCTCAGCTCCTGGCTAAATACTGATGGAAAGACTATTTTCTCTTTTGTTTGTAATTTATTTTTGTTTGTTTGTTTATTTTCTCTTCTGTTGCCTTTTTATTGTTGTTGTACTTATTATTGTTGTTGTTTTAATGTCTTTGTTGTTAGATAGGACAGATAGAAATGGAGAGAGATGGGGAAGTCAGAGAGGGCGAAACAAAGACACCTGCAGACCTGCTTCACTGCCTGTGAAGCGACTCTCCTGCAGGTGGGGAGCCGGGCTCCAACCTGGATTTTTAGGTCGGTCCTTGCACTTTGTACCACGTGTGCTTAACCCGCTGCGCTACTGCCTGACCCCCTGCTATGTTCTTTTTAATTTATTTAAATGTTTCTTTTTTATTGTATTATCATTGTATGTTTTACATTTATGTATTTATTATTGGAGAGAGACAGATAAATTGAGAGGAAGGGGGAGACATGGAAAACAGAGAGACACTTGCAGCCCTATGTCACCACTCATGAAGCTTTCCCCCTGTAAGTGGGGGACAGGGGCTTTGTCCTGGGTCCTGGGTCCTTGCACACTGTGACGTGATTGCTTAACCAGGTGTACCACCACCTGATCTCTATCCCTGTTCTGTTTTCTAGGGACATATTTTAGAAGGGTCTGGGGACTTACAGATTGCTCTAACTAGTAGTCAACCACTTCTGAGGTATGTATAATAGAGAAACTATCTCCTTAATCCTTTGCTTGATAAATTGAGCCAGAAAAAAAAAAAAAAAGAATTTCTCTCCATTCAGTACCATGATGGAACAAAACAATGCCCTGAGGAATATGCTACATTCTCCCAAGATTTATCATACAACCAGTTCTACTTCATGCCTCCTGAATATCTTTATCTAGCATGGTCTTCCCTAGTACAAGACCCCTGTTCCCAAGAAAGTTGGATTAAACTAGGAGCAGTTGACTTTTTAGTGTAATCTGAACCTTAGTCAAACAAAAATCACTCAGTGTAACTGAGGAATCTAATGTCACTCTTTTGTTCTGTTCCCCACCCCAATTTGAAATAAAAATTCTCTTGTAATTGTAGCTTCCTTATCCTTGGTTGGAAGAGAGAATTTGACTTGTTTTTCTAAAGCCTCAAGGAGGATGTTTATGATTTCTAATCATATTTATGACCGACAATATAAGATTGCTTTCTAGACACGTGGAGTTATATCTTCTTATTCTTGATATTCTGTTCACATTAAGCTCATTTTCTTGCTGTTTTTTCATCTAAAGTTTGGATGTAATAGTCATATTTTCAACCCCTAAACTTTCTCTACCCATATCTCCATAGCTGTGGTCATGAAAGCCTGGTTATGTAGACCTAAGATACAACAGATAAGATATTATCTACCTTTGAACAATATTTTTACCATGAAAGTAATATTGCATTATTATGATATATATCTCAGGTATGCACTATTATATATATATATATATATATATATATATATATATATATATCACATAAAGTTACCTTTTGTGTGACAGATTGACTAATCTTGCTTACAAGCCTCTCTTTCCACAGAGAGCAGATCTTGGTGAGCAGCTGTGTCAGAGGTTTAAAAAAAAAAAAACACTCAAAGAACGATCGAGTAAGATAGTTTTGATATATTGCATTAGACTTTTCATACTTGAGTTATCCAGAGTTTGTAGGTTCAATCCTTGTTGCCACAACATGCTAGAGCTGAGTAGTTACCTAATCTCTCTCTAAAAATTGATTAACAGTCCTAAAAAAGAAACACCCAAAACGCTGAATGATTGGATTTTATTCCTGAACTGGATAGCTTTCCTAGAAAGATGAATTATTCTTGTTATGGTGACAAACAAGTTCCCCACTCAGTAAAACTGAAATGCATGGTTTTGAAAAAGACTTTCATGCTTGATACTCTCAGGTCCAAACTGCAATTCCCAACTCCACTATAAACTAGAGTTGAGCAGTGCTCTGGTCTATCTATCTATCTATCTATCTATCTATCTATCTATCTATCTAACCTGAGTTGTAAGTTGATCCTTAGAAAGATATGAGGGTAAACTAATTGCCTTAATGGCAGAGAAGTAATGATTGATCAAATCTTAACAGATTCCATAAATGATATTCCATTCCAATTCAAAATACAGCAAGAAAAGGATTAGACTGGGCACAGCCAGTAGAGTTCACAAGCTAACAAATGAAGGGGGATCTGGCTGTATGAATACCCTGTGTCGGGTTAGTGACGAGAGAGAGAGAGAGAGAGAGAGAGAGAGAGAGAAAGAGAGAGAGAGAGATGTCCCAGGAACCAAGCTCGTGGTGGCAAGGCAATTCAAATCTTTATTCATCTGAGCACCCCAGAGTTGGGCAGTAGCACACCTGGTTAAGCCATGTGGCAAAAAATGCAATGGCCAGCATCTGTCTCTGGTCTGCATGTGTGCACTCCTCCAGCTCGGAACAAGGAAGAGGCAAGACAGAAACAGAAGCAGCTTGACAATACCATACATGGTTAACAATGGGGCAGAGAAAGGCAAAAGGGGCAGGGAATAGTATGGACCTCCTGAGCAACTGTTGTTAGGGGTTCAACTGGTTGGATTAGCAATACCCTTTGGGGAATTAGGAGGGAGACCTTTAGTCAATTGTAAGACAAAGCAGAAGATTGCTATGTAGATAATAAAAGGAATGCAGGGTGGAGCAGGCTTAATGTTTTAAGGAATCCTGGCTCCTGGCGGTGGGAAAATGCAGTGTTTTGTGAGGCAGGGAAGTCTGATATGGCGAGCAACCTTCTGAGGTTCCTGCGTCTCCCGTTTTGCTCGACACCTCCATAGAGAGAGAGAGACTAAAAGGAAGGACTCACCTCTCAGGTCAAACCCTGCCAGGCTCCACCACATCCCCACAATATCCCGACAGCCTGGCACCTGCCAGAAGAGGGAAGCTTGATGGCTATTAGGGGGAAAAAAAACAGGGAGAAATGGAGTCAATCTGCAGGCACTAAGCTCCAGAAATAACCATGGTGTCAAAGATACATAAGTAAACAAACAAACAAATAAATAATATATTGGAACTGAAAGCATGACAAATAATATTGTAATATGCGTTCACTTGTTTGTTTATTTATTTTAAACCAGAGTGCTACTCTTTGGCTTATAGTGCTTCTGGGGTTTAAACCTGGGGCTGCTAGAGCCTCATACTTGAAAGTCTGCTGTGTGAACAATTATGGGTAGGAATTTTTAATTATGCATTTCCTAATTTATCATTGTTCTTTTACTCGTAGTGATTAATGCACAGGAGGAAAGGATTTTGACCTTTCAAAAAGCATTATTTTCAGACTTTTTTGTATGAAGAAGAAACTAAAGCAAGAACCAGAAGGCAAACACAGCTGAAGAAAGGTCCCATGGCAATCTCCACCCTGCCTATCTCAAGACCTGAAAGTGATGTGATTAAAATTGTTAGTATCTGTTAACTCTGCACTCTATCACTGGAAAATCTTGCATAAAATATTTCGGTTGGTTAAAACTTAAGATGAAATTTCTTACATTTTAAATAATCATGTGATTTGAATGAGAAGAAAACTATGTTTTAGGTTCATTTTAATGAAAGAAAGGAAAGAAGGAAAGAGAGGGAGAGAGAAGAAGAGGAGGGGAGAGGAGAGGAGAGGAGGGGAGAGAAGGGGAGGGGAGAGGAGTGGAGGGGAGAGGAGGGGAGGGGAGGGGAGAGGAGGGGAGAGGAGGGGAGGGGAGAGGAGGGGAGAGGAGGGGAGAGGAGGGGAGGGGAGAGGAGAGGAGAGAGAGGAGAGGAGAGGAGAGGAGAGGAGGGGAGGGGAGGGGAGAGGAGAGAGAGGAGAGGAGAGGAGAGGAGGGGAGGGGAGGGGAGGGGAGGGGAGAGAGAGGAGAGGAGAGAGAGGAGAGGAGAGGAGAGGAGAGGAGAGGAGGGGAGGGGAGGGGAGGGGAGGGGAGGGGAGAGGAGAGGTGGGGAGGGGAGGGGAGGGGAGGGGAGAGGAGGGGAGAGGAGAGGAGAGGAGGGGAGGGGAGAGGAGGGGAGAGGAGGGGAGAGGAGAGGAGAGGAGAGGAGGGGAGGGGAGAGGAGGGGAGAGGAGGGGAGGGGAGAGGAGAGGAGAGAGAGGAGAGGAGAGGAGAGGAGAGGAGAGGAGGGGAGGGGAGGGGAGAGGAGAGAGAGGAGAGGAGAGGAGAGGAGAGGAGGGGAGGGGAGGGGAGGGGAGAGAGAGGAGAGGAGAGAGAGGAGAGGAGAGGAGAGGAGAGGAGGGGAGGGGAGGGGAGAGGAGAGGAGAGGAGGGGAGGGGAGGGGAGGGGAGGGGAGGGGAGGGGAAGGGAGGGGAGAGGAGAGGTGGGGAGGGGAGGGGAGGGGAGGGGAGGGGAGAGGAGGGGAGAGGAGAGGAGAGGAGAGGAGGGGAGGGGAGGGGAGGGGAGGGGAGAGGAGAGAGAGGAGAGGAGAGGAGAGGAGAGGAGAGGAGGGGAGGGGAGGGGAGGGGAGGGGAGAGGAGAGAGAGGAGAGGAGGGGAGGGGAGGGGAGGGGAGGGGAGAGGAGAGAGAGGAGAGGAGGGGAGGGGAGGGGAGGGGAGGGGAGGGGAGGGGAGAGGAGAGAGAGGAGAGGAGAGGAGGGGAGGAGAGGGGAGGGGAGGGGAGAGGAGAGAGAGGAGAGGAGAGGAGAGGAGAGGAGAGGAGAGGAGAGGAGAGGAGAGGAGAGGAGGGGAGGGGAGGGGAGGGGAGGGGAGAGAGAGGAGAGGAGAGGAGAGGAGAGGAGAGGAGAGGAGAGGAGAGGAGGGGAGGGGAGGGGAGGGGAGGGGAGGGGAGGGGAGAGGAGAGGAGAGGAGAGAGAGGAGAGGAGGGGAGGGGAGGGGAGGGGAGGGGAGGGGAGAGGAGAGGAGAGGAGGGGAGGGGAGGGGAGGGGAGAGGAGAAGAGAGGTGGGGAGGGGAGGGGAGGGGAGAGGAGAGGAGGGGAGGGGAGGGGAGGGGAGGGGAGGAGAGGGGAGGGGAGAGGAGGGGAGGGGAGGGGAGGGGAGGGGAGAGGAGGGGAGAGGGGAGGGAGAAAGAGAGAGAAATACAGAAAGAACAGAGCACTGCTCAGCTCTGGCTTATGGTGGTGCTGGGGACTGAACCTGGGACCTCACAGCCCCAAACATGGAAGCCTTTTGCATAAGAAGGTCATTTTTCTATAACTTAAATGAACATAGGATTTTAGGTTTGTTTCTTTTGCTGGTGTTTCACCATTTCAGGCAGAAAAAAAAAAGGCAGAAACAGAGATAGAGAAAGAGAGACATCACAGTCTGAAACTTCTCCCACTCAATACAGGGTCATATGCGTGGCAAACTAAGAGAAACTCTAGGTGAGATATTTCACTGACTCCATGATTTTTAAAAATTATTTATTTATTTATTTATTTTTATCTTAATATGTGTTTGTCTCCTCAAAAATGTGAGGAGAAACGCTAAATAGTATAGGCATTGATATTGGCATTAGCCTCCACATTCAAGCATGGAACAGAGATGGGCAGAAAGCATTCTGGAGGGGGAGGTCAGGACTGACTCTCTGGGTCCTATACTGGCCATCACTTGAATCACAGTTTTTCAGGCTCAAGACTTGTACAGGTTTGCTCAGATGAGAGCTCTGTAGTGTCCTGTGGTCACAACAACTGGTGAAGCGTCATTGGTTTTTGTCCCTTGCCCTAAGAGAGCCATTTAATGAAAAGAGACCTGCCACCCTTCAAGTAACAGGCTTTTTCTGGCAGATTACACAAGATTTTTTCTTGTGGGAAAAAAAGAATGGGGAACAGCAAGTCCTTGATTACAGACTAAAATCACCCCCCTCCTAGTTATGCATAAGCCCATGAATATTATAATGTAGAATTACTGCATCATTTATGATTCATTTAATCTTATCTCATCACAATGTTATAATAACAGTTCTATTTTATAGGCCAAATTACTGTTGAGCTTTTTAAATTAAGTACTTGAAAAAATCCAAAAATAATATTTTAACCAGGTGTAAAAACAACCTGTAATGTGCCTGGTCTAAGCTAGCTGAAAACATGGATTTTGGGACTTTACATGGGCTCTCTCCATACCGCACATTCTTGTTTAATTACAGGGCACAATCTTGCCAATCACCACTGGCCTTATATCTTTTTAGAGCCTTCCATTTACGACTTTATGATGCTCTTGTATAGGACAGCCTCGTTATTGCAGAAAATAGCTGTTTCATTTGAAAAAAATTACCCATATTCTCTCCATAGATAAATCCCTGTCTGAGATGCAGGGCTTTGGGGGAGGGGGGGGGCCAGCCATAATTTTTTTTTTTTTTTTGTAATTTGTGGCCATTTAGGAAAATAATTTGTTCCAAGATATAAATGGCACTGGAAAATGGCACAGCTTAGTTATAGCCTGGTAGGACCATGTGTGAAAGCAGATATAAGAAGTACTCATTGGGGTGAGGCCAAGATGGCAACTTGCAAGCAGTGGCTGATATGAGCTCCAACAAACAGCAGCTTGTGACCAGGGATTCTCTCGATAGGGTAGGATACTGGACCATCAGCAGGAGGGTGAATGTGGGGTCCTTCGGGTGAGACCACTCTTGGGTTAGAAATCGGAGGCCAGGGGGAAAGAGAAATAATCTTTCCACTATTTCTGAAGCTCACCCCTCCCCGCCACCCCAAACCAGTTCCCAGGGGCTGGACAGCCCCTCCTAGCAGGCTACTCGCTGAGCTATTTTCTTTACCAAGATTCCTGGCTGACCAGGAATCCTTCGTTTTGTTGTCCTTCTCTTTTTAATTTTTTTTTTCCTAAGTGGCTGGAGCTCTATATGAATGACAAAATACCTAACCAATCAGAACCTCACCTCACCCCTACCTGGAGTTTTTCTTTTCAGATCCTTCTTTCAATTGTCTGTCTTTGCTCAGGCTGCCTGCAGCCAATTTGGAGCAGTCCAACATGCAGACTGACTTATGGTTTTTCACTCTAGTCTATTTTATCATTGCTATTATTATATATGTGTGTTCCTTTTGCCTACTCCTTCTTCAGGTTAACCAAAATTAAGTGTTGTTTTCTCCATTGCTAGATGACTGGGTTTCCTAGCCAGTGTGAAAGGAACTTTTTTCTCTCCACCTCTTCCCTCCACTCTCCTTTCTCCCTCCTCCTAGCTAATTAAAAAAAAAAAAAAAATCTTTTCACAGCTTTTTTTTTTTTTTTTTTTTTTTAGTTCTTGTCTTCATTTGTTCCTTCCTCCTTCTTTTGATTTCTGCATTTACTAGTAATTATTTGTGAATTATTTTGGGGAAGAAATCTGACTCAGAGTGGACTCTGTGCGCACGTGTCTCTCTTCTCTACTTCCCTTTCTCCTCTTGCTATTCCTAGAATTTACAGTGGACAGTAGATTTGCATAATTGTCTTTTCTTGTTTTCCCTTTTTTCCTCTCTTTCTTTTTCCTTTGAATTTGGTTACTATTTTTCTTGAACTGGGTCTGTTGTTTGGCTAACTGGCATAGGTTGAGCTGCATCAATCCTGGCTTAAGTTACTATTGTTGCAGTTTATGAGGTTGTGTAGCTACATTTGTCATAAAGGTATTTAATATAGCCTGGCTTGTACTCAAAACAGAACAACTGAAGATGGCAGAACAGAAGAATTAAAAAAAACATCAATAGAAAGAAAATGGTGAAATAAAGAGCAAATAAAATTACTACCAATGAATCAAGACAGGAGCCCCAAAGAAACTCCAAATCAGTCAGAAGTTATCATAGATAAAAAAAAATCATGAAAGCAATAATAATCCTAATAATCACAGAAATGAAGACAACTATGGAGGAAAGGGCTATTGGAATTAGGGAAACAACAGATGAGACTTTCAAGGAAAACACAAGCCACCCGTGTAAGGATTCCAGTTTGAGCCCCTAGCTCCCCACCTACGGGGGGGGGGGGGGTGCTTCACAGGTGGTGAAGCCCGTCTGCAGGTGTCTATCATCCTCTTCCCCTCTCTGTCTTCCCCTCCTCTCTCCATTTCTCTCTGTCCTATCCAACAACAATGACATCAATACAATAATAACTTGTTGGTATGCTTCTGGATTCTGCTTGTGAAGCCTTCTGATTTTATCATCACATTGGGTTTGCTTGTGTTGCTTGTTATTTGTTCTGTTTGCATGTCCAATGTTGGCTGGGCACCCTCTGCCTCCGAGATATTGGAGATATTGGTTTGGTCTCCCCTCCGCCTCTGGGCAATTTGGTTTAGTCCTCGCTGGTTTGGGCTTCTTCCTTCTCCCTGCCCCCTATTGTACATATTTCCTTTGTTCTTGACTCTTCCACTGGAGGAGAGAGATGCAGGACAGAATTGTGTTGTGATTAGAAGAGATTAGTTTTTTGAACTACATCCCCGCTTGTGAATAAAGATTGAATGGCGTTCTCAGCTCAGCCATGAGTCTCTGGTCTTCTCTGTCTCCAGGCCCGCGAAGCTAGCCCAGCAAAAAAAAAGAAAATAACTACAACAATAAAGCAGCAAGGGCAACAAAAGGGAATAAAAATAAATAAATAAATGTTAAAAATTAAAAAATGATGTTTACTGCCACAAAATGAAAGACTTGAAAAATTTTAATGTATAAACTAAAGTGAAACAGGGTATGCTGAAAAATTTTACTTTCCCATTAATATTTAATAATGAGAAGACTCCTTATGTGAGAAATACATTGTAATAAGTGCATACATAGATGCATGGATGAATGAATAAATGATAACATCTTGAAACTTAAATCACGTTGAGATACATGGATATATCTTCAAGTTGCAAGTAGACCTATACACACATTTGAAATTTAGCTGTAATACTCATCTCCTTTCCCACTCCTCTTGAAGTGGCTGATAGTCTTCTGTGTATCAATGTATCAGATAGATGATAAGCAAGAAGATAGAGATAGATACTGAATAGAGTTATGGATTTTTGTATGCTTTACATTGGGTTGTTCTAGCTCTCCCCCTGCCAAGAAAATTGGATCAGTCCTGCTAGTTTCGCGGGCCCAATTGGCCCCGCTCCAAGGAACCCCAACAGAGTTCCAGAGTTCCACAGTTCGAGAGTGCTTGGTGCCGCCAAGGGGGAAAGAGGCAACAGAGTTTTGTTTGGTGATTAGTTTGGGTTAGTTTATGAATCGTTGTTCTTGAATAAAGAAATACAGCTTCTACCTGAATTAAGTCATACATGAAAATCACCTGTGTGGTTAAAGAATTCACAGGAAGAACTATATGGGGGGGAAAGAATTTATTGACTTGAAAATTCAAAGAAGAGATGTCACTTAAGATGCTTTCTTCATGCTCTGTACACAACAAGGTTAAGACTATGAGTCTGGGAGATAGGAAAAGAGAACACTCATACAAATAAAGAAGCACAATTTGAAGTAGCCCAAGCTAGGATGTAACCCAGATGCCCAATGACACACAAGAAGCTAAGAAAATTGGGGTATATAACATAATCAGTTTCATTCTTCTGCATATTTCAAGCCATTTTTTCTAATATCATTTGTTGAAGATACACCTGTTTCCCCATTTAATGGTCTGTGCAACTTTGTCAAAGAATAGATGTCCATAGGTGTGGGGGCTTACTTCTGGACTCTCAATTCTAGTCCACTTGTTAGTGTGTCTATTCATGTTCCAGTACCAAGCAGTTTTGATGACAATAGTCCTATAATACAATTTGAGGTCTGGGAGAGTGATTCCTCCAGTTCTGTTCATTCTTCTCAAGATTGTTTTGACAATTTGAGGTCTTTTCTGGTTCCAGATAAACATTTGTAGCATTTGTTGTATTCTCCTAAAAATGTGGTTGGGATCTTGATAGGGATAGCATTAAATTTGTATATGGCTCTGGGTAGTATATTCATTTTGATGATGTTAATTTTGCCAACCCGTGAATGAGGAATATCTTTCCACTTCTTTGTGACTTTTTCAATTTCCTTGAGTAGTGACTCATAATTTTCAGTATACAAGTATTTCACTTCTTTTATTAGGTTTATACCTAGATATTTTATTGGTTTTGTTTCTATAGTAAAAGCAATTGATTTTTGGATTTCAACTTTTTCTAACTTAGTGTCTGCATAGAGTAATGTCACTAAATTTTGAATTTTAATATTGTAGCCTGATACCTTCCTGTATTGCCTGATGTTTTCCAAAAGCTTCTTGCTGGATTCCTTAGGTTTTTCTATGTATACTATCATGTCATCTGCAAATAGGAAGAGTTTGACTTCTTCTCTTCCAAACCGTATTCCTTTAATTCCTTGCTCTTGCCTGATTGCTATGCAAGAACTTCCAACAATGATGAATAATCATTTTGATAGTGTGCAGCCCTGTCTAGTACCTGACCTGAGGGGAAATTATTCCAGTTTTCCAGCACTTACTATAATGTTGGCTGTAGGTTTGCTATATAGACTCCACTATCTTCAGGAATTTTTCATCTATTCACATTTTGTGTATCATTTTGATCATAAAGGGATGTTGTATTTTGTCAAAGGCTTTCTCTGCATCTGTTGATGTGACCATATGGTTTTTGGTCTTGCTATTATTGATGTGGTGGATCCTGCTGATGGATTTATGCATATTAAACCAACCTTGCATCCCTTGGATAAACCCCACTTGGTCATGATAAACAATCTTTTTAATATACGGCTGCATCCAGTTGGTTAGAATTTTGTTCAATATTTTAGCATTTATGTTCATCAGAGACATTGGTCTGTTTTTTTGGTTGTACCCCTGTCTGCTTCTGGTATCAGAGTGATGTTGGCTTCATAGAAGCTGGAAACAAGTAATCTGGTGTTTTCAATGTTCTGGAAGACTTTTAAAAGCAGGGGTATTAGTTCTTCTTTGAAGGTTTTGTAGAATTCATTTGTAAAACCATCTGGCCCAGGACTTTTATTTTGGGAAGGTTTTTGATAACTGTTTCAATTTCATTTGCTGTGATGGGTCTGTTCATGTTATCTAGTTCCTCTTTACTTAATTTTGGAAGTTCATAAGTATCTAGGAAAATGTCCATTAGTTCCAGGTTCTGTAGGTTGGTGGCATATATTTGTTCAAGGAAGTCTCGCATGACATGTTGAATTTCAGCAGTGTCTGTTATGATATCTCCTCTTTCATTTATGATTCAATATTTGGGTCTTCTCCCTTTTTTGTTTTGTGAGTCTGGCTAAATATTTGTCAATTTTGTTCACTTTTTCAAAGAACCAAGATTTACTTTTGCTGTTATTTTGCATGATTTTCTTTTTTTTTTTTTTAATTTTTTATTTAAGAAAGGATTAGTGAACAAAAGCATAAGGTGGGAGGGGTACAACTCCACACAATTCCCAACACCCAATCCCCATAACCCACCCCCTCCCATGGTAGCTTTCCCATTCTCTATCCCTCTGGGAGCATGGACCCAGGGTCGTTGAGGGTTGCAGAAGGTAGAAGGTCTGGCTTCTGTAATTGCTTCCCCCCTGAACATGGGCGTTGACTGGTCGGTCCATACCCCCAGTCTGCCTCTCTCTTTCCCTAGTAGGGTGTGACTCTGGGAAAGCTGAGCTCCAGGACACATTGGTGGGGTCTTCAATCCAGGGAAGCCTAGCCAGCACCTGGTGGCATCTGGAACCTGGTGATTGAAAAGAGAGTTAACATATGAAGCCAAACAATTTGTTGAGCAATCATGGATCCCAAGCTTGGAATAGTGAAGAGTAAGTGTTAGGGAGGTACTCACTGCAAACTCTAGTGTAGTCCTGCTTTCAGGTATATATTTTGCAGTAGTTTATGGATACGTGTGCACATAAGCTCTCTCTCACAGAAACTGGTGTATATCTAGGTTATGGGACTTTGTTAGAAAGTGAACTACCTGAGATGAAATTAGAGTGTACTATTAAAGGAAAGGTCTCACCCGAATAATGAAGCTGAAGGGTTGTCATTCCACACGTGAAGTCTCTGGATACATTCTGAGGTGAAGCATGTTGAGGTAGCAATCGTTGCTTTGGTTAGGTTGTGATCGGCAGATGCAATGTTATTTGGTTTGGATTGGGAGATGCATACGGGAAAGTGGGCCCTATCCAAGGGTTCCAGGACTGGGGGAAGAAGGGGCTCTATAGTGAAGATGTGAGGTTCCTGCTGTAATTTGATCAGGTCCTGCTTTTAGTTTCCCTTTCAGATCTTCTTAGTCAGCTTCTGTTGATGAGTGGGATCATCCCATACTCATCTTTATCTTTCTGACTTAGTTCACTTAACATAATTCCTTCTAGCTCTGTCCAAGATGGGTCAGAGAAGGTGGGTTCATTGTTCTTGATAGCTGCATAGTATTCCATTGTGTATATATACCACAGCTTTCTCAGCCACTCATCTGTTGTTGGGCACCTGGGTTGCTTCCAGGTTTTAGCTATTATGAATTGTGCTGCTATGAACATAGGAGTACACACCTCTTTTTGGTTGGGTGTTATGGAGTCCTTGGGGTATAACCCCAGGATTGGAATTACTGGGTCATATGGAAGGTCCATGTCTAGCCTTCTGAGAGTTTTCCATACTGCTCTCCACAGAGGCTGTACCAATTTACATTCCCACCAGCAATGTAAAAGGGTTCCTCTGTCCCCACATCCTCTCCAGCATTTGTTGCTGCTGTCCTTTTTGATGTATGCCATTCTTTTACAGGAGTGAGGTGGTATCTTAGTGTTGTCTTGATTTGCATTTCTCTGATAATCAGTGACCTAGAGCAGTTTTTCTTATGTTTGTTAGCCTTTTGGATCTCCTCTGTGATGAATGTTTTGTTCATTTCCTCTGCCCATTTTTGGATGGGGTCATTTGCTTTTTTGCGGCTAAGTTTGCTGAGCTCTTTATATATTTTGGTGATTAGTTTCTTGTCTGATGTCTGGCATGTGAAGATATTCTCCCATTCTGTGAGGGGTCCCTCTGTTTGTTTAATAGTTTCTTTGGATGTGCAGAAGCTTTTCAATTTGATGTAGTCCCATTGGTTTGTTTCTGCTTTGGTCTTCCTTGCAATTGGGTTTGATTCATCAAAGATGTCCTTGAGGTGTATGTGGGAAAGTGTTTTACCAATGTTTTCCTCTAAGTATTTGATTGTTTCTGGTCTGACATCTAGGTCTTTGATCCATTTGGAGTTGATTTTTGTTTCTGGTGAGATAAAGTGGTTCAATTTCATTCTTCTGCATGTTTCAACCCAGTTTTCCCAGCACCATTTATTGAAGAGAGCCTCCTTTTTCCATTTAATCCTTTGGGCCCCCTTATCAAAGATTAGATGCCCATAGGTGTTGGGATTTACTTCTGGGCTTTCAATTCTGTTCCACTGGTCTGTATGCCTATTTTTGTTCCAGTACCATGCTGTTTTGATGATGATGGCTTTATAATATAGTTTAAGGTCTGGGAGTGTGATGCCTCCATTTCTGTTTCTTTTCCTTAAGATGGTTTTGGCAATTCTAGGTGTTTTCAGGTTCCAGATAAATGATTGTAGTGTTTGTTCTATTCTCTTAAAGAAGCCTGGTGGAACTTTGATGGGTATTGCATTAAATTTGTATATGGCTCTGGGGAGAATATTCATTTTGATGATATTTATTCTTCCAATCCATGAGCATGGGATATCTTTCCATTTCTTGGTATCAGATTCTATCTCCTTGAGTAGCGACTCATAGTTTTCAGTATACAAGTCTTTCACTTCTTTGGTCAACTTTATTCCTAGGTATTTGATTGATTTTGCTGAAACAGTAAATGGGAGTGATTTCTGGATGTCTTCTTCTTCAGATTTAGTGTTTGCATAAAGAAATGCCACTGATTTTTGTACATTGATTTTGTAGCCTGATACCTTGCTATATTGCCTAACAACTTCCAGTAATTTTCTACTGGATTCTTTAGGTCTTTCTATGTATACTATCATATCATCTGCAAATAGTGAGAGCTTGACTTCTTCCCTTCCAGTCTGTATCCCTTTGATTTCTTTCTCTTGCCTGATTGCTATGGCAAGAACTTCCAATACTATGTTGAAGAGTAACGGTGACAGTGGACAGCCCTGTCTAGTCCCCGATCTTAGGGGGAATGCTTTCAGCTTCTCTCCATTGAGTATGATGTTGGCTGTAGGTTTGCTATATATAGACTCCACTATCTTGAGGATTTCCCATCTATTCCCATTTTCTGTAGGGTTTTCAGCATGAATGGGTGTTGGATTTTCTCAAAGGCTTTCTCTGCATCTATTGAGATAATCATGTGGTTTTTGGCTTTGCTTTTATTGATGTGATGAATGACATTGATTGATTTACGGATGTTGAACCAGTCTTGCATTCCTGGGATGAATCCCACTTGGTCATGATGAACAATCTTTTTGATGTGTTGCTGTATCCGGTTGGCCAAGATCTTGTTTAATATTTTGGCATCTATGTTCATCAGAGATATTGATCTGTAGTTTTCCTTTTTTGTTCTGTCCCTATCAGCTTTTGGTATCAGGGTGATTTTGGCTTCATAAAAGGTGGAAGGGAGTATTCCTGTTTCTTCAATCTTATGGAATAGCTTAAGAAGTATGGGTATTAACTGTTTCCTGAAAGTTTTGTAGAATTCATTTGTGTTGCCATCTGGTCCAGGACTTTTGTTGTTGGGGAGATTCTTAATAACAGTTTCAATTTCTTTGTCTGTGATTGGTGCATTTAGATTTTGTAGTTCTTCTTGGTTCAGTTTTGGAAGTGCATAGGTTTCTAGGAATTGTTCCATTTCTTCCATATTCTCTAGCTTGGTGGCATATAGTTCTTTATAGAAGTTTCGCAGAATTCTCTGGATTTCTGTGGTGTCAGTTGTGGTATCTCCTGCATCGTTTACAATTCTATTAATTTGAGTCTTCTCTCTTTTTTGTTTGGTGAGTCTGGCTAGGGGTTTGTCAATTTTGTTTAATCTTTCAAAGAACCAACATTTGGCTTCATTGATCTTTTGTATGGTTCTTTTATTTTCGATGTTGTTTATTTCTGCTCTAACTTTAGTGATTTCTGTCCTTCTGGTTGCTTTAGGGTTCCTTTGTTCCTCTTCCTCTAAGTCCTTGAGGTGTCTAGTAAGGTCGTTCATTTGGGCTTCTTCTTGGTGTTTAATATGTGATTGTATGGCTATAAGTTTCCCTCTCAGTACTGCTTTCGCTGTGTCCCAAATATTTTGATAGGTTGTGTCTTCATTTTCATTAGTTTCCAGGAACATTTGAATTTCCTGTTTGAGTGAGTCTCTGACCCAGTGGTTCTTAAGGAGCATGTTGTTTAGTTTCCAAATTCTATGTCTTTTAATAATTTTCCGTTTGTTGTTAAAAGTTAGTTTTACTCCACTGTGGTCTGAGAAGATACTTGGGATGATTTCAATGCTCTTGAATTTATTGATGCTGTCTTTGTGGCCTAACATGTGGTCTATCCTTGAGTATGTGTTATGTGGATTTGAAAAGAAGGTGTATTCCAGTTTTTTGGGGTGGAGGAGTCTGAAAATGTCCAAGAGGTCTAGTCTGTCAATCTCTTCATTCAATTCTCTTGTATCTTTATTGGTTCTCTGCTTTGTTGATCTGTCTAAGTGTGAGAGTGGGGTATTGAAGTCTCCCACTATAATTGTATTACTATTGATGTATTTTTGAAGTTCTTTCAGTAGGTGTTTAATGTATTTAGATGGTCCCTCGTTGGGTGCATAGATGTTAATAATTGTTAAGTCTTCTTGGCTGATTGATCCTCTAATCATTATGTAATGTCCTTGCCTATCGTTTATTACTTTATTTAATATTAAATCTATCGTGTCTGAGATGAGAATGGCTGTTCCTGCCCTTTTTTGTGGACCATTAGCCTGTATGATAGTTTTCCATCCTTTCACTTTAAGTCTGTGTTTATCTTGTTGTGACAGATGGGATTCTTGCAAGCAGCATATGGTTGGGTTATGTTTTCTGATACATCCCCCCACCCTGTGCCTTTTGATGGGTGAGTTTAAGCCATTGACATTTATTGATATTATGGATTTAATGTATTGTAGTGCCATTGTTCTAAAAAACGATTTGTTTACTCTGATATATTGCAAGTATTATAGTGATGTTCTTGTTTATAAGAGATCTTTTAGTACCTCTTTCAGGGCCGGCTTGGTGATAGTTGCCTCCTTTAACTGTTGTTTGTCTAAGAAGGTTTTGATCCCTCCATCTAGCTTGAATGAAAGTCTAGCAGGATATATTATCCTTGGTTGAAACCCTTTTTCATTCAGGGCTCGATAGATATCTTGCCACTACCTTCTGGCTTTTAGAGTTTGAGTGGAGAAATCTGCAGAAAGTCTTATGGGTTTTCCCCTGTATGTGACTTTTTGTTTCTCTCTTGCAGCCTTTAGGATCCTTTCTTTATCCTTACTTCTTCTCATTGTGACTATGATGTGTCTTGGTGTTTTCAGGTCTGGGTTGATTCTGTTTGGTACTCTCTCGGCCTCTTGCACCTTGATATCCTTTCTGTTATTCAGGTCTGGGAAATTTTCTTGTATTATTTCCTCTAGAATGTTTGCTTCCCCTTCCTCTCTTTCTTCCTCTGGCAGGCCAATTATACGAATGATACTTCTTTTGAGATCATCCCATATGTCTCTGTTGTTGTTTTCAGTGTCTCTCAATCTCTTTTTAAGCTCTTTCACCTCTTTCTTAGTTTTCTCTAACTCATCCTCTGTCTGACTAATTCTGTTTTCTGCTTCTGTTAGTCTGCTTTCCCTTGCCTCAGCTTCTTTCTTCATTAGAGCTATTTCAGCTTTCAGTTCTCTAATTGTCTCAAGATAATCAGTATTTTCCTTGGGTGTCTCAACTGTTGTTTCCCTAATACTGCCATTCCTTTCCTCCAATGTTGTTTTCATTTCTGTGATTAATAAGTTTATTATTGCTTGCAAACTTTTCTTATCTATGGTTACTTCTGATTGATTTATGGTTTCTTTTGGGCTCTTGTCTTCATTCATTGGGGTAGCAGTTTTATTTGTTTTTAATCTACCCATTTTTTTTTATTTATGTGTTTCTCTCTCTCTTTTTTTTTAATGCTCTGTTGTTCCTCAGTTGTTGTGTTTTGAGCACAAGTAGCACTGTACTAAATACCTTTATGACAATTGCACTCACCAACCTCTGGAATTACAGTAGCAACTGAAGTAAGTATTGAAGGAGTTTAATCGTTACCAGTTAGCCAAAAAATTTCTCCAGTCCGTGAAAAAATAGTAACCAAATCCCAGTGAAGAAAGAGAAAAGAAAGAGAGGATAGCAAGAATAGACAGTTATGCAAATCTACTATCCAGTGTATATTCTAGGGGTAACAAGAGTGTAAAGGGAACTAGAGCAGAGATACACACATAGAAAGTCCACTCTGGGTCAGATTTCTTCCCCAAAGTAATTCACAAATTCAGAAAGGCAAAGAAGAAAGAAGTGTATGACAAGATAAAAATAATAATAATAATAAAAAATAAAAAAGAGATAGAGAGAGATAAGAGAGAGAAAAGGGAGAATATAAGAAGAAGGGTTGTAATTAAAGAGCAGTGCGAGGAACTTCCCAAATGTGTATCAGTGAGTTTAAAAAAAAAAAAAAAAAAACCCTGTTTGGTGGTATGTTGTATCCTGCTAGTAGCTGGTCCCAGGCACTGGTTATGGTGGGGGGGGGGGGTGGCGGGAAGGGTGTATGCTTGAAAATTAAAAGGAAGAAAAAAGAATTTTTTTCCCCTACTCTAATTCTTAACCCAAATTAAGTTATAGACACCTCCTTGGTATGACCACTGTGGCCCCTTATTGGCTGGCCTGCTAAAGGCACAAAATCCTATTGTTTACACGAGATGTGTCCAGAGCTCAAAGGCTAGCTGCTTCTCCGTCGTCCGCCATCTTCCGGGAAACCCCCCCCCCAGACTTTTTTAAAGGATTTCTCAAAAATGAAAACTAGCTCCAAATCCTTTGATCCAATGAGAGCTATACTTAAGAAGTCTTTGGATCTGCTCTCAGGGTCGCAGTGGACCCTGGATTCTCCCAAGAGGAAGCCCCCGAGCTAAAGTGCTCTCTCCGGGTCCTCTGCCCGCCACGCTCTGCAACCGGCGGAGGAGCCGCCTTCCTGGGCGGGCGGAGGACAATGCCCGGCGCACTCTCCTTGCCCGGCGCCCTGGGAATTCTGGAGCCCCGCTAGTCCGTGTCACTTTTACTCTAATTCTTAACCCAAATTAAATTGTACCCACTTTTTGGTGTCACCCCTTATTAACTGGCCTGCTAAAGGCAGAAAATCCTACCGTTGCCGACGATGCGGTCAGATCGCTCGCTGTCAGCAACTTCTCAGGCCGCCATCTTCCTCTCCCTCCGATTTTCTTATTTTTAATGTTATTTATTTCTGCTCTCACTTTAGTGATTTCTGTCCTTCTGGTTGCTTTAGTGTTCCTTTGTTGTTGTTGTTGTTATTCTCCTCCTCCTCCTCCTCCTCCTCCTCCTCCTCCTCCTCCTCCTCCTCCTCCTCCTTCTTCTTCTTCTTTGTCTTTAAGATGTAATATCAGGCTGTTTATTTGTGCTTTTTCTTGTTTCCTAATGTGTACTTGTATGGCTATGAACTTCCCTCTTTGTACTGCCTTAGCTGTTTCCCCAATATTTGATAGTTTGTGTCTTCATTTTCCTTTAACTCTTATTTTGGGACTATTACTAATCTTTTCTTGATTATTAAGTGTTATTTTAATTCCACTGTGGTCTGAGAAGATTTTTGGGATTATTTAAATGCTCTTGAATTTGCTGATGTCATCTCTGTGGCCTAACATATGGTCTATCCTTGAGAATGACCCATGTGGATTTGAGTAAAATGTGTCTTCCAGTTTCTTGGGATGAATGACTTTGAAAATGTCCAATGGCTCTAGTTTGTCTATCCCCTCATTTAGCTCCCTCATTTGTTTATTAATTTTCAGCCTGGCTGATTTGTCAGGTTGAGAGAGTGGGTGTTGAAGTCCCCTACTATGACTCTATTGCACTTAATATATTGTTGTAGCTCTTTCAGGAGATGTTTGGTATATTTAGATGGCTTCTCATTGGGTGCATCTATTAATAATTGTTAAAACCTCTTGACTGACTGATCCTCTCAGCATTAAGTAATATCCATCCCCATCTTTTTAAATTTTATTTATTTTAAATTTTAATGTGACAAATATGAGAATAGCTATTCCTGCCCTTTTACGTGGGGCATTGGCTTGTATGATTGTTTTCCATCCTTTCACTTTGAGTCTGTGGTTGTCTTGTTGAGTTAGGAGGGTTTCCTGTAGACAGCATATTGTTCTGTTGTGTTTTCTGATACATCTTCCTACTCTTTACCTTTTAATAGGTGAATTCTGGCTATCGAAATTTATTGATATCAAATACTGAAGTTAATTTTACCCATTCTTGTAGATATTTAGAGTGTTGAGATATATAGCATATTTATGGTGATCTGACATTTATAGGAGACCTTTCAGAACTTCTTTCAAAGAAGGCTTGATGATAGTTGATTCTTTCAACTGTTGCTTGTCTGAAAAGTTTTTTATGCCTCCATCTAGTCTGAATTACAGTGCATCAGGATAAAGTAGTCTTGCTTGAAAGCCTTTCTCATTGAGCACTTGATAGATATCTTGCCATTCTCTTCTTCCCTGTAGTGACTGTATGGAGAAGTCTCCTGCTAATAGTATGGGTTTTCCTTTGTAGGTGACTCTTTGTTTTTCTCTTGCAGCTTTCAGAATCCTTTCTTTATCCTGATTCCTTTCCATTTTAAATAGGATGTGTCTTGGTGTCTTTAAGGATGGATTAATTCTGTTTGGGGCCCTCTGGGCTTCATAAACCTTTATGTCTTTGATGTTGTCTAAACTAGAGAAGTTCTCACCTATTATGTCCTGAAGAATGCTGTCTTCCCCTCCCTCTCTTTCTTCCTCTGGTAAGCCAATAATGCACATATTATTTCTTTTGAAGTCATCCTATAGGTCTCTGTTGTTGTTTTCAGTATTTCTTAATCTCTTTTTGAGATCTATTACTTCATTTTTAGTTGTCTCTAATTCGTCCTAGATCTTGCTAATTCTGTCTTCAGCCTCACTGATTCTATTCTCTCTCCCCTCTACTATTTTCTGGAGTTCATCTATTTTGTTACCCTGTTCTGATACTGTTTTAGCTTTTCAGCTAGTTGTGTTCTTTGCTCAGCCTATTTCAGCTTTCAGCTCTCTAATAACCTTGAGATAGTGTTTTTTTTCATGAGCCTCATTTGTTACCTCTGCATTTCTGATGACAATCCTTTCAAAATTTTTACTCACTCTTGTGTTTATTTCTTTAATTGGTGTTTGGCTATTGACCTCATTATTTTGTGCTTCACCCTTTGGGGGAGCTTTTAGCTGGACTCTGGTCCTGGTTCATTTCTTCAATATTTCTTCTGGTGGTTTAACCATTTTACATATTATGTTATGAGGTCCCTCTCTCAGTACTTTTCAAACTACTGATCACTCTTGCCTGGATTGACTTGTGTCTAAGTAAGGTAATTAAAGGGTTCACAGTTGTGGAAATTGACCGTTGTTGCAATATTATTTTAATACCTGAATTGGAGCACAGTGGCTTAAAAGCCTCTTTTGTACTTTTTCTTCCCTCTAGGCTATGGGAGCTGAGGCCTTTTAAAGTATAAGTAGGCTTCTTAGCTTAATCACTGATTCCTGACTAAGTGATTAAACAGGATGGCACAGAGATAATCCAGTGGTTATGCAAAGAGACTCTCACAGCCCCACCACTAGGCCACCGAGGTATAGATCTTCTCTTGAGTTTCCTGGTTAGTTCTCTGTCCCTTGTTGTCAGCACAGGGCCTCCCTGACCCCCCCCCAACCCCCGCTGCTCCAGATTCTGTGGGCAGTAGCAATGGAGACTCACAGTTGTATTTGGTGAGTCTTAGGGGAGTCCTTTCCTCCCTTCAGCCATCTTTTTGTTGGTGAAACAGACTGGAGGTGGTTTCTCAACTGGTCAACTGCTGGACTGTTACCAGCCACTTAATCTCTCCCTAGGCTGCCTCTCTGTCCACGAGCCACATGTATTTACACACACCAGTGATATGGTGGGTTCTTGATTATCTTCTAGTCCTGCCTTGTTGCTGTACCAAGTGGTGTCCTTTGGTATTCCTTGTTGACCTAGGAGAGGAAAGGAGAGCAATTATGATTTCTTTTAACAGTTATTTTTGGATGTTCAGGATATTATATACCACCAACACCACTATTCACATTTTCAAAATTATACAGATTCTCAATTCCACAGAATTCCTACATTCTTTCTTTAGATATGTCCATATAGTTTATCATTATGGGTTAATTTCTGGTGACCCTGTAGGCTTTCTGTCTCTTTAAATTGAATTTTCTTCCTTACTGTTGATGTTATAGTTTCAGCTCTTCAGACAATTTCGTTTGACTTTTCTATTAGTGCTTGAGGGATCCCTTCAGTCCAATTCTTGTGCAAATTAGCACATGTTGGGATCTATTCAGTCTAATTCTTGTGCAAATTAACACGTGTTGAAATCATAATAAGTCGTGCACCAAGAACTGGTGAGTAGCTTCCTGGAATTTCAAACCAGAGGAGTTGAGCAGGAAAAAGGAGGAAAAGATTTGCGTTGACAAGTCAAGGATTAATTCAAAAGACTAAGACAGTATGTTAAACTTATTGGGCACTAGTAGGTATTGAGTTTGGCTATGGCAAAAAAATCTTCTTAGTATACAAAATAAGGCTAATTAAGATCATGTTAAAATTTATCTCCAGGAAATCCTAGTTTAACATAAATTATGAAAGATTATTATATTCTTAAAAAGGTGAAGCTACAGGTCACTGCTGAAATGACTGAAACATTAAAACAATATTTTCTAAGAGTATTATTATTGAAGAAATATTATTTTACAACGTAATTTTGTCTCAGAGATACAGTTTTGCATCTTCCCAGAATATGAATAGAAAGATTCTTATAACATGGAAGTATCATCGTTGTCCACCACAGGTCATTGAGTTATGTGGCTCCCCACCCTCTTTCAAACTGCATCTCCTCTCACACTTTATACATAGACATATACATATGCTGTGTGGGAATGTGGGAATGAACCCAGGGCCTTATCTGGGAGACACACACACAGGCTTAAGACTGGTGACTGTGGGATGGGTGGATCTAAGGAGAAGAGAGGTGAGTACTTATTTGTCTGTTGTCTCACTAGTTCTTGTAGCTACTGAGAAAGTAAACTGCATGTCCCACAGCAATGGAAAATAATCTTCCAAAAAGCAACTAAATAACTTTGTAACAATAATGCAACTGTTGGGGTCAGAAATGACAGGAAGTACCTAGGGTAACAGTGACATACTCCTGCACCATGCCAGAACACATGTTCCACAAGAACACCTGTGTGCCTGGGTGGAGGAAATTGCCGCAAGGAAAGGGGAGTGGAGACAGTAGTGGGTGTGGCTTGGAAAGGAAGTGAAGGCAGTCCCACCTACTCTCTGTGTCTAGGTGAGCCCACCATCATGTAAGGGCTCTCAGGCACTATCTATCTATCTATCTATCTATCTATCTATCTATCTATCATCTATCAGTCATATATCTACATATCTATCTATCTATCTATCTATCTATCTATCTATCATGTTTCCATCTGTCTACCTGTATGTCTGTCTACCTTCATATCTATCTATTAACTATGTATCTATCTTCTGAGACCAGAAAAGATACTGAGGTCTAAAATTTTCTCAAAATAATCCCAGCATGCATATAATTTGATTTCTTCTTTTGATTCAATGTCCAGAAGTGTTTTAGTGGATGACTGGAATCATTCTGAAAAATAAAAATTATATTATCCACACCTGAAAACAAAAACAAAAATCAGCTTTAAGAAATTGAAATTGACTCCATACAACTATTGGGTTTCTACTGGGAATCCAGAGTTCCAGCCTATATATATATATATATATATATATATATATATATATATATATATATATATATATATTACTGGTATTATAACTTGGTAAGGAGTTCTGGAAAAGAAAAGGCTAGAAGTATTTGAAGTCATTTTACTGAATTTTACCTGAAAAGGCACATGATTATAGATAGAGGGAGAATACAAAAATCTATTACCTTGGGCAATAAGATGCTAGAGGTTGCAACATGTATTATATAGTTAGCATTCAACACTTGCTGTACAACAGTAACAGAAAGCAAGAGCCCTAAGAAATATCTAGAATAGCAGTATGAAGGGAGAGCAAGAAAATTATTTTTCCATGTGCAGTTAAAGTCAAAAAAGTACTTCTGAGAAAAAATAGTAGTGCGTGTCTGTGTTTATTCCTTTTCCAATGACTTTTACAGTAATGTTTTACATTTATATAGAAAAAAGGTGATTTCAGTAACTGTCAGTGCTGTCGACTCAGTCTGGGACCTTAAAACTCAAGCTGTTCTTTCTGCTTCTCACACTGGGACTAATAATAAAGCTTCTTAGGAATAACTTCATTGACAATTTAGTTCATGATGTGAGGAAGTATAGAATTCAGCTCTCTCTCCCGTAACTATATTGACTCTTTAGTTCTTGCAGCAGCAAAAACAACTTGCTCTTCTGTAGAACAAATAGATTTATGACTCAAAATAACACCAATAACAGATATGGGGAGAACAAAAGTGTCAATTTCATATTGTTTCTTTTCTCCATAAAACTACACTTAGAGTCCATCTGATACATTTTATTTCTCAGCAATATAAAGGAAAATGTAAGATTCAATACAGTATCATTGAGCCCCAGGAATAGCATAATAAAAATAAAATCTCTGTCAAAACTACATACTTTGTAACTTATTTTCTGTCTCAGTTGCTCCCTGAATATAAGACTGGTAAATAAAAAATAGCAGAAGGAAGAGAAGGAAGAGAAAAGATCTATTATTTGTGGTAGGAGTTAGAAGGATTTTTCTTTATAATGTTACAGAGTGGTTTACTTTTACTTATCTGAAATATAGAGTAAAATTTAGGTCTGCCCAGTGTAATACCTAAAGACCAACTCAAAAATATCTTGGGTGTGATTAATAGATAGTTAAGAGGATGTGTTACACACCATCCTTAAAGGATAGTTTGATATATATTTGCTGAACAATAATTGACTTATATTTTTCAAATACTTAAAAAGCAGTATACTCTGATGCAATTATTCATTTCCAGAAGTGTATTCGAATCACGATATAAATGTAGAGTAATATTTATAGGATAAGGCTTGTAAAATAACCATAAAGGTGAAAATTCCTGATTTCCCATGCCAATGCATAGAAGGATAATAAATTGAATTGTAATTCGTCTATATATTTTCTGGCATTGAGAATTTTATTTTATTTGTGAATTGGGCATCTAACTTCAGAGGATAGGAAACATTTATTTTCTTACTGTTTGTACAGTACTACTCCTTTCTTTTAATTTTACCATCTTTCTCTATTTATTGGATAGAGACAGCCAGAACTCAAGAGGAAGGAGGTGGTGAGAGACAAACAAGCAATACTACTTCACCACTTGCAAGGCTTTCCTCCTGCAGGTGGGGAGTGGGAGCTTGAACCAGGATCCTTGCACATTGGAGCACATGCACCTGGTGGCCGGCACTACTCTTTCTAAATGCCTATCTAGATCCCAGATGTTTCATCTACTCTTCCTCCTTCTCTTTTGTTGGTTCTTTTCCATGAGTCTTCTCCTCCTCATCATTTCAAAATGATATTTGAATCTATTCTTTTTTTTTTTCCCCCTTTTGTTGCCCTTGTTGTAGCCTCGTTGTGGTTATCATTATTGCCCTTGTTGACGCAATTCGTTGTTGGATAGGACAGAGAGAAATGGAGAGAGGAGGGGAAGACAGAGAAGGGGAGAGAAAGACACCTGCAGACCTGCTTCACCGTCTGTGAAGCGACTCCCCTGCAGGTGGGGAGCCGAGGAGGGCTCGAACCGGGATCCTTACGCCGGTCCCTGCGCTTTGCGCCACATGCGCTTAACCCACTGCGCCACCGCCCGACTCCCTTGAATCTATTCTTTTGGCCTATTAATAGGGGTCCAATGTAAAGTGATTTCAAGAGTTTTTTTTTTTTTTTTTTCCAGTGTAGTTTGTCTGCTAGTCTTTAGGTTGCTTTGTGTGTGTATGAATGTTTGTGGTATGGATTCACTCAACTATAAATATTTGTGAGATATTTCTAAAGGTTGCATGTCATATTGCTGCCAGATTTGACATGTATAGGCAGTTGCTCTTTCAGGAAATTGTGGCAATGCATTTTAGCACCACCAATGAATACACATCTCTTACTGCTTAGAGAAAGCAGATCATCCATGATCTGCTTGTCATCTAATCTTTCCTATTCTAATCAGGAAAAGCGTACAAATTCATATTTTATCTTTCATCTTCACTGAGCATGATTTCTGCCACCATTTAAAATGTCTTACATAATAGATAGTTCCTTTAGAGTTTTTGTAGTATTTAGAAATTTTGTTCTTAAAAATATGTTAAATTTATTGTATTATTTCATATTTAGAAAAATAACATTAATTAATTAATGGTGCCAGACCATTGAAACTAGTGAATCTTACAAGTTACCAAGCATAAGAACCTGAGTTCAAGTACCTGTAAAGGAGGACCGTCACAAACTATGGAGCTGGTTGCTAGTGTCTCTCTCTCTCTTCCTCTTTCTCTCTCTTCCTCTCTCCTCCCTTTGCCCTATTTATCTTTGTCTCTATCCTAATAAGACATTCAGTAAATATTTCAGGTTGGACTACAATATCATATGGAATTTTTTGAGATGTAATAACTATAACAGTAATATAACACATAGCATCACTTCTCTGGCATGATTATTATTATTTTTTTAGATGGAAGGAAAGAGAGCAGAGACAGGAAGAACACAACACTGCAGCATTCTCCAGTGTGATGAGAGCAGGGGCGAAAGCAGGAGTGAACACATGGCAGAGCAAGTACACTGCCCATATGAGCTTCATTTTATCGCCCCCTTTTCATACAGAAGCAGAGAGGAAGAGACAAGATTTGGGCAGGGTGACACCACAGCACTAGATAATCTGTCAATTCATATCATCTCATATGTGTTACAAGGACTCAGGCCTGGGTTGCTTTCATGGGAAGATAAGGTGAAATAAAGATATATATATATATATATATATATATATATATATATATATATATGTATACATGTAAATTAATCATAAATCAAAGTGAAATATAGACAGATGGAGGTTTCTTCTGCTCATAACTCTAAGACCACTGGAGGCCTTGCCATAAGGGACATGTGCAAGATTGGCTAATTTTCATACAGAATTAAACATGCTCCATTTCATTACCATACTTTTTATTGTTTCTGGTTTTGGGTATTTATGCATGCAACATTTGTGTTTAACATATTTTAGACATACTCTTAAATAATATTAGCTCAAAGAAGAATAGGAGGAGAAAAAGGGAAGAAGAGTAAGAATAAGAAGAAGGAGGAGGGGGAGTTGGGCTGTAGCGCAGCGGGTTAAGCGCAGGTGGCGCAAAGCACAAGGACCGGCATAAGGATCCCGGTTCGAACCCCGGCTCCCCACCTGCAGGGGAGTGGCTTCACAGGCGGTGAAGCAGGTCTGCAGGTGTCTATCTTTCTCTCCTCCTCTCTGCCTTCCCCTCCTCTCTCCATTTCTCTCTGTCCTATCCAACAATGACAACAACAATAATAACTACAACAATAAAACAACAAGGGCAACAAAAGGGAATAAATAAAGAAAATAAATATTAAAAAAAAAAAAATTAAAAAAAAAAAAGAAGAAGGAGGAGGAAGAGGAAGGAGAGGGAGGAGGAGGGGTTGGAGAGGTTGAGGAAGAAGTGAGAAAAAAGAAAGAGAAGAACCAGAAGGAAAAGAAGGATGAGGAGCAGAATTAATGAAAGCTATAATGGGTATTTTGAGAAAGATAAGATACAGAAAATCAAGCTCAATTTAGTGATCTTCATCTTAAAGGAATTAGAATATGGCATTGCATCTGTCCTGAAAGCTGTTATCAGAGCTCTAGTACTTAACTCTCCTAACAAGTTAAAGATGAGCCCCAGATGTTTAAGTCTTTGAATTAATTCATCATTTTCCAACAGACAGAAGAAAAGGGAAGATGAATAACACTATTTTAAATAACCATTTGTGGACTGGGTAGTGATACACCCAGTTGAGTATGCATGCTGTTATGTACAAGTCCCCACCCCTACCTTCAGGGGCAAACTTCATGAGCTGTTATGCAGTGCTACAGGTGTCTCTTCCTAGAGACATATTACCCTTTTTCTCAATTTATCTCTGTCTCTATTCAATAAATACTACATTTTAAGCAGATGGTTTTTAAAATATTTGGAAAAGATCAGTAAATAACCATTTGGAAGTCATCTCAGATAATTGAACAGGAATGTTATGGCAATTTGGACAGTTTCCTTTGGTTTGGTTTTGACCAAGATAACATCTCAGATAACTTGTGTCCAGTAGAAAGGAGATGGCAAATTATGATAGAGATAATATAGGATATGTTTCTTTCTTTTCCTCCTTCCTTTTGCCCTACAATGTGATTCTTGGGTTGGAGTTTTAGGAGTCTAGGAAACCCTGCCAGAATTCTTTATGGATGTCCAATGAAGCACTGAGAATAAATAGCCTCCCAGTTGTCCAAATTGAGAGCTTCCTGTAACATTTTTGAACCTTTTTTTTTTTTTTTTTTTTTTTTAATCTTGGTGCCTCAGCACCTTCCACAAGTGCTGTCTTAATACTCTCTGGATGACTGTCAGGCCAGAAATCTGAAGGGGGGTCCAGGGAAATGAGACCCTAATCCAATGGAGTGAGGTAGGGAGAGAGCCAATGAGGCTGCCAGGAGGCCACAGGGAGGCAGTAAGGCTGCTAGGTTCCTAGTCCCACTTATTGTTCTCAGTCAAACCTTATTCTACTGTCAACTGATACCATCAGCTTAGATATGCACAGGCATTATTACATTCGGTATGCCAAGTCAGCATCAACATCAATTGCTACATCAGGGGCATTACATCATTTACACGAGGTGCATAAGGTGCCGGGTGCAAACACCACTGGGCTTCAAGTCAAGGCTACATCCAGTCCTTGAGCCGAGGAGTAGCCTTATCCCAACAGTGCTACTTTTATTTAGATCAGAAAAGACACAAGGAGAGAAGCTATAGCTTCCCTCAGCCCCAAGGGGTTAGCATATGAGCCATGTGCATGGCAGGTTACTTGCTCTACACTGTGAACTGCTTCTCTAGTTACAGCATTTTTGATTTTGGAGGCGTCTTAGTGTTCCCGTCTTAGGGAGGTCTAGTGGCTGCAAGTGAGCAACGATAAATGGGTAAATCGTGAATGGGGGGAGTGTGAGTGGGAATGCTGAATCTGATATACACCTGGTCAACACTATCGTGTATCCCAATATGTCCACACACATCTACTGAGCATTTATAATCTGGACGCATTATTAAATTTTTGTTTTCTAATGCTACCACTTCTAATCATTCTTCATATTAGCATCCCCCCTTGCATATGATATTTAAGGTTGTGGTTACAATTCTCAGATATAAAAAATACAGAAATGCCTTAAAAGTTTAATTTAATTGATTCCTATAAATCTCTTAACTTCATTTTGTTACCAACATTAGGGTCTCTTGGGTCTGGAAAATCTTTTTTTTTTTCCTAATAAGCATAACATAGTCAATGTCTTCTATCACTTGCTTTTCTTGCTATAATTTTTGTATGTTTGACCAAATCTATGCCCTTAATTCCTCTTTGCTGAAGTGTCTTTACAGGTATAGAACACATTGAAAATTTTTCCAGTAAATATCTTTGTAACTTAGAACAATTCTGATGTAAGGGTGCCTGTCTGTCCAGCTACTACTAAAAAGAGTTTGTGGAATTAATTCTGCAAAAAAAAGACAGAATGATAATTAGAGACATTTTAATAAAATGCTACTGTGACATAGATGAAAGCAAGTTTAATCAATAAGTCTTAGGGGAAAAACAGTGAAAGTTGAAAGATAACTACATGCTTAGAAGACATAAAGAATTTATGTTAGATAAGTAACATAATTAAGAAGTTAGTATAACCAAGCAAGATTATAGTAGGGAAGAAAATTAATAAAATGATTAAATGGAATGTTGTTTTTGTTCTACTTATTATTAAGTTACAGAGAAATTGCCTTTTGATATAAGCAAAACCATACAAATATCTACATTGTCTAGTTTGTTTGCAAAATTTTATACTTAATAGTCATTTTATTTATTTAAAATTTGCCAGATTCATGGGTCATTCACCACAAAAAGTACATTCAGTACAAAAGCCAGAGGTGTTTAGTCAGGTAACCATTAAATCTATGTATTTATTTTTGATGCATTCAGATAAGTGAATGCAAGATATCAAAGAATGATTTTTATTTGGGTAGTGTAACGAGTATTTACAGATATTTGGCAATGGACATTTGATGTTTATGAACTTGTAGAGGATTTAAAAGAGTGTTTTGTTAATAGTTAACGATTCTTAGAAAAATCCATCAGTCTGGAATGTGATAAAGCTTGCTGCAACATCCGATAAGATCTTTATGTGCAGGTGGAAACATTTCATTAGAGCTCTTCGCTATCTCAACTCACAGGGAACAAAGCCTACCAGTTGTGTTCATTGAACCAGCCAAATGGAATCCATCAAAAGACTCCAAAAGCATCTGCAAACACCAGAAAATACAAACAAAAAGAGTACAAGAAAATGCATCTCAAGGGCTCTGTTTGTATATGGCTGTGCTCTCTGAGATCCAGCCCTGCTCAGTGCACTAGCTGGAGAGGCTTTGCTTAATGCACTGCCTAATGGCTTGGCTTTCATACCAGACACACTCCATTACAGTGCATATGCTACGCTGGCTGTACACAGACCAGCAGACATAATAGAAGCAACAACTGCGTTTCCAACCCAAACAAACTTAAAAAATTCATGTTGCAAAAGAGAGAATGATATCCTGCCTCTTGATGAACTATTACTTGCGCCAAATGAAAGGGGAATAGAGAAGAAGGTTAATGGGGAATCAAAGGAAAGGGCAGAAAGCCCAGTTGGAATAGAATGCTTTAATGGAAAATTGATCTTTTGCATTTGAATCTATGGACCCAGGAGTATGGGAGTCACAGGCATAGCAACATATGCCCTCCATTCTGCATTCAGTCCCTCACAAAATACTGGCCTTTGCCAAACCAAAGGCAATTCTCAAGTCAAGGTGAAGTGCTACAGGTGCACAACTCCCCACCCCTGATTCTGATGGGTTTGAGAACCCGTAGGGGAATCAACTATCATTATTGACACTTTAGTATCAATAAATTATTCCTATTAGTGAGGCAAAGCGAAAGTCACTCTAGGAAAACTATATATATGAAAATGGGTCTGTATCACCTTTGCACTATTTATAAGTTGAGAGTATACACACACATACACACAGTTGTATTTATTCATGCATCCTCTCTTACAGAATATACTATTAGATGCTTAAAATATCTGGAAACAGAAATAGTAGCAATAATTATGAGTCTCTTCCAGATGAAATGCAAGTCAGTATTTATAATGATAGTTCAGGTCCATTGTTTTCATAGAAACACTATTTTTTTAAAAAATATTATTTATAAAAAGGAAACATTGACCAAACCATAGGAAAAGAGGGGTGCAACTTTGCATAGTTCCCACCACCAGACCTCCATACCCCATCCCCTCCCCTGATAGCTTTCCTATTCTATTTTTAATGCTCCTCCCTGAGATTGGCACCTGTATTTAATTAGATCATTTTTATAACCTCAAACCTGCGTGTCTTCGAGATCTTGAAAATATTGGATGGGAATTGTCACAAGATAAGTGCTGGAAACATTTCTGTTAAGTTAAAAAAAAAAAAGAGCTTTTTCTGGACTACCCTGTGACCATCAAGCCTTTAAGGACTGGGGGCTTCAACCTCTCCACAAATAGGATGTGAGAAGAAGGGTTCCAGATGCTAACATAATGCCAACCGGACTTCTCTGGGCAGAGGACCCCACCAATGGGTACTGGAGCATTGCTTCCCCAGAGGCCTGCTCCATTAGGGAAAATGAGAAACAGGCTGGAAGTATGGATTGGCCTGTCAATACCCATGTTCAGCAGGGAAGCAATTACAGAAGCCAGAACTTCTGCACCCCATAATGATTCTAGGTCATACCCCCAGAGGGATAAAGAATAGGAAAGCTATCAAGGGAGGGGATGGAATATGGAGTTCTGGCGGTGGGAATTGTATGGAGTTGTACCCCTCTTATCCTATGGTTTTTGCCAGTGTTTCCTTTTTATAAATAACAATTAATATACGGGGGGCGGGTGGTAGCACAGCAGCGAGTTAAGTGCACGTGGTACAAAGCTCAAGGACCGGTATAAGGATGCCCATTGGAACCCCTGGCTCCCCACCTGCAGGGGAGTCGCTTCACAGGTGGTGAAGCAGGTCTGCAGGTGTCTATCTTTCCCCCTCTGTCTTTCCCTTCTCTCTCCATTTCTCTCTGTCCTATCCAGCAACAACAATTATAACAACAAGGGAAACAAAAGGGGAAATAAATAATAACAAATTAATACACACACATATATGTATATATATACATATATATATATATACATATATGTAATTTAAAAATCCTAGCAAGAATGTTCCCACATCAGCTCATCACAGAAAAGGAGAAACATTCATGGTGGAAACAAATGAAACAAAGCAGATCCTATTTGACTTAGATGCTAGGACATCACAGATAAGAGAATCACTCTGACATAAAATGCAGGGATTGAGCTCAGGACCTCATGGGTGAGTGTCCCACACACTATTCACTGTGCCACCTCCCAGACCGTGCCAAGACTTTGCATTGTCACAGGCGAGGGACTTAGGAATTCAAACTTAACTCATTTCTCTCACAAAGTGATTAGAGAGACCTATTGCATCTATTGCATATGGACACTTAAAGAAATAATTTTTCTGGTTTAGCAGGTACACACCTGTATATACACATTTGTGCATGTCTATGTGTAAGACTACTAAAAATATTGTTCAAATTACTAACTACTAAACATTCAAATTACTAAACATATTGTTCATCTTCTTCAGAGCTTTGCATTTACTCAAGTTGTTTACCTTCCAAGGTGACACTTACCTGATAAAGAGATCTCGTGATGAGAAACACAAAAAAATGACCAGGTCAGCAAAATGAGTCACTTAGATCTGATGCTACTTTGTCATCTGACTGACAACAGGTTCTAGCTTGGCATGCACTACACTGAAGGAAGCTTTGGTGTTGGGGTCTCTTTCACTCTCTCTTCTGTATCAAAAAGAAAAGTAAAAGGTGGTGTTCCAATAGTGAGTCCGTGCTTGGCAAATGGTAGAGGTGTCTGATTAAGTTATTCTGGCCTATTGAGTGTTTGCTGTCTACTGAATGAAGTAGTTCTGAGATATATATATATATAAAGAAAGCTTCATATATGCCATTTATGGTTCAGTCCCTGCCCCACCATAAACCAAAGCTTAGCAATGCTCTGATAAAATAATAATAATAATAATAATAATAACGCAGGAGTGATAGCATAATTACGTAAATAAATTCATGTCTGAGACTCTGAAGACATAGGTTCAAACTTCACTGTAGACCAGAGCTAAGCAGGGCTTTGATATCTCCCTTTCTTTCTTCAAGTACCTTTCTCTTTCATTAAACAAAAATTAATAAATAAAATATTTTAAAAACCTCACTTAAAAGAAATAAAAACACAATTATTATAAAGAGAGAAGAGAGACACCGAAAGACCTCTTCACCAAATTTGAACAATTCCCCTTGCAAGCACACCTGTGTGGTGACTGGGGGCTTGAACCCACATCCTGGGGCATGGTTATCTATATGCACTTCCTAGTGAACCACCCTCCAGTCTTCAGCTATACTCATTTTACTTAATGTTCAGAAATCCCTTGGGAAATGATAGTTTCTTAAAGTTAGTAGGTGTAATTAGGCCAGGGTTATCTGGAAAGTTTTTTTTTTAAATCTTCCTCATTATGAAATATCATTGGCATTGTTATTATTATTATTTATTATTATTACTATCATTATTGTTATCATTATAATGACTATCATTATTATCATTGGCATTATTATTATTACTGTTCAGCTCTGGCTTATGGTGGTGCAGGTGATAGAACCTCAGGCATGAGAGTCCATTTGCATAACCATTATGCTATCTACCCTGCCCCTAATTAGTTTCCTACTATTGAGTGCATAGGAAATTATCATCTTCAGAAATGCCACACCTTAAAATGGAACCAGTGGCGTAGATTCTCAGCTGCTTTAAACTAGAGACATGTTAGCTGAGGAATATGACAGGAACTTATCTTCTGGCTTTGGTTTTTTGGGTTGAAAAATAACTAGGAATGGTTATTACTTATTTTTGTATAATCATGTATTCATTTGTAATTATAATTTATCTTCTGATCTTATTTGACAGGAGAGGAAGCCAGTGCTTATGAAAGCAAAATAATGGTCTCGGATTCACTCAGAAGAGAAAGAACTTAGATCTGAGCTCATTGTGATAATACTTATATTAAGTAGAGAACACAAACTAAAACGACTTTATTAGGGCAATGAAAATTAGAGGTCATGGAGGAGAGAGTCGGACTGAAAACTCAGATCCAAAAAGTTTATAAAAATATCCAGGACTT
Source organism: Erinaceus europaeus (assembly GCF_950295315.1). Classification (NCBI taxonomy): domain Eukaryota; kingdom Metazoa; phylum Chordata; class Mammalia; order Eulipotyphla; family Erinaceidae; genus Erinaceus; species Erinaceus europaeus. The sequence continues at coordinate 133,265,183 of NC_080166.1, read as the reverse complement.
CCAGGAGGTGTGACCACCTGCTGTACCCCCTAAAACAATTCTGATCCAGACTCCCAGAGGGGAAGAAATGGTAGGGGAAGATGACCTGAGGACTCTGTATCCTACTCCATCAGGAGCTGAAGAGAGGAAGAGAAAGGAAGGGACATTTGGATGTGGTAATAGGTGTATGTGTGATTTGGAAAGGGCAAGAAGATGGGACACCTCCCCCCCCCCAAAAAAAAGGGATAAATATACACAAATATAGACAGATGGTCATAGAAATAACACTTGATTTATACCTCAACCTTAGGAGAACTGTGGCAGCTTACTGTGGAAGGAATGGGGGACAAGAACTTTCTGATGGTGGGAATGGTATGGAGTGGTACTTCCGCTGTTATCTCATCATTTTTTAAATGAGTATTAAATCACTAGTAAAAACTTAAAAATAAACCACACATCAGCTTTAAAAAATTGAGGCATGTGTGAAAGAAGTGGGAAATTTCTCAGAAATACCAAGACAAGGTCTAACTCCCTAGACGGAGAGAGGAGTGAAGATATGATTCTGCCACCAAGCAGAGGCCATGGAAAGTTGTAAACTAATATGTTAGTAGGGGAGATGTTTTTCTTATCTAAAATAGAAAGAGCAATGTAGTTTTTACTCCGGTAATGTCTTTAATGAATAGAACAAGAAAGAGATTCCTTTTTTTTTTTTTTTGGTTTCTGGCTACTGTAAAGAGTGCTTAAAGCAATCTTTTTTTTTTAATTTTGAATTCATTTGTTCTTTTAAGCATTTTCAATCACACACGCACACACACACACACACACACACACACACACACACACACACACATACTTGAGATTTAAACAATAAATATTGTCTCTTTTATTTGTCACCTTGACACTTTAATACCATTTTGTGGTAGCAGAACTGGTGTTTTAGTCTTTCCTAGCCAAATTGCAATAACCACAATTAGTGCCTAAAACCACTTGATTCTTGCCACGAGTTTAATGTCATATTTTGAATGGCCTTGTCTGAGGATGAATCACATTCAGAATGAGAACAAAGATAGTAAATTACTACCTTCAGGAGTCAGTTGGTGATGTACCCAGTAGAATGTACATGTGAGTATACACAAAGACCTGGGTTCAAGTCTTGGTCCCCACAGATTCACAGAGTGAATCTCCCAGTGGAGTTATACACTGCTGAAGGTTTCTCTCTGTATTTCTTTTTCTCTCCCTCTAGCATCACTCTGTCCTATCAAAAACGAAAAGAAAAATACTTCTCTCCCATTGCTCAAAATAACACATAACTCTTATGACCAAACCAATACTTTTTTTTTTTTTTTTTTTAATCAGAGCACTGCTCAGCACTGGCTTATGGTGGTGCAGGATATTGAACCTGGGACTTGGAGCCTCAGGCATGAGAGTCTGTTTGCATATAACCATTGTGCTATCTACCCCTACCCTCAATTCTATTTCCATACATCTTTAGTGCCCTTGTTTTTGTAGCCTTGAAGCACAATTTCCTGTTTTGGTTCATTAACAATGTTCAGCCAAGATTCAAAACATCCTCTGTGCTGGTTCCTAGTTGAGTTGGTATTTGCTTGAAAATTTTTAGAGACAGGGATTTGCCTTCAGCATCTTGAGCCCTGAATGAGCTGTTCCCCATAGAAAGTGTGATTTACAACTCCTCTTCCTGATAATGGCTTCACTTTAGCAGTCAGTTGCTTGTGGCCTGCCATATACTTAAAGGAATTAGCTTGTTGGGGAAGTTAATTTCAAATGTCAAGGTATTTGAACTGGAAATCAGGAAAAAAAAATGATGCAGACAGAAGCTTTCCCTAGAATCTGTCACAATGGCATTAGACCTTCTCTTACAGAGATACTTCAAACAATTGGATTTAGAGATTAAGTCAAATGCTATCATTTACAGTTATTTCCTTGGAAAACAAAGGTAGTAGATATGTTTAAATTATTGGGAAAGACAGAAAAAATAGCTTTGATACTAAAAAGGAACATAGTAGAGTAGAACTTTTTTTTAAAGATTTTTCTTAAATTTAAGAAAGATAACATGCTAAGTAAGGTTTGTTGCAGAACCAGGAAAATAGTACAGCAGTTGAACACAGGACTTGCAGGAGAAGACTATTTTCCCAGATTCAGTCCCCAACATCCTAAGTAGGCAGGAATGAATAGTGTCCTTCCCTCTCCCCTCCAAAGAAGTAAAAATATATGGAAAGTCTAGTTGTGATCTCAATATATTTAAGAAGACCAGTGTTTTCATATTTCAGATATCCTAAATATTTATTCTACAAATTTGATTTGGGACAATCAGTTTTTTAAAAAAATGTTCTGATCATATTTGATTAGTTAAAATGCTGGGACCTGGTGACTTTCTGAAAGTGTTTTCCTTGACCTTATGCTTAAATGTAGTCGTTGTTCAGATAAACATCAAAATGGTAAATTGCTGCCTCCTTTCTCCACAACTCTTTCTGAAACTTCTCTGTGTAGCCTACCTCGATTTCTATTAAATCAAGTCTACTCTCCCTCAAGGCAGGCTGGCTAAAAGCACTCAGGAAAGGAACAACTTGTAAAATGAACAGAACTATTCATTACCTTCAAGTAGAAGTGCAAAGCTTGGAGAGAATGAGCTCAATTATGGAGAAAAACAAACATACACAGGGCTAGCACATCATCTTTAATGTCCCCAAAAGTCTTTTATATCGGTGTGGGATATCAGTATTCCTTTCCTGAGCATAATGAACAAGGCACATCCAACTTTACTTTAAAATGCCCAGGCAATGCAATCACAGAAGATCAGTGTGGCCCCTATTGTGAGGGCATTTATACTGATATGTTAGATTGAGGTAAGCAAGAAAATGAGACTATAAAAATTACTAAAGTGGAAATAAGAATTCATAAAAAAAAATCCCTTTCAAAGCAAATCTATCATGGACTCCAAATGTTATAAGGAAATAGGTTATGAGGAATTGCATGAAGAGAGTCATTTTGAGAAATTTCTGAGAGCACCTGGGAAAGAAATATTTTTGAGTGAGTCTAGGCTACAGTACATGTCCCTGCACTCAAACTGGTAGGAGTTAGGAATGAGAAAATTTCCCTTGAGCTGTCTTTCTCGAAAGACAATGTTATTTCCTCGGAGCTGTAGTTGTGAAATAGTCCACATTTATGACTGTATCTCAGATGTCTTATGATTTTTAAAAAGATGGTGTCATTATTCCTGGGATGACACCAATTGTGCTAGCCTCTATAGAGTTGGTACACATTTCCGTGTCATAAGTGTGGTTATATATATTTTCAACCTTCCTTCTGAGAAAACAGAACAAAACATCAGGTTGAAAATTAAAATGTAATTTCATGAAAATAAAATAAAATAAAACAAAACAAAATAAATAAAATAAAATAAGGCATTGATTAGCAGTGTGTCTGGCTAAATGTGCACATCACTATACACTTTGCCCCAGCTCCCCACTTGCAGGGGGGGGTGCTTCACAAGTGGTGAAACTGGTCTGCAGGTGTGTCTCTTTCTCTCTCCCTCTATGTTTCTCCTCCCTTCTCAGTTTCTCCCTGTTCTAATTAAAAAAAAACCAAAAAACAGAATTTGGAGCCGGGAGGTAGCACACCCAGTTTAGTGCTCATGTTACAGTGCACAAGGACCCGGGTTCCAGCCTCTGGTCCCCACCTGCAAGGGGGAAAGTTTCACGAGTGGTGAAGCAGGGCTGCAGGTGTCTCTCTGTCTCTGTCCCTCTCTATCACCACCTTCCCTCTTGATTTCTGGCTGTCTCTATCCAATAAATATATAAAGATAAAAAGTTTAAAAAAAAGATTAAAAAAAAATTTTTTTAATGATTTCCGGGAGTAGTGGATTTATGGTGCCTGCACTGAGACCCAGTGATAACACTGATGACATGTAAATATATATATATATATTTATACATATTATATATACTATATATTATATATAATTTCAGCCCACTTTAAGTAACAGGTTTATAATATAGTTCCGGACACATAGGCACACAAGTACAATTTCTCATTTTCCTGTAGTATGTCTGTAAAACATTCTTGCCCCCAACATAAGTCCATTTCCATCATAATGCACCAAGATCCCGACTCCTACTCTATCCCCTCCCTCCTTCTCCTGCCCCAGAGTCCTTTGATTTGGTGACATAGACCAAACCCAAGCCAGGTTTTTCTTTGTTGTTTCCCTTTCTGCCCTTGTTTGATAAAAGGGACCAAACCCAGAAAAGTTTTACTTTGTGCCTTCCCTTTCTTTTTAATTTTTAATGTATTTTTTTAATTTTTATTTTCTCTTGTGTTGCCCTTGTTGTTTTATTGTTGTTGTTATTATTATTGCTGGTGGTGATGATGTTGTCTTTGTTGGATAGGACAGAGAGAAATGGAGAGAGGAGGGAAAGACAGGGGGGAAAGAAAGAAAGACAGACACCTGCAGACCTGCTTCAGTGCCTGTGAAGGGACACCCCGCCCCCCGCAGGTGGGGAGCCAGAGCTCTAACTGGGATCCTTATGCTGTCCTTGTACTTCCCACCATGTGCACTTAACCTGCGGTGCTACTGCCAGACCCCCGTGTTTTCCTTTCTTGCTTGCTTCTGATGTTAATACTAATTTGTGTAGATTTTATAAGTAAAAGTAAGTCCTCATAGATGATAATAGACAATCTGTAAAAACACATGCTTATTTTTATGTCAGTGTGAATTGTGATTATGATTATACATCATAGAAAAATATTACATATAGACTATTTTCTTACTTCTGTGACACCTGTAGCTCAGATGGGCTGCTAGAAAGGCAATAGAATTCACGATCATGAAGTGTAGAATAAACATTTTAAGTAGAAGAAAAGCTTTTTTGGTTCTACGTGGATGAGATCTTCAGTTTGTATATAGATTTTATTAAAATGAAAGCACGGGAGTTGGGCAATAGCACAGGGGGTTAAGTGCATGTGGCAATAAGCACAAGGAATGGAATAAGAATCCCGGTTCGAGCCCCTGGCTCCCCACCTTCTGGGGAGTTACTTCAAAAGCAGTGAAGCAGGTCTGCAGGTGTCTGTCTTTCTTTCCCCATCTCTGTCTTCCCCTCCTCTCTCCATTTCTCTGTCCTATCCAACAACAATGGCATCAATAACAACAATAATAACTACAACAACAATAATAAAAAAGGGCAACAAAAGGGAAAATAAATAAATAAAAATATTTAAAAAAATAAAAAGTAAAATGACAACACAAGGTCAAAATTGTATGTGGATAAAAACAAGTCCTGAAACATCTCAGTTACGTTTGTGTAAAATTCCAGGTTATTTCAAAGAATACTGCAAGTATTTTGACATATTTAAATTAAATAGAATTTTCTTTGTTAATGTGATAGATTCAAATATATACATATATCCATATAATATAACTAGGGAATAAAGTGCAAATTTATTTACTTTAAATATGCCTTTTGAATTTATTTTTCAAATTTAAATAAAGGACTTTTAATAGTATTTTTAATTTATTTTGCATTGAAAGAGAAGGGAGAGAGAGAGAGAGAAAGAGAATGAGAGAGACATCTGCAGCACTATTTCACCACTCATGAAGCCTCCTCACTGTAGGTGGGGACCAGGAGCTTGAACCTGGATCATTTCAAACTGTAATGAACTACCACCTGGCCTAAACAAAGAAAGTTGTTATTATTGTTGTTTGTTTTCTTTTTTTTAAATTTTTTTTTCTTTATTGGGGAATTAATGTTTTACATTTGACAGTAAATACAATAGTTTGTACATTCATAACATTTCTCAGTTTTCCACATAACAATACAACCTCCACTAGGTGCTCTGTCATCCTTTTTGGACCTGTACTACCCCTGCCCACCCCACCCCAGAGTCTTACTTTGGTGTAGTACACCAACTCCAGTTCAGGTTCTGCTTGTGTTTTCTCTTCTGATCTTGTTTTCAACTTCTGCCTGAGAATGAGATCATCCCAATCCATCCTTCTGTTTCTGACTTATTTCACTTAACATGATTTCTTCAAACTCCATCCAAGATATGCTGAAAACAGTGAAGTCACCATTTTTGATAGCTGAGTAGTATTCCATTGTGTACCACAACTTGCTCAGCCATTCATCTGTTGTTGGACACCTGGGATGCTTCCAGGTTTTGTTTATTGCAAATTGTGCTGCTAAAAACATAGATAAACAGAAATCCTTTTGGATGGGTATGTTGGGTTCCTTAGGATATATCCCCAGGAAAGGAATTGCAGGATTATAGGGGAGGTCAATTTCTAGCCTTCTAGGAGTTCTCCAGACTGTTCTCCATAGGGGTTGGACCAATTTACATTACCATCAGCAGTCCAGGAGGATTCCTTTGACCCCACAACCTCTCCAGCATTTGCTGTTGCTACCTTTTCTGATGCATGACATTCTCACAGGAGGGAAGTGGTATCTCATTGTTGTCTTTATTTGCATTTCTCTGACAATCAAAGACTTGGAGCATTTTTTTTTTCCATGTCTTTCTCAGCCTTTTGGATCTCTTCTGTGATGAATATTCTGTCCATGTCCTCTCCCCATTTTTGGATAGGGGTATCTGTTTTCCTGTTGTTGAGTTTGGTAAGCTCTTTATATTTTTTGGTTATTAAACTGTTGTCTGATGTATGGCATGTAAAGATCTTCTCCCATTCTGTGAGGGGTCTCTTTGTTTGGGTATTGGTATCAGAGTGACATTGGCTTCATAGAAACTGGGAGTATTTCTGTGTCTTCAGTCTTCTGGAAGACTTTTAAAAGTATAGGTATTGGGTGGGGATATAGCACAATGGTTATGCAAAGAGACTTTCATGCCTGAGGCTCTCAAGTCCCAGGTTCAATCCCCCACACTGCCATAAGCCAGAGCTGAGTAGTGCTCTGGTAAAAGAAAAAAAAAAAAGTAGAGGTATTAACTTTCCTTAAAGGTTTTGTAGAATTCATTTGTAAAATCATCTGGTCCAGGACTTTTATTCTTGGGAAGGTTTTTGATAACTGTTTCAATTTTGTTTTTGATGGACCTGTTCATATTACCTAGTTCCTATTTGTTTAATTTTGGAAGTTTGTAGGTATCTAGGAAATAGTTCATTTCTTCCAAGTTCTCCAGCTTGGTGGCATATAGTTGTTTATAGAAGCCTTGCATGATATTTTGAATTTCTGCAGTGTCTGTTTTGATATCTCCTCTTTCATTTACAATCCAATTTATTTAGTTCCTCTCCCTTTTTTGTTGTGTGAGTCAAGGTAGGGGTTTGCCAATTTTGTTCACTCTTTTGAAGAACCAACATTTACTTTTGTTGATCTTTTGTCTGATTTTCTTATCTTCAATGTTATTTATTTCTGCCCTCACTTTAGTGATTTCTGTCGTTCATGTTGTTTTAGGGTTCCTTTGCTCTTCTTCTAGTTCTTTAAGGTCTGCAGTCAGGCTGTTTATTTGTGCTTTTTCTTGTTTCCTAATGTGTGCTTGTATGGCTATGAACTTCCCTCTCAGTACTGCCTTAGCTGAGTCCCAAATATTTTGATAACTTGTGTCTTCATTTTCATTGTACTCTCAAAACATTTTGATTTCTTCCTTTATTTCCTCTTTGACCCAGTAGTTGTTAAGTAGTGTACTGCTGAGTTTCCACATTTTGGGGCTATTAATAATTTTTTTGTTGATTGTTAAGTGTTAGTTTAATTCCACTGTGGTCTGAGAAGATGCTTGGGATTATTTCAGTGCTCTTGAATTTGCTGATGCTGTCTTTGTGGCTTAACATACAGTTTATCCTTGAGCATGACCCATGTGGACTTGAATAGAATGTATATTCCAGTTTCTTGAAGTGAATGATTCTGTAAATGTCCAATAGTCGTAGTTTATCTATCTCCTCATTTAGTTCTCTCAAGATATTATTGATTTTCTGCCTGGTTGATCTATCAAGTTGAGAGAGTTGGGTGTTGAATCCCCTACTATGACTGTGTGGCTGTTAATATATTGTTGTAGCTCTTTTTTCTTTCTTTTTTTTAAGTTTATTTATTTATAAAATAGAAAGACTGAAAAGACCATAGGATAAACATTAATGAGAATGTTGAAGTTGTTTTCCCAATGGACATAGGTCCTAAAATATCCTTTTTTTTTTTATGAAGAATTTCCTTATTCTTTATGTGCATCTAGATCTTTAAGTTTGTGACTATTTCTAGAAGTGCATTTTTACATTTTCTTTGGATGAGCACCCATAATTTTAGCTTAGCCCCCAATTCACTGTGATTCGCCTGTTTGTTTGGCTCCACGGGCTATTTATTATTCACAGCCTTTAATGACTCAGAGTTTAAAGCTTTTCCTCTTTACATGCTCATTATTATAGTGAATAAATGGAAATTCCTTTTGCAGTTCATAATTTCCTCCTGTGTTGTAACCTTGAGGCCATGAAGCTTTCAAGTATGGAAATTTTATTTCTCTAGTAGCTAGTATACTATTTATGGTACTTCAGTCACTATTCAGTTGTGGAAATACTGGATATAAGATGGATCCAGGTAGAAGGCTATTTTGACAAGACTGATTATTATGTTCTAAAAAATCATACTATGTAAAATATGAAAAAATTTATTGCATATCAATTCTTTGGTTTGTTTTTTTGCTTTGCTTTTTTCACTAGATGTTTTTAAGAGAGATCAGAATATGTAACATTAAAGGAAGATGTAGAATTCTATACCTAATGTCTCAGGTTCAGTTATAGGAACCGCCACATGTCAGAGCTGAGTGTTACACTGGTCTCTATCTCTTTCTCCCCCTCTTTCTCATAAAATAAGGAAATATATTCTTTTTAAAAAAGGGATGGACATATATACATATTATTTCCATCCAATATATATATATATATATATTTTAATTGCCATTAGGAGTTTGACACTTTCATGATGAATTCAACCCCTCCTTGGTTTTCCTTTCCTTTTCTTTTTAATTTATATAGGACAGAGAGAAATTGAGAGAGGAAAGGAACATAGATAACAGATCGATACAGATATAGATAGATAGATAGATAGATAGATAAATGATAGGTGGATGATAGATAGATTGATGATAGATATCTGCAATAGTTTTAATTCTTGTGAAGCTTCCACCTGAGGTGAGGGTCTTGAATCAACCAGTACCTTGCCCATGGTAATGTGTGCTCTCATCCAAATCCACCATCACACAACCCTTCTTCCAATACTATCTTTGGTAATGAATAATCCGGGATCTGGCGCATCAAGTCAGTTAGTCATTCTAAGAGTTGGAGTTCTTCAATGTATATGTTACTCCTTTATAAACTTATAATATTTGTATCCACTCATTGGTCCAGTAAAAACATGCATGGCATTGGTGGTTTGAGGAAGTGGTATAGTGAGTAAATCATAGACCTTGCAAGCGTGAGGTTTTAAGTTTAATTCAAAGCACCTCTCCCTCTCTCTTTCTGTCCTTCTATTAAAAACTAACAAGCTAAACGTGATCTAATTCTCTGAAATTTCTTAAATGAAAATAGTATTTATATTTCTCCTTTGAAAATTATTCTTTGTAAAATCAGTTTTTAAAAGTTTTTCTTTCTTTTTCTTTTTATTGCTGTGAGTAAATGTTGTCCTGCTATAAACCAATGGCTAGCCATCTCGATTTTGGTATATTTTCCTTATTTCTAGTATCTTTTTTTTTCTTAATTCTGGTTTCTAATTGCCATAAATCATCTTAGTTGTTGATTTATTCAAAGCTTTTTATAATGATAATGCCAGAAGAATGAATTTTACTGTTCCATTTGATAGAAGTCAAGCATTTTTAATGTTGTTACAATGACAGACTCATAGAATAATCTGATTTCCAGTTTGAATTTTATACAAACCATAACTTGTACTAATGATTTTTTCATAAAGATGAAAGTAAAAACTTAAAAGCAAGATGTCTACTTAGGGAGTGTTTTACTGACAACTGTCTTGGTAAGATGAGAATATGTATCCATGTGTCAACAACTGTAAATCATCACCCTCCCAGTAAAAGTAGTAATAAGATGTTATTCTTTGAAATTTATTTTTATTCTTGCTGTATTGATGGAGTCATTCAAATTCGAAATTAATTCATAAATTAATTTGACAAAGGTTTTGAATTTGAAACAGTTTCTTTCTGGTCCAATGTTACTATCTTTGTAACTTCATCTCATCAACCTGTAAAATATTATTATTGCTACCTGAAAATGGCTTGATCTTCTCAGTTCTTTTATCATTTTAAATAAATAATGATTTATAAGACAACTGTTGGCACCTGGGCACAAATTATCTCTTATTTGCAGCAGGATGGGCACTAACTACCAAATAATGTTTTTCACCATCATTGGGTACTGAGTTCCAAATCTCTCTCCACCACTCCCTGATTCTCTCTCTTCCAGATTCTTTGGTTTGTAATAAGGTCTGTGTTTGACCAATTTTTTCTCATCTCATTTCTTAGATTCTACTTATAAGACAGATCTGGAATCCATCTTCTCTTTTTGGCTCTTCTCAGCATTTTCCCTTCAAATTCAGTCCAAGATGAGGCAAAGGAAATGATCTTATCATTTTTATAGCTGAATTGTACTCTATTGTATAAATGTACTACGAATTTCTTAACCACTCATCTGCATTTGGCCATCTGAGTTATTTCCAAGTTTAAGCTATTGCAATAGTACTCCTTTGAATATAGCTATATATATATCACTATATAGAGAGAGAGAGAAAGAGGGAGAGGGAGAGGGGAAGGGAGAGGGAGAGGAAGGAGACACCACTATTGAGCAAACCCCTGGCCCCTACAGCATCATGATTTTCACATTTCCGGTAGGGTCCAACTTTTCTGCAATGCTTCCCCTTCCTGCTAACCACTTCCTTTTCATCTCTCCCTCTCCCTTTTCTGTGCACACCAAACGTTCATTTGTGAATGCTGTATTTCATAGGCAATAAGTAAAGAAAGGAACACAGCTTTCATGTTACTCATCTGAGATATTAAGAACTAAAACACGGAGAATGTTACAGAAGGCTTCTGTGTGCTTCTTCCTCTTTGTGGCCCCTCTCTTCCCCTCCCTTTCTCCTATTGAATGTTAAAAGCCTTTTGAATAGATTTTAGATCATAATGAATGCACTGCTTCCAGCAACCATTTCTTCCTTTTTTTTTTTTCCACTTTATTTGACATGACAGAGAGAAATTGAGAGGTCTATGGGAAACAGGGAGAGAGAAAGATAGACATCTGCAGACCTGCTTCAGGGCTTGTGAATCTTCTCCCCTGAAACTAGGGAGCCCCTTGCTCAAACCCAGGGTCTCTGCATTGCTTGATATATGTGCTTAGCTGGATGTGCTACTGCCCCCCCTCCATTTTTTTATATTGGGATGAGGACTTTTAATAAGATGTTTTAAAATTTATAGACACTTGACTATTTCAGCAAGAAGGCACCATCCTCTATTATTTATTCAATACCTGAAGAAAGTGAGGTCATAAGAAAATGCCTCTGAGGGACATTATGCCTCATTCCTTTTATTTAAGTCTTTGTTATTATAATAGATCATGGTTATTGGAATGTTTAGAGCTATGTTATTCAATTATCAATATTGTAATTAAACTTGTGGAATATGATGACTCCAAAGGAAAATTTTTTTATCTTCCTTTCTTTCTGTCTTTCTTTCTTTCTTTCTTTCTTTCTTTCTTTCTTTCTTTCTTTCTTTCTTTCTTTCTTTTGTTCTTCTTTTCCTTCTGCCAGCAGCATTGGCATTGCTGGGGCTTAGTTTGCAGGACAAATTCACAGTTCCTGGAAGTTATTAGACTTTTTTTTTTTAATAGGACAGGCAGAAATTGAGATGGAAGGAGAGAAGAGGAAGAGAAATAGAGACAATTTTATTTCTACGTCACCAATCTTGAAGCTCCCCTTCTTCCCTGCAGTTGGGGACTGGGCTCTTGAATCCAGGTCCTCACATAATAGTGTATGTGTTTAACTTGGTTCACCACTGCCTGGATACTCCAGTGTTCTTTTAAATGCTTGCAGTTCATTGAAGTAATAGTTTTCATTGGATTGAATCAAACATAATAGTAACTTACATTTTTATTTTCATTTCTTATCTCAGAATGTGTGTGATTTAATAGATGTTTTCACTTAAACTGTCTGCCTGCCTTAGGAACAACCATTAAAGAAAGGCAGTTTTTGTTTAATAATTTAACTTAATTTCTTGCTCCTTCTGTATAGAATTGAAATTTTCACTCATGAATCTTATGCCCCAAATGGTATTTTTAAGCTTGTATATTGGTTATCATTGACATAATGCATTGACTTTTTTTTAGTACTGAGGATTAAAGGCTTCAGATTGGTTTAATCATGATTTGATAGTAACTTAAAATCTTGTTCATTTGCAGCCGGTGATTCAAGGCAGTCTCTGCTTTCAATGCTAGTTTTGGAAGTGAATGGTAAGTGTCTAGAGCAGCTCGGGTTAAATATCTTTCATGGAATCTGACAATTGTTTAGGTAAACCAAGTTCTTTCCCTGGCAAAAGTCAAACTCCATTTAGATTGTTTAAGTAAGCAAAGTACAGAGATGAATGCCGAAATAATCTTAAACAAACTGTGTCTTTCAAATGCACAGAAAAGAAATTCCAGATCTTTCTTATTTATAAAATCAACGATACTCCAGAAGATACCTAGCTTTCGGATTCATCTATGTTGCATGCAAAATATTTTGAGTTACTGTTTCAGAAGTTACCCACCTTACACTTTGTGACACTTCCATCTGCTTGCAAAAAAAGGAGAAAAAAAAAGAAGTCTGACTATATTGAATTCTGAAAACACCTCAGTGTTAAAAAGTCATGGCAATTGACACGGGTGAAATACTGAAGTTGAGTAGCTCTTCTCAATCCATATGGTTTAAGCTTATTTTTGTGAATCTGCCAAATATATCAGCATTTTACAGTGTAACCAAGAGAAGGGGAAAAGTACCTGATATTTGAAAGTGAATAACAGAGTAGTGAGGAGCTGTTTTTGTTCACTATTACTTTGTAACCGGAGAAGCTGTAAGACGTTGTCATGTTTTCACTGTCTATACCAAAATACTCATTTCTCCTTTTTCTGAAAGAAATTTCGTGAATATTGAAGTTTTATATTAGTGTTGTATTTGTTTAAGGGGTTTCACTACTCTGGGATGACTTTTTCAGACAGACAGACAGACAGCAACTCCAGAAGTTGCTATGGGAGTTAGGGGTTTGGATCCTACGTGCCAGAGGGAGAGGTTGCCAAGGTGAGCTATCTCATTGGCCTGAAGTTTTATTTTTTTTAAATATAATTTGGAGCTAAGATATCATGTCAGTCAGTTCCAGCCTAACTCAAAATATTTGCTCTGGGATCTTACTGCCACACATATATATCACTTTAGGAATTCATGGTCTCTACTCCTATAATGTTAGAGGAGAAAAGAGCAACTCTGAATTATTTAATTCAATGCCTTAAGAGTTTGATTTCGAATTGAGAGGGGTTGTTTATGGATTCAAGGCTAGCCAGCAGAAAAGGTGGAATAACAGAGGAAACAAATTGAAAGGTTGCCCTGAAAGGGAAGATAATTCAGAAAACTTCAGAGGAAGTTACGCATTCTTTCCTTTATCTGAAAGGCAAGAGGAAAAAGCAAGGACATTTGAAATAGCAATGAGTGAAGGTGTGACTTAGAAAAGAAGTGAAGACTGCCGAAATAGCTCAGTTGGGAGAGCGTTAGACTGAAGAAAAGAAGTGAAGGCAGGGCAATAGATGTAAATAAAAAGGGCAAAAATATGAATGGATAGTTGATTGATAGATGGATAGATAGATAGATAGATAGATAGATAGATAGTCAGCTCAGATCTGTGACTTTCAGAGAACTATTGAAATTTCCACTGGAGGGGAATAGGGATACAGAACTCTGATGGTGGGTATGGTGTGGAGTTATAGCTCTATTATTTTATCATTTTGTAACCCACTACTAAATTACTAATAAAACTACTATAAAAGGGAAAAAATGGATAGATGAATGTCTAGGTGAAGAAATGCATGATACTTTACGCCATAATTTAAAGTCCACTGTTTCTGCATATTGGTTTTCTCTGACAGTAATACTTTTAGTACTTTTGAGGAAATAATTCTACTCCAACTCTGTCATTCTTTGGTTTCTTATAATAAATTTTAAGGAATGTTAAGTAAAAATGCATAACCTGTTCATAGTGTTATATTAAGGCTACAGTATATTTGTAATATTTGTTTTAAGGTTGTTTTAGTATATGACAGCAACTTACTATAATAAAAGATAGGTATCTGTGAATGACATATTTCCTTTTATAATCCATATGATGATCCATTCAAACCATTTTAATAATGCTTTAATTTTCACCACTCTTTCTAATACACAGATTCACTCTTACCAGGAAAATAAATACAAGGTGTTTTATATGACCAAGGAATGAGGAATGGATTAAAGGATGAATCAGAACACCTTATGCTAACTGAATTATTGGACTCTACGGTAGCCCAAACTGGATTAACTAGTGTTTTCACCTTCTTTAAGTATATTCATTTCTTCTACAAAACAAACACCAAATTTTCATTCCCTGAAACTTATCACGTGAAAAAATAGGTTGTCAACAGACTTTGGTTACACTATGACAATGGAGTTTTGTGTTAAAAGTTGTCAATAGTTAACATAGACCCAATCCCTTCGTTATATTGAGCTATAAATCAAAGGGACATTAAAAGCACAGTGATGTGACTACATTCTCTTCCAGAAATACCCTTATAAACACACCAAGAAACAATATTCTACCAGGTGCTAGAGCATCCTTTAGCGTGTTCCAGGGGATGCATCAAATCTGTCTGCACAGAAGAGTTGCGGCAAGCAGAGCAGGTACGTGCCAACCAGGTGAGTGCCCTATTCAGACCACTTGTAACAGCTTCAGGGCCTGATGAGCCTTGACTTTCTAGAGTCTGGCATTAGCTAGCCCTCTGGACTCATCTGTTTGACTACTGTCTTCATGCCTTCCTTTAATCCAGTCATCCTGACCAATTTACTGCTTTTTTTTTTTTTATAAATTTTTTTTTGTCCATTTTTTTTTCCCTCCAGGGTTATTGCTGGGCTCGGTGAATCCACCACTCCTGGAGGCCATTTTTTCCACCTTTTTGTTGCCCTAGTTGTTGCAGCCTCGTTGCGGTTATTATTGCCATTGTTGACGTTGCTTTGTTGTTGGATAGGACAGAAAGAAATGGAGAGAGGAGGGGAAGACAGAGAGAGAGGGGAGAGAAAGATAGACACCTGCAGACCTGCTTCACCGCCCGTGAAGCGACTCCCCTGCAGGTGGGGAGCCGGGGGCTCGAACCGGGATTCTTACGCCGGTCCCTGCGCTTTGCGCCACATGCGCTTAACCCACTGCGCCATCACCCGACTCCCAATTTACTGCTTTTTGACGAAGCCATTTTTGCCTTACGACTTTTGCCTTTTCTGATGTCTCTGCTGGACACCATATAAATTTGTGGGCATTTGCTCACTACCATTAGCTCTTCTGACTTATTTTGCCTCAGAGAATTTACACATAGTATACATTAAATGATTGCAAACTTGAAGAAAGTTCATGTCTTCATGTTTCATTGCATCTACCCAAGAATGGGACATGTCTTAGTTTGTTCACTACTGTATTCCTGATGCCATGGTAATTTTTGGTACATAGAATTCAGTCCTATAAATACTTAATGGATAAAGGAATGAATAACTGAAACTAATGAGCCTCAAAGGTCTTCCAGCTCAAATCAGTGCACTAATTAGATTTCTCACAATTGCAGTGGAAAATCATTTTCTTCAGTTACATTATGAAATGGAACACAGATATGGATTAATTGCACTATTTAACTTTTTACAAGGACCTTTATAATAGGCAATGCCCAAAGTATAGAATGCAATGTGTTACTTTGAAGTCTATGATCTTCTTCGAACAGTTTCTTTTCTTTTTTTTTAAAGAATTTTTTTGTAATTTTATTTATTTATCTTCCCTTTTGTTGCCCTTGTCTTTTTTTATTATTATTATTGTTGTTGTAGTTGATGTCATCGTTGTTGGATAGGACAGAAAGAAATGGAGAGAGGAGGGGAAGACAGAGAGGAGGAGAGAAAGACAGACACCTGCAGACCTGCTTCACCGCCTGTGAAGCGACTCCCCTGCAGGTGGGAAGCCGGGGGCTCGAACCGGTATACTCATGCCGGGCCTTGCACTTAGCGCCACCTGCGCTTAACCGGCTCCGCTACCGCCCGGCTTCCCCCTTTGAACAGTTTCGGCATGATGGTATTTATACTTTGGAATTATAAAGGTAAAGCTAAAACAAACAAACAAAAAAAACAATCTCTCTGTCTCTTAACTGAAACTATGAATTAACTCAGATTCTTTTCTAATTGTTTTATTAGCTTTATTTATTTATTGGATAAAGATATAAATTGAGAGAGGAGATAGGGATGGAGACAAAAGACACCTGCACTACTGCTTCACCACTTGCAAAGCTTTCCTCCAGAAGGTGGGGAGTGGGGCTCAGACCTGGGTCCTTGGGCTTCACCTGGTAACCAGGTTCACTACCCCACCAACCCCTTAAATTAGTTTTTTTTTTTTTTTTTTTTTGCCTCCAGCATTACTGATGGAGATTGGTGTTTGCACTACTATAAATCCTTTGCTTCTGGAGGCCAATTTTCCCCCATGTTTTGACCTTGTTATTGTTACCATGGATGTTGGATAGGACAGAGAGAAATCAAGAGAGGGGAGACAGAGTGGGGGAGGGAAAGATTGATACCTGCAGACCTGCTTCATCACTTGTGAAGCGACCTCCCTGCAGGTGGGGAGACAGGGGCTCCAACTGGGATCCTTAGGCCAGTCCTTGCACTTTGTATGTACACTTCACCCGCTGGCTACCGCCTGATCCCCAACTCAGGTTATTTTAACCAATGAGTGGACAGCATCTGACCACCACCAAAGATTCTCACAATAGCATGAACATGTTTTGTTTTGTTTTTTGCCTCTGTAATCCCTAGTCACTTCTGAAATTACTTACTTGCCTCCATGACATTCACCCTTAGAGAAAACAGATCAATAGGGCACTTCTGCCCCTGGTCCTCAGACTTGAACTTCTGCCATCATCCCCAAAGGACACACATGTCTGGAACTCATTTCCTCTTCATTACAACAAAGCAAAGGCCCTTGGCCTTCAGGGAACTACTCAATATTAATTTGTTTAGTTAAGCTTTTACCTAACTGATGAAGTGGAAAAGAGTAATTGAATTGGTAGCAAATTCTAATACATATTCATATTACTTTTCTTTTGAACCTAGTTATAAATTCCACCACTGTGTTTCATTTTATTAGTGAAATTTAACAATGATTACTCACTATTTCTTTCAAGTAAGTCTGATGTAGATTTATTTCCCTCTGAAAAAATAGTATATTACCTATACCACGTATAATTAATAAAGTAGAAATGGTAGGTAAGTTCTGTTACTACATGCATCTGAATAGAACCAAGGTGTGTTTAGTCATTTAAGTACAAACCTGAGGAGTAAAGATGGTTCTAGAAAATCAAAGCAGGGGGGTTCCCGGAAGATGGCGGACTGAGAAGCTGCTAGTGGCTGGAGCTCTGACCACATCTTCTGGAAATGGTAGGATTTGCTGCCTTTAGTAGGCCAGTCAAAAAGGGGTCCTAGTGGTAGCACCAAGGAGGTGACTATAACTTAATTTGGGTTAAGAAATAGAGTAGAAAAAAAGGGAAAAATTTTTTTTTCCTTTTAATTATAAAGCACACCTCCTCCCTCATCTTCCCCCCCATAACCAGTCCCTGGGGACCAATTCCTAGCAGGCTCCAATGCTGAGCTTCTGTCTTTACCAAATTCCTGTCACACCAGGGAGTATCATTCATTCTAAGTCTATACCTTTCTGAAACCTCTGGCCTTTTTTCTTTCTAAGTAGCCAACCCCCCCACCTCACCCCGCATAGCTAATTAAATAATTAAAAATAAATTAAAAAAAACTCTTTCCTTTCACCACTCTTTTATGACTGTTCTTTGTCTTATCTTTTTCTTTTCTCTCTCTCTCTCTCTCTCTCTCTCTCTCTCTCTTTCTTTTTCTCATTCTTGTCATCCTTTCTTCCTTAATCCTACAGTTTCCAAAGCCACAGGCCCCAGCTCCCATGCCACCAAACAGTGTGCTTTTTCGAATTCACTGATACACATTTGGGAATTATTTTGGGGAAGAATTTGGACTCAGTGTGGACTCTCACTGAGAGTGTCTCTGCTCAACTTCCCTTCCTCCTTTAGCCACTCCTAGAATATACAGTGGATAGTAGACTTGCATAACTGTCTATTTCAGCTATCCTTGTCTAGCACTGAGTTTTGTTTTGTTTTTTTCTCATTCTTAACAATCAGCTGCCTCTGATCACGAGGTTTGAGGTAATCTGGGACAGGGTTTTTATTTATTTTTTTACCCTGCTCTATTTTATTATTAATATTATATAAAGGCATATATCTTCCCCCCTTTAGGTTGATCAGAATTAACTCTTAGGGTATCTTTCATTGCTAGGGTAGTGGGCATCTTATCTATTGTGGGAGGAACTTGTCTCCTTACTCCTACCTCCTCTACAGACTCTCCCCTCCCTCCTCCTCCTAGCTAATTAAAAAAATTAAATTAAATTAAATTAAAAATAAAGTAATCAAAAAAAAAAACCTTTCCTTTCACTGCTCTTTAATTACAGCTCTTTTTCTTATCTTTTCCCTTTTCTCTCACTTGTCTGTTTTTTCTTTTTCTTTTTTTTTTGTTAATTTTTTTTATCTTATCATACAGTTCTTCCTTCCTTCAACTTTGCATTTCTGAATTTGTGAATTATTTTGGGAAACAAATCTCACTCAGAGTGGACTCTCTATGTGTGTATCTTTGCTCTACTTCCCTTTCCCCTCTTGTTACCCCTAGAATATACAGTCGATAGTAGATTTGCATAACTGTCTATTCTTGCTATCCTCTCTTTCTTTTATCTTTCTTATTCACTGGGATTTGGTTACTATTTTTTCACAGACTGGAGAAATTGTTTGGCTAACTGGTAGTGATTAAGCTGCTTCAATACTTGCTTCAGTTGCTACTGTAATTCCTGAGGTTGCTGAGTGCAATTGTCATAAAGGTATTTAGTACAGTGTTGCTTGTACTCAAGACACAACAACTGAGGAACAACAGAGCATTAAAAAAAGAAACACATAAAACAAAAAAATGGGTAGATCAAAAACAAATAAAACTGCTACTCCAATGAATGAAGACAAGAGCCCAGAAGAAACTACAAATCAGCCAGAAGTAACCATAGATAAGAAAAGTATGCAAGCAATAATAAACTTATTAATCACAGAAACAAAAACAACATTGGAGGAAAGGAATGGCAGTATTAGGGAAACAACAGTTGAGTCCTCCAAGGCAAATACTGATTATCTTGAGGCAATTAGAGAACTGAAAGCTGAAATAGCTCTAATGAAGAAAGAACTGAGGGAAGGGTAAGCAGACTAACAGAAGCAGAAAACAGAATTAGTCACACAGAGGATGAGTTAGAGAAAACTAAGAAAGAGGTGAAAGAGCTTAAAAAGAGATTGAAAGACACTGAAAACAACAATAGAGACATATGGGATGATCTCAAAAAAAGTGACATTCACATAATTGGCCTGACAGAAGAAGAAAGAGAGGAAGGGGAAGCAAACATTCTAGAGGAAATAATAGAAGAAAAATTCCCAGACCTGAATAATAGAAAGGACATCAAGATTCAAGAGGCCCAGAGAGTACCAAACAGAATCAACCCAGACCTGAAGACACCAAGACACATCATAGTCACAATGAGAAGAAGTAAGGATAAAGAAAGGATCCTATAGGCTGCAAGAGAGAAACAAAAAGTCACATACAGGGGAAAACCCATAAGATTATCTGCATACTTCTCCACTCAAACTCTAAAAGCCAGAAGAGAATGGCAAGATATCTATAGAGACCTGAATGAAAAAGGGTTTCAACCAAGGATAATATATCCTGCTAGACTTTCATTCAAGCTAGATGGAGGGATCAAAACCTTCTTAGACAAACAACAGTTAAAGGAGGCAACCATCACCAAACCGGCCCTGAAAGAGGTTCTAAAAGACCTCTTATAAACAAGAAGATCACTATAATACTGGCAATATATCAGCACAAACAAAAAAAATTTTTTTTTGAGCAATGGCACTAAAATACATTAAATCCATAATATCAATAAATGTCAGTGGCATAAACTCACCCATCAAAAGGCACAGAGTTGGGGGATGGATCAAAAAACATAATCCAACCATATGCTGCTTGCAAGAATCCCATCTGTCACAACAAGATAAACACAGAC
The DNA here is from genome assembly GCF_950295315.1 of Erinaceus europaeus. NCBI lineage: Eukaryota > Metazoa > Chordata > Mammalia > Eulipotyphla > Erinaceidae > Erinaceus > Erinaceus europaeus. Next base: position 133,244,804 of record NC_080166.1, on the reverse strand, counting down.
TTAAAGTGAAAGGATGGAAAACTATCATACAGGCTAACGGACCATAAAAAAGGGAAAGAACAGCCATTCTAATCTCAGACATGATAGATTTTAAATTAAATAAAGTAATAAAAGATAGGCAAGGACATTACATAATGATTAGAGGATCAATCAGCCAAGAAGACTTAATAATAATTAACATCTATGCACCCAATGAGGGACCATATAAATACGTCAAGCACTTACTGAAAGAATTTCAAAAATACATCAGTAGTAATACAGTAATAGTGGAGACTTCAATACCCCACTCTCACACTTAGACAGATCAACAAAGCAGAGAACCAACAAAGATACAAGAGAATTGAATGAAGAGACTGACAGACTAGACCTCTTGGACATTTTCAGAGTCCTTCACCCAAAAAAACTGGAATACAACTAATACAACTTCTTTTCAAATCCACATAACACATACTCAAGGATAGACCACATGTTAGGCCACAAAGACAGCATCAATAAATTCAAGAACATTGAAATCATTCCAAGTATCTTCTCAGACCACAGTGGAGTAAAACTAACATTTAACAACAAACAGACAATTATTAAAAGTCACAAAATTTGGAAACTAAACAACATACTCCTTAAGACCCACTGGGTCAGAGATTCACTCAAGCAGGACATTCAAATGTTCCTGGAAACAAATGAAATGAAGACACAACCTATCAAAATATTTGGTACACAGCTAAAGCAGTACTGAGAGGGAAACTTATACCCATACAATCACATATTAAACACCAAGAAGAAGCTCAAATGAATGACCTTACTGCACACCTCAAGGACTTAGAGGAAGAGGAACAAAGTAACCCTAAAACATACAGAAATCACTAAAGTTAGAGCAGAAATAAACAACATCGAAAATAAAGGAACCATACAAAAGATCAACGAAGCCAAATGTTGGTTCTTTGAAAGATTAAACAAAATTGACAAACCCCTAGCCAGACTCACCAAACAAAAAGAGAGGAGACTCAAATTAATAGAATTATAAACGATGGAGGAGATATCACAACAGACACCACAGAAATCCAGAGAATCCTGCGAAACTTCCATAAAGAACTATACGCCACCAAGCTAGAGAATCTGGAAGATATGGAATAATTCCTAGAAGCATATGCCCTTCCAAAACTGACCCAAGAAGAACTACAAAATCTAAATGTACCAATCACAGACAAAGAAATTGAAACCATTATTAAGAACCTCCCCAACAACAAAAGTCCTGGACCAGATGGCTTCACAAATGAATTCTACAAAACTTTCAGGAAACAGTTAGTACCCATACTTGTGAAGCTTTTCCATAAGATTGAAGAAACTGGAATACTCCCTGACACCTTCTATGAAGTGAACATTACCCTGATACCAAAAGCTGATAGGGGCAGAACAAAAAAGGAAAACTATAGACCAATATCTCTGATGAAAACATAGATGCCAAAATATTAAACAAGATCTTGGCCAACCTGATACAGCAACATATCAAAAAGATTGTTCATCATGACCAAATGGGATTCATCCCAGGAATGCAAGGCGGGTTCAACATCCGTAAGTCAATCAATGTCATTCACCACATCAATAAAAGCAAAGGCAAAAACCACATGATTATCTCAATAGATGCAGAGAAAGCCTTTGACAAAATCCAACACCCATTCATGCTCAAAACTACAAAAAATAGGAATAGATGGGAAATTCCTCAAGATAGTGGAGTCTATATATAGCAAACCTACAGCCAACATCATACTCAATGAACAGAAGCTGAAAGCATTCCCCCTTAGATCGGGGACTAGACAGGGCTGTCCACTGTCACCATTACTCTTCAACATAGTATTGGAAGTTCTTGCCATAGCAATCAGGCAAGAGAAATGAATCAAAGGAATACAGATTGGAAGGGAAGAAGTCAAGCTCTTACTATTTGCAGATGATATGATAGTATACATAGAAAAACCTCAATAACCCAGCAGAAAAGTACTGGAAGTCATTAGGCAATATAGCAAGGTATCAGGCTACAAAATCAATGTACAAAAATCAGTGGTATTTCTTTATGCAAACACTAAATCTTAAGAAGAAGACATCCAGAAATCACTCCCATTTACTGTTTCAGCAAAATCAATCAAATACCTAGGAATAAAGTTAGCCAAAGAAGTGAAAGACTTATATACTAAAAACTACGAGTTGCCACTCAAGGAAATAGAAACTGATACCAAGAAATGGAAAGATATCCCATGCTCATGGATTGGAAGAATAAATATCATCAAAATGAATATTCTCCCCAGAGCCATATACAAATTCAATGCAATACCCATCAAAGTTTCACCAAGCTTCTTTAAGAGAATAGAACAAACACTACAATCATTTATCTGGAACCTGAAAACACCTAGAATTGCCAAAACCATCTTGAGGAAAAGAAACAGAAATGGAGGCATCACACTCCCAGACCTTAAACTATATTATAAAGACATCATCGTCAAAAAATCCTGGTACTGGAACAAAAATAGGCACACAGTCCAGTGGAACAGAATTGAAAGCCCAGAAATAAATCCCCACACCTATGGACATCTAATCTTTGATAAGGGGGCCCAAAGGATTAAATGTAAAAAGGAGGTACTCTTCAGTGTGCTGGGAAAACTGGGTTGAAACATGCAGAAGAATGAAATTGAACCACTTTATCTCACCAAAAACAAAAATAAACTCCAAATGGGTCAAAGACCTAGATGTCAGACCAGAAACAATCAAATACTTAGAGGAAAACATTGGTAAAACACTTTCACACCTATACCTCAAGGACATCTTTGATGAATCAAACCCAATTGCCAGGAAGACTAAAGCAGAAACAAACCAATGGGACTACATCAAATTGAAAAGCTTCTGCACAGCCAAAGAAACTATTAAACAAACAAAGAGCCCACTCACAGAATGGGAGAAGATTTTCACATGCCATACATCAGACAAGAAACTAATCACCAAAATCTATAAAAAACTCAGCAAAATTAGCACCAAAAAAGCAAATGACCCCATCCAAAAATGGGCAGAGGATATGAACAAAACATTCACTACAGAGGAGATCCAAAAGGCTAACAAACATATGAAAAACTGCTCTACGTCACTGATTGTCAGAGAAATGCAAATTAAGACAACACTAAGATACCACCTCACTCCTGTAAGAATGGCATACATCAAAAAGGACAGCAGCAACAAATGCTAAGAGGTTGTGGGGACAGAGGAACCCTTTTACATTGCTGGTGGGAATGTAAATTGGTACAGCCTCTGTGGAGAGCAGTCTGGAAAACTCTCAGAAGGCTAGACATGGACCTTCCATATGATCCAGTAATTCCTCTCCTGGGGCTATACCCCAAGGACTCCAAAACACCCAACCAAAAAGAGGTGTGTACTCCTATGTTCATAGCAGAACAATTCATAATTGCTAAAACCTGGAAGCAACCCTGGTGCCCAACAATAGATGAATGGCTGAGAAAGCTGTGGTATATATACACAATGGAATACTATGCAGCTATCAATAACAATGAACCCACCTTCTCTGACCCATCTTGGACAGAGCTAGAAGTAATTATGTTAAGTGAGCTAAGTCAGAAAGATAAAGATGAGTATGAGATGATCCCACTCCTCAATAGAAGTTGAGTAAGAAGATCTGAAAGGGAAACTTAAAGCAGGACCTGACCAAATTGTAAGTAGGGCACCAAAGTAAAAACCCTATGGTGAGGGGTAGACAGCTTCCTGGGACAGTGGGGGGTGGGAGTGGGTGGGAGGGATGGGTCACAGTCTTTTGGTAGTGGTAATGGTGTTTATGTACGCTCCTAGTAAAATGTAGTCATATAAATCACTAGTTAATTAATATGAGAGGGGGAAAATTAATTGTATGTCTTGAATTTTTTCAAAACACAAACTGAATCTTTTCAATATATAGGCTGTATAATTGATATGCAGACTCTCTCAAAAGCCTAGACCAAGTAGATCAGAAGCAACCAATAGCACAGCTATATACAAGATACTGGGTACTGTACAGCAAACCCTAACAAAAGGACTTTTAAAAGTTAGCCCAATTACCAAATAATGTGATGATAACATTAACTATCGATTGTCTTTTTGAACCCTAAGACAGCAGGAACCTCACATCTCTACTATAGAGCTTCTACTTCCCCCAGTCCTGGAACCATTGCATAGGACCCACTTTCCCGTATGCCTCTCCCAATCCATATCAAATAATATTGCATATGCTGATCACAACCTAACCAACACACGATTGCCACCTCAACATGCTTCACCTCAGACTGTGTCCAGAGACTTCACGTGTGGAATGACAACCCTTCAGCTGCATTACTCGGGTGAGACCTTTCCTTTCATAGTATACTCTAATTCCATCTCAGGTAGTTCACTTTCTAACAAAGTCCCAAAACCTAGATATATACCAGTTTCTGTGAGAGAGAACATATGTTCACACGTATCTGTAAACTACTGCAAAATATATACCTGAAAGCAGAAGTACACTGGAGTTTGCAGTGAGTACCCCCCTAACACTTCCTCTCCACTATTCTAAGCTTTGGGTCCATGATTGCTCAACAATTTGTTTGGCTTCGTATGTTAACTCTCTTTTCAGTCACCAGGTTCCAGATGTCATCAGGATGCCGGCCAGGCTTCCCTAGACTGAAGACCCCACCAATGTGTCCTGGAGCTCTGCTTCCCCAGAGACCCACCCTACTAGGGAAAGAGAGAGGCAGACTGGGAGTATGGACCGACCAGTCTTGTTCAGCGGGGAAGCAATTACAGAAGCCAGACCTTTTACCTTCTGCAACCCACAATGACCCTGGGTCCATGCTCCCAGAGGGATAGAGAATGGGGAAGCTATTAGGGGAGGGGGTGGGATATGGAGATTGGGCGGTGGGAATTGTGTGGAATTGTACCCCTCCTACCCTATGGTTTTGTTAATTAATCCTTTCTTAAAAAAAAATCAGAGCGATGCTATCATCAAAGCATGCTATCATATGGTACTTTGTTCTATTTAAATATGCATAAGGGAGCAAAGTGACATTTCTTTAACTATGAAGAAAGTAAATAGAAGGCAAGAAATGAATTTATTCAAAACCCCTCAATTAGGTATATAGACCAGTCAATCTGGTTATCACCTGTTGAATGAATGAAGTTCAAAAAATGAAATGTGGGGTCTGGTTGCACCACAGCAAGGACCCAGGTTCAAATTCTCAGTTCCTACCTGCAGGGCAGACGCTTCACGAGTGGTGAGACTGTACTGCAGGTGTCTCTCATTCTCTCTCCCCCTCTACCTCCCTTTTCCCTCTTGATATTTTTTGTCTGTCTCTGTCTAATAAATCAATAAATAAATAAGATATTTTATAAATCAAAAACTAAAATATGATAGACTTACATATCTCATATATGTAAGTACTGTGAATGAGTTGTTAAAATTTTCAGTTTCCAACTAGAGTAGGAAAATTCGACTTCATTTTGCTTTCACCTTAAAAAACATTCAGTCAATGTTTCCTCAGGACAATTCCATGTAAACACTCCAACACATGTACTGATATGTATGTGCTTTAAACATAAACACTGAAGTTTTCGGTGTATCTGACATAGCAGTATTGGATTCAGAATGGCATTCCTCTGCACTTTCTATTTATGATAGCACAAATATATAAAGGTCTTGTTGCTTTTCTACTTGAGGGAAATCCAGAAAAAGAACCCTGAATCCTCACAGAACTGATTCCATTCATGATGACAACATACTTTGCCAAAGTCAGGGAATTTCATTCCACGTCCCAGTTAAAGTCTCCTTTGGTTTTATACTTAACAGAGAAACAAAAGAAAACAAATAACGGGTGCATTTCCTTGATTTGCCATGAATGTCAAAGGAATTTCTCTCTCTCTCTCACTCTCTCTCTCTCTCCTTCTCTCTCCTCTCAGCTAAGGAAAAAAGTAACAATTGCCTGCTTAGTTCTGGAATGAAAAGTCAGTTGTAACTATTTAGTTAATATTATTTTATTTGGCCATCTCTTGACAGAAAAACTGTGTCCAGACTCTTGAAAAATCCCTTAAACAGGCTTGCAGGTCTCAAAGAAGCAAAAGCAGAGAACTGGGCCAGCCTAGTGGTGCACTTGACTGGACATTATTTACTTCAAGTAGGTCCTGAATGTGTTTCTGTGCCCCTGACCTGAATCACTCTTCTAAGTCACACAAAGCCATGGTCAGGTTCTCACAGGAACCGGGGTCTGGCACTCAGATGACAGCTGTGAGGCAGCTGAAAGTGGCAGGACCCATCCTTTGTTGTCCCTCTGTGATGTGATGCCTCCATTAACAAGGGAGAATGCAGGGTCTAAAGAATGATGGATCCTCTGATGTCATTCTCTTTATCCTGTCTGCACATCTGAGGCTGCCACCCACCAGCCTTTTCCTGGCTGACCCATGTTTACCTTGTGTTCCTGACTCTCCCTGCTGTGTTGTTGTCTGCCCAGGGTGCCAGGCTCTCAAGGCACTCTGTGAAGCTGACACCAGGGTCAACATCAGCTTTTGTTGCCTGTTGGCCAAGAGGATTGCTTGTTCAGGGGAACCTGGAGTATCTCAGTCAAAACGTTCTTCCAGAAGCAGAAGAAACAGACAGACATGGTAGGAAGCATCCTCTTTCATTCAGATGATGCAGAGATGTTTATTCCATTCCCAGAAAAGACAGAGGTGATCTGCCTCCTCCTGTTGCCCATGACAGAAGTCTTTCTTGTTTAATATGAGGCTAGTGACTAAACTGGTTGTCCAAGTGAAAACAAACCCAAGCTGGTTAAACAACGGCAAATGCACACATCAGTTATTTGTGTTTGCCGCCTTACAGAATGAAAAGCATTGCTCTTAGTCCTGTCTGGATTTAAGTGGGGTTTATCCAGTTTGCCTTGAGATCTTTCAGCATTCTCTTCTAACTTTTATAGAAAAAAAGAATCAAATATCATAGTAGATACTGATGAATTGTTTGAGATGCATATTATCACTTCTTCTTCTAGCGTTTGCCCTTCTTCCGTAGCCAGTTAAATGTCTTTGAAAGTGACTGGGATCCATGTGGATTCAGTCAGCTAGGAAGGATCATCAGTTTCCCCAATGAATGGGTACTCACGGGATGCACCACGAGAAGGTCGATCCAATGCATACCATACTATCACTGAGAGACATAGAAATGGTATGTACTCTGGACCCCCATCTCTCCAGAGCCCTGCCCCACTAAGGAAAGAAAGAGACAGGCTGGGAGTCTGGATTGACCTGCCAAAGCCCATATTCAGTGGAGAAGCAATTACAGAAGCCAGAACTTCCACCTTCCTGCCCCTGGGTCCATACTCCCTGAGGGATAAAGAATAAGGAAGCTATCAAGGGAGGGGATGGGATATGGAACCATGGTGGTGAGAACTGTGTGGAATTGTACCCCTCTTATCCTATGGCATTGTCAATATGTTTTATGCTATCAATAACTTAATAACGATAACAATTTTTAAAAAGGGGAAAAAAGAAATGGTATCTCAAGAAGAGTATCCTTTCTCGCCATTTACACTATTATATCTCACCTCCCAATTCTAATACTCAGCTCTAAAATATACAACAAAACACAAGTAACAACATATGTAATACCAAAAATTATAATAGCTAAAGTTAAAACTATTAAAATTTGGAGAAACTTGATTGTTAAGTTTATTACTGATACTCCAGTAATTATTTATTTGTTTATTTATTCCCTGTTGTTGCCCTTGTTGTTTTATTGTTGTAGTTATTATTATTGTTGTTATTGATGTAGTTGTGTTGGATAGGACAGAAAGAAATGTAGAGAGGAGGGGAAGACAGAGAGGGAGAGAGAAAGACAGACACTTGCAGACCTGCTTCACTGACTGTGAAGTGACACCCTTGCAGGTGGGGAGCCCGGAGCTCGAACTGGGATCCTTATGCTGGTCCTTGTGTTTCTCACCACTTGGTACTTAACCCCCTGTGCTACCACCTGACTCCTGATACTCCAGTTTTTAAAAATGATATTCTAGATAAGCCATTGTTCAATTTCTTTGGGAAAATAAAGTAATGTACTTAGGACTACAGGATTGCAGAAATTTTGGGGAGAATGTGCCACCTTAAAGCGTACAACTTGCTAGTGCGGGGCCCCAAATTTGATCCCCAGCACAGCATATGCCAGAGTTGACCAGAGTTCTGAATTGTCTCTCTCTGTCTCTCTCTCCTACACACACACACACACACACACACACACACACACACGAACACACGCACACACACACACACACACAACCTTAAAAGTGATTGTGAGGATTTTGTGATCCATGCCTTTTGCATCTGCTTTAAGACGTGAAAATACAAAACAAAAGCTTTGGGAAGTAGAGTGTATTCACTATGAGACCTCTCTTTTGGCACTGGTTGCTAGGTAGATCTGAGTAGTTCTAAAGATTCAAGCTGAATGACTGAATTTTCCCTCCTCATATAAGAGCGAAGTATGGAGTATGTGTTAGCTATAATACTGGACAGGGAGTCATCATCGTTTATTTACTTCCTTCACCTTTTTTTTGTTGTTGTTGTTTGTCTTCAATTTCAAGTTATATGAATCCCTTGTTAAATTTGACACTGTCAGACTGTGGAGGTGAGTATGACATTTGCGTGCTAGGAGATTCTGAGGTGTCTGGATGTTTCTAGAGGAGTCTTATTATTCATCCAGTTCGTTAGGGGTCAAGGAGGCTGTTTCTTTAGGATAAACACACTAATAGATCATAATCTAGCTTCCTTAATGAGCTGGGGCATCCTGGAGTCCGTGCATAATAGTGGAAAAGGATTTGGGTTGGGAGGGAGTGAGAGTGTTTTGCTGATGTCTGTGATAGGGTGATGATGGGACCTTGTGCCCATCTGCCAACAACTGTACTGTAAACCATTAGCTTCCAAATAAAGTGCTTAAAGAAAGCAAATAAATAATAGCTAAGACATTGAATTTCGACTCCAGTTTCTTATAATTCCCTAGGGTCTACTGTAACCCTTGGCACAAAGTCACAGATATACTTTGGAAACATTTTCTCTGTCTATGAGGGATATGGCCAATAAAACCAGAACTCTAGGGAGTTGGGCGGTAGAGCAGCGGGTTAAGCGCAGGTGGCGCAACGCGCAAGGACTGGCACAAGGATCCCGGTTCGAGCCCCTGGCTCCCCATCTGTAGGAAAGTCGCTTCACAGGTGGTAAAGCTGGTCTGCAGGTGTCTATCTTCCTCTCCCCCTTTCAGTTTTCCTCTCCTTTCTCCATTTCTGTCTGTCCTATCCAACAATGACAACATCAATAACAACAACAATAATAACAACAACAATAAAAAAACAATGGCAACAAAAGGGAATAAATAAATAAATAAATAAATAACTCTATAAGAAAATTACTTTGTAGCACTAATTTCATATGGATATACAAATGTTTGTGCTTTCTTAAAAAGTATGCTAGTATTAAAATGACCTTTTAATTTTCTTCAAATAGTAAAACAACCACTCGCATAACTAGAGAAGGAATAGTCTAGTGCACTTTGATAAATATGAAAAATATTATCCAATCAAACTTAAGTCTGAAAATAAATGATATATTTAGAGGCAAATTGTACAAGTAATAGATAACAAAGAATTCATTATTTTCACTATGTGTGCCTTATGTGGTACATAATCTGTATATGCCATTAGGTACAATGCATGCATTTAAGTGTCTTTGATACTAACATTATTTTGATAATTAAACTCCTATTATCAGTTTGAACATATATAAAATATTTGTACATACATGATTATAGCTCATTTATACATTAGATACTACACATAAAGTTATCTGTTATGGTTAAATTTAATATTTGTAATTGTGCTTAAATATCTTTCCTAACATCTATCTTTATAGCTCCATGTCCTCACCTCTGTAGTCAGTCATCTAGAATAGGTGTATTTTCCAGAAAATTGACTAACATGTTGTTTCTTGAAGTCTACATCAGAACGTTCTCAAAACACCAAAGCCAGAAACAGACATAGAATGAGAGACTAAAGATATGAACATAAGTCTTTTGAACTAAAACCAGAGGAAGTAAAGCAAAGTGATTATATTTTTATCTTCTTTGAAAGTTTTTTTTTTAATTTTCTTTAATTGCTCTCAGGCTATATTTTTGTTTCTTTGACTTATTTTCTGTAAAGTGTTGTTCTTCCACTTGTGTAGATGGAATTAAAGGAATCTTGTCAAATTTTAGATTTGTTTATTACTATATTTATATATTGGATACAGACCATCAGAAATTGAGAGGGGAGGGGGAGACAGAGAGGACAGACAAAGATACCTATAGCCCTCCACCACTCACAAAGCTTTCGCCATGCAGGTGGGGACCAGGTGCCTGAACCTGAGTCCTTGTGCACTGTAATGTGTGTGCTGAACCAGGTGGGCTGCCACCTACACCCAGAAATTTTCTCATTTTAGTGAATTTTGAAAAGTTGTTGTGCCACCTTTTTGACCAACACACTTTATTCATTGCGAACACACATTACTATATTTAAACATAAACATTGAAGTCAGATAATGCCGCACATAGTAGTCAGGATTTCTTTATTAATACAGTGATTTTTTAAATCTACTTTGATTTAAATTATAACCAAATAAATAATTCAAGTTTTGTGTGTTCACGAGACCAAATAATTTCACAGATGTACTTCCATTGAAGAAAGTTATCTCCCTAAATTAATTCTTTGAAAGATATGTTTACTCTCTAATCAGGATTACTTCTTGACAAATAAAACATATAAGCTTTCTGCATTTCAGTGATTATATATAATGTTCTCAAAAATGTATTGTACTAACATTCTTTTCAAATAAGTCTCATTTGTGATCATAAACAGTCAGGCTTTGTGTACATACAGATCAAAATATGATCATCAACCCATCTATTGCTGCATGGGGTTTTATTCATAGCAATATTTGAGTAAACAGAGTTTTATTAGAACAGTGGTATACATTCCCTAAAATATATAAATCACTTCTTTCAGAAGAATTGAGTCAAAGTCGGAACTTGAGAATAACAAGAGTAATTTCTGGAAAAGTTTTTTTTTTCAATCTTTTTTCTTTAACCAGAAGTAAAAGTTTATCCTGCTATCTCCCCAAGTCCACAGTTCTTCTCTAAATATGATGACACAATATGTTATCTCAGTGAGATGGGCCATTCTTCCAACTGTGTCCTACCTATGTGATTCCCACTTCATTTCCATACAAATGAAAATTCTCTCTCTCTCTCTCTCTCTCTCTCTCTCTCCATATATATATAATCATGGAGACTCAAATATATCATACTTTCCTAAAAGAGACAAGACAAGTTAGAAGCAAGACCATGCAGGAAGATACGATTAATCCAAGGCATTTCCATTTGAAAGAGAAAGGACTAATAATTGATTGGCCTGCATCCAAAGTCACAGTGGGGTTCAAAAAGCTGGTAAGTGGCCTCATAAAAATAGAAGCAGTATCAACCAATTGAATTTAATTATATATGAAGGTGATGATGGAGCTAAGCTGCCAGTAATTGGAGTCCAATTACTCAGCTGGTCTTCCATAAAATTAATTCATCTGAAAGTCTGCCATTGTCCTGTACTTCAAGCCTGCTGCTGGTTTAATTAGTTAACACAGAGGAATCTTGAAACAGTAAATCATTTTGTCTTTATTGCCAATTATTGGTTAACAAAAATTGTATATAAAATATTAACATCTGCTTCCAGCACAAATAGAAAAGGGCGGAGTGGATATATATATATATATATATATATATATATATATATATATATATATATATATTTGGTTTTTCAACTGGAAAGCCATTACAAGTGGAAAAGGGGACATCTTTATGAATACAGATCTACATACAAGAAAGTTGAACTTATGTACTGAGTGTGCTGTTTCTGACTGGCGCTGTCCCACAGTATTTTTGGAAATGCTTCCTTGGACTCCTCTGTGAACACGGAGGCTTAGCATGAATGGAACAATTTTGTACTGGTAGAGAAAACACCTGAAAAAAAAATCTTCTGGGCTTTATCTTATCATACAAAGGCATCATACAAAGGCTAAAGTACAGTAGTGAAATGAAATAGGTAGGCTCCCAGGCTCCTATGTTAGGTTTTTCACAATTATCTGAATCACATATTACGCTAGTGAATGAACAATTGAAAGTAATGAATAAATTGATCGAATGGCTTGAACACCCAAGCCTAACGATTGCCCTTTATACTAAAGTAGAATGACATAATAAATAATAAAGCAAGAGTTCATGAATTGCACTTTGGGAATGAGGACATTCCCAAACTGTAACCTCTCAGTACAGTGCACCAATAGATTATGTCTATGTATTAGACTCCAGCTTACTGTCCTTTGGTTTACAAAAAAAAAAAAAAAAAAAAAAAAAAAAACGGGAGGGTGGACACAATCTGAAAAATTGTATTCTTGACTCTGTTCAAGGACTAATTCACAAGGAAATGTAAATGGCAATGATTTATAATAAAATCAGCATCAATTGCAAAATGTAGGTTAATATACAAGATGAGAATTAGTATGTAGAATCCAAAGAAAAATAATTGTGTTAAAAGTCATGTTGGAGTAATTATTACAGACTTTACTAAATATGCTATTAGCTAGGTCAAAAGATGGAAAATCATACTGTATAAAGTTTTGATATCTTTCTTAAAAGAATATAGGAGTCTTTAGGGCAAGATAAGGTTGTGATTAATTGAAGCGCTATCAATTTTATGACATGACTTTATGTGTTAAGGCAGAATTTAATAAATTTTGTGAAAATTTATTCAGTAGATTTGTCTCTTCAGATTTGTAACATTTATAATAAATAATTATTTTGCTATGTAGAGCAATAAGTGTAAGAATTGCCATTATAATTGTTCTGTTTCTTCCAAAAATAACACCGCAAGAACCATTTACCTTTTAAAACCTTGTAACCCATCCAAAATGTCACGATAAAGTTAAACTTTTATAGGAAAACTGAAGTCGGTCCTTTTCAAAAGAAATGTATGTTAGTTCAGGAGAAAAATGATACAAAATTATTCTGAACATATTATTTCCTTTTTCAAGATTCCACTAAAGTCTTAAAAAGGAAAAGCTTTATTTAACATACAAATAATTATATGTCAAGTTAGCTAGGTTCTACCAACTTGATAGAATGTTGGCAATTTCTTTATATAGTTAAATTGCTTTACTTTGTGCTATTTCAACACACATCTGTACATTTTGAGGGCATACCAATTGCCAAAAACTACTCACATACACTCACTATATATTTAGCCACATCTATAATTATTTGCAACTATTTTGGGAAAAAAATGTAGCAGAAGATGTCATCTTTAAACAATTTCACATCTATGCCTCCCAAGGCCAGGAGAGCAGACCTTCCTTCATTTAAAAAGAGATGTTTGTTAAAAAGTTTCATCTGAATACATACACAGATAAGATGAGACTGGAAAGCATCTTAAGATTGTCTTAGTGTGTAAGGATTTCAGGACGCTTTGCACACTATATGGGTACTGAATGTTGCTCGGGAAAATAAAGTCAAGTTGAAGAGTTTCTTCCATCTAGAGTTCAGTGACAGGATAGAGACAGTGACATCATTGAGTCCTGCTAGGAGGAATTTCAGGCACTAGTGCAGCTCCATTATCAGAGCTCTGAATGTTTCTTAACAGAAGAGGTAAACGTGCTTTACCGAAACAGTGGAAATGCTCTCATTTTACGCAAATAATACACGGAAATGAAATCACCCATAATGAGAACTATGTCATCAGCCACCTCTATATTTATTATGTTTGAATTAATTTATTTTGTATTGTCTTTATTTATTGGATAGAGACAGACAGACATGGAAAGGGAAGGGAGAGAGACAGAGACAGAGAGAATGAGCACTGCTTCACCACTTGCAAAACTTTTCCTCTGCCGGTAAGGACCAGGGGCTTGAATCGTAGGTCCTTGCTCATGGAAACATATATGTTCAACCAGCTGTGCCACCACCCGGCCCCTCTCCTCCACACTTCATCAATAGGTCTGTCAAGGCAATAACTTGCTCTGATTCCAAGAGCACTCAGAATAAATATAGAAAGGGTTTAGTTTTGCCTAAAGTATTAGAATAAGTTATGAAAAAGTTTTTTTATGATTTTTTTAATTAGCAAGATAATTGCTTTGTTTAGCATAGACTCTAAACACACACTGCATGTTCATTATGCTGTATCTCAAACATGGGCTAGATTTCTATACCACTAGGTATATACACAGTGCACATACATATAGGCAAACATGCATTCAAACACACACACACACACAAACATATAAAAAGACAGAAATGTGCATAAGCACATACACATATTTAATTGTTTGCAACCCAGGGGGACATTTATTTTATTTTTTCATTTTTTTATCTTTATTTATTAATTGCAGAGAGACAGAAATCAAGAGGAGGGGAGAGACAGAAAGAGAGAGAGACAGGGAAACACTTCCAACACCCCTTCAACGCTTGCAAAGCTTTCCCTCTGAAGGCAGGGATCAGAGACTCAAACCCAGGTCCTTGTACGTTATAATATATGTGCCAAATCAAGTGTGGTACTACAAGGTCCCTTAATATATATCTTATTCATAGTTGGACACAATATTTTAAGATTACAATGTGTAGTTCTGTGCCACAGCTGCCACCAAAGTTCTGCGTCCCACCCTCCCATCTCCCAAAGATAACCACCAGATTTCTCACAAGTCTTACAGTTTGCTTGCTACTATTTTGTTTGGATTATGTTTTATTATTTTTGACAGGTCTATGTAAATCAGTTCTCTAGATCCCTCATGTGAGTGAAACTATCTGGCAGATATCATTTTTCTCTTATTTTACTAAGCATACTCACCTCCAGCTCCATCCATTTTGTCCTAAAAGACAGAATATCACCTTTTTAATTGTGACGTAGTATTCCATAAAACTCATATCCAATCACTTTTTTTAGTCAGTCATCTGTGTCGGGGGCTGATTCTCCTCTGCCTATCTGCAGGCTACTGCAGGGGAGGTGAGGGAGGTGGGCAAGCCGGGGTTTCTAGGGACCCTGCTGATGAGGGCAAGTGTGCAGAGAGGAATCACGATCTCCTCCAGAAGGAGCTTCAGGGAGACAACTCATTTATTTAGGGATACAAGCAGGTAGATATACTCAAGGGTTATAAAAAGGATAAGATAATCGTTAAGCCACACACACAAGACAGGGTTAAGTCAGGTGTTTGCTGGTTGCTTCAAAGTTACCATATAAGGTCTGGTCATGAGCTCACCATGCATAGGCAGGCTCCTCTATAAAGGTGAGTTACAAGCACCTCAGGGCAGGGAGGAAGGGGGCAGTTAAGCAAAACCAGGATATTTGTGGAGGGTTTCAGTTGGCCATGTATGTTAATTCATGACCTTTGTTCAGAAGGAAATGAGGAGGCATGTGCAAGGAAGGTACTAGTCTGGAAAAGTCCATCCTTCTTAAGGTCATGCGGTCGAGTGGGGACCTGTTTACCACCCCTCCTGTGAGGAAGGGGATTGGGGTCAACCCTTTCAGACTCTCAAGGAGATAATGGTCTGGATTTCCCAGACAGTGGGCCTTTTCCCACATGTCCCCACAATCTATTGATGGCCATTTAGGCTTCATCCACTATTGTGAATAATGATGCCATGAACATAGGGGTGCATATGTACCTTCTAATTAGTGCTTGAGTGTCTACTGGATAAATGCCTAAAACTAGTAATGCTGGATCATAAGGTAATTTTATTTTTATTTGTTTAAAGAATCTCCATTCAGTCATCCAAGTGGGCTGAACCAATTTGCATTCCTACCAGCAGTGTAGCAGAGTTCCTTTTTCTCCACAACCTCTCTAGCTACTATCATTTTCTGATTTGTTGACATAAGCCATTTTCTCAGGCATGGGATGCTATCTCAGTGTATTTTTATTTTGAATTTCTCTAAGGATAAGTGAAATGGAATGTTTCATCATATGTGTCTGTGGCCTTGTGTATCTCTCCCTTAGAGAACCATCTGTTCTTTGGGCCACTTTTTTTGATTGGGTTATTTTTGCTTCTTCTGTAGATCTGTACCAATTCTGTATAGCAGCTTGATATCAGTCACTTTTATGATGTGTGATGTACAAATATCGTCTGCCATTTATTGGGTTGCCTGGTTATCCTTGTGTAGTTTGCTTTTTATGTGTAGAAGCTTTCTAGTTTTATGTAATCATATTTATTGAATCTTATCTTCTTTCTCACACATAAGAGTTTGAGTCTCCAAATACATCTTTGAAAGTTCTGTAAAGCTTCACCAATATTTTCTTTTATAACTTTTAAAGTTTCTAGATAATAGTATCTAGATCTTTAACCCATTTTGATTTGACCTGGGTGTATGATGTTAGGTGGTGGTCTAGTTTCACTTCTCTATAGGTGGTTGTTTAATTGATGAAACACCATTTGTTGAAGTGACCTTCTTTACCCCCACTGAATGGTTTTTGACCCTTTGTCATATATTAGATGGTCATATATGTGTGGACTCCTTTCTCGGCTTTGATACTGCTCCATCGATCCAAGTGTTCCAGTGCCATGCTGTTTTGATTATTATTGCTTTGATTGCTGTTTTGATTACTATTGCTTTGATTACTGTTTTGATTACTATTGCTTTGATTACTGTTTTGATTACTATTGCTTTGATTACTGTTTTGATTACTATTGCTTTGATTACTATAGTATAAATGGAAGTTGGGGAGCATGATGCCTCCATATTTTCCCCTTTTTCTCAGAAGTGCTTTGGAAGTTTGTGGACTTTTGTGGTTTCACACAATTTTTTCAACAAATCATTCAATTTGCTTAAAAAAATGTCACTATGATTTTGATAGGGTTTGTGTTAAAATTTTAGATTGCTTTTGGTAGGATGACCATTTTAATAATGCTATTCTTCCAATCCAGGAATAAGGAATGTTCTTCCATTTTTGAATGTCTTTTTGTCTTTCTTTTAACAATGTCTTAAAATCTTCTTGTAAAAGTCCTTGACCTCCTTCATGAGACATACCACAAAGATTTTTACATTTTGGGATTCAATTGTAATTGTAATTGAGTCTTTTATTTCCCTTTCCTCTTGTTTGTATGCAGAGATACTATGGATTTAAGTGTATTGATTTTATATTCTGATACTCTACTGCATTTATTATTTCTAGTAGTATTTTTGGTGGCATATAAATCTCTATGTATAATATTATCTCAGTAGCAAAGATAATTTAATTTTTTCCACTTTGTATGCCTTTGATATCCCCTTCTTGTCTGACTGCTGTGGTGAGGACCTTGTGAACTATGTTGAGTAACAGTGAGGATATGGGACATTCTTGTCTGGTTCCCAATTTTAGGGGGAAAATTTTCAGATTTTCTCCATTAAGAATGATGTTAACTGTGAGTTTGTTGTAAATGGTCTTTATTATGCTGAGTAATTGTCCTTCTAGTTCCTGTTTTTGAAGAGTCTTAATCATAAATGGGTGTTGGATCTTGTTATTTTGGCTTCAATTTTTATAACCACATAAATTTTGTATTTATTTTTGTTCATATTATAAATTAAATTAATTGATTTGTGGATTTTGAACCATCCCTGTTTCCCAGGGATGAATCTCACTTGGTCTTGGTGAATTATTTTCTGGATATGTTGTTGGATTTGATGTGCCAAGATCTTATTATGGATCTTTGCATCAATGTTCATCAGGCATATAGTTCTATAGTTTTATTTCCTGGTAGGTTCCTTTTCTATTTTGGGGTTAAAAGGATGTTCATCTTATAGAGCATGTAAGATAGTGTTTGCCCTTCTATAATTTTCTAGAATAGTTTGAGGAGAAAATTCTTACAGAACTTGTTAGTATAGCTGCCTGTGCCTGTGCTTTTATCATTTGGATAATTTTTGATGACTTATTCAATTTCTACACTAGTGATTGCCTTATTTAAGCTTTCCAGTTCCTCTTGGGTTAGGTTTGGCAGGTGGTATGATTCTAGGAATGCATCCATTTCATCTCAGGTGCCAATTTCTTCCCACAGAGGTGTTCATAGTCTCCATGCATGATTTTTTGTATCTCTCCAACTTCAGTTGAAATTTCACCTCTCTGGTTCTTGATTATTTTTATCATAACTTTCCATTGATTAATTTTTCTGAGTCTGGCCAGTGGTTTATCTATCTTAATCATCCTTTCAAAGAACTAGTTCTTTGTTTTGTTACTATTTTTAATCATCTTTCTGGATTCTGTTTCATTAATTTTTGCTATGATTTTGACTATTTCCTTTCTTCTGCTGACTTTTGGGTCTCTTTGTTGCTGTTCTTTTAGTTAGCTCAGTTGTGATGTTAGGTTGGTTACTTGAGATCCTTGCTGTTTGTTAATATGGGGCTGTAGTGCTCTAAACTTTCCTGTTAAGACAGCTTCGGCTGCATCCCACAGGATCAGACAGTTGGTCTCTTCATTATCATTGTTCTCCAAATAATCTGATTCTTGCTGTGAGTGGTGTGTTGAGGGCTCCAGCTAAGGCTGTGTTGCTGGCATTGTATCTCTCTGTCTCCCTCCTCTCTCCTCTCCTCTCTCTCTCTCTCTCTCTCTCTCTCCCTCTCTTTCTCTCTCATTTCTTTTCCTTTGTCTCCAGGGTTATTGAGGGGGCTCGGTGCCTGCACTAGGAATCCACTGTTCCTAGAGGCCATTTTTTTTTCCCTTTTGTTGCTCTTGCTGTTTATTGTTGTTATTATCATTGTTGTTAGATAGGACAGAGAGCAATCAAGAGAGGACGGGAAGACAGAGAGGGGGAGAGAAAGCTAAACACCTTCAGACCTGCTTCACTGCTTATAAAGTGACCCCACCTGCAGGTGGGGGCAGGGGGCTTGAACCAGGATCCTTGTGCCAGTCCTTGTGCTTTGCCATGTACTTATTTATTTATTTATTCCATTTTTGTTCCCCTTATTGTTTTGTTGTAATTATTACTGTTGTTATTGATATCATAGTTGTTGGACAGGACAGAGAAATGGAGAGAGGAGGAGAAGACAGGGGGAGAGAAAGATAGACACCTGCAGACCTGCTTCACCGCCTGTGAAGTGACTCCCCTGCAGGTGGGGATCCTGGGACTCAAAACGGGATCCTTGAGAGGATCATTGCTCTTTGTGCCACTTGTGCTTAACCTGCTGTGCTACCGCCTTGCTGTCCCCCATCAATGTGTCTCTCAAGGTCAGTAAGTGATTTGTTTTTTAAAAAATTGGGTGCATGATTATTGGGAGCATATATATTAATGCTGGTTATGTCATCTTATTGGACTAATCCTCTGACCAATATATAGTGACCATGTCTGCCATTTTTCATTTTCTTTGCTTAAAGCTTAGCTTATCTGATATTAGAATAACTGTGCCTGCCCTTATGTTTGCATTATTGACTGGTGAATTTAAGCCATTCTAGTTTAGGGTGATTGTTGCTAAGTGTGATTTGCTTATAGCCATTCTGACTTTCGTTTTGAAGTTGTTTGATGTTTTCGTTGACTCCTTTCTTGCTTGTTTCTGTTTGTTGTTTGATGTAGATGATTTTCTATAATGGCCTTGCCTACTGTATATATGTTTCTTATTTGTCATTGTACTATATTTTTGTTTAGTGGTTATCATGAACATTATATATAACTTACAGTATCTACAAGAGTCTTTCCTAAGTTGGCCTTGGTTCACCAACATTTGACCATGTTGCTCTGACAATTTTGCTCTTCCTTTTCCTGTGTCTGGCTTTCTTTGTTGTTGTTATGTTTCTGGTTCTATTCTAATGGTGATTGTCTCATTAAAAGTTGGAATTCCTTTGCTTCTTTTCATGTGGGAATCCTTTTAGTAATTCTTGCAAAGCAAGTTTGATAGTGTCAAATTTCTTCTTGTTCATGAATGTTTTCAAAGATCTTTATTTCTCCTTCATATTTGAAGGATAATTTAGAAGTATACAGAATCTGTGGAAGGCAATTCTTACCTTTTAATACTATGAATATGTCATTCCACCTCCTCCTGCCTCTAGGGTTAGTGATGAAATATAATGAAAGCTTGATGGTTGTGCCTTTGTAGATGAATTTCTTCCTTTCCCTGGCATCTTACACTATTTTTTACTTGGCCTTTGTTTTGGATAGTTTTACAATGATATGTTTTGGTGTTTTTTTTTATTGTAGTATTTAATTCAAATATTTAGATGTGCATTCATGTTCTTGGATTTCTATATTTTAAACACTGTTCAGATATAGAAACTTTTCTGCTCTGGTATAGAAACTTTTCTGCTAGAATTTCTTTGAATGTGTCCTCTAAGCCTCTCTTTCTCTCTTTCTTTCTTATTCTTCAGACATTTCATTAACTCTGGTATTAGTCTTTCTGATAGAGTTTGCTATTTCAGAGAGAAGCGCTTCATTTTTCCTACACCTTTCCTCTCTAAGAGTTTTAAATTCACAATATGGTGGTCGTGTATTCTAGTATTGATATTCTCACTTCTATCAGATTAAGTACACTTGTGAGGCTTCTTAACTCAACCTGAACTGCATTCAAAGTGTATTTTGGGATCTGTCATTCTATTTGTAAGTTTGTATTTTTTTTATTCTTCTTTTATGTAAAATGGTTACTGAGTTCTTGAATCGGAACTTAGTTTCTTGAATTGATTTCATAGTGCATTATAAATTTCATTTTTTCTAGATCTGTGTCTGTCTGGTCATTTGGGTTTGTATGTCATTCTGTTTCCACATTTAATGTTCTTTTGTTGTTGTGTCAGCATGAGGTGCTGTGGCTAAGGTGTTTGATTTCCCTGTTTATACATCATGATGAGGAAGGGAAGATTTCATCCTGGCTCACCAGGCTGGGTCAGTGTCCTTGATGTCAATATAAAGTCTCCCTGCTGCTGTTCCAACCTCTGTGGGGTAATAGCATTGGAAATTCAAGAAGTCATAGTTGTAAATTGTTGAGGTTTCAGGTGATTATTCTTTTTCCTTTTTAACAATTGCTAGAACTTTTATTCAGACTTGGGGTGCTTCAGCTGCCAAACTCCCAATTAGGTGCCAACCATCCCTAAGCACTGCTTTTTGGCCCTGAGAATTGCTCCCTAATCCCCTAAGCCACATATGTTTGTACTCACCTGTAGCTTACATGGGTTTCTATTTTCTCTGTCTTTCTTTCCTTCTTGCTTTCTTTCCTTCTTTCTTTCTTTCAACAGTTGTTTGTTTGACTCAGATCCAGAAGTGGCATACTTCAGCTCTCACTTCTCAGTTTCATTCTAGCCATCCCTAATTAAGGCTTTTTTTTTTTTTTTTTTTTTTTTGTGCTGGGAATCAAATCGCTCCCCCACCTCTCTTCTGTACATGAGCCACACCCGTCTGAACTCATCCATGGCTTGATGAGTTTCAGAAGAAATCCTGATTGTATTGGGTTTTCAGATGATTTTCATTGCTTTTCCTAGTTGACTGGGGAAAATAAAACTCAGATGCTGCTATCCCATAGTCACACCACCGTAAATCTCCAAGAACATTTACATGAGAGGGAATAACTTCCCTTTAGGGACTGATACCTGCATCATTTCTCTAACTTCCTTAAGATAGTGATGCAGCTACTAGAAGGATGGACAAAAATAAATAAATAAAACCCAAGACTGACAGATGCACAGGTCAATGTGTCTTAGCTATCTATAACGATGTTAATTGTCCACAACTTACATTAAATGTAAAGACGTATTTTCTGCATCTTGTTTTTAATTTTGCATTTTCTTTTACTGGAAGTCTGAAATAAGAAATTGAAACTGTGATGGTTGCAATGTGGTTAAACAGAGGAACTCTGCTTAGGACTAGCAAGGACTGTGTGGGTAGAAGAAAGGATCATTATGGCTGTGCAGAAGGTGTAAGGTCTGGCTTCTGGAATTGCTTCTCCATTGGACATGGGTATTGGCAGGTAGATCCAAACTCCCAGTCTGTTTCTATCTTTCCCTAGTGGGGCCTGGATCTGGGGAAGTGGAATTCCAGGATACATTGGTGAGGTCATCTGCCCAGCAAAGTCAGCTTAGTGTCATGGTAGCATCTGAAACTTGGTGGCTGGAAAACATTAAGATATCAAGCAGAACAAATTGTTTAAAAATAAGGAATCTAAAGGTAATAATAGAACAGATGAGATTTGGGGTCTGCATTTTTGGAAACTTCTAGGAAGTCTATTTTAAGTATATTTCAAGGGGGCCCATGACTTTACTAATTTTTTGTCTGAACCTGACAGCTAACATGCAGGTAGGGTAAAGGAATTAGTCGGGGAGATGGTATCAGAGTTGTAAACAGGATCAGAAACCTGGATCAGGGAAATAGTAGTTCCCAAATATGGGGAAAGTGCATACATATCATTAACTGTAAACCCATTGCCATTGATCTGATCTGAGGCCCATGTCTGTTCATATTCAGCACAGGAACCCGTGTAACTTCTGCATCTCTGTAGGTCTGAACTTCCATTCTATGTTCATAACTAGGAACATTCTATGCTGCATTTCTTTCAGGACCAGTCTTCCAGACCACCCCATTATCCAGGGTCTTAGTCATATATAATGGGCGTAGACCTTTAACAGATCCCTCTCGCCACCATCACCGGTCATCTCCATCAGAAACAACATCATAAACCCTCTTGTGGGCCTCTACAGGATCTTGTCCTCATTGTGGAACAACAATGATAGGAACTGCCCCACATGATTAATATTACTCATAACAATATAACTTCCTAACTTAAAGTTCAAGCTTATGATATTATTAGTAAATATTACTGATGACTAAAATATATTTTAGACAAGGACATTGCATCATCATTATACAGAGTAGATTTTCTATGCCAATTTGAACGCCTTGTTTTTTAATATCATCACTCCCTAAAATGTTACAATTTGCTTATTAATTATCCCACTTTAGCTTTTTGCATTCATCAAGCATGATGTCATTTGATGTGTTCACTGCTGCTTCCCGGTACCTAGAATAGTAATTGGCATAGAAAACATAATAAGTGCGCAATCACCGAACATATCTTTCTGAAGCAGAATTAATGAACATCTCTAAATTCACAAGGAGAAACTGGTTTGGAAAGTGAATGGCCAATCTAACAACTTTGTTCTTTTGGGGCCAAGTGGTGGTGCACCTGGTTGAGTGTTCATATTACAATGTGCAAGGAACCCACCTGCAGGAGGAAAGCTTTGTGAGTGATGAAACAGTGTTGTAGATGTCTCTCCATCTCTCTCCCTCTCTATTACCCTCTTCCTTCTATATTTCTGGTGTTCTCTATCCAATAAATAATAATGATATGATGATAATAATGGTACTTTGTTCTTTTGACATTAAGGTGCATAAAGTTAATCTCCATCACTACCCAGACTGTAGTAAGGGCTGAGAAGAGGGAAGGTAGGGAAAAACTCAGGGAGCAGAAAGACACTTCAGCACTTCAAGGATTCTCTTCCCATTGCCCAGATTATACCCATAGATACCTTATCTCTACTCACAATCAAAGAATTCCAGCAAAAATTTCAAATCGGATAATGAAAGCTCAGGAAGAGCTTTCATTGTTGCTTGTGAGGCTCCCATAGATACCATGGAAAACAGCAAGAAATAAAGAGAGAGATAAAGAGAGAGATAAAGAAAGAAAGAAAGAAAGAAAGAAAGAAAGAAAGAAAGAAAGAAAGAAAACAAAGAAGGAAGGGAGGAAGGAGGAAAGAAAAGGGGAAATGAACAACTTTCTCCATGTATAAGTCACTAGGGTGCTGTAAGGTCAACAATCCTTAACCCTAAAGAGCATCAGTGTTTAACTTAAAGCAACCTGGGTTGCTGCCCCTGCCTTTCTTTCCCATATCCAACAAACCTGCCTTTCTTTCCCATATCCAACAAAATTCTCTTACGAGAGTGTCAGATTTTGTCAACTTGTGTTTCTGTGCAAATGGAAAAAAGAATGGTTTAGAAAATGAATACACAGATAAAGCAGAGGAGAAGAGCTTATAGAAAGCTAACCACAGTCTTCACATTCATAGGGCATTGTTTTACTACCCAGCTCAATTGATAGTATGTGGACATAAAAAACAAGTATAATCAAAATAAGATTGACATATCCCTCCCAAAGTTCTAAAACACTTTTCTTTTCTTCATCTAAGATCTTCAGTAAAGTAGAAGGAGACACCTGGCCAGGCATTTTGGAAGCAAGTTGAGGCTAAATGTGAATCTCTGGAGACAGAGATGTGATGGCCCTGATATTTTTTCACACTGTGTGATTGCATATCATCTGTTTAAATTTAAAATGACACATAATGGAAAACCTTTTAGTTAATAAGGTCCTCTGTAGAGCATGTGGAGGAAAATGCAGATGCCATGATACATGCAGATAATGCAATAGAAAGAATGCTGCCTTTGTCTTTCACTCACACAAAGGCAGAATATTTAGAGCTGTGTGAAACTACCAATTTCCACTTTCTATATATTCATTCAAAAACCTCTGCTTTTTTCCAAAGAGATCTGTGTACATCCATGTTCAGAGCAGCACAATTTAAAATAGCCCAAACTGTGAAGTAACCCAGGTGTCCAACAACAGATGAATGGCTAAGAAAGTAGTGGTATACATATACAATGGAATACTACACAGCTATTAAAATAATGAATTCACCTTTTTTACTTCATCTTGGAAGGAGCTTAGAGGAAACATGTGAAGTGAAATAAAACAGAAAGAGAATGATGAATTGTGAATGACCTTACTCATAGAAGTTGAGAAATAGAGCTACTCTCTTGCCTGATCCAACTTTCTGGTCCTTTTTCCAGCCATGAAATCATCTCCCCAGACTAAGATCCACCTGCATATCAGATGTCAGGCTCAGGAAAAAAAAAACAAAACTATAATATAGTCATGGGCTCTTTGCAATAAAACTAAAATAGGACTACTACCTATCTACAAAATGGGAACCCCCCCCCCAACTCTTCATATGAACTTTTCCAGCCTTTAGGGTCAAGATTAGTCAACAATTTTGGGGGGCTCTATATGTTTACTCTTTTTTCAGCCACCAGGTTTCAGAGGCTAACGTGATGCTAGCCAGACTTCCCTGGGCAGAAGACCCCATCAATGTGTCCTGGAGCCCCACTTTCCCAGAGCGCCGCCCCACTAGGGAAAGAGAGAGACAGGATGGGAGTATGGATCCACCTGCTGATGTGATGTTTAGCAGGGAAACAATTACTGAAGCCAGACCTTCCACCTTCTGCACCCCATAATGAGACCCTGGGTCCATACTCCCAGAGGGCTAAAGAATAGGAAAGCTCTCAGGGGAGGGGAGGGAATATGGAGTTCTAGTGGTGGAAATTGTATGGAGCTGTACCCCTCTTATTCTATGGATTCTGTCAGTGTTTCCTTTTTATAAATAAAAATTAAAAAAAAGAAGTTGAGAAATAAGAGCTGGTAGGGAAACAGAAAGCAGAACTTGGACTGGGTCTTGTATATTGCAACAAAATAAAGGACTCTGTGGGGAGGGGTGTGAAGGTCCTAATGTATAATGGTAGAGGAAGCCCTGGTATGTCTTGCAGAAAACTGAGAAATTTTACACATGTACTGACAATTGTATTTACTGTTTACTGTAAGCCATTAGAGCCCCCAGTAAAAATAAGGAATAAAATACAATTTAATGCAGGACACCCCCAACATAAAAAACGGTTTTTGTAGATATTGAAAATTTAATATAATGCATGTTATTTCTTTAGTCAAGAGATTATACAGAAACTCTGATTCTTTGTTACTGTGGATATTAGAACTGCTTATGGATCCTGTATATTTCTCTCAATCAACTATTTAAGTTGGAATTACATTTTACATACATTTGGAATCAAGCTGCTTAAGTAGTGTTTTTATTTTGCCTCCAGAGTTATTGCTAAGACTCAGTGCCTGCACCATGAATCCACTGCTTCTGGAGGCCATTTTTCCCCCTTTTGCTGCCCTTGTTGTAGCCTTGTTATAGTTATTATTGTTATTATTGATGCCGTCATTGTTGGATAGGACAGAGAGAAATGGAGAGAGGAAGGGAAGACAGAGAAGAGGAGAGAAAGACAGACACCTGCAGACCTGCTTCACCGCCTGTGAAGTGACTCCCCTGCAGGTGGGGAGCCGGGGGATCGAACAGGGATTCTTACACCAGTCCTTGCGCTTGGCGCTACGTGCGCTTAACCCGCTGTGCTACCATCGACCCCCCCCCCAAGGAGTTTTATTGTCAGTGTTAAAACAAGCCACCTCTCTGATTTATCGCCATATGCATCCTTTTCATACATTGTGGTGTATACTCCTTTATACCCACATGCACAGTTATGCTTTCGTCATAGCTCATTATTTCTTTTTAATTTCCTTTGCGATGGTTAAAAAGGTGTCTTTCCACTCTTAGCATTTATGTCCCCTTATCCCATTGAAATTAAGTCCTCATCAATGGTACCCAGATTATTTTCATCAGATAATAAAAGCACAAGTGAAAATAATTTTCTTACAAATGCCTAAATATTTTACTCTATGGATGATGTGATCTTATTTTGTAGATTCTATATTGTAATTTCTTTGCACTAGATCTGTTTAGTGTGGACTTGTCATATTTTATCTGATTATAATCAACCTTTTACATTCATAAACTAAGCACCGATGAAGTGTTATAAAATCTGACCTTAACTTTATTGAATAGCCTACAATGATTTTTGTCATTGCCAGGACTTTAAAACTCTGAGCTAAGTATTTCAGATTCAGTGAGGAAAAGATTCCACAGCCACAAAGCTTCCTCCTATGAGCTTAGGGCTGTGCTCAAATGTGAGTCAGGTGTATAACAAAGATATACTCTGGATAAGCTATCCTGATAGCCCAGATATTTCACAATTTTAAATGTGTCTTGCATAGTTCATATTGTCTATTAATATGCAAGGCATTTCCATAACCCTATTGCTTTTTATCTAGATTAGATACTACCAAAAAAAAATCAAAAGAAATGTGCATTTACATAACTTTAGGCGTTTTGGTATATTACATATGTGTATCTTCTGTACCTGAATATTAACATGATATTCAAATCAGTATCTGCAGAAAGATGAAAAATATTATCTCTATAATGACAAACCAGCATTGCATATTAATGGCTGTTAAAAGACAAATATTTTCCTTAACAAAGTCACATAGTTCAATTTGTGATAGTTCAACTTTGGAAGCAACCCAGATATTCAGTGACAGATAGATGATATGAAGATTGTGGTGGGGAGTCAGGGAGTAGCGCAGCAGGTTAAGAGCAGGTTGTACAAAACATAAGGATCTGCTTAACGATCCCGGTTCGAGCCACCGGCTCCCCGCTTGCAGGGGAGTCACTTCACAAGCAGTGAAGCAGGTCTGCAGGTGTTTGTCTTTCTCTCCCCCTCTGTTTTCCCCTCCTCTCTCCATTTCTTTCTGTCCTATCCAACAATGACAACAACAACAACAACAACAACTACAAGGCCAACAAAAGGGAATAAATAAGTATTAAATAAAAGGAAAAGATTGTGGTGTATAGACAGACAGGAATAACACTCAGCTGTTAAAAATGATGAGATCATGCCCTTTGTCTCATCTTGCACGGGACTTGAAGGAATCCAGTTAAATGAGATAAGCCAAAATGAGAAGGACGCCTGTTGGCTGATCTCACTCACAGCAGACCTGAAGAAAAGAGAGGAAGGAAAAACACAAAGCAAAACTTGGACTGAGGTTTGCAGATTGCACAAAACAGAGGACTCTAGAAAAGAAGAGGAAGGGAGGTGGCTGCAGGCAGTGTGACAGGGGGACTAGCATCTAGATAAGTGACGGTGCCAAGGATCCAAGTTGGCAGTGAGATGTTTTGCTGCTTTTCAGACTTCTACCACGGGGAATAAGAAACGGCACCCATGGATCAATAAGTATTTTGTAATCCATTAACCCTCCAATAAAGTAAAAGGAAAAAAAAATAAAGTCATTTTTTTATATCATTAGTATGGTGTAAACTTGTACCAGAAACCCTCAGCTAATAGTGTATTTCCACCATATATATATATATATATATATATGTTTTTTTTTCTTCTTTTCTTCCTCAAGGGTTATTGCTGGGCTCGGTGCCTGCACCATGAATCCACCGCTCCTGGAGGCCATTTTTTTTCCCCCTTTTGTTGCCCTTGTTGTAGCTTCGTTGTGGTTATTATTATTGCCCTTGTTGACGCAATTCGTTGTTGGATAGGACAGAGAGAAATGGAGAGAGGAGGGGAAGACAGAGAAGGGGAGAGAAAGATAGACACCTGTAGACCTGCTTCACCGCCTGTGAAGCGATTCCCCTGCAGGTGGGGAGCCGGGGGCACCTTTTATATTTTTGATTTTTATACTGAAGTTTTCAGTACACAATGCTCTCCTTTACCTAATATGGAGATTTCTGAACTAGTCACTGTACTCATATGATCTATATGAGGAGAAATTCTCATAAGGAATATGAGCTGTTTAGCAGCCCATGAAACATCTGTGCTGTGTGATTGATAAAGCAATATCTTATTAAAATTACCCCCCGAAATAACAGTTATCTTGCAAAATGGCCTCGCTGAAATGAATGCAATAACAGCTTTTGTTTTTCTTTCATTGTTTGAGAAATGATCGGACTAATTTCCATTTGGAAAAAATTCTCAGTGAAACCAGACTGATAGGTCATTAGTAAATTATCTATGCAGATGAAAAAATACATTCAAAAAATTGTATTAAGTGTGTGTGACCCCTTTGTTGGCCATTTGACATGCTATATTAAGTTCTTCACATTAAAAACTTTATGATTAATATCATTCACATTGGGAAGGTAGAAACTGGTGGCATATCTACTTGAACACACATGTGACAGTGTGTAAGATGGTTCCCATCTGCAGCAGAAAAGCTTCACAAGTGGTGAAACAATATTGCAGGCGTCTCTCTCCCTCTTAATTTCCACCTCCCTTCTCAATTTATCTCTGCCTTTATCCAAAATAAATACATAAATAAAGATAAAACTATTCAGCAAACATAATGGAACTATAAACATCTATTTTTTTTTTAAATAAACTTTATTTTATTTGATGGAGATGGGAAGGGAGAAAGAAACAGAGAGATAGCTGCAGCTTTGTTTCACCACTCAGGAAGCTTTCCCCCTCAAATGGGGACCGGGGCTTGAACCTGGGTCCTTATGCATGGTAATACAAGCACTTCACCAGGTACACCATCACCCGCTCCTCCCCCAATAAATGACTTTTTAAGTGTAACTACTACTTGTGAAATATCATTGCTCTAGTAGCTGTGCTGTATTTACAAATCCAATTCACTTTCACAGTCCTACAAAATAGTACATTAGTAGTGTAACCCAGAAATAACTAACAACAACTGGAACATTTTGAGTTTGAACAGTATTCAGGACAAACTCTCTTAGTTTATTGAAGCATTTGATGACAAGATAAGGTCTGTTCTAGCCATATAACATTAAGGAGGCAGAAAAGAGTAAAGGAAATTAAGCAGTGGCTGTTAATTGTTGAAGTGAATCCTTCAGAACCAAATACGTTGCAATGGACATATTATGTCCAGAAACTTTAAAAGGTCATCCACTGAAACAATTAAATACCTTAAAACAATTACAATGTGTCAAATATTCAAATTACTTCTAGTTAATAAATCTATTCCAGAATTTCTTCTTCTTATTATTATTTATTTATTCCCTTTTGTTGTCCTTGTTGTTTTACTGCTGTAGTTATTGTTGTTTTCGTTGTTGTTGGATAGGACAGAGAGAAATGGAGAGAAGAGGGGAAGACAGAAACGGGGAGAGAAAGACAGACACATCTGCAGACTTACTTCACCACTGGGAAAGTGACTCCTCTGCAGGTAGGGAGCCGGGGGCTGGAACCAGAATCCTTAAGCCATTCCTTGTGCTTCACACCACATAAGCTTAACCCTCTGCACTACCTCCGGACTCCCTCCAGAAGTTCTAAGACTAGTGGGTAAATTGTATTTGAAGAGAAATAAGTCACTATAGAATATTCCTTTAACTCGTGTTTGAAGGACATAGTAGAGAATGTGAATGTGCAGTTGATCACAGAAGAATTTAGAAACATTTTACAGCTCCTGAAAAAAAAATTGATTTAGTTGTCAGATAGCAGGATGAGCTAAAATTATGTACAGATTTTATAGATATGAATTAATAGTGTTCATCCCCGGTACCATAAATACTGCAATAGCTGGTACTTTGATCCCTCTCTATAGAAACAATGTATTTTTTTTTTTTAGGCTATAGAGAGAAAACACACAGAGATCTTGTGAGCGAGACAGAGACCAGGGCACTGCTCAGCTCTGGCATAAGGTGGTGGCAGAGGCGGAATCCAGAGCACTGCTCAGCTCTGGCATAAGGTGGTGGCAGAGGCGGAATCCAGAGCACTGCTCAGCTCTGGCATAAGGTGGTGGCAGAGGCGGAATCCAGAGCACTGCTCAGCTCTGGCATAAGGTGGTGGCAGAGGCGGAATCCAGAGCACTGCTCAGCTCTGGCATAAGGTGGTGGCAGAGGTGGAATCCAGAGCACTGCTCAGCTCTGGCATAAGGTGGTGGCAGAGGCGGAATCTGGCCAATGAGATACAGAGTCCAGAGTTCTAAAGCAGTGAACTATTTCTTCTGTTCTTCACTCTCTAATGCAATCAATCGTTTTGGAGTATATTAATTAATTAATTAATTTATTTATTTATTTATTGGATAGAGACTTCAAGACATTGAGAGGGATGAGGAAGCTAGAGAGGACGAGTAACAGGAAGATACCTGCAGCTACTGCTTCATCACTTGTGAAACTTTCCCCCTACAGGTGGAAGGGAAGGGCTTGAATCTGGGTCCTTCTTTACACATGGTAATAAGAGCACGCAACCAGGTACACCACCACTGAGGTCTGCAGTCTTTTTTTTTAAGTAAAAGGAAGATTGACTATATATATATATTTTTTTTTTTTTCAAAATTTTATTTATAAAAAGGAAACACTGACAAAACCATAGGATAAGAGGAGTACAAATTCACACAATTCCCACCACTAGAACTCCATATCCCATCCCCTCCTCTGATAACTTTCCTATTCTTTATCCCTCTGGGAGTATGGACCCAGAGTCATTGTGGGATGCAGAAGGTGGAAGGTCTGGCTTTTGTAATTGCTTCCCCACAGAACATGGACATTGCCAGGTGGATCCATACTCCCATCCTGTCTTTCTCTTTCCCTAGTAGGGTAGGGCTTCAGGGAAGTGGGGCTTCAGGACACATTGGTGGGGTCTTTTTCTGCCCAGGGAAGTCTGGTGGCATTATGTTAGCATTTGGAACCTGGTGGCTGAAAAAAAGATATAACATATAAAGCCAAACAAATTATTGACTAATCATGAACCTAAAGGCTGTAATACTGCAGGTGAAGATTTGAGGTCTCCATTTTGAAGATAGCTAGTAGGCCTATTTTAGTTATATTCCAAAGTGCCCATGACTCTACTAGCTTTCTCCTGAGCCTGACATCTGATATGCAGGTGAACCTAAGTTATTGTCTGGGGAGATGATGTCATGGCTGGAAAAAGGAGCAGAAAGCTGGATCAGGGAAAAGAGTAGTTCATAATTTGGGAAAAGTGTATAAATATTGTTGACTGTAAACCCCATTGATTTGGTCAAGGGCCCATATTCAGCTTAGGAGCTTATGTGGCCTCTGCATCCTGGTAGGTCTTTGTTTTTAAAGAGACTTTTTCTGGAAAATCTTACATATTGAGTGCTCAGGAACCAGGTGGTGACACACCTGTTTGAGCGCACATGTTATAGTGCTCTAGGACCCAGGTTCAAGCCCCAGGTCCCCAGCTGCAGGGGGAAAGCTTAGCAAGTGTTGAAGCAGGGCTGCAGGTATCTCTCTCTCTCTCTCTCTCTCTCTCTCTCTCTCTCCCTCTCTCTCTCTCCTTCTCTCTTGATTTCTGGCTGTCTCTATCCAATAAATAAAGGTAATAAAAAATTGAGTGTTCTAAATAGTCTTTAAAAGTATACAGACTGAGAGTTGAGCAGTAGTATCAGATTAAGCGTATGTGACACAAAGAACCCAGTTCGAGCCCCTGGCTCCCCACCTGCAGTGGGGTTCACTTCACAGGCAGTGAAGTAGGTCTGTAGGTGTCTTTTTTGGCCCCTCTGTCTTCCCCTCCTCTCAACATTTCTTTCTGTCCTATCCAACAAGGACGACATCAATAACAACTACAATAGCAATTAAAAACAGCAAGGGCAACAAAAAGGGAAAATAAATAAATTAAAAAAGGGACTCAGAGGTAGCGTAGCAGGTTAAGTGCACGTGGCGCAAAGCAGAAGGACTGGCATAAGGATCCCAGTTCGAGCACCCAGTTTCCCACCTGAAGGGGGTCCCTTTACAGGCAGTGAAGCAGGTCTGCAGGTGTCTGTCTTTCCCCCTCTCTGTCTTCCCTGCCTCTCTCCATTTCTCTCTGTCCTATCCAACAATGACAACATCAGTAGCAACAATACTATCTACTACAGCAATGGAAAAAAAAAAAAAAAAAAACAGCAAGGGCAACCAAAGGGAAAATAAATAAATAAATTTTAAAAATACTAATTGAAAAAAATTTAAAAAATAAAAGTATATCGATTAGAAAATTATACTCTGGTATATTTATGGAAATTAGAATTCTTCATTGCAGGTGTTCATGGGCGTCTGTCGAGGTGTAATAAAAACAGCGTATAAATATTGTTGAACTGGAACATGAAGTGTCTGTCTGTCTGCAGCTGTGGCCCCAGACTTCAATAACTTATTAATTTAATTCACTTTATTTTTGCAAAGGCAAATGCTTTATTTTGAAAAACTGTATCCTTTGAGAGTGGAGATCACCCCTCAACCTCATTTGGTTGGTGGCTATTTGTAATATCTTGGGCAAGCGGGAATGATTAGACGAACAAGAGCAGGATATGACATTTCTCATGTTTCTCCTCCTTTCTTCCTGCCAACAGAAGCTGGATGATACCATATGTGCCCCTAACTTTTCCCTTCAACATTGACCACTGTGTGTCTTGATCTCACTAATACTTTCATACAAACATTCCAGGCTTTCAAACACTTAGCACAGTCCGACTAGATTTGCTATAATTTTTAAATCTATCATATTTCCCTTAGGTCTTTATTTCAAATTTCATATTTTCCTCTAAGAATTAAATGGGTGTAGAAAAGGAAGGGAAAAAAAAGTGTGGTGCAATTGAGTTTCTAAATATAGAAGACTAAAAATGTGAATTCAAGAGGTTTAGCTTACAGTGAACCTGTACTTTTCCTTACAAGGATCCATGTGATTCCTTTCCTGTGATATAAGAAATGGAAGATCACAATTACTAAGTTATTTTTTTCATACTTAACTGTGTTCTTTCCTACATTTTAGCCATATGGTATAGCATCTGTTAAAGTAGACACCTTTCTTAGAGATTATTGTTTTAGTTATAATTGATTTTTCCTTCAAGACACCATTATTTCCGATCCAGATAAGTATATATATTTATAGTTCAAAACACATACACAGACACAGAGAACATTGAAAAATCAGGCATTACAGTTTTCTCATGCAATTAAGATGTAGAAATTTCAGGAACCTTGGGGCTAGGCGGTGGCACACCTGGCTAAGCACTAACATTACAGGGCACACACGGACCCAGGTTCAAGTCTCTAGACCCCCACCTGTAAGCAGAAAACTTCACAAGTAGTGAAGCATGGCTGCTGGTGTCTCTCTGTCTCTCTCTTCATCTCTATCTCCTCCACCCAATGTCTCTCTATCTCAATCCAATAATACATGACAAAAAAGACAACACATTATAAAAACAAGAAATTTCAAGGAACTCTTGTTCCCACACTAACAATTTTCTTATATGAGAGCTAAGTAGGGGTTGTATAGGTATGTCTCTTTCTCTTTTAAGCCATCAGAGAGTTGCATATGTAAAGCAATCTAAATGAAGCACAATGTGAAATTGATAAAACCCTTTTAGACGGAGATTTGTGGCTGTTAACAGGGGTGGTGGATAAAGAAAGAAGCACATAGGAGAGTAAGGAGAGCCAGACTACCTTGATCGAATCTTTGGGAACCTCATAAGGGCTGACTTGGGAAATAGGAGCCAGGGAATCTCCAACGCCAACATCAGTCTAGAATCATATAGCAGCCTTGACTTACTTGGATTCTTATGAAGTTCATGGGAACACGTTTCTAAAAAATTTAGGGAAAATAGGTATTGCTTAGAGAGATTCCTCTGTGGGAACTTCTCCCACTGATGTTGGTCTGCTTTTAAATTCTGCTTCTAAGACCCCTTCTGTTTCATTGGTTTCATCCCCCCTGTTTAACACTTTATTCTATTTATATAACCACTGTTAACTAAGCACCACCCTGCCTCCAGGGCATTGGTTTAATCCTCACTGCTTTACACGCTTTTTCCTTCTCCCCACCCCCTATCCTATGTACATCCTCTTCGGACCTGACACTTCCGCCTCAGGATATTTAAGGACAAGATTGTGATTAGAGATAGCTTAGATTGTGCTGCATTCCACATGAATAAAGACTGAACTGCATACCACTCAGCCATGAGTCCCTGGTCGTCTCTGTCTCCCACCCATGAAGCTAGTCTGGCAAATGGCGCCCTGAACAGGGACTGACACACTGACAACAGGGAACAGGGCAGGTGAGCTGAGGGAGACAGATTCCTTGAGAACCCCACTGATGCAGAAAAGCTATGTAAAGACCCAGGGGAAAGGAGAAGAAAAGGAGAACTGCCCCCCACTCTCCCCTCAAAAGAAGTAAAAATCTGGCAGCCTCATTTTAAAGTAGATACAACCTCACAGATTTGGAAAACTAGTGACTGAGCTGTCCAGATTTATTTCTAGATTTCCTAGGGCTTTGACTTCAAACAATGCACTGATCAAAAATTAAAAAAAAAAAAAGGCACAGTTAACTGTAAATACCATCAATTTGACTTGAGGTCCTATTCACCACAGGGGCCTGTGTAACTTCGGGTCCCTGTAGGTCTGAGCTCCCATTCTGTGGTCATAGCTAGGAACATTGTAGGATGCACTCATTTCATGACCTGTCTTCCCCATGTGGGAGAGTATGTTGACCCAGCCTCCTTACCATTGTTGTTCAACGTTGAGGGCAATGTCCTGTAGAGGCCCACAGGAGGTTTCCATGATGGTGGTGAGAATGGTTTGGAATTGTACCCTTCTTATCCTACAGTTTTATCAAAAACATTTAAGTAAAGTTTCCAAGGAGCAAATATGTGTGTTTAGACTTTAACCTTGTATAATGACAACCCTTCCTATCCCCGTGCTTATTATTGACTGCCTTGGTAGTTTAAATATATATGCATATAACCTTTTTGTGTCTTCCAAAATTGTGAGAGCTTCATCCAAATTTTGTAGCTCAAAACATTGTTTGGAAAAGCCCAGGAGAGAACAGAGGAAAGTTCAAACACAGGTCAGCCTGCAACCTAGCTGATCTAGGATGTCTGCCTGCATCTTTAGCCTAAATTAGGAGAGCGTTAAAAACCCAGTCGCTATGATGTGAACTGGCAGGCATGAGTTTTGGACACAATGTGAAGAAACGTGGACAGGGTGTTGCTCTATAGATATGATGTATTCTGAAAGGTCTGACAAAAGCTCGAAAGAAGAAAAGATGAAGAGTTCAAGACTATCATCCCCCCACCTCTCCAAGCCTCAGATGAGCTAAGTGGGTAGTCAAATGCCCTTCTACTGAACCCAATATAGTCTTTAAAATTTATATGGTTTGTAAAATGGTGCTTTATATGATAACTCTTCTGATAAGGATGAGGGAGTGAGAGAATGACACAGAACACATAAGAGAGCAAGGCAGAATAAGGCAATGATTAGTGATTTGGAGAGTTCAAAGACTTGATGGGAGGAATCATTCCTTCTGATGTTTTTTTATGATCTTTTCCTGGTAGCTTTTCCCTGTGATTCCCCAGCCCATTGTTAGTACTGTGATATTGTGATAAATCAAAACTAACCAGTAATAACTAAAATCATTTCACCTTGCCCAACTTCATTATCAATTCTGTTATTTCTGTCTGAATGATGCTTGTAAGCGTAGGAGCATTTGACTTATTTAGAAAAAGATCTAAATCCTAAGATGAGGAAAACAATTTGAATAGAAATCAGAGCTTCTAGGTTGGAAAAATAGCTTACTTCTATAGTGTGCTTCGTTACCAAGTATACTACTCAGGCTCAGGACTATCTTCATTACGTTATAGGGAGGTCCCTTTTCTCTCTGTGTGTGTTTGTCTCTATAAAACAAAAAACAATGTGATATGTCTTTTTCTGTTGATATCTGGATAATAAATGAGTCTCAAATCAATGTAGCAATCTAAAACCATAAGTTAAAAGTGACAGAAAATACTTCTTACCTATGCTAATATTATTCAAAACAGTATCAGTTTTTCTCTTTGTTATTCAAAGAAAAATTAACAGAAAAAGTACTGTGTAGACTAGCATTGCATAATACCAAATAATCTATTCTATCAACAGATATCAGAGTTTTGTGGATCAAAGTTCTTAAAGGAATATTCACTATAGGTTCTTACATTAAGTAAGAATCTGTTAGTAAGGAATTCTGGTTTACAAAGTAGTCAAAAGTAGTTTATACAAAATAAAAACATAAATTTTCTTAACCTGCATTTTTCTGTGTCAAACCTTTGTAGTACTACTATAAGCTTTCTGACTTAATAATGGCCCTTTTCTGCAGACTGATATAAGCACTCTGGAAACTTCCAGGATTTTTGTTGTTCTCATATATTTACAAATAGGGAATAGTATTTGGGGACACCGTTAGAGAAAGTTTGAGATGCTATTCCCAGACTCCTTACTTATCTTTTTTAAATTCAGCATTGACCACAGACTCACATTTCATTCTATTCTATGTTACAGCCACACAAAGATTCAATATATGTAATGAGAAGATATGTAAATGGTGAGTTAAAACCAGTCTATTGGTATAGAGTCTTTCTTATTATAGATTTTCTACTTTTGTTTTTTCTTACCTCCCTGGGACTTTTAAGCCAACTTTGTCAGACAGACATCGAAAGAAAGAGACAGAAAAGGAGAAAGAAAGATACTACAACATTTAAGCCCCCTCCCCCCACACACACAATCCCACCCCAGTGGACAGGGGCCAGACTTGAAATTGGTTCATGCACATCACAAGTGAGCTATCTTACTAACCTTACTTTTCACATCTTAAACCTACCAATTTCCCATTTGGTTGTAATAATAACTAATCGAGACTGTACAGACTTATTGAAAATAAACTTCTAGGTGTTTGGGAGGTATTAGTTTTAATTCAGAAGTTTCAGGAATTTCTGAGAATAATAAACCTTCGAAATCTCTAAATGTTCTTTGGAATATCATATTAATTTTAGCAAACCAGAGGGAGAGAGGGTTATGCAAGGATTATTTCATTTACCTCAGTGAACATGACAATGTGAATAACTTTATTGCTTTCCCATTCCTGTAACAGTTGTAATAGTAAAACATTAAACATACATAATACCTGCGAATGCCTACAGAGCTAGCCTACTTCAGAACTCTAATCTCAAATGATGCAATGCTTGACGTCTTTCTTTCTTTCTTTCTTTCTTTCTTTCTTTCTTTCTTTCTTTCTTTCTTTCTTTCTTTCTTTCTTTCTGTTATTGCCAGCAGAGTTATTGTGGTGGCTCAGTGCCTGCATGAGGAATTCACTGCGCCCAGTAACCATTTTTTTCTTGTTTGTTTATTTATTTACTTTCCATTTTTATTTGACAGAGCAGAGAGAAATTTAAATGAGTTTGGAAGACTGAGGTTGAGAGTGGAGAGGGAAAGAGAATGAGAGACATCTGAAGACCTGCTTCACCACTCATGAAGCATCTTCCCTCTCTTGGTGGGGGAAGGGCTCAGACCTGTGTCCCCCATCATGGTAACATGTTCTTTCAAGCAGGTGTGTGCCTCATCCAGCCCCTTAAGTGTCTTTCCTTGAAATACTGATAGTATCTGTATTTAGAATTTGCATAAAATATACTGTCAACAGATCCAACAGATCTGAGAATTCATTTTATTATATTTTATTTATTTACTTATTAGATAGAGAGAGAGAAATTGAGAGAGGGAAGATGGAGATAGAGTGGGAGAAAGACACCTGCAGTGATGCTTCACCACTGTGACTGTCCTGGGGAGTGAAGGCTTGAACTTGGTACCCTGTGCATCGTAGCATGTGCACTCAACCAGATGCTGCACTGCCCAGCACCTTAGATTTGAGAATTTCGAATTAAACTTTTCTTCTGGATAATACTGAATTATTTTCTTGCATATCCATTTCCAACAATCAGACATGGCTAATAAAACCAATGTAGAATATTGAATATATCGCTTCTTGGCATTTTGGCTAAGATCAAGTGTAGTAAAATATTGAATAGAAAATGAAGACTTGATTGTTCAACAATTTGTTTGGCTTTGTATGTTAACACTCTTTTCAGTCACCAGGTTCCAGATGTCATCAGGATGCCGGCCAGGCTTCCATGGACTGAAGACCCCACCAATATGTCCTGGAGCTCTGCTTCCCCAGAGCCCCACCCTACTAGGGAAAGAGAGAGGCAGACTGGGAGTATGGACCTACCAGTCAATGCCCATATTCAGCGGGGAAGCAATTACAGAAGCCAGACCTTCCACCTTCTGCAACCCACAATGACCCTGGGTCCATGCTCCCAGAGGTATAAAGAATGGGAAAGCTATCAGGGGAGGGGATGGGATATGGAAATTGGGTGGTGGGAAGTGTGTGGAATTGTACCCCTCCTACCCTATGGTTTTGTTAATTAATCCTTTCTTAAATAAAAAGGAAAAAAAAAGAAAATGAAGACTTAGATGTATCATTTAAAATGTATGTACTATAAAATTATAAAATCAAGAACATCAATAATAAAAGTGTCACAATGGTATGTATTTTTTTTTACATTTTAATTGATTTCAGAAAACATTGCCTTAAATTCTACATTCATTATAAATGTTCTTTCTCTCTTACATAATTGAGATTTCCACTAGAAAGATTCATACCAATAGTTAACCGTTACATAATAATTATATTTCATTCAATAAACTATCTGTATAAGTAGATTAACGATGGATGTAAGCAGAGATTCCACTAGTCAGCCTGGTTCATATATATCAGAACTATGAGAACTAACTGAGGATTGACTCATTTTTCTGCCTGTAATACCAGTTTCTGAACTGAAACTTTCAGTCAATTAAAAAGACCGGAAGTTTATCCAGTTTCATAGTTTTGTTTGTGTTTCGACCCTAGTACTTTACTAGGGTTTTTGGATTGTGAGATTTTACCACTCTTGGAGACTGTATATATATTTTTTCTTCCAGGGTTACTGCTGGGGCTAAGTGACTGCACCACAAATCCACTGCTCCTGGAGGCTATTTTTTTCCCTTTTTTTTCCTGTTGTTTTATCATAGTTGTGGTTATTATTATTGTTGTCATTGACATCATTGTTACTGGATAGGACCAGTGTAAGGATCCCGGTTCGAGCCTCTGGCTCCCCACCTGCAGGGGAGTCGCTTCACCGGCGGTGAAGCAGGTCTGCAGTTGTCTGTCTTTCTCTCCCCCTCTCTGTCTTCCCCTCATCTCTCCATTTCTCTCTGTCCTATCCAACATCGACAACATCAATAACAACAACTACAACAATAAAACAACAAGGGCAACAAAAGAGAATAAATAAATATTTTTTTTAAAAAAGGAAGTGTATGTGTGGAAGGATTAGCAGCAGCTGTGTTCTGCTCTCCCTTGCCAAGTAGGAATAGCTAAGTCACCTGATAACGAAACAAGTTTAAGACCAAGATCACATTTAGCAATACAACCCCCACTATTTCATTCATCATTCCCATTTATTGCTAAATGGGAATCTGGGGAATGTTATGCATGTAAAAAAAAAAAAAAAAAAAGAAGAAGTAGAAACGCAAAGCAGAAATTGACTGAGTTTGGAGTATGGCACCAAAGTAAGAAAGCAGAAGTATACTAGAGTTTGCAGTGAGTACCTCCCTAATACTTCCTCTCCACTTTTCCAAGCTTTGGGTCCATGATTGCTCAACAATTTGTTTGGCTTTGTATGTTAACTCTCTTTTCAGTCACCAGGTTCCAGGTGTCATCAGGATGCCGGCCAGACTTCCCTGGATTGAAGACACCACCAAATGTGTCCTGGAGCTCAGCTTCCCCAGAGACCCATCCTACTAGGGAAAGAGAGAGGCAGACTGGGAGTATGGACCGACCAGTCAACGCCCATGTTCAGCGAGGAAGCAATTACAGAAGCCAGACCTTCTACCTTCTGCAACCCTCAATGACCCTGGGTCCATGCTCCCAGAGAGATAGAGAATGGGAAAGCTATCAGGGGAGGGGGTGGGTTATGGAGATTGGGTGGCGGGAATTGTGTGGAGTTGTACCCCTCCTACCCTATGGTTTTGTTAATTAATCCTTTCTTTAATAAAAAAATAAATAAATAATAAAATAAAATAAAATAAAAAATATATGAAAATAAAAAAAAAAAAAAAAAGACCAAGATCACTCCAGAAACCCACCAAGCCATGCATGAGTGCAAACACATGTGGCCCATGGGCAGAGATGGGTTTAAGGAGAGATTCCTGGGACTGAAAGTCCATACTTTCTCGGGAGCAGCTGGTACCAGTCCGACAGTCTGCCCTGTTGAAGCACCACCTCAGGTCTTCTTCTTCTTCTAGCATTTGCCACCTCAGGTCTGAGATTTATCAACAGAAAGTCTGCTGAGGGGAGGAGAATTTAAGCCTCACCAATTTACAACTGTAGGTCTCCATTGCTGTTGCCCTTCAGGAGCTGGAACAGCAGCGAGGAAGCCCTATCCTGACATGAGGGGAGGTCGCATAAGAGTGCTGGCTGGGTGACTCCGGAGAAAATCAACACTCCTGGTGGTCAGGAAGAGCCTTTCCATGTGATTCTCATGATAAATTAGGAAAGGGGGGGGGGGATATTTCTAGCTGCTGGTGGAGCTGGGATTAGGCCTGAGACTTTGGACCCTGGAGCTGGAGTGATTCTTTGCATAACCATTGTGCTTTCACCCACCTTGTTTTATCTCCTGGTCACCGGTGAGAAAATGTATGTGTGAATATGCCTGTTTGCACATGAATGTCTCTCTGTTAGTTTGACAGTTAAACTTAACACACTATCATGCTGCCATGAGTTACTGGAGACTATTTAATAGGGACCATAGACTGAGGTTCGGAGAATCTCACTGGCCGACATTTTCTCCATGTTTGCTATACTTGAAAATGACCAATCTCTCAGAGAGACTCCTGCCAAACCCAGGGAGACCCCCAAGATGAACCTCACAGAAGTGGGGACTCATAATGAAATATTTTGGTTTCCCAAGATTCACTTTGAATGTTCTGTGAATGGGTCTAAGAGAAAAACAGACACATCAACCTTCAAGTAGTGAGGAAACAAAGGACATATGGAGAGAGGTTAGGAACTGGGAAAATACTTTCCAAGAATGTGTTGCATATGAAGGGTATTTCTCCTGAGAGGTTTTCTCCTTGGTATGTGTGAAAAGTTCCTGAGTGTAGAAGAAAAAACATTTCTTCTTCAGGGAGCCGTTTACTTTCTAAACTAAAATGAGATAAACCTATGCAGTTCTGTGGGATAGAGCTGCAGAAAGATTTAATACAGAGGACCTGAATGTGTGGGTGACTTTTCCCTTGCCTTGTGTACCCCCTTGTTGGTATGCTTCTAATTCTGCTTCTAAAACCCCTTCTGTTTCATTGGTTTAATTCCCCCTGCTTAATACTGTATTCTATTTACATAACCACTGTTAACTAAGCACCGCCCAGCCTGCAGGGCATTGGTTTAATCCCCACTGGTTCAGGATGTCTTTTTGCTCCACCCCCTCTCCTGGTACACCCTGATTTCCACCAGTCTTTTTTCACTCCACCCTCTCTACATCATATCCTGTTCCCACCCTACTTGGCAAGTATATATAAGGACAGTATTGTGATTAGGGATAGCTTAGCTTAGATTGTGCTATGTTCCACATGAATAAAGACTGAAATGCATACCATCCAGCCATGAGTCCCTGGTCGTCTTTCTCCCGCCCGTGAAGCTAGGCCGGCATAATGGTGCCCTCAACAGGGACTGGCACCCCCCTAGAGAGCTATTTGAAATTTAAATTTTGTGAAATCAGAAATCCTTTCACCAGGCCTCTTATGAACAGATTCAAAAACTTCCTCAGAGATGAATGAATTGACTCTACCTCAAACTGGCCCCATGGGTGCTCATGGGCTGGAGGGTGAGGAGGAAGGGCTGGGAACACAGCTGCCAGCCGGCCAGCAACCCCTGCACCTGCTGAGCCCGGATCTACTGCAGGTGGGTAAAGGAGATGACTCTGAACTTACAGGCTTCCCAGTGGAAACAAAGAAAATAATTTGCTCTATTAGATCATGGCTTGTCTTGGACATAATCCAATTTGGAATATGCTCTCATTTTTTGCTAGCGTTCAGATGGGGCCCTATGTGAAAGGAGGTACTATGTACATGAGTGGCCTGGAATGAAAAGAACAATCCCAGATACCATACCAGTTCTGAACAATTAAGCCTGTGGAAGATTCTGAAAGGAAAAGTCTCAGAAGTGTACGCTACTTCTCAAAACTAAAGCATGGCTAAGTAATCCCACCAACCCCAAAATTAGCAAGTCATACAGAGACAGCCACAGTGTTTTAGGAGGGGAGTGAGTTATATATTTATTCCGGAGAAAAGAAACTTGCTATCTTATCACTGCTATCCTTTTGTTCATATTGATCTTTATCATCATTTATAAACAGAGCAAGCCATTCCCAAATACAAAGGCAGAATAAACCTGCACTTTCTGAATACACCAGAGAGCTTCAGAGGAGCGGAGGATTTTGATTTAGATTCAGGCATTAAAATTAAATCACACGTCCTAAGGAAAAATGATCTGTAATAATGAAAGCCACGCACAGGGGATATAAAAGTGCGATTGAATAATGAAGCAAACTAGAACTGCGGCGTGTGGGGCCAGGAGAATTTAATGAAGGGTGCTTTGGAAAAC
The DNA here is from genome assembly GCF_950295315.1 of Erinaceus europaeus. Classification (NCBI taxonomy): domain Eukaryota; kingdom Metazoa; phylum Chordata; class Mammalia; order Eulipotyphla; family Erinaceidae; genus Erinaceus; species Erinaceus europaeus. The sequence continues at coordinate 133,201,591 of NC_080166.1, read as the reverse complement.
AAATTTCTCCTTCTCTGTCTCTATCAACTGCTGGTGTATTAGCAAACAAATTATTGGAATAGATGAATATGATAAATTACAGAAGGATTATTGCCCCCACCCACCTTCCCCATTAAAGGAATTCAACGTTAAGGCTGTTGCAGGGGCCTTCATGAGCTTCCCGCCCAGGGCACCATGTTTTTATCAACTGTAGCAGGTTAAAATGCTGTCCTTTCTGCTACAAAGTAAAGAGCAAGCATGTGACTCCCATGTTAACATTTCTCTCATCACCTGGACTCCTTGATTCAAAAACGACCCACTCAAGACAGTGACCCAGGTTACAATTTTTCTGCACTGAGATCTGAGTTACTTTGAAAACTCTTAAGTTTAGACCTCTTTTCCTGTCTTTAAAATCTGCATTTATTATTTTTTTTGTTGTTAATGTTGGTCTATCTTCTCTTGTTTGGTTCACTGTTAGATTTTCTAATAAAAAAATAAGTTGTAGCAGTCATAGTTTAACCAGGCTATTTTTTAAAAAAAATAAATAACTTATATTTTTTATTGAAGATACTCTTTTTTTTTTTTCTCGTGGGTGATACTGCTCCTCACAGTATTTTTGTTGGCAGATGAGAAAGAGAAGATTGGAATCCAGTGAACTCATATCAGGAAAGGGCATTTGCTTCCCACCTCACATTTGTGTGAGGGATTTTCATGTCACTAACATTTGGGGTGGAACACTGAGCTAGTTTCAATTGCTTTGACTTAATCAGAAGAGAATTTTTTTTTTTTTTTTTTTTTAGTTACTTTGTATAAACCATTCTTAGAGGCATTCTTAGTTGTGAAAGAGAAAGTATCCCTTCTGCTATATTCAGAGAACTTTCTGCCCCATGCTATGTGACTCCACACTGTTCTCCCTTCCATTGGTGACATTTTGGGAAGGTCAAGCATGCCACCCCAAATTATAAGACTGCCATCTTTATAAGATACACAAAAAAGAGAATAACCTGTTTACATTCATATTTATCAGGGACAGAAATGTGAGAGAATGAAGCCATAGTTAACTGTGAGTTGTGTGACCTCATGCTCTAAAAAGCTAAAGTCTGCATAAAACAGCAGGTTTCAGATCTCAAAGTAAACACAAAGAATGTGTGTACAGGATCCTGAGACCTCCCAACTACAGTTGGGCAAAGTTGTTGATGGTCAGTTGTGGACCATCAGTTTACTGAAGTCTCTTTTTCGTCTGTTTTTTCAAGTGAGTTTTCACTATTACAACATCACTGTTTGTTTGTCTGTGAAATCAACACAACTTGAGTTCTTCTCATTCCCCCCCCACCCCCCACAAATTCAGATCCAATATTTTAGGTGACAGAATCTTACTTCTGAACCTTTCTTTCTTTTTTTTTTTCCTCCAGGGTTATTGCTGGGCTCGGTGCCTGCACCATGAATCCACCTCTCCTGGAGGCCATTTTTTCCCCCTCTTTGTTGCCCTAGTTGTTGCAGCCTCGCTGCGGTTATTATTGCCATTGCTGGTGTTGCTTTGTTGTTGGATAGGACAGAGAGAAATGGGGAGAGGAGGGGAAGACAAAGAGAGAAGGGGAGAGAAAGACAGACACCTGCAGACCTGCTTCACTGCCTGTGAAGCGACTTCCCTGCAGGTGGGGAGCCAGGCTCATCCGGGATTCTTTTTTTTTTTTTAATTTTTTATTTAAGAAAGGATTAGTGAACAAAAGCATAAGGTAGGAGGGGTACAACTCCACACAATTCCCACCACCCAATCTCCATAACCCACCCCCTCCCATGGTAGCTTTCCCATTCTCTATCCCTCTGGGAACATGGACCCAGAGTCGTTGAGGGTTGCAGAAGGTAGAAGGTCTGGCTTCTGTAATTGCTTCCCCGCTGAACATGGGCGTTGACTGGTCGGTCCATACTCCCAGTCTGCCTCTCTCTTTCCCTAGTAGGGTGTGACTCTGGGGAAGCTAAGCTCCAGGACACATTTGTGGGGTCTTCAATCCAGGGAAGCCTAGCCAGCATCCTGGTGGCATCTGGAACCTGGTGATTGAAAAGAGAGTTAACATATGAAGCCAAACAATTTGTGGAGCAATCATGGATCCCAAGCTTGGAATAGTGGAGAGGAAGTGTTAGGGAGGTACTCACTGCAAACTCTAGTGTAATCCTGCTTTCAGGTATATATTTTGCAGTAGTTTATGGATACGTGTGAACATAAGCTCTCTCTCACAGAAACTGGTGTATATCTAGGTTATGGGACTTTGTTAGAAAGTGAACTACCTGAGATGAAATTAGAGTGTACTATTAAAGGAAAGGTCTCACCCGAGTAATGAAGCTGAAGGGTTGTCATTCCACACGTGAAGTCTCTGGACACAGTCTGAGGTGAAGCATGTTGAGATGGCAATCGTTGCTTTGGTTAGGTTGTGATCGGCGGATGCAATATTATTTGGTTTGGATTGGGAGATGCATACGGGAAAGTGGGCCCTATCCAAGTGTGCCAGGACTGGGGGAAGTAGGGGCTCTATAGTGAAGATGTGAGGTTCCTGCTGTCTTAGGGTTCAAAAAGACAATCAATAGTTAATATTATTATCACATTATTTGTTAATTGGGTTAACTTTGAAAAGTCCCTTTGTTATGATTTGCTGTACAGTACCCAGTATCTTGTATATAGCTGTGCTATTGGATGCTTCTAATCTACTTGGTCTAGGCTTTTGAGAGAGTCCGCATATCAAATACGTAGCCTATATATTAAAAAGATTCAGTTTGTCTTTTGTGTAACTTTGAGACATACAATTGATTTCCCCCTCTCATATTAATTAACTACTGATTTATATGTCTACATTTTGCTAGGAGTGTACATAAACACCATTCCCACCACCAAAGGACTGTGACCCATCCCTCCCGCCCACTCCCACCCCCCACTGGCCCAGGAAGCTGTCTACCCCTCACCATAGGGTTTTTACTTTGGTGCCCTATTTACAATTTGATCAGGTCCTGCTTTTAGTTTCCCTTTCAGATCTTCTAAGTCAGCTTCTGTTGATGAGTGGGATCATCCCATACTCATCTTTATCTTTCTGACTTAGTTCACTTAACATAATTCCTTCTAGCTCTGTCCAAGATGGGTCAGAGAAGGTGGGTTCATTGTTCTTGATAGCTGCATAGTATTCCATTGTGTATATATACCACAGCTTTCTCAGCCACTCATCTGGTGTTGGGCACCTGGGTTGCTTCCAGGTTTTAGCTATTATGAATTGTGCTGCTATGAACATAGGAGTACACACCTCTTTTTGGTTGGGTGTTATGGAGTCCTTGGGGTATAACCCCAGGAGAGGAATTATTGGGTCATATGGAAGGTCCATGTCTAGCCTTCTGAGAGTTTTCCAGACTGCTCTCCACAGAGGCTGTACCAATTTACATTCCCACCAGCAATGTAAAAGGGTTCCTCTGTCCCCACATCCTCTCCAGCATTTGTTGCTGCTGTCCTTTTTGATGTATGCCATTCTTACAGGAGTGAGGTGGTATCTTAGTGTTGTCTTAATTTGCATTTCTCTGACAATCAGTGACCTAGAGCAGTTTTTCATATGTTTGTTAGCCGTTTGGATCTCCTCTGTGGTGAATGTTTTATTTATATCCTCTGCCCATTTTTGGATGGGGTCATTTGCTTTTTTGCGGCTAAGTTTGCTGAGCTCTTTATATATTTTGGTGATTAGTTTCTTGTCTGATGTCTGGCATGTGAAGATCTTCTCCCATTCTGTGAGGGGTCTCTCTGTTTGTTTAATAATTTCTTTGGATGTGCAGAAGCTTTTCAATTTGATGTAGTCCCATTGGTTCAACCGGGATTCTTACGCCGGTCCCTGCGCTTTGCGCCATGTGCGCTTAACCCACTGCGCCACCGCCAGACTCCCACTTCTGAACCTTTCTTCTTCTCCTGACAAAAAAAAACAAACAAACAAAAAAAAACAACAAGAACACCACCACCAACACAAACCCTCCAAGGTAAGAATGGCAAGATCATCATCTTAAGTTTTTTGCTATAGCTGGTCACTCAGTGACATATTCTATACAGTGAAGAGGTAGACTAGATGTTCAATACCAGGTGGTTTTCATGATGGAGGACGCATTGGGCACAGGTGGGCAAAAGGACAGGGTGTGACATTCCAACTAAAAGAAGAGAAAGACATGGAGATGGGAGGAACAGTTTGACCAAATGCTTTTGTGTGTTTGTGCTGTAGTCCCTGGTATTTTAAATCTAACTTCCTTTGTCCTACTTTAAAGGTAGTGAATGAATAGTTTATGTTAACAAACTGAATGCTCAATTTAAGCTGATATAATTTAAGTTCCAGGATGCTGCAGATTCTACCAAAGACTACAGCAGCTCCTAAAAATGTAATTAATAGTGGGGGCCAGAGAGTGACATGCTGGTATAAGGGGGGGGGGTGAGCTTCCTGAGCAGTGAAGCAAGTACTACAGGTGTCTCTTTGTCTCTCTCCTCTCTATTTCCCCTTCCCCTCTCAATTTCTCTCTGTAATACTGAGTAAAGAAAGAAAAGAAGAAAAAATGAAATAAATAGCTTCCAGGAGCCGTGGATTTGTTGCACAGGCACTGAATCCTAGAGATAATCCCAAAGGTAATAAAAATAATAAAATAATTTAATATGTCTGTGCTTCAGACATAGAATTTCAATCACACTCAAACTGAATACACCTGCTACTGCCACTCATTGACGAAAATTAGGGATGACCTAGGACATGGTAAGAGGGTTTTTCTGTTGCTATTGTGAAGTCTATCACCTCTTTTCAAGATCTGTATTATATTCAGATTAAATAAATCATGTTTAATCATTTTAGGGGACTCGTAGATAAACAAAGACTAATAATTTAAGGAAAATTATAGGAAATCATATTTTGGACAACTCTATAAGCCATAGGCTATCTATATATCTGTTTGTGTTCCTCTAAAATATTTCACATGTATTCTTGTTAATAATATCCCTTCTCCCTTTCATATGCATAATTACATAATTCCTGGAACAATTATTATTTTGTATTTATTTTTATTTCAGATAGTGTGGGGGCAGACAGCACACTCCTGCTTTACCGTCTTTCCCTGCTACCGAAGTGCTACTATATAGAGTTTGGCACGAACTTGAGGCTTTGAGTGTGCTGAGTAAGGTGCATGTCCTGTTACATAAACCATCTCTCCATCCCGAAAAATAGTATAATTTTAAAAGCCAAACATTTCTTCTCTAGCTTGGTCAGCAAATGCAATAAAAAAAATCTTACATTTTAAATTTGTTTTCCAATTAACAACTACACAAGAATGTCAGTATTCATATATGTATGAAAATAGAGGGTAAAGTGAAGGCTTTCAAATCCTGTCTTTAGAAATCTTCCTTCCACTCTAAGTGACTTTATGACAAAATTTAGTAATTTCTGCAATTGTTCTTTAAAAGTAATGTGAGGTTTCTGACCTTTGATTTTTTTTTTTTTTTTGGTCATGAAATAGAGATAAAATTGCACGAGTAAGTTCCTTGTGTTACCATGTGGGATTTTTAGTCTTTGAGAACTACATGCCAAAAAATAGCCATTTCTACAGTAATCAGAAGTACTAGCTCTTATTGCAAATAATAAACTTCCTGTTGTTCTGTGTAAGTTACTTGGGGTAAAGTTAAAGTGACAGGAATCAAGAAAAAAAAAAGCCTAAAGAAATCTTATTGATTTTTCAAGCTAAATCCTATTATACAGGGTCCTATTATATTGTAAAATATCAAGATATTCTCATTAGCAATGAATCTTGAAAATCTATTCAGTAAATTCTACTAGTTCTATCCAGTCTTTTTTCTGCATTTCTTAGCTTTTTATTATCAACAGAACATGGCCATAACTTCACAAAGAATTTCCATTAAAAAATTAGCGCTGCAAAATACATAAACAATGAAATTATTGTCAACAGAGTCACAATTCACTAAAACATCAAGCCCAATAAAAATCCTCTTGGCAAAGATAAAGTCTGTGAATATGCTGTAATGTGAAGATAACATGCTGAATTGACATTTATTAATCATAGTAAAATGTCCATTAAAATTAAATTGCACGTGTGCTAAGAAGTATGGTAAAGGGAATTATAGCATCATGTTGGTCCACAGCTGGAGGGAAAACGGAGAGCTGGCATTTCTTCTGGTCCCTCAGCATGTCTCAGGCACTGAGGTTGATCCCAGCACCAAGAAAACTCCAAGGGTAATATTTTCTTCCTTCTTTCCTTCTTTCCTTCCTTCCTTCCTTCCTTCCTTCCTTCCTTCCTTCCTTCCTTCCTTCCTTCCTTCCTTCTTCTTCTAGCTTCAGCCTTCTTTTTGTGACTGGTCCATGTATCTGTAGGAGCCACTCAGAAGTCTGTGTTTATGACCAAAGAGCATCCTCATAACATTGTAACTGTGAGAGACTAGCAAAGGCACCATAGTGTGTTTGATTTTGTTCAATAGCGGTGCAGATGACTCGATGACAGGTTTGATCATCAGATAAAACCTGGAAAGCAATTTAAAATTTAAGATTTTTATTATACATGTTGTTTAAACCCGTTATTCCCTGAGATCTTTGTGAAGGGAGAGAGAAATTTTTAAAAATATGTATATTAGCATCAAGGCCAAATGGTAGTGCATCTGCTTGAGCGCTGCGTGTTATAATATTCGAGGTTCAAGTTCCTGGTCTCCACCTTCGGGGGTGAAGCAGGGCTGCAGGTGTTTCTCTGTCTCTCTAGCTACCATCCCTCTCATTTTTTTTCTGTCTCTATCCAGATACATAAAATATTACAAAAATAATAATAGTGGAGCTGGAGAAATAGCTCAGCCGGTAGAGTGTACACCTCAGCATGTCTCAGGCACTGAGGTTGATCCCAGCACCAAGGAAACTCCAAGGGTAATGTTTCCTTCCTTCCTTCCTTCCTTCCTTCCTTCCTTCCTTCCTTCCTTCCTTCCTTCCTTCCTTCCTTCCTTCCTTCCTTCCGTCCTTCCTTTTCCTCCTTCCTCTAAATCCATTTATTCCAAATATTCAAAAACAAAACCTTTTTTTTTTTTCGCTATGTATACACCTGATATAAAGAGACGATGATTTGCAGATTGAACTCTTGTTCTCACGAAATGAAATCAGATACAGAGCAAAATAGATCTGTTATTGTAGGATTAAGTGCTATACTGTCAGAATCTAGATTCATTGTTAATCTCCAAGTGAGAAGGAAAAAAAAAAACTGCTCTTAGAAGCGGATTATCAATAACCATGCCATTTTGCTGGCACTCTGGTTCAGTTAGGATCATGCTGAGGAAAGAATGAGGTGTAAAGGATAGGATATTTGCTGAGTGCTTGTGAAGTGACCTGAGAGGCATCAGCCTGCTTAGTATCGCCATGACGGCATCTGCCCCCTTACTCCAACTCTATTTGAATATAAGATAGGGATTCTGAAAGATTAAGAGACATTAATGAGCTGAGTTGTCTAAGTAAAGAAAAGACAGTGATTTGAATTGAGACCTGTTTCTAGATTTAAGGCCACAGGAACCACCATACTGGGAGACCTCTGTCTAGGGCTCTGGTTATGCCCCTGACTGAGGAGTAAAGTAGGTGCTTCCTCACTTGCTGGGACTTCCAAAACCTTGGCAGTAAGAAAAAAAAAATCAAGTGATAAGAAATGTGCTTCATTTTGGAGGCTCACACAGAAAGGCAGAATCATTAAAAAAAAAAAAGTTTAAGTAGAATTGCAAAGGAAAGCAGAGTTAGTAAAATTCAAGTGGGGCTAAGAAAACAATTCTCACAAACTAGAGTGGGAGTAACCTCCAAGAACTCCAGTACTAGCTTCTGTTTTTCACTCTTTCCCTTTCTCCTTCTCTCCCATTTTTCTTTTGTATAATTGGACTTTACTTTCATTTCTAAAGTTTATTTTTTATGCTTGCTGTAAAAAATTTAATCCAAACCAAGAGTCATACACACACACACACACACACACACACACACAAAGTGCAAATCTTTCCAAATCCCAGAAATGAAACAGCCAACTACCTTTTGGTATTTTGTTTTATTTTTCAGTACTCACGTGAACATATATGCACACATGCTAACACTCACACATGCACACACTTCACAATTATTTACATGTGCCAAATAATATAATTTGTGCTACTTGGAAATATATTTGATCATTGTGACTAATTCATAGTATAGTTCTGTAAAAATGCATATAGTAACACATATTTTTACAATGGAGTATTTTGTATTTAATAATATATATATTATATATATATATATTTTGCATTGAGTACATCATAGATTTTATCACTACTTATAAAATAAACTTTTGGTGTTTTATATGCTTTTTTCTTTAAAAAAATCAAGAATTAGTAGCATTAACATTCCTATATACTTTCAACAATTACCTCCCTGAGAAATGAGTAAGTTTCCTAAGTGAAAAGATATTCATTTAAATTTCATGCATATTAAAGTGCTTTACTAGAAGTTTAAACCTGATTCCACATTCCATACATTAGGTATTAATGTTTCACATGTATACATACACATAAAGATGCATTCTACTTACTAAAATAGATAACAAGTGAAATATTAAAGCTTTTAAATATTTGTTTTCATTGATCTTATTATGGCTTCTATTTTCTTTAAAAAATGGAGATTTCCATACTTTATACTTTAATATAGTTAAAGATACATCCTTATTACTGGAGATCTGAAATAATTAAATATGTATTCTATAAAAAGAATTTGAAGCAATCCTCAAATAACTTTTTATAGATATCCTAATGATATAAGAATTTGCATCTATCTATTGCAATTTTCTATCTTCAAAGAACCCTGACTTTTTAGAAATTATATTCTAGACAAAAGATGAACAGCAGACATGCACACATGCATACAGATATATGTGAGTTGATAATACTAGGAACAAAAATTAAAAAAAAAGATTAAAGAATATCTGGATTGTTGGTCAATCAGATGTGGGAAATAGATTGCAGGCTCAAATAGACACTTCAGCATGGGTCTCATAGAAAAGTTAAGATTGGGGAGAAAAAAAAAAGTGAGGAAATTAAGAAAACAGCACTTGGAAACTTTCACTGCCAAGGGAATGATTGGTGCAGAAACTCTAGGGCAGAAATGTGCCTTGACATTTGAAGATTAGCAAGACCTCTCCATCACTTGTTCTTATAGAAATTATTACCACACAAGTATCTGTTTACTCAATGGTGAACATTTCTGCATTATAACCCTGGTTTTGTCACTTACTGGATCTTTCTGAACTTCTATAAGAGGTTTTATCTTGCTATGTCTCCAAAATCTCATTTTGAAAACAAGAACACTGAGACTGGGTGGTTACGAATCAGGTAAAATACACACATTATAATGCGTGAGGATTCACTTTCCAGAAGCTTCTGGTGATGACACAGTGGTGCATCTCTCTCTCTCTCTCTCTCTCTCTCTCTCTTATTCATTAATGAGAAAGATAGGAAGAGAAAGAAAGAGCCAGACATCACTCTGGTACATGTGCTGCCAGGGGTCGAACACAGGACCTCATGCTTGAGAGTATGATGCTTTATCCACTGTGCCACCTCCCAGAGCTCTCTCTCTCCTTTTAAAAGAAACTGAAGGCACAATAAAAAGTTGACCTTAGCATATCAGTGATGGCAATGACTAAATTCATAAATGTGAAATATTCTTTGGAAACATAAAACACATTATAAGAACTAAAAATGGCAACCCCAAACCTTATTGTTTCCAATATCAACACGATTATTGTTCACCCAAATGGAAAGAAGTTATTTAAATATTAAACCATTGGGATTTCTGCTATTTTGACTAATAGTCTAGATTGGTTCAAGTCCAAAGGGTGTATTTCCCTTTGTTTCTGTTCAGATGTCTGCTGTGAATAAAAAGCAATCTAAGTCTGGGCAATCCATGGGCTGTCACCTAGTCTGGCAGCCACTTTAGCTGTGTCCTGAGTCTGCACATCAAGTGGGGATCTTCTCACTTACAAGGCAAGTGCATATGCAGTCCCTGCTTCTCTAACGGTGAAGTCCTAGTGTTGCTTCTTCCCTATAATTTGCTCTAATAATAGAGTATTATTGTTCATACTTTGACATGCCTGTTTTTTTTTCATGTAATTCCCCTCTGCCACAGTTTAATTTTTCCAGTTCGTACTCCTATTTGTAATTTTTTAACTTTATTTATTTGTTATTTAATAGTGATAGATAAATCAAGAGGGATATATATATATATATATATATATCCATTTATAGATGGAGAGAGAGAGAGAGAGAGAGAGAGAGAGAGAGAGAGAGAGAGAGATGAATGTGTAACATTGCTTCACCCCTGGCAAAGCTTTCCTTCTGTGTGTGGAGACCAAGTATTTGAACCTGAGTATTGTAGCATGAGGACTTAAGTAAGTGCTCTACCATCTGGCCCCTGTTACTCCTATTTGCATGAGTACTATATGGATACCATTTTCCCTTCTGTTTCCCATATATCCCCTTAATTGCATCTTTAGTGTTGATTAGAAGTCCAACTACACTCATTTGATACCTGGGATTTTCAATGATTATTTTATCCCTGGTGTGAGAAATATGCTTGGCATGAGAAGTTGAATATTTTATATTCCTATACCCCACCATCATTTGGGTCTTATTACTCAAATATATGGTGTTGATGAATGACTTACTTACTTTTGACTTCCTCAGTTTATTCTATATTCCTGTGCTATCTGATGTTGTACTTTTCTCAATAAGATCAGCATCTGGATTTCTGTGATCTTTCAACATGCCCAAAATTTTTATCGATGTTCTATCTTGAAGGTTGATAAATGAATTTGGGGCCCCTCTTAAATTCAATATTTATTACATATTCTTGAAATTGTTCATTCAAATCTCAGGATCTGAATTTAAAAAAAAAAGCCAAAGGGAGAAATAAAAAAAAAAGGATCGAACTTTAGCCCAAGAACACCTGAATAATTCATTCATGTAAAATTTTCAAAATCCCACTAAGCCTTGCTTTCAGTACCTTAAGATTAATGTCAAATATATCTTACTGTGTATGCTATGTCTTCAGACTTGAGGTTTGTGGTTTGCAAGTTTAGTTCATGCTGTCTATGATAGTTAACTTGAGTTCATTTTGTATGTAAATACCAGCTTGTAAATCATGAAATATTTAAATGCTATTCCCAAACTAATGGGTGAACTTCCTGGGACATTTGGGGACTAGAACATGTATACCATATTCTGTCAGCTTCTACGGGTGTGGCTTTTTGTCTTCTAGACTGTGAATCATGCAGGCTTGTAAATGTAATGTTGACACTAATATTGATTAACCTTTAGCACAGGACTACAAATTGACAAGGAGCTTTTTTTTTTTTTTTGGTGGGGGAGGGAAAAGAACATACAGACATACTATTTTCATAGTTAGGAAGTATATAATCACCTGTGAAAATTCTAGGAATTAGTTCATGGTATATAAATCTTTATTGGGGATGGAGGGATGCAGGCCACCATACCATTTTTTTTTTTGCCTCCGGGGTTATTGCTGGGGCTCATTGCCTGCACTCTGAATTCATTGTTCCTGGAGACCATTTTTCCTATTTTGTTGTCCTTGTTGTTACCCTTGTTGTTGTGGTTGTTGTCATTGTTGTTGTTCTTGGATAGGACAGAGAGGAATTGAGAGAGGAGGGGAAACTGAAGAGGAGAGAAAGTCAGACACCTGCAGGCCTCCTTCACCACCATCACCTATGGAGTGACCTTCTGCAGGTGGAGAGCCAGGGGCTCAAACAGAATCCTTACTGTGGTCCTTATGCTTCATGCAATGTGCACGTAACCCACTGTGCTACCACCTGACTTCCCCCCTACCATAGCATTCTGTGAAAACTTTCCTGGACTAGCAAATACATTTATCCCATGCTAAAAATCCGAGTTATATAAAGAAGAGGAAAAGTTGTACAAAGCAGTACATTCCCGTTTATCCAAAATCTCCCGTGTATTAGCTAGACTGTCTATTCAGAGGCCCATAGCAACACAGCTTAATTTATAGGTAAAACAAAAAGGGGGAAAATGATAGTGGAACTAAGAACTCTCTAACACCAAAGGTCAAATTAACTATGAAAAATTACAATCCCAATGCTAGTCTTCAATTGTAAAGACAGAGATATAAAAAGAGAAAGAAACTATAGAACAGAAGCTTCCTTTAATTCCACTTGCCCTCTGCTATGTTTCAAATTAACACATCTTAAGCTTTGAGAGAAAGCAGATAACATCAGTCAGCTCACAATTAACGATGACCCTGAGGAGAGGATTCATTTATTCTCTCCTTCCTGACTATAGTTGAGATTACATTTTGATTCAGTTTATCAGTGATAACTCTTGACTTCTAGGAATAGAGACTGTACCTAACCACCTTAAGCATATAATTATTCTCTCAAAGAAAATTGTTTTAAGTCTGGCTATCCTTAACCAGAAAGGGGGTTCTATTAGGTAATTAAGGGAGCTTGTTTCTTTAACTAATTAACTGTGTCATTTTATCATTATTATCCATGATCAACGGCCCTAATAATCCAATACAATGTGGTAACTCCAAGGTATCTAGGCATAAGTCAGCATACAGGTTGCCATATAATTTTTCTGCTAGTAAGCAGGGTTGGTATCATTTATGTTTTAAAAAATAATAATCTTTTGGAGATAATTTCTAAAAAGTCAGGGTTCTTTGAAGATAGAAAATTGCAATAGATAGATGCAAATTCTTATAGCATTATATATATAAGGACACACCTTACTAGGGAAATAGAGAGGCAGACTGGGAGTATGGACCGACCAGTCAACGCCCATGTTCAGCGGGGAAGCAATTACAGAAGCCAGACCTTCCACCTTCTGCAACCCTCAACGACCCTGGGTCCATGCTCCCAGAGGGATGGAGAATGGGAAAGCTATCATGGGAGGGGGTGGGTTATGGAGATTGGGTGGTGGGAATTGTGTGGAGTTGTACCCCTCCTACCTTATGTTTTTGTTCATTAATCCTTTCTTAAATAAAAAATTTAAAAAAATAAAAACTTCTTTTGATGTTTGTTTGGGATTTAATAAATACAACAGCTTTAATATATATATATATATATATATATAAAAGGCCATGAGCGGAATGTAGGCAGGAGAAAAAGATTAGCTAGACATGTGGGAGGAGTCATTAATCCTGAAACTTTGTTCACCAGAGTTTAGCTACAATATATTGTGCAGGTTCTGGAAGTACACGTGATGCCTAGGTCCAAGGAGAACAACCAAAACAGAAATAGCAGAAGGGAGGGGACAAGAGGAGAAAGGTCTTGAACCTGGGTCCCTTGCTCATAGTTCTATGCCCCCTTAATCAGGTGCACCACCGCTGACTCCCTTAGTTTAATTTGTCCTTTATTATTACTATTATTATTATTATTTTATCAAGACAGAGAGAAATTGAGAAGAGAGAGGAGAGAGGCAGATAGAGAGGGAGACAGGCACCTGCAGCTTCACTGCTCATGAAGCTTTCTTTTTTAATTTTTATTTCTTTATTGGGGAATTAATGTTTTACATTCAACAGTAAATACAATAGTTTGTACATGCATAACATGCCCCAGTTTCCCATATAACAATACAACCCCCACTAGGTCCTCTGTCATCCTTCTTGGACTTGTATTCTCCCCACCCAGCCACCCCCTCCCCCTCCCCTACCCCCACCCCAGAGTCTTTTACTTTGGTGCGATACGCCAATTCCATTTCAGGTTCTACTTGTGTTATTTTACTTTTTTTCCTGCTGATCTTGTTTTTCAACTTCTGCCTGATCAGGAAGATTTCTTTCTGCAGGTGGGGATCATGGACTCGAATCTGGCTCCTTGAGCACTGTAGTGTGTGCACTTAACCAGACGTGCCACGGTCTGGCCCTTGTTTCCTGTGTCTATAATAAATTTCCCATTTATTGATGTATTTATTTATGGAGTCATCACCTCATGCATATGTGATTTCAGGATTCCAGTTGTCATTCCTTTCATTTCAAGGACGGAGAGACAAGGAGAGGGGAAGAACAGTTAGAGAAGCACCAGAATTTCCCCGATGTTGTGGTATCGCCCTGTAGGAACAGAGTTCAAATTTAGGCATCTCCATGGCAATGAGCAATGCATTCGCCATGGTGGCCAGCTGTCTTTCAGCTCCCAGATAACTATCATTTGTCAGCAGGTTACACATCACAGTGAATTTGAATTAGTCCTCTAGAGCCTTTTCTAGCTCGTGCTCAGTTTTGACCTCAGACCTTATGTGTTTTGTTTGTTTACTTATGAGAAAGTTTCTTTTTAGAAACAATGACTGTGCCCACCTGTGGGAGGGACACATCACAAGTGGCGGATCAACACTGAAGGTGTCTCTCTCTTCCTCTATTCTCACTGTTTCCTCTCTATTTCTCACAGAAAGGAAAACAAAACAGCAACCAAAAAAAAAAAAAATGGCTGCAATAAATGGTAGAGTCATCAGTCTGGCACTGAGCCCAGAGGTAACCCAACTGACAAAAAAATAAATATATAAAATAAAGGTGATTCTGAGTAGACAACATAGTTCCCTTGGATAATCTGCTGCTTTCCACTGTGCATGAACGACATCTGAGTTTGACCCATAACAAATTAAAGGAAACTCAGTGCTGTAGTGTAGTCTTTCTTTATGAGTCCCTCTGCCTGTTTCTATTTATAGTAAATGCATACATACACACATACTATATATATATAGTGATTGAGTGAACAAAACAGTATGACACAGAAAAGTATCTTTTTTTTTTTTTTTTTGCCTCCAGGGTTATTGCTGGGGCTCAGTGCCTACACTATGAATCCATTGCTCTTGGAGGCTTTTTTTTTTTTTTTTTTCCCTTTTGTTGCCCTGGTTGTTTTATCGTTGTTGTAGTTATTATTATTGCTGTTGTTGTTTTTGGATAGGACAGAGAGAAATGGAGAGAGGAGGGGAAGACAAAGAGGGGGAGAGAAAGACAGACACCTGCAGACCTGCTTCACCACCTGTGAAGCGACTCCCCTGCAGGTGGGGAGCCAGGGGGCTCGAAACGGGATCCTTACACCAGTCTTTGCTCTTTGCTCCACATGTGCTTAACCTGCTGCGCTACTGCCTGACTCCCCCAGGAAGGTATCTTTACTCTTTTTTTTCCCACAACTGTCTGTATTAATGCACTTATTTCTCCCTGAGTGGGTATGGAGTAGATTTGAAAATGGATGCAACTTCTGTTGATGAGTGGGATCATCCCATACTTATCTTTATCTTTCTGACTTAGCTCACTTAACATAATTCCTTCTAGCTCTGTCCAAGATGGGTCAGAGAAGGTGGGTTCATTGTTCTTGATAGCTGCATGGTATTCCATTGTGTATATATACCACAGCTTTCTCAGCCACTCCTCTGTTGTTGGGCACCTGAGTTGCTTCCAGGTTTTAGCTATTATGAATTGTGCTGCTATGAACATAGGAGTACACATCTCTTTTTGGTTGGGTGTTATGGAGTCCTTGGGGTATAACCCCAGGAGAGGAAGTACTGGATCATATGGAAGGTCCATATCTAGCCTTCTGAGAGTTTTCCAGACTGCTCTCCACAGAGGCTGTACCAATTTACATTCCCACCAGCAATGTAAAAGGGTTCCTCTGTCCCCACATCCTCTCCAGCATTTGTTGCTGCTGTCCTTTTTGATGTATGCCATTCTTACAGGAGTGAGGTGGTATCTTAGCGTTGTCTTAATTTGCATTTCTCTGACAATCAGTGACCTAGAGCAGTTTTTCATATGTTTGTTAACCTTTTGGATCTCCTCTGAGGTGAATGTTTTGTTCATATCCTCTGCCCATTTTTGGATCTGAAAGGGAAACTAAAAGCAGGACCTGATCAAATTGTAAGTAGGGCACCAAAGTAAAAACCCTGTGGTGAGGGGTAGACATGCAGCTTCCTGGGACAGTGGGGGGTGGGAGTGGGCGGGAGGGATGGGTCACAGTCCTTTGGTGGTGGGAATGGTGTTTATGTACACTCCTAGCAAAATGTAGAAATATAAATCAGTAGTTAATTAATATGAGAGGGGGAAAATCAATTGTATGTCTCAAAGTTTCTCAAAAGACAAACTGAATCTTTTTTTAAATTTTTTTGTTTTTTTAAAAATAATTTACTTCTTTATTGGGGAATTAATGCTTTACATTCAACAGTAAATACAATAGTTTGAACATGCATAACATTCCCCAGATTCCCATTTAACAATACAACCCCCACTATTTCATTCATCATTTTTCATGGACCTGTATGAATCTTTTTAATATATAGGCTGTGTATTTGATATGTGGACTCTCTCAAAAGCCTAGACCAAGTAGATTAGAAGCATCCAATAGCACAGCTATATACAAGATACTGGATACTGTACAGCAAACCATAACAAAGGGACTTTTCAAAGTTAACCCAATTACCAAATAATGGGATGATAACATTAACTATCGATTGTCTTTTTGAAGCCTAAGACAGCAGGAACCTCACATCTCCACTATAGAGCCCCTACTTCCCCCAGTCCTGGAACCCTTGGATAGGGCCCACTTTCCCTTATACCTCTCCCAATCCATATCAAATAATATTGCATCCGCTGATCACAACCTAACCAACGCAACGATTGCCACCTCAACATGCTTCACCTCAGACTGTGTCCAGAGATTTCATGTGTGGAATGACAACCCTTCAGCTTCATTACTCGGGTTCCAGATGCCACCAGGATGCTGGCCAGGCCCCTGGATTGAAGACCCCACAAATGTGTCCTGGAGCTCCGCTTCCCCAGAGACCCACCCTACTAGGGAAAGAGAGAGGCAGACTGGGAATATGGAGCGACCAGTCAACGCCCATGTTCAGCGGGGAAGCAATTACAGAAGCCAGACCTTCCACCTTCTGCATCCCACAATGACCCTGGGTCCATGCTCCCAGAGGGATAGAGAATGGGAAAGCTATCAGGGGAGGGGGTGGGTTATGGAGAGTGGGTGGTGGGAATTGTGTGGAGTTGTACCCCTCCTACCTTATGGTTTTGTTAATTAATCATTTCTTAAAAATTTTTTTCAAAAAAAAAAAAAAAAGAAAATGGATCCAAGCGCTGTCTCAAGGTGTTGTCAAGCTGCAGTCCAAATCACCCAGATTTATCTTTCTAAGTTCTTGGTTTCACAAGGCTCACAATCACATTCTCAAGTTTCTTCAGAAATGATCTCAGAGGGGATAGTGCTGTTAAATTTCTCAACTCGTTCTTGCATCCTAATTTTGACAAATGTTTCTTTGTATTTGCATCTCCCACAACATCTTCTAACTGTCCTAATTCTGAAAACAATTCACACCAAACCACATGAGACAAATGTTTTCAGAGTCAAATAATTCCTGTAAATCCTTTCTCTAATTAAAAATCTCAGTAAATCTGACCACTTGGTGACATCACTGTTATTACAATGAATACATCATCCCAATTCAGGTGACAGAAACTGGATTTACTTTTAGTATACAAGATCAGAAGGACAATTTCTTGTTGTCCGGTCCAGTTGACAGCTGATTAATCTTTATTACTTTGTTTTTTCTTTTATTTTTGCAAAAGCTCTAAGAACAACGCCCTCTTTCTTTGACTTTGCATCTTAATGTATGATTCTGTATTTTTATTATTTTTTATTCTATCTCTCCTCATAACTTTCAACACTTCTTTAGTCTCTTGAAAGTGATATCAATTTGACTTAAGGTCATGTCTGACATGCGACAGCAGGATTATATTTTTGGGTGAGCTAGTAATCTCTTGACATTGTCAATGGTCAATACAGTATTTTTTGTTTTGTTTTGATGACATACAAATACATATACATTAAGCAATAGCATCTTATTCAAGTGTGCTATGTTTGTTCTTTGGAAATAGTAAAAATCACTGCATCTCCACTTCTTAGTCATTACTTGAAATCTACATTTTCCCATTGTCACTTAAAATTAAACATTTGCTTAATTTCTATAACCAATATTATATAGATAATAAAATATTCATACTCAATAAACACTTTTATCAAGTAGAGCAAACTGACTCACTACAGTCATACATAACAGATTTAGTTGGAAGAAAGTGATTTTTTTCTGAATATGCTGCATATATTACAAATGCATCTATATATATTTGGATTGTACATGCTTTAGTAAAAATGTTGGCTGATTAATAAGCTTCAGAAAACTTGAATTTTTGAATTGTTGAAGCAAACTTTATCTTATGATATTGACTAAGACATTTCACATTTCTAATACCAATTTTATTTATGTGTATGCAACATAAGTAATACCTTGTGAAACTTGAAGAAACATTTTATGGTCAGTTATAATAACTAATTAAAATAATGATGGTAGTAACATACTGATGGGAATGCTTTAAAATATTTTATGTGTGCAAAATAACTGGCGTACCAGGAAACCAGAAATATATCTCCTCACTCTCTCATTTAGTTATGCCCAGATAGTATTCACTATTTATAATTTACTCCTTTTAAATGTTGTATTTATATGTTTATTTTTTTTGGATAGAGACAGAGAGGAATTGAATGGGAAGGGTGACACAGAGAGGAGAGAGAGAGGGGCTGGGTGGTGACACACCTGGTTGAGTGCACATATTACAATGAGCAAGGACTCAGGTTCAAATCCCCAGTCTCCACCTGCAGGGGGAAAACTGCACAAGTTGTGAAACAGGGCTGCAGGTGTCTCTCTGTCTCTCTCCCCCCCCCTCAACTTATGGCTGTCTCTATCCAATAATAATTAAATACTAAAAAAGGGAAAAAGACAAGGAGAGAGACCTACAGCACTGCTTCATCCTTCCTGATGTTTCCTCCTCTGTAGATGGGGCCAAAGGGCTTGAACCTGGATTCTTGTGCCCAGTGATACATGCATTCAACTTAGCGTACCACCAGCTGGCTTCTGATTGATTCTTTTACTGGTAAGGTTCTCAGGTTCTTTAACTGACATTCTATAAGGGAAGTATAAATACTTGACTAACAGAGAAATTTGATGCATTCTGCAGTCTAATGAGGCACGTGTGAAAGGAATAATTAATTATGTACATGTGATGTTTACTTGCTTTGGAGTTACTTAAATAGACACGATGGCTGTTTTGAGAATATGGATTTTGTGATGAGATCTCTTCAGTAAGTAGAATTTTAGTCAGAGTGCCAGGTGTTTGGCACACTGGGTTAAGGGCAAATAATACCATGCACAAGGACCAGGGTTCAAGCCACATTCCCTACCTGCAGGGGGGAATGTTTCATGAGGGGTGAAGCAGTTCTGCAGGTGCCTATTTTTTCTCTCCCTCTCTTCATCTCCTGTCCTCTCTCAATTTCCCTCTCTCCTATCTAATAAAAAAAGTATAGGGGGGTAGATTGAATAATGGTTATGTGAAGAACCTCTCATCCCTGAGGCTCCAGTGTCCCAGGTTCAATCCCCTATACCATCAAAAACAAGGATAAGAAGTTCTTTGGGGAAAAGAAAGAAAGAAAAAAAAAGAACAGGAGTGGTGGATGTCACGATATCATCATGCTAGCACTGATCCCCAGCGATAACCATGGAGGCAAAAAAAAATGTGGAATTGTACTATTCTTATCCTATAGTCTTGTTGATCAATATTATTAAATCAATAAAAATAGAATTTTGTATTAATTCTTCTCGATGGATAGTTAAACACATTGATGTGTAGGACACTGAAGAATGAAAGTGGCAGAATTTGAACTGATGGAAGAAATAAATATTTGTCCATATATACTGGTAGATTGTGTATACATGATAAAAAAACAAAAGAGTTTGACTCACAAACTTTTGAAGAACTGGATAAACTGTAGAGATTAGAAAGTGCAAAGAGCAAATTTGGGGTGGAGAATAAGATGTCCACTTTGTTTATGGTGTATTACACGTAACTGTGAAACGCTTAACTGGACATGTCAGGGAGGACATTATGTATTTGGGGCTTAGCAGGGTGGTGACTGTCAGGGCTATAAATTTAGTAATCATCAATGCGTGCAGGCTATTTGAAACCACAGGAGTAAGAGTTCATGGAGAGTTTGTGGATAGAGACTGTCGTATGAGACAGAAAGTGAGGAATTGCTGTTATGGGAAAAGAGGACTGTACTCAAGAGTTTTGTGTCGCTTCTATGATCCAGGATTGTGTCATAACCATTTGGTAAATGTGTTAAGTGATGCTCAGTAAGAATCAAGTCACACTGGAAAGAGCCTGAGTAACTGGGGTAAGAGAGAATCTGGAATGTTTATTAGAAATATTCCACCAGAATATTTCTGAAATTAGAATATCTGGAGTTAGAGGTGACTTTCATTGTACTTGAGCAAATGCTTAGAATGTTTGCAAAGATTTGGAACATTTTGCTTCTTGAGTGGGGAGAGACTGGTGGAAGACTGCTTATAAAATACAAGTGAATTCAAAAGCAAATTGTCATCTGAGAGTGAGAAATGGGAGATTTGAGGTTTGGTAAGAAATGGAGACACAATCTTTCTTGCAGCACATAACAAGATTGCTAGTAAGGGATTTTTGGACATTTCACATGACCAGGAGAGAAAACCTTATTTAAATAACATCATAACAAAATACTTTTTTTTCCCCTTGATGTCTTTCTCTTATAAGTGTCAGGAAAGTAGTTCATGGATTTATCACCTCTCTGCAAAGTCCCTTTAGCCCTATGACTTCCACATGCTTTTGTCACTCTTGGAATGGAATTTAATCAGAGTATATTAGATATGACAGTGTCCTTCAGAATTATTTTTTCCAACTGAGCCATTTTATCCATGAGCTATATGGAACCATTAGGAATTTAATGATTTAAACAATTGGACACCTGAGGTTGGCTGTCAACAGGGCTTTGAATTTTGTTTTATATGTGAGAACTGAAGACTATCTTACTAGGTGCTTTTGTAAATAATCTGATTCCACTTATAGGCCATTATAGGTACCTTCACCTTATCTTTGGTCCTTGTGCCACAAAGCATCAATTAGAGGAAAATAGTGAAATGAATTGATGTCCTAATGTTTCCTTTGTGAAAATAAATCCAAGCACAGAAATATAGATTATGACTTTAGAAAGTTAGTTATAGCATTGTTTTTTTAAGTTAAATAGTTTATTATAATATATTATACTTCCATACTTAACACTACAAATTTTCTATATGTCACTATTCCTACTTAAATATAAAAATGTTTCAATTTCAAACAACTGAGATAATACATATCAATATATATAAAGTGTATCTACATAATTGGGAACTTAATGTTATTTTCTATTGACTTCTAGTTTTATATACATGCACTGTCCATAAAACCAATTTTAAAGTTCCCAAGTGCAGTAAGTAGGCACAGATATGAATTTAAAGAGTCTCATTAGTGAAAATTGCTTTTGAAGTCACAAATACAAAACCATTCATTTTAATATAGAATCTTCCCAACAGAGGATTTCAAAACATTTTAATTGTGACATGATTTACACAAAGTAAAATGAGTGCCAACAAGTCTTTTATTTTCTTTCTTTCTTCATGCAAGACCATTCTGCAAGGATAAATTTTCATTGAAAATCTTTTTTTTTTATGAAGTATTAATACAATTACTAGGACAGTAAAGGTTTTTTTTTTTTTTTTTTTTTTTTTTCAAATCTAAGATGCTTAATGCTTCCCTCTCTTCACAGTCTTGAACTCTTCATAGCTTATAGGTAATTCATGAACCCATGGATGGGATAGTTGCAGTGAATCTGGCATCCTCTTTCATTCAAGTCTTAGGACTTGAATAGTTAATTGTTTTGCTATGTGCTCAGCCCCCACCAAATAGAAGGAAACTTTGAAATTCTGGTTTCTTTCATTATCTTTTTCTGTGCCTATCTGCATAACATATGTACACACACACACACACACAAACACACACACACACACACACACACATATATATATGACATTATCAGTCATATTCTAAAGAGGGATTTTGTAGAGATGTAGGATTTTGACATACATACACACAAATAAAACAAGTTACTTTGTAACTTTGTAATATTTTTATAGAATATAATAATAAAATAAAATGATTGTGATATGTAACTTATCGGTATAGATGCTATTTTTATATGTAAAGATAAAAATCATTAGTGAGTAAGATCTGTTGTACCAGTGTTAAGATTCTTTTAAAAGAAACATTCTATAAAGCAAATCTCCAAAGTTAAAAATAAATATTCCAGGAAGTAATTTCATTGGAAATTAGAGTGGGGCAACGGCAGAATGATACATTTTATTATTGGCTCAAATTTTTGTAACTGTCGAAGTCTGTACATGTTTATAATACCAGAAAATTTATTTAAGTATGAGGATGCAATTAAAATAGATTCCATTTCTTCCTAGAGAGACGGCAATTTAAGTTAATATCTAAGATATCAGTGATTAAATATACAACAATGCATCTTTTTCATTACAGGACTGGAAGTAAGTGGCTCAAATCTAACAAAACAATATAAGCCATACCCAGTCCTGGTTTTCCAAATCATTCTTATTATGAAATCTGTCAAAAATATAAAATGCTAGTATAACAGTATATTAACCAACGTTGATTTCTCACCGTTTTTAGACAATGTTATATTCTGCCATTCTTATTTCATTCTAATTTTAATCACAATTCATACCCCAACATTAGCTCTTTATTGATGTTTTACAAATATGGTTTTGTAAAGCTACTGTCGTGCTAGCATCCTGTGAGAGACAGAGATGACCCAGGAACTAAGCTTGTGGCAGCAGAGAAATACAAATCTTTATTCCGTAGAACACCCCAGAGCTGGCTGCTAGCACATCTGCTTAAGCCACGTGGCACCAACCGCAATGGGTAGTGTCAGCTTCTCCATCAGAACGCCCTTCAGCCTCCAGGTAGGGACACGGAAGAGACAAAACAGAAATGAAGTGGCTTGACAATACCATACATGGTTAGGAAAGGGGCGGAGATAAATGAAAGGGCCTGGAAAGGTAGGAACTTCCTTAGCAACTATTGTGAGGGTTTTAACTGCTAGGATTAATAATAATACCCTAGAGGCAGGGAGGGCCTTGAAAGTAGAAAGAAGATAGATCAAAGGAATGGAATGGGTAGGCATCTTTCAGGCAAAACAATGATTCTGTAGATAGGCCATAGAATCAGGGAATGTAGGGTGGAGCAGGCTTAGAATCTTTAAGGAATGTCTGGCTCTGGCAAGAAGAAGCGGGGTGTTTTTGTGGGGGAGGGAAGACTTACATTGCAGCCTACGTTTTGAGGTTTATGTGTTCCCCTTTTTGCTCAACACCTCCAGAGAGAGAGAGAGAGAGAGAGAGAGAGAGAGAGACTTACCAGGTGAACTCACCTCTCAGGTCAAACCCTGTCAGGCTCCACCACATTGCCACAACCTCCCTGCAAGTCACCATTATGTAGAAACTTTCTTTTCACTTATTCACACACCATGCAAACAATATGTCTCAATATTTTGCTGACTTATCATTAATGACTTTATTTTATTGAGGGGATTAATGCTTTATAATGCAATCATTTACATATGACTAAAATTTCATTAATACCCCTACCCCAGAGTGTCTTTCTTATCCACACTCTCCCTCTCTCCCTAGAGTCCTTTGCATTAATGTATTACACCATACCCAGTCAATGTTTCACTTAATGCTCTCCCTTTCCAAAGTCCTTGGACTGTGTGTAGAGAATAACTTATGTATTATGATTTTAAAAGGTTTTTTTTCTTCTTCTTTTTTTTTTTTTACCAGAGATACTATTTTCAAAAATATCTCCTGGTCTACACAATGTCATTTCACATTCTTACTGATGTCTTGTCTAGAGCAGATGTTCTTAATTTCAATGCAGTTCAGTGCATCACCATATTCTCTTATAGATCATGCTTTTGGAGTGGAATCTAAGAAATCCTTGCCTAATAAAATGTCCTGAATATTTTATTCCCTTAGAAGTTTTTGCTTTATATTTGGTTCTTTGAATTTTTATTGAGGCCATGTGTGTACATGTTGTGCAAATAGAAATATATTTTCTTTATTTATGTTACCATTGTTCCAGAATTATGTATTAAGAAAGACTAGTCACTAAACAGCGTTCTCTTTTTTGCTCAGATCAAATGGCTATACATCCTTGGATCCAGAGTTGCTATAAACAGCTATTTCTTTTTTCTTGAATATGATGCCTCACTCCAAGAAGTACCTTAGCTTTATGATGACTTTGCCAGAAAAACTTGTATGTCCTAAAACTTCTCTTTTTGTATTAAAATTGATTTTGATCATTCTAGGTTAGTTTCATTTCAATGTGTATTTTAGAATGATCTCATTAAATATTACAGGCTCATGTATTAGGATTTTTATGGGAATGTATCTAATCTATAGTTAAGCATTTGGAAAGTTTACCATACATGTATCAAGGTATTGTTCTATTTACACCTGTAACTTCAATCATTATTCTTGTTTTACATTCTGAGATAAATGCTGTGCCCACCTTTTGAGGTATTTGACTGTAAACCTTGTATCTATGTGATGCTATTGTAAGTTTCACCTAGGATTAAACGTATGATTGCTTATTGTTAATATATAAAGAAGGACAATTGATTTTTATTAATTTGTATCTCCCCATGTCACTAAATTCCCTTAGTAGTTTCATAGGCCCTCCATTCTAAATTTCACAGGGGTTCCTACAGAGATGATCATACTGGACACAGAAATATTCAATATTTAATTCTTTATTTCCAAGCTAGATATCGTTTGTCTAGTTTTCTAGCCTTGATTGCCACAGAAAATGGTGCTAACGCACTGAGAGTGTATAACTTAATGGTGGCATGTTTTCAGAGATGCCTTTTTCACAAAGATTTCTGCCCCATAAAATTATGAATTCTGATAGTTAGGAATTATCTCTGCAAAATTCATTTGCCTCTTAGTTTTCCTAAGTGCAGAGTGTGTGTGTGTGTGTGTGTGTGTGTGTGTGTGTGTGTGTGTGTATGTGTGTGTATTCTATCTCTATGTGTTGCATTAATTTTTTCAGTTTAACTGATGGGATAAGAACCATTTTTCTTGATAAAGAAAAATCACTGTAAAATTAAGCTTAAATTACTGACTTAAATTATGATATATTTCATAGTTAAATTTTAATTAAGATAATTAAAAGCATAAAGAACTGAACACACTACTTACGAAAAATACTTTTATTAAACACTTAACTGAGCATAAGATCATAAATGTATAATAATATCAAGCAGTATGTTTATTTTTAATAAAATAACTACCATCATTATTAAAATAAATTACTGATCCCAGTTATATTAAAAATAATTTTGAAAGGGCAGAAGTTCTATTTTGGTGAATTATCATCAATAAATAAGTTTAAGATTTAAACTACTAAAGAATGCCACTTTCATTAAATTTTAAAAGAAGTGGTCATGAAAAAGGGACCATTGTCTTGTTTTGTATCAGTAGTCAAGATATTTTCTTTTAATTTGCAGTCTTTTGATCTGGAATAATTTTTACTTTCTCAAATAGCTCATATTGTAAAAATCACTGCATGTATGTTGAAGCAGAAGGTATGGAGAAAAGCAAATTTGTCAAGTTAGAAACATTTTTGATTTATGATACCAAATTCTAATAGCTTGAACCACTTAAGATCCCCTATGGCTGACCTTCAAAAATCCACAATAGCTTATGATTCCACCTAGAACTTGTTCTAGCCTGAAGGATGCAAGGTCACTGATTTTTTTTTTTTTTTTTTAACATCTCAGGAGACTGTTTTGATTTCTCTGAGAGCCTTTAAGTCATTTCTCAAGAAAACAAAAGATGTCTTATTAAGCATGCCCTTGCTTAGAGAACATATGTTACAGCAGTTCAAAAAAAAAGGGATAATATACAATTTTTCTCAGTTCTACACCATAAGGAGAAAGTGCTAATTAGTGACAGTGCATAATTTGAACAATTGCTACTGACAAAGTTCTTTTTATGCCTATACCTCGAGTTTCAGACAAGTTCACTTGATTTCAAATTAAATCAGTTCCTTCTGAAGACACTCAAACTAATGAAATTTTTCATCAATTAATATAGAAATAGGTTGTCTGGTCAGACACAAATTATATCTGATTACCACCTAGTCCTTTTTTTAAGGTTAAGTGTGCCATTAATATTTCATTAAAACAGCACACTTCTGCGCAAACCAGGATTTCATTATTTTAGCTATAGAGAGAGCTGTGAAGAACAATGTTTGAAATAATGTCTTTACCATTTTCTGCTCACCCTTGCCTAGATTCAAAAACATCTCTTATAGATACAAATTCACAGTATGTTAAGTATAATGCAGGAAAATGCGGTGATATACTTTTAATAGATGTTTTTCTGGGTTATTATAAGCTCACTAAAGCCCATGGTAGCAAGTGGAAAGATGTTTGAAATTCCATGTGAATAAATACTAAAAATATTCACAGACAAATCAAGAGTTTAAAAAGTGGGTGAGATACCTGATTGCCCTTTCGTTATTTTTCATAATTCCGACGTGTGATATTTTGTCTTTGAGATGATATCTTTGAAGCAATTTCTATGATCTACCAATTCATGCATGGATTCTCTAACTCATAATGTCCCTGAAACAGTATTTCAACAAAAAGATTTTTAAAACATGTGCTTATGGAAAGTAAAGTCAGGGGGCAGGCAGACACACATCTTGTTGAGCATACATTTGTGATGATCAGGGGTACAGGTTCAAGCCCCTGGTCTACATGTGCAGAAGGAAATTTTCACAAACATTGAAGTAGTTCTAAGAGTGTTTCTCTTTCTCTTCCACTCCCTCTTCTCGATTTCTGTTTCTATTCAATAAAAAATACATACAGTAAAATATTTAGTAAAAGTATAAAAAAGCAAAGTTATCTTTCTCATCAAAAGTAGTTAATAAGGACATAATTCAATATACAGAAATGTGGGTTTGTAAGGATGTATACTTGAAACTCACCTAATAGAAAAACCATGATCACTCTAATAAAAATGTAGTTTGTTATAATAGGCATGTCACACACTTAGGTGCTCTACACTAAGAATTTTTTCTACACTAAGAATTGTACCAAGGTGTCAACAACTGTACTATATATCATTACCCCCTCTAAAAATATATTTGGGAATAAGAACATAAAAAGGAACTTTTAGAGAAATCTTTCTCCCAATTTGCTATGTTTGACAATATTGATATCTTAGGACAGGTTCCTAAATTTTATAGCTAAGGAAAGTTTTCATGTCTATATGATGAACTCACTCTCTTGGAGCTTTAAGGCCGTCACCAAAATGTCAGAAAGATTTATTAAACCTTCTCACATTCCAACAAAAATGGGGTACAGATTATGACACTAAGTTTAACCTAAACTTTCAAAGAAACTGTATGCTATCTCTCAGGAAACATATATAATTACACATTAGATTTTTAGCAGGGCTTTCAATTCTTTCATGAGCCCAAAATAAAATTAAATGGCATAATATATGGAAACACAAAAACTACAAAGCTCTCACATCTATCCCTGTCTATCTTTCTGTCTGCCCATCATCTCTCTGTCTACATCATATTTATCATCTGCATACCTATCATCTACCTCTTCTAACATTTATAAGAAAACTCCAGTTCTCAGGAACACAATTAGAATATAGGTTAACACAAATGAGCACAAATCATGTAAACGGTACTTTTCCTTCTACACATTCTACTCCTTTTTTTCTTTTTGTCTATTTTTATGAGCTGGGGCCTCATCATGTGCAATTTCACTGCGCCCGTACTACTTTTTAATTCACACGATAGATGATATATTGACTAATAGAACAGCTGTTCCCTTCAATGTCAATTCATGTTCCATGTGGTGCTTGGGCTCCAAGTTAGGTTATATGCACGGTGAGCTATATACTGGTCCCCTACTTTATTTTTCCTATCCAGATATTTTATCTTATTTATTTATCTATCTATTCATTGCAAAATATGTTCTTGGGAAGTACAATATTCTATTGTAAGCATCTTATTGAGGATTCTATTCAGAATAGAGGGTTACTGGGGGCCAGGTGCTAGCACAGTGGGTTAAGCACACATGACTCAAAGCACAAAGATCTGAGCAAGGACTCTGGTTCGAACCCCCAGTTCCCTACCTGCAGGAGAGTCACTTCACAAGCGGTGAAGCACATCTGCATGTGTCTATCTTTCTTTCTCCCCCTCTGTCTTCCCCTCCTCTCTCGGTTTTTCTCTGTCCTATCCAACAACAATGACAGCAATAACGATAACAATATTAACAACAATAATGATAAGCAGCAAGGGCAACAAAAGGCAAAAAATGGCTTCCAGGAATAGTGGATTTGTAGTGCAGATGCCAAGCCCCTGCAGTAACCCTGGAGCCAAACTAATAATAATAATAATTACATATATGAATAGAGGGGTACTTCTTCTTCTTCTAGCGTTTGCCCTTCTTCTGTAGCCAGTCAACAGCGTCAGGTTGAGCCTGATGTCAAGTTTCGAGACCTCCTTTGAATCTGGAGAGGTGGCAGTCGTTGACTATGTGGGTCATAGTCTGTCTGGAGCCTCAGGGGCAGTTCGGGTCATCTCTGGCTCCCCAGCGATGGAACATAGCGGCGCACCGGCCATGGCCTGTTCGATAGCGATTGAGGAGGGCCCGATCATAACGTGCTAGGTCAAAGCCGGGTTGACGCTTGCAGGGGTCTGTGATGAGGTGTTTGTTCTTGACCTCAGCTGACTGCCAGCTCTGTTTCCAAGAGTCTGGAACAGAGAAGTTCAGTGTAGGCGTAGGGGACCAGATTGGGTGACGAGACGTCAAGTGTTGGACAGGGTGGGCGAAGATATCCGTGTATATTGGCAGGTCCGGTCGAGCGTAGACGTGGGAAATGAACTTAGATGATGCCGCATCCCGACGACTGTCTGGTGGGGCGATGTTGCTAAGAACTGGCAGCCATGGAACCAGGGTGGAATGGATGGTTCCAGAAATTATCCTCATGGAGGAATATAGTTTGGAATCGACCAAGTGGACATGGGGGCTACGGAACCTACTGGGGCACAGTATTCTGCAGTGGAATAGCATAATGCCAGAGATGATGATCATAGTGTGGAAGCGCTCGCGCCCCATGAGGAGCTGGCCAGTCTTGCAATGATGTGATTCCTCGCGCCCACCTTTGCTGCAGATTTTATGAGATGTTTGTGAAATGACAGAGTGCGATCGAGAGTAACGCCAAGATAGACTGGCTGGGCTTCATGCCGGATTCTCTTATCGCCAAGCTGCACATTAAGCTCACGTGAGGCCGAGGCATGGTGTAGATGGAAAACAGATGATACCGTTTTTGCAGTGCTAGGGATTAGTCGCCATTTTTTACAGTAATCAGATATCAGAGACATGTCTTTCGTGAGTGTTTCCTCCAGGATGTCGAACTTGGATGCCTGAGTTGCACAGCAGATGTCATCGGCGTAGATGAACTTCCTTGAAGAAGTTTCTGGGAGGTCATTGATGTAAATATTAAATAGCGTAGGAGCCAGAACAGAGCCCTGGGGGAGGCCACTTGAGACAAGTCTCCATCTGCTAGACTTGTCACCCAGATGCACCTGGAATCTTCTGTTTTGGAGAAGAAACGATATAGTGTTGGCCACCCATGGAGGCAGGCATCTTGTGATCTTGACCAGGAGACCACGGTGCCAGACCGTGTCATAGGCTGCTGTGAGAACAACAAAGACAGCACCCATCTTTAAATTCTTCTGGAATCCATTTTCAATGTAAGTTGAGAGGGCCAGGGCTTGTTCGCAGGTAGATCTTCCTGAGCGGAAACCAGCCTGGACGGGTGATAGGAATTTCTCTGTAAGATGAGAAATACCTGACAGAAGCAGCCTCTCAAGGAGTTTGTAACACACGGAGAGGAGAGAAATTGGCCTATAGCTGGCGGCCAGTGTTGGGTCTTTCTTTGGTTTCAAAACCGCTATTATCTTCGCAGGACGCCAAACTTTGGGCATAGACTCAGATTCCAAGATGTGGGTCAGGAATGAAGAGAGCCACTTCTTTGCCGCGGGACCCAGGTTAAGAATGAGTTCTGGGGTGATGTTATCATAGCCAACAGCTGTTCCCAGTTTAACCCTCTTCAAAGCGTCTTCCAGTTCAGACAGTGTAAAGGGAGAGAGTTTTGGAGATGGACAAGATAACCGGAAGTGGGATGACCACTTGTGGGAAATTTCTCTTTTCCAGACTGGGTCGATCTTAGCACGTCCAACTTGAGTTAGGAGACTGGCCACTGAGTTTGGAGATACGGGAGGATGGGAGATGGGAGGGGGTTGGCTACCGGCACCCGGTCTGTGAAGAAGCTTCCCTTCCTACTTGAGTGGGTGAAGTTCAGACTTTCCGTGAGTTGTTGCCAGCGGGCTTGGCGTGCTGCATCCAGGGAGGCAATGAGATGGTCAGCCACATCTGGGTCGCCCGACTCATCATACTGCTTTAGTAGTTGCTCGCATTCAGCATCAAGACAAGGCGTATAGTTAGCACGTCTCCCATGAGGAATGGCTTGGGAAGCTGCTTTGAAGATGGCTTGGAAGCACCTGTTGGAATCTTCAGAGGGGATAGAGTTAATTGGAATTGCAGGAATAGATTTGTTGGTAAGATCACTGAACAGATGCCAGTTTGCTTTCCGAAAAAGTTAGTTTCTTAGTTTCTCTGAGCACAGAATCAGTGGAGCTGGAGACCAATGTGGATAATAGCTGGGCGGTGATGACTGTGCGGGAAGATCTTGAAAACTTGTCTTGTAGTGGGAAAGGCTTGGCCGTTGACTGTGCTAATCCAGCACAGGTCGGGTGACGAGTCTTTATTCCAGCTAGCACTGTGAAAAGAGCCTGGCTGTTTGGGATCATATAATAGGGAGAGGTCATTCGCTGAAGCCTAGTCGGCTAAGATAGAGCCGTCAGCACGAGTGGAGGAATATCCCCAGTCTTGGTGATGACTATTAAAGTCTCCAACGTAAACGGCTGGGTGATTCAGGCTAGGCAGGACCTCATTATCCCATGAGGCACTGGGAGGCTTATATATGTTGATGAGCTGAATAGTTCCAATAGTAATGGAGTCGTAGAAGGTCGAAGAGGCAGTATGGTAAACGTCTGCAAGACACGATTTGGCGTAGATGGCTCGGCCGTGTTTAGGATGGAGATTATAGCATATTAAATCAAATCCACTGATGGTGAATCGAGCAGCTTCATCGACTGCTATATGTGTTTCTTGTAGGCAGATAACATCTGCCTGATGCTGCTTTGCCAATTGACCAATAAGAATGCGTTTGGCAAAGGACAGCCCCTCAACATTAAGTTGGAGGACTCGAAGAGCAGGACCAACAGCTTGAAAGCTGTCAGGAGCTGCTTGTTGCTGGCTTTGAAAGTGACTGGGATCCATGTGGATTCAGTCGCCTAGGAAGGATCATCAGTTTCCCCAATGAATGGGTACTCATCACCATCAAAAACTTGGATCTTCTTGCCCTCACCAAGACTCAGATAATCATTACTATTGTAACAATAAATCCCTATTTTCTTCATTTCTAAAAGTTCATGATGTTTATAAAGGTTTCCTAGTCATCTCCCTCTCTTCGCTGAGTAAGCAGTAGCCCAGGATGGCTCCTGTCAAGTTCTCTCCAACCCAGAGAGTACACACCCGGGAAGAGGCACCCGGCATCCCTTCTTCATATATTTTTTGTCTCTCAACTTGTACAGTAGTTACACAAATAGACTCAGAGAAACATTTTTTCAGAGACCAGTAATTGAAAAGGCATCATGAGAGCTGTTAGTTCCTGAGTTGAAAGGCACACAACTAAAAAGGTGGAGATGCTCTAAGTCCCACCCAGCCTACTCACTACTCACTGCTCCTTCCAAGTCCTGATGACTTCTGTGTCTCTGAGGATCTAGGGACTTCATGTTTCTTCCATCCCTGTTGTCTTCTGTGTCTCTGAGGACTCAGGGACACCATATTCCCAGTCCTGCTGTCTTCTCAAAATGACCAATACTGTGCCATTTGCTCAGTCATGGTATAATTTAAGACACACCCAGCAAGCTGATAGAATGTACTTATGAAAAGAAAAAAATCCATATTTCCAAAAATAAGCCAACACATTAGTGAGATGTGAAAAAGGAACATCTCTAGAGACAACAACAAAATGCTACCCTAGACTGAGGCGTATGTGAGGCAGAGATAAAAGACACAGGAATAATAAAATCCTGCATCCTTTTATCCCAAATGGGCTTTTCAAATGCCAATTTTTCTTCCTCTAAAGTACAAAAGCATTGATTTACAAAATGTGCATTATAAATTTATCTTCCCAACCAAGACCATCAAATGCGATATTCAGAAAAAAAGTTCAAAAATAGAAGCAGGTTGTAATTTTCCCTCAAATTATTACACCAACATCTGTTGATTTGCTTACTCATTTATATAGTAGCCTTTCACTTTTTTTTTTTTATTGCCACCAGGGTCATCTCTGAGATACGGTGCCTGCATGACCTGTTTCACCACTCATGAAGCTCTCTTCCCCCCACCCCCACAAGTGGGGACTAGGCATTTGAAGCAAGGTTCTTGTGCTTAGTAGCATGCATGCTCCAACAGGTGCTTCACTGCCAGATCCCTTAGGCTTTTGTTTTTAAGACTGGTTTTTAAGTTTACAGTAACACTGAGTGGAAAATAGTATCTGTCCTCTCACATCAGTATCCCTCACTAAGGTTTTACTGTGAGATACAGGTTTATATGCAGCTGCAAGAAATATTGTAATGTTCCCCTGAGCTCAAGTATATTTATTTCTGGTTGTAACATTTTGCAAACCTATCATACAAAGCACAATCAGATTTGATATTCATGCAGCCCACTGATCTGATTCAGATTTTACCAGACACACAGGAAACCTTGCATGCATAAATTTCTGGATGGTTTTATATTGACTGGTTTATATGTGGGTTTTATACATAATGTCCTCACATGTGGAGATTTGTGGGGCCACTGCAGTAAAACACAGGACATTCCAATATCAGATATCCTTCATGCTGCGTTTTCATAGCACTAAGAGAGTATGCCCATCTCTTACAGCAAATGCATGTAACAAGTCTCACAAGTTTCCAGTGGCTTGAAAAAGTTTAACTCATTTAATTTCTTTTCAATGTTACACTTAAAGAAAAAAAAAGGAAATAAATTTCCATAATTCATAGGGCTAGTAACTACTGTGACTCATCATGAAATCTGAACTTAAGACACCAAGATAGAGTTATTGCTTCAGATTTTTTCTGGCTCTTCAGTTGATGAGATTGATCATGGTTATTTACATATTTTGAATCAAAAAAAAATACTGGGTGTATGTCTTTGTCATTTTACGATAGAGTCATCTTTTAAATTATTGAACACTTCCCTAAGATTGTATGATCACAGTTACTGGTATAGATAAAACTGAGTTTTCTAAATTCAAACATAATATAAAAGCAAGATAGAATGTAGTCAACTCTTCAGGGATCAGATGCAGAAGTAACTTCTGATTTCTCTTAGAACTATATGGTTGTCAGTCAATTTAAAATCATTCAAAAACCAAGAAATTGAATGCTGCGGCTAAGTGAAATTTAATTTTCTTTTTTCACACTTTGGTAGAGCAGATAGAAGACTATTCTTCTGTGTCAATAAGGAATTAATTCCTTAATATAAGGATGTTTGGTTCACTTACCTAACAAAGGATGGCTATTTAAGCACTTATGATGTGCCAAGGGTACTCACAGGGATTCTACCCTTACTCTTACTCTATAATCCAACTGAGTCAGTAGCACAGAAGTAGAAAACTGATAAGTGGTGCTGCATTGGGGTACATGCATTCTGCAAAGACAGGTGAAATAAACTCTGAATAAAAAGCCAGGGTTTTCCTAAGACATGAAAAAAATCAATAGGTCAGATGATCATATCATCTACAGTGTAGATTGTGTTGGTGGTGTTGTGCCCTGAGCCTCAATTCCAATAGGAACGTGAGGTTTCCTCACACCAAGAAGCCAACACCAGAAGAGTGTATCACAAATTCAGATTATTTTCTGTTCTTTTGGTAGACTGACTAAATGAAAGAGTGTCAGAACACCCTCCTTGCGTTCCATTCATTTGCTAGAATGTCACACAGAACTCAAGAAACCCATTTACTCTATTTATCAGTCTTCTATTACAAAAGATAGTAAGTATTCATATCAAAGATCACATAGAAGAGATTTGTGTGGCAAGCTATTGGGGAATGTGTGCAGAACTCTCACTGCCGTCCAGATGAGCCAGTCTTCCCAAATCTTCATATATTCACCAAACCATAAGTAATCCTGGTCTTCCATCCTCTTGGGTTTTCATGAAGGTTTCAATAGTAAGGTGTGATCGATTAAGTCATAAACCACAGGTATTTCAACTCAAAATTTACTGTCTCCTGCCCTTCCTGGAGTTTAGAGTGGTGAGACCGAAAGCTCTCTTTAATAAGAAAGTTGGATCTTAATTCAGTAGACATTATCCTTAATTGCTTAGATTCATCAACAGCAAAAGGCATCTTATTATGTTCAATACTTCAGAAATTCCGAGGGGATTTTTGAGCCACAAGTTATGGATGAAGACCAAATATGTATGCAAATATAATTTGGTTCTTAAAAAGACTAACCATATATTTTTCTGTAAATCACAAAATTTCAAGACAATGGGAAGATTAAATCTCTAATGTAGAATGGCAAGATGGAGGACCCATTTAGTATTCAAAGAGTTATATATTCCCATAAAAATAGTTGCACTAAGGACATAATGAAATGTGTCCACAAACACAGAAACAGATTCTACTAACCTCCTATTTTTTCAAGTTTTAGATTCTGGTTGTTGGCATCCACAGTGAAAAATAGTGATTGGTAGGATAAGTTAAGATCTACCAGGCCTTGAATTCCATCACTTAACCTTACAGACAACTGAATTAGGACCGGCTTCTAGTTTTTGTTTGTTTGTTTGTACTGTTGATAATAATATTCAAACAGTTTGCTTCTCTAACTGTTCTATGCTAGGAACTGTGCTAAATTCACAAAAGAGATACAACTCTTTTTCCAGGCATAGTGAAAGAGAGAGAACTACAGAAATTGGGGCATGGGTAAAGCATTTTTTTCCTGTAAGACTTATGGAGAAAATAAGAACTTGAATAAGGACATAAGAACAACAGATTTATATTCAAGAGTCAGGGAAGAAAATTCATTAGAGACAAGCAAATAAGTCACATGAATCTGATAACATGCCATAAACCAGATGTTTAGAATGCTTACTTTTGGTTCACAAATTAAAACATAGCAATTATTTATCTTTTTAAATTTTTATTATCTTTATTTATTGGATAGAGACAGCCAGAAATTGAGAGAGAAGTACAGGTAATGAGCTACAGGGATAAAGAGAGAGAGAGAGAGAGAGAGAGAGAGAGAGAGAGAGAGGGAGAGAGAGAGGGGGGGGAGAGAGGGAGAGAGACAGAGAGAGATCTGCAACACAGCCTTACCATTCACACAGCTTTTCCCCTGCAGATGGGAATCAGGGGCTAAACTGATCCTTGTGCATTGTGACACGTGTGTTCAATCTGGTGACCCACCACCCGGCCCCTAATAATAAATAAACAAATGAGAGGATTGTAATTTTTTCCTGAATCATTGTGGAAAATTAATATTTTTGAAACTGGAGGTTGGAAGGTGGCACACCTGGTTAAACGCACATGTCACCACACACAAGACCCAAGTATAATATGCTACTCTGCACTTGGTGGGGGGAAGGGAGGAGCTTCACAAGAGGTAAAGCAAATACTGAAGATGTCTCTCTACCTTTCTCTTTCTTTATCTCCCTGCTTCTCTTTCCTATTCTCTTTCCTATTCTCTCTTTCCTAGAAATTATGGGGGAAAAAAGTTCTCATTAAAAATTCTGATATTCAAAGCTGTTTTTGTAAATGTATCTGTTCCATGGATATGCACTCCTTTATTAATTCTGGTTTTGTAGGGAGTTCTATAAATTGTAAGACACAAATCAAAAGGAAATTGCACATTTGAAAGATCATACAGATTCTCATTACATGAAAGACAAATGTGATGTGTCCTTCTTTGATCAGAAAGGCGCCTCTGAAGAAGTAATTCCACAGTAGACACTAAGGAAAGATTCTTTAGCATCTCTGAATTTTAGCCTAACTTTTAAAAGACTTCATGTCCCTCTGATATCTTAAAATATCGCTTGTCATTACATTTTTTTAATTTGTCATTTTATAGCTTCAAACAGCCCTAAAGAAGCATCTTTGATTAAAAAGCTGATTTTTCCCCAAGTTTTTAAGTTTATCTCTACATTCTATTTTAATATAACTGAGGGTCCCAGCTGAGTTCAATCCGATATTCTCTGTGAACATTTGTAAAATTGACAAACTGGTCGACTTTGGTGTATATTTCTTGTTGTTGATCAAAGATATTAGGGAGAATGTTTATGGTTTGGAGGGAGGACAATGGAATTATGATATGGCTTGTGATGGTCCACTATGGTGTAGATTAGTTTTGAGAACTCAGTAGAAAATATGGCAGTGCAGCTATGACAAGATGCTCATGTGGTGGTGTTATTGTGATTTAATTACCTGTCACTAATTCAAATTCTTCCCTGATTCTTGAATCTAAGTCAGCTCTTCTTCCAATGTCCTGACTCAGCTCTTAGTTGTTTTTCTCCAGTGAAAAGGTTTAGCTGATTTGTGTACTTGACAAGTTCATTGACTTGCCCCAATCAGGTGGACATTCAAAAAAAGCCAATGATTTCATTCAATCTGAAAACAAAGACTTGAGGATGAGGGACTCAAATAGAGTCCTTTCAAACGCAGTCAGGAATCAAAATGACAAGAATGTCGCTTTTCTCTGTTTTGGGGTTCTTACCACTTCATCAGCTCAGAAGATACAAACTCACACACAGAAGACATTGACCTGAGTGCAATGACTCAGACTCTATACCAAACTAAAAACACTTGCAAAGGCATACCCAAATAATATTTAATAATATTTAATCTGAAGGACCAGGGAGATATGATAATAATGATCATGGTTTGAGGCTTTGAGGTCCCTGGATGCCTCCCCTATATCATCATACACCTGAGCTGAGCATGTGCTAAAAATAAGAAATAAAATAAAAGAAAGTTTATTCAGGTAGTACATGGACTTCAGGTTGACTCAAAATTAATCACAATGGTGCTAGGATCCGGAGTCAAATAATCTATTTTAATGATATAACATAAACAAGTACAAGAGTTTTTCAGAATCTGAGACAGTAGAAATTTGATGGTTTCATACCTAACTTCATATACTTAACTGCCTTTTTTCATGAACTTGGGTACTCTGAGGATTTATATAAGTTCTTAAAAAATTGATAAAATGGCTTGGTGAAGAAACTAGAACAGGAGACACAATGGAAACTTTATTTATTAATTTGTTTTTGGAAATAAAGAATTGTCCCTAGGAAGTCTAAAATTATGTAGAACAACTAAGAGAAATTGCTTCTTAGTTCTTGTAGACATGAAAGTGATATCTAAAAGTTTTTCTTGCTAGTAAATCAATGTCTACCTAAACTATTCTCTCCACATATAGATGTGAATTTTAAGGTAACAAAAACAGTATTAAGACCTTTATTTGGGTCACTATAATAACAAACTTCATTATTACAGAAAAAAATCAAGATGAAGGAGAAACATTTTAGTAAGTTGTTAACAAACTATTCTCAGCAACTAACAAAATTTGAGTTACTAAAGCATTCACTTTTCAGTTTTTTTTTTTGACTTACTTTTCAGATGCAGTCAGTTTAAACAAGAAACATGACCTATGAAATGCTCTCCCTAGGCACTATCTTTTAATACTGACATAATTGATTTTGTCTTTTTAAAAATGAAATTTTAAAATGATGGTTCCAAAACTGTATTTAAAACTTAAAAAGGTAGGAGCTCATCTTTGTACCCTATTTCACTCTTCTTTTATTAAAGCTGTAAGTCTGACAATTAACCATTATTTTGGCTACACTTTTAGGTTATTTATACATGTTACTTTGTTGAAATAATTGGGTCAGCTTATTTTACCATGTCATATTAAAAAGGTGGTCTTGATCTTTATACTATTTTCAGAAATCAAATAATAATCACCTAGGACACATGTGTAAAAAATAAATTTGCCCTTCTAAATAAAATTCAAGTGCATTGTTAAAGAGCATACACTAAAAATTAATACTAAGATTTTTTATCATTATTAAATAATGATTGACAAGATCATAGGATAAGAGAGGTACAATTCCACACAATTCCCAGCACCAGAGTTCTGTATCCTATCCTCTCCCCTGAAAGCTTTCCTATTCTTTATCCCTCTGGGAGCATGGACCCAGGATATTTTTGGGGTGTAGAAGGTGAAAGGTCTGGCTTCTATAACTGCTTTTCCAATGAACATAGTTACTGGCAGGTTGATCCATACTCGAGCTTGTATCTATCTTTCCCTAGTGGGGCAGGACTCTGGAGAAGTAGAGTTCCAGGACACATTGTTAAAGTTGTCTTCCCAGCGAAGTCATGCTGGTTTCATGGTAGTATCTGCAACTTGGTAGCTAAAAACTCATTAAGATATAAACCAGAACAAATTGTTTGATAATCAGAAACCTAAAAGTATGAATAGAGCAGATGAGATTTGGGGGTCTCTATTTTGGAAAAAGCTAGTAGGTCTATTTTAGGTATATTCCTGTCTGAGTGTGTGTGTGTGTGTGTGTGTGTGTGTGTGTGTGTGTGTGTGTGTCTATGAATGGGGTTTATAGTTAAAGATATTTATATACTTTTCCCATATTTGGGAGCTTTTCTATTCTGTGATCCAGCTTTCTAATCCTATTTCCAACTCTGACACCATCTTCCCAAGCAGTACCTTTGACCTATCTACATGTTAGTATTTTTTTTATGTTCATGTATTTATTCTAGAAACTTGTCACTCTCTTTCATTTACTAGGAATAGAATATCACTCTCCTTTTATCCCTCTATGTGTACGTTACCTCTCTCTTTCCCTTTCTTTCTCTCTCTCAACCTAGTTCAGTGTGTGTGTGTGTGTGTGTGTGTGTGTGTGTGTGTGAGAGAGAGAGAGAGAGAGCCTATGTGTTGGGATTTTGGCAGTTTTTATTCCACCACTCCCAGTCCTCTATTTAATTCAGATGTATAAAGAGGTAAGTATGAGAGAAAAAGACAAAGGTAGAGACATCACTTCATCGGATCCTCCTGTGTCCTGTTACCTCCCATATTTTATTGAGGCATAAAGTTCAGCTGTATGCATGGCAAGGAGTGTGCCTTAGCGGTGAGCTAGCTTTCAGGCACTCTGTTGTTTTTTTTTTTTTTTTTTCAACTACTACTAACAGTATGAAAATGAGTTGTTGGTCTTGAAGGTAGCATAGCTGTAGAAAACAAGACTAGCACTGAAAAATTCAATTCTGAATTCAATTCTGATTCAATTCTGATACCACATATGTCAGAATGATGTACTGGCTCTTTCTCATTAATGAAATGTATATATATAAATATATTAAAAAAGCAGAAAGAAATTATCTAGTAAGGCAGAAGTCATCCTATCATCCTATTAGATGAGAGGGCTTATTTATTTTTTTATACAAAGAGAGATCTTTTCTGTGTCGTGTAGAAAATAATTGAAGTCTAAGCCTTAATATTTATGTATTTATTTAGTTAGTTTTATTACCTTTTTTATTGGATAGATACAGCTAAATTCAAAAGGGTAGGGGGATATAGGGAGGAAAAGAGAAAGAGAGACATCTGCAGTATTGCTTTACCACTCACAAAGCTTTTCTCCTTGCAGGTGAGAATCAGGGGCTCAAACTCAGGTCCTTGCACACTGGAACATGTGCAGTCAACCAGATGCACCTCCTCCAGGCCCTAAGTTTAAGACTTCTTTAGCTGATCTCCTGGTTCACAGTTGGCGTTACTCTCTATCGCACTCTGATTTCACAAACATCTCATAAAAACTGCAACAAAGGTGGGCGCGAGGAATCACATCATTGCAAGACTGGCCAGCTCCTCATGGGGCGCGAGCGCTTCCACACTACAATCATCATCTCTGGCATTATGCTATTCCACTGCAGAATACTGTGCCCCAGTATGGTTCCGTAGCCCCCATTCCACTTGGTCGATTCCAAATTATATTTCTCCATGAGGATCATTTCTGGAACCATCCGTTCCACGGCTGCCAGTTCTTAGCAACATCGCCCCGCCAGATATTCGTCGGGATGCGGCATCATCTAAGTTCATTTCCCATGTCTACGCTCGACCGGACTTGCCAATATACGCGGATATCTTCGCCCACCCTGTCCAACGCTTGACGTCTCATCACCCAGTCTGGTCCCCTACGCCTACACTGAACTTCTCTGTTCCAGTCTCTTGGAAACAGAGTTGGCAGTCAGCTGAGGTAAAGAACAAACACCTCATCACAGACCCCTGCAAGCGTCAACCCGGCTTTGACCTAGCACGTTATGATTGGGCCCTCCTCCATCGCTATCGAACAGGCCATGGCCGGTGTGCTGCTATGTTCCATCGCTGGGGAGCCAGAGACGACCCGAACTGCCCCTGTGGCTCCAGACAGACTATGACCCACATAGTCAACGACTGCCACCTCTCCAGATTCAAAGGAGGTCTCGAAACTTTACATCAGGCTCAACCTGACGCTGTTGACTGGCTACAGAAGAAGGGCAAACGCTAGGAGAAGAAGTTGGTCAGAACCCACCAGTCAGATTGGAAATAGACTTTGTTGGGACTGAAGCTCCTAGTTTCTAGGTAATTGTTTCCAACAGATGTTATGTTTAATACCACAATCTCTGCAAAACTTAAAAATCTATAAATAAAACAACTGTTGGTTGGTTGTTTTTTAAGATCCTGGATTTTTTTTTGAATGATTTATTATGAAGCCATAAAGTCTCAGAATATTAAATTCTAAAACAGCTTAAATTCTTCAAAATAGATAAATAAGTGAAAATAAGAACTTCCATTCTTGAACTGCTGTAGTAGTGTATTCATAGTACTCTAAAGGGATTATTTACATTTCCTACTGATAGATTTGTTTACGAGGTAAATTAGTCCAGTTGATTAAGACACAAGGTCTTTTACACCTACATGGTAGCTTGTAAGTTTTTTTTTCTCCCCAGAGATGCAAATGATGTATGTCCTGGAGAAAGAATAACCACCAAGGTTATAGTGTAATAGTCTTGTTAAACACTACTTACCTTTCTATCTATTAGCAACACCATATCTGAATTGCTCTAATTAAATAAGGGATGCTCGGTTTCATAATGGACTTTGAGCCAAATTGACCAAACTATTTATTTCTTCCATAATGAGCCAAGACAATCTTTCAAATGTGTTTAGAATAAAATGACAGGCATGAGTTTAACATATTTGAAAACTCTACTACAAAAGGGATTAAATAACTGTAGTTTATATTGAGGGATATTGATGATTTTAGTGTAAATGGAAGAGTATAAACCTCCCAGCAATATCTCTAATGTAACAGCTAGACGGAAACTAGCAAAATAAATGGTGAGGACCAAGATGCTCAAACTCTTATGTAATAATAACAAAATGTTTGTGGCAACCTGGCGAGTTTTTACACCAGTACAATGACTACGTTTCAGTTAGAACAGTAAGCCTTGTGGCATTTCCACATCGCTATTTCCAGCAACTTCCTGCAGTTCAAATGTCTCCCTAAAAATCAAAGCACAACTGGGAGAAATTGAGTTGCCTGTTAGCAACAGGCAGGCACAGATAAAGGTGATTCAACAGATGTATGATTATTCTGGCCATCAGAATCGCATCTTTAAAACATATAATTTAGTGAGAAATCTCAGGAAGTGACACAATTTAAAGCACAGGACTTGCAAGTGTAAGGCCCCTAGTTCAAAGCCCAGCATAGCTATCAGCTTACACTTGGATGATACTCAGATTCCTTCTCTCTCTCATTAATCAATACGTATTTAAATATATTACTGTGTTGATCTTATATAGTTTACTCTGTATTATGATTTCATTAAATAAATATTTGGTTTCTTTAACCAATAATATATATTTAGCCTATAGTTAGAATACAATTATTTTGAACAACATCCTCATGAATAACTAAATAATGATTTAGACTATAATCACAGTTATCCTTGTTTCTAACATACATATATATATATACATGTATATATATAATATATTGAGGAAACATAGTTTATATTCTTTGAGTGTCATTCATATTCAGAAAAATTCATGATTGTACAAATGACACAAACAGATTTGATATTTCAATAACATTGAGCATGATAACGTTAGGTGTAAATAATATTAATATGTACAAAAAGTAATACATAAAGAGAGAGAAATAAAGGAAGTACTAGATTCTCTTTATATGTCAATGGTCATTCTATCAAAGCGTCTGAATATTTCACTTAATTTTTTTAATGTTTTATTTATAAAAAGGAAAAATTAACAAAATCATAGGATAAGAGGAGCACAACGTCACATAATTCCCACCACCAGAACTCCATACCCCATCCCCTCCCCTGATAGCTTTTCTATTCTTTAACCCTCTGGGAGTATGGACTACAGGTCCTTTGAAATAAAACTAAAATATGCCTACTAGCTATCTACAACATGCAGGACCCCCCAACATTTCATCTGCGCTATTCCAGCCTTTAGGTCCATGATTGTTCAACAATTTGGTTTTGTATGTTAACTCTCTTCACTTATTTTTTTTTAAGTGTTTCCTTCCTTCCTTCCTTCCTTCTTCCCTTCCTTCCTTCCTTCTTTCTTTTCTTCTCCCTTTGTTTCTCCCTTTTTCTTCCCTTGCTTTTCTTCCTCTCACTCTTTATTTATTTAATCTTTTTATTGGTTGGATAGAGACAGAAATTGAGAAGGAAAAGGGTGATAAAGAGGGAGACAGAGAGACACCTGACCCCAGTCTCTCACTATTTCTTTCTATCTTTCTTTGGCTAGAGACAGAAATCAAATGGGAAGTGGAGGAGATAGAGGGGGAAAGAGGAAGAGAGTCACTTGCAGCCCTACTTGAACATTTATAAAGCTTTACCCCTTGCTTGTGGGGACAAGGACTGGAACCCGGGTCCTTGACATTGTAACTTGGGTATTCTAGTAGATACGCCACCATCGACCATAATACTTCACTTTCAATATCTTCAGATCAGATTTACCCTTCTTGAATGTGA
The DNA here is from genome assembly GCF_950295315.1 of Erinaceus europaeus. NCBI lineage: Eukaryota > Metazoa > Chordata > Mammalia > Eulipotyphla > Erinaceidae > Erinaceus > Erinaceus europaeus. The sequence continues at coordinate 133,158,291 of NC_080166.1, read as the reverse complement.
GGGTGAACTGGCTGTGACATCTGTCACCCTGTTGACCGCCAGGGTTGATTCAGCTGATCTGGCTGGCTAGGCGGGTGTCCCGTTCCTCCCCTTCCATGTGCGTCCCTCCCTGTGTACTTGGTTGGAGAGCATGGCCTTCCTTGAACAGAGAAAGACAGGTCTTCAGTCCAGGGTATAGGAGTGGCTTCGCTCTCCTGCTAGAACCTCCAGACAAGCTCAGATTTACCCTTCTTGTTTCTATCTTTAATATTTATAGCTTTTTAAATTACTTGTATAACAATACATCATTTTGATAGTTTATGGATGCCTACAAATCTCAGGAATTCTACATTTTTCTCTTCCTAATGTTTTGTACTCGGGTTTATAAATTCATTGCAGAATGGGGGGGTAATTTTGAATGGTAGATTTACATTGTGGATGATATTGCATATTTATTTCAATACCATTTATTTTAAAATGCTATAATTTTAATCCCCTCTAAAAACAATACTAAACAACAACTGTGAGCTGCGTACGGAAATACGTAGTTTGAACTGTGGGGTTGGAGAGGGGCCCCAAATATTGAGAGCAGTTGTTGCCCCAAAGCCAATTGTCCTTGTTCCGTGTGGATGTTTCCATCTGTGCCCACCCTGTGATAACTATAAAAAGGTGGGATGAGAAGTGATCGGGGTTGCAGAATATCCCTTGCTTGGAAGGGTGTTGGCGGCCCAAGTTTAAGCTTGATAATAAAGAATCTTGATATTTCATGTGATTCTGGTCTTTTTGCGTGAGATCAGGACTTGAACTTTTGGGCATAACAGAACTAAGGGTTGTGGCATACACACCGTTTTCAGTTCTACTTCCTCGCATGCCTTTTAATCTAAGTTTCTCTGAAACAGGCAGCAAGAACCTTAAAAGAGAGTATTAGGTGTAATCACTGCAGGAGGGTGTGTGCATAATGGGAAGTTTATATTTTCAAACAACAAACAGGATTAGAAAATACCAGTTACCAAAGGTTTATTTCTTACTTTTCTTTGTGGAGTAAAAGTTTATTTCTCCTATGAAGTGTAAAGCTGTGGAAACTTCGGATGATTATTCAATTTTTAATCATGAAATTGAAGACATTTGTAAAGAGGGAAGTTTGCAGAATTGAAATAATTTCCCTAAGGAACAACATCCTGGTCTTATTAAAGTTAACTGTATATATATATATATATATATATATATATATTGCCAATTTTTTTTTTTTAGATTTGGTAAAAGTAAGTTCTTTTTTTTTTTCTTTTTTCTCCCTTTGTCATCAGGATTATCCTTGGAGTTCAGTGTCTGCACTACTCCATCACACCTGGTAGCCATTTTTGGTTTTTGTTGTTGTTTTGGATAGTGGTTAGAGACACAAAGTGAAATAGAAAGACAGAGAGAGAGAAAAAGAGAGAGAGAGAGAAGAGAAGGAGAGAGACTGAGGAGACAGGACATCGCCATATCACTGCATGTGAAGATTCCTCTTTCCGGTTCATCTGTGTGGTGGCCCAGGGCCTAAATTCCAGGTCTTTAAATCAAGTCTTTGAACATGGTGACTTCTGAGCTTTCTATAGAGTGAGTCACCAGCTGACCTCAGTCTAGTCTTTTTCTAATTATAGAGGTTCCTTTTGTCATAATGATATCACTAGAAAAAAAAATGTCTCTGTACATGTAACAGGCAACAGGAATACTTTCTATAAAATGAAAACAGAATACAGATAAGCAAAAGCAAGACCTTATGTTCATAACCCCATGCATTGGGAACATTTGAGCGCACTATGATATAAACATTTCTATTCCAGAGCTGAGGAGCTAGCATAATGGCTATGCAAATATTTTCAGGCCTGAGGCTCTGAGTTGCCAGCTTCAATCACAAGCATCACCGGAGCTGAGCAGTATTGTGGTCTCTCTCTATTACTAAAATAAACACAGTATTTTAAAAATGGAATCTATTGAGCCCGGGCTCCCCACCTGCAGGGGAGTTGCTTCACAGGCGGTGAAGCAGGTCTGCAGGTGTCTATCTTTCTCTCCTCCTCTCTGTCCTCCCCTCCTCTCTCCGTTTCTCTCTGTCTTATCCAACAACGACAACAACAATAATAACTACAACAATAAAACAGCAAGGGTAACAAAGGGAATAAATAAATAAAATAAATATAAAAAATGGAATCTATATTCTTCTTTTTATTTATTTATTTTTATTTATCTGTTTATTTTACCAGATCACTGGTCAGCTCTGGTTTATGGTGGTGCAGGGGATTGAACCTGGAACTTCAGAGCCTTAGGCATGAGAGTCTGTTTGCATAACCATTATGCTATCGACCCACACACTCTTATTATTTTTTAATTGGAGCACTGATAAATCACTGATTTTTTTCAAAAAATATATTTATTTAATAATTATTTATTTATTATTTATTTATTTTCCCTTTTGTTGCCCTTGTTGTCCTATTGTTGTTGTTGTTACTGATGTCATTGTTGTTGGATAGGACAGAGAGAAATGGAGAGAGGAAGGGAAGACAGAGAGGAGGAGAGAAAGACAGACACCTGCAGACTTGCTTCACCACTTGTAAAGCAACTCCCCTGTAGATGGGGAGCCGGGGGCTTGAACTGGGATCCTTGCGCTTTGCACCACCTGCGCTTAACGCACTGCACTACAGCCCAACTCCTGATAAATCACTGCTTATGGTGGTACTGGTCACTGAACCTGGGATCTTGCAGCATCAGCCATGAGTCTTTAGCATAACCATTATTCTATGTCCTTAGTGCTGTTCATTTGTTTTGATTATTATTATTTTTAGATGTATTTCTCTATTTATTTATGAGACAGAGAACCAAAACGACATTCCTTCACAAGGGATATTGGAAGTCAAATCAAGACCCCATGCATGACAGTCTAAGACTTTCTCTAATATACCACCTCCCAGGCCACCTCTATTGCTTTTTACAACACAGCATTTTATAATTAAATGAGAGGATGTGTGTGTGTGTGTGTGTGTGTGTGTGTGTGTGTGTGTGTGTGTGTGTGTGTGTGTGTGTGTTGAAAGACAAGACTGATTCTAAAACCTTTTCTTTCTTAGGTATCATCTTGTTTTTCCCAGGGCATGTTTACGAGGCTCTGGATGTCAGGCACAAACATATCTAAAAATTTCTGCATCTCAAGTGAATTCAATGACAAAGAAAATGGCTTCCACTGCATGAGTCATGTTCATTCATAATGAATGAAAATGGGGCCAGTTCTAGTCACTGAGTCTAAGCCTTTAATGTTACATTTAATACATGGCAGGGATTAATTTTTCTCTACAGAAGTGTGATGCTAAACATTGACCATTTAAAACTTAATAGGATGCTGAATGGAAAAGATTCATAAATCAAGTGCATTAACATTGCAAATGCCTTTGTATGTTGCAGGTTGCCACCCTAGGACCGATTTTATCTGACTCCATGGTCCCATTATGCTGGCTACTGCTCTAAATTTAGCTCATTGAATGCCTGATGAAATGCCATGGACTGCAAGTCCATTATCAGCACATCAACTCTGGCATCTGCAGTTTGCAAGTTTAGACAGTTATTCTTTGAAAGAACTCTTAATATGCGCTAACATTTGAGAAAATGTGAACTTTTCCACCCAGAACAAGGCTCTTCTAGTCGAAACAGGTGGATTTCCTCTTTTAATTTAAAGATAAGAACAAACTCAAAACAAAAAAGCTGTATCATTAACAACAATTTTTATGCATTTATTATTATCTGAGGGAATCTGCTTTGTAAAATTAAACACAAAAGTATCCAGTGTTATTTAAAGAAATCAAATAGTAATAATAGTAATAGGTTTCTCTACGAAACATTTAGATTAAACCAAAGACATATATATATATATATATATATATATATATATATATATGATACTAACACTCACTGCAGATTTAGTGCAACTATATACAGTGACTTAGTTATTCCTTACTTTCTTAAGTAATTTTCCTTTTTTATGTACATTTGAGGAGATTCACTTCATTTTATACTATCATTACAATTTTATTTATATTATTATTTTATTACTATCATTATAGTATTGTATACTATCATCATTTATTTACTTATGAGATAGAAATAGAGAGAGAAGGGAGTGATAGGGACAGGGAGAGGCAGAGAAAGATACCTGCAGCACTGCTTCACCACTCACAAAGCTTTCCTCCTGCAGGTGGGACCTGTGAGCTGAGCTTGAACTCTGGTCTTTGCACATTGTCAAGTGTGCTCAAGCAAGTGTGCCACCACCCAGCCCCAGAGGAGACTAAATTTCAGGATTGTTAATATGCAAGTAGTTTCAGATTCAAAGCAGACTCAGGTGGAGTTTACAACAAACTAGCTTCCAAAGCGTATGTTATCCAAAATATAGTTCACTTGGATAGAGAGTAAATCTGATTTAACATGTGTGAAGCCCAGGTTTGAGCTTAGTTCTATTGTACTAAGGGAATTTTTTTTGATATTCTTTTTTGTTTGTTTTTGTTTTTCTCACTACTTCTGTCTCTCTGTTTCCATCTGGGGGAAAAAAAAAGTTACCAGTGACTCTTCTTGTCAGACTTGATGGAAACTCAAGTTCATTATTTTTTCATAATTTTAGTTACTAACAAAAATTTAAAAAACTGTGACAAAATGGTAAATTAAAATAAATTGATCTGACAGCTAAATTAAGATGTCAAGTGTCGTAAGTTGTCTCAGGTAAGACAACAGGTTTGGCAGAGTTGCTTAGATCACGGACTACTCTGGATGCCATCTGGTGACTTCCACTATAGTACCACAGGTTACTCTGGAAAATACTTTCTTATGCTAAGAGGAGAAAGATGTGAAACAGACACAAATTTTGACCCATTGCCTTTCCTCAGCTTTTTTTTTTTTTCCTATGTGAGGTCGTTCACCAGGGAAAATCAGTTCTTCACATAAGTTAAAAACATTCAAAATACTGACAGGAATTCAACCACCCTATAATGTAGCCGAGCTTTGTTTTCAGTGTGAGTTCCATTTTCAATTACAGCAGTTCTTAAGCTTGCACAACTAATTACAATTCAATTGCAGTTTCCGTCTTTCCATTCCAATTCTTTGGCATTGGGACCATGTGTTTGCTTAGATAGAAATGTTTGGAATGCATGCTCAAAGTTCCCCTTCGACATTTTCCTGTAGAATAAACTTGGGTGATGTGACAGCCTTTGCCCTCAGGCTGCAATTTTTTCTTATCCTTCTCTTGCATATTAAGTGGTTTTTTTTCTTTTTTCTTTTCTTTTCTTTTTCTTTCCTTAGGACATTCTGGCAAACCAGGTCTGGACATATTTAAGGATGGCAACATTTTTCCAACCTAGGCATCACAAATGGGCTATCCTCTCACTCCTCTTCCCTGGGAGAGTTTGGAACACACACACACACACACACACACACACACACACACACACACACACTCAGGCTTGCAAATCCCCCCCCTCAGGCTTGCAAATCCCCCCTTGGTCTGTAGCCCTCAAAGTCCCCTCCTCTCTTACTATCCCACAGCCAGCTTTGACTATAATTTTTAATTTTCTGGCTCAATCTCCATTACCCAATCTTCTGACGCTCAGGGGTCTCTATCCCAGGGGTCCAAATGTTCACAGCTTGGCCCCTTCTGCAGGAGTGAATAAAAGAGGACCTCAAAAAGGCAGGAAGACAGGGATCAGACTATCTCCCATGGCCTTAGATGGGAAGAGTAGCTCTAGACAATGATGGATACTGTGAATCTAACTTAATTCTGATAGTTAACATTCTAAAAATAAATCTGCAAACAGAAGGATAACACCAGGGACTCATCTCCACCCACTCAGGATAGTTTTACCATTTTCTACAATAGAGAGTAGTTAACAATTATCAACCCTTTATTCTAGGACTTAATCTTGGAGGCCAGAAGAATTGTGGGAGGTGGGTGACTGCCCCAGTTCCAGCTACTGGCTTTCCTGTTGTGCCCTACCAATTTCGAGTTTGTTCTCCACTTTTCTTGTAAGAGAAGGATAAAGTGGGGGGTGGGGGCGGGCAGTGGGGCATCTGGTTAAGCACATACATTGCAGTGTGCAAGGACCCAGATTCAAGCCTCTGGTCCCCACCTGCAGGGGAATAGCTTCCCAATAGGTAAAGCAGGGCTGCAAGTGTCTCTCTGTCTCTCTCCCTCTGTATTTCTCTCTGTCTCTATTCATACAAATCCTGAAACGTTTAGAGATCATGAAAACAATATGTTAAACAGTCAACTGAGTTCACTATTTAGAAGCCCTAATGAAGCAGAAGAAGTAACTACATCTATGGTTCACAAGGGAAAAAATCTGAAAATAAAGTTTGAGCTGCATGCTCTTGGCAAAAGTTCACTTCTAAAGTAAGGAAGACATTTCAGAAACAGAGCAAAGGGTTGAGTGGACTCATCAGGGCAGAAGGGAGTCCATTGTACTCAGAGACAACAGGGCATGATAATTGAATAAGGAAAGTTACAGTATAAGGCATGTCAAAGCTTGGACTGCCCCCCCAGGCACATGCATGAATATTTCTACCTGAATCAAAATCCCACTTTTCTTCTCCTCCCTCTTCCTGCCTTCTTCTCCTTTCTATGTTCTTCCTCTTTCAACATTTGCACTTTACTTTTCCTGTTCCCTATTAAACACACATAAAAAGATAAATTATACAAAGATGAGGTCATCAAGGCGAACATAAATCCAACCCCTAGAGAGTGCTTAATAAAAATGCCCCTTGCAAAAGAAATGAAGAAGTGACAAAGTCTTCTTGGAGGACAAATGATACAGCTCTTATGTAATGTTTAATCCTCTTGGGAATACATGGGCTTGATAAACAGTCACTATTTTGTAATGGAATCTGCTAGTGCATAGCTTTCAAATTCTATCCTAAGATAATATATACTATGCCAATAAGCCAAGCAAACAGTAAACAGTGATTAACTCTGCAAAGTCCTAATAGTGATCTTTCTCTCTCCCCCAGGTATTATGCATGCCTGGTGTCTTAACATTACTGTTAAAAACAGAAAGGACAAACACAACATTTATTTGACTTCTTCTCAGGCCCAAATTTGAGAAGATTTGTAAATGGGTTTTCCAAATCCCTGCCCTTGCTGCTACTCAAAAGATAATAAATCAGAGCTTTTCAACTTCTTTGAAAGTAAATTGGTCATGGAACTAGCCAATGTTTCTTCATACCTCTGATTTTTCTCTTTTAAAGATAGAATAGAAACAGAGTGAACGAAACCATAGCATAAAAAACTTCAGTCCATACAATAGGGCCTGGTCTTGAACATTCCAAAGCAACATATTACTCAAATAAACTATATTATTCCACCAGCCTTATAACCCTTATTTTGTCCATCCATCATGCTTTAAGTAAACTCAGACTATAGCTAGGTATTGCATACAGTCTATCTGCCATCTGGCCAGAAATAATGAGAGCTACAGAGCCATTTCCTTCCTTCCTTCCTTCCTTCCTTCCTTCCTTCCTTCCTTCCTTTCTTTTTTTTTTTTTTTTTGTCTTATGTCACTTGGGTCTGGTGCCTGCACTACAAATCCACTGCTCCTGGAGTCATTTTCTCCTATTTTTATTTTTTTTTAAATTAGATAGAACAGAGAGAAATAGAGAGAGATGGGGGAGATAGAGAAGGGAGAGACTTGCTTCACCATTTGTGAAACAACCCTCCCTGCAGGTGGGGACCTGGGAGTTTGAACCAGGATCCTTGTGCAGGTCCTTGCATGGGAACCATTTTCCTGTTCAGGCTTGATATCACTTCCTCCCCATGGTGTCTTTTTCCAACTCTGATTTTATAAACCACTGTTCCCAATTCTTCCAAGTTCTGTCAGAATATGACAAGGCTAGCAATGATGAAATGTCCCTTTCAGAAAAATTGTGTCATCATTTTTCCTTTGATCTCTGAATTTTTTTTTCCATCAGGATTCATTCATGTCTACTTAGACTGTCACTCATATGTTCCTGTGGAGGTGTTTGCACAGAAATGTGATATCAGTAGACCAACAAATACCTTTAAATACTAAGAAATTATTTAAAAAGCACAGAAGAGAAGGAAAGGTATTTGTTTCCCAATTATTCTTAAGTAGGCATTAACTTGAATTTATAGAAATAATTATTTCCATTAAATTTACCCCCATAAGTAAGTGTTCCAAATAGTATGTGTAAATAATGAGGCATAATAATCCAAATAGGGAGTTGGGTGGTAGTGCAGTGGGTTAGATGTAGGTGGCACAAAGTGCAAGGATCAGCTTAAGGATCCCGGTTTGAGCCCCCGGCTCCCCACCTGCAGGGGAGTCGCTTCACAGGCGGTGAAGCAGGTCTGCAGGTGTCTACCTTTCTCTCCCCCTCTCTGTCTTCCCCTCCTCGCTCCATTTCTCTCTGTCCTATCCAACAACGACGACAACAACAATAACTACAACAATAAAACAACAAGGACAAAATAAGGGAATAAATAAATACATATAAAAAACAAACAAAAAAATCCAAATAAAACCAGATACTTAGGGCCAGAGAGATAGCTCATTAGAGGGTATGTATCTTGCTTGGAGAGCAGACTGGATTGAAATCTTCTCTCCACATGGAAAAGCCAGAGTATCAGTAGCAGCTCTGGTGCTCTGTTGTTTGTCCTTGGCTATTTCTGTCATTTCCTGTCTATCTGAATGGGGGCAGGGGAAGACTTCTCAAGAGGAGAGAAATCATGCATATATAAGGACTCAACTTGTCTAAGTAAATACATGAGCAAAAAGTACATGAATAAAATGACATGCTTTAGAAAGGGTATACAAATATATATATATATGTGTGTGTGTGTGTGTGTGTGTGTGTGTGTGTGTATGTGCACATATATATTCCAAATATGATTTCCACAGATGGAAATCACGGCACAGTGCTGCCATCAGCCTTGGCCACAGAGTGTGCAGTGATATGTGCAGGCACATGTTGGATTGTGGGTGGATCCAGGCTTTGCTGGTGTGCAAAGCATTGTGGGTGGACTGAATATGCTTCACCTGGTCTGATGCATCTTGACTGAGGAGCGCCAGGTATCTGCCATGGCTACTTCTCCCAGTAACTGAACACGTGTGATTCTAGTAGCTGGTAAAATTTTAGACCCCTCTATAACCATGAGCAACCTTTACCAGAGCTGATAATTGTTTATCTTATGGGACTAAACTTTTGATAACTACACTCGGATTTTTTTTGTTTGTTGGTTTCTTTGTTTTTCTTTTTTATATTTTTTTTAAATTTTGTTTAAAAAGGAGACATCACAGAGTTGGGCTATAGCGCAGTGGGTTAAGTGCAGGTGGCGCAAAGCGCAAGGACCTGCATGAAGATTCCGGTTCAAGCCCCCTGCTCCCCACCTGCAGGGGAGTCGCTTCACAGGCAGTGAAGCAGGTCTGAAGGTGTCTTTCTTTCTCTACCCCTCTCTGTCTCCCCTCTTCTCTCCATTTCTCTCTGTCTTAGCTAAAAAAAATAAAAAGAAGTCATTAAGAAAACCATAGGATAAGAGAGGCACAACTCCACACAATTCCCACCACCAGATCTCCTTATCCCATTCCCTACCCTGATAGCTTTCCCATTCTCTATCCCTCTGGGAATATGGACCCAGGGCCATTGTGAAGTGCAGAAGTTGGAAGGTCTGGCTTCTGTAATTGCTTCCCCACTGACCATGGACATTGACAGGTTGATCCATACTCTCAGCCTCTCTCTCTTTCCCTTGTAGGGTGGGGCTCTCGGGAAGTGGAGCAAAAGGACACATAGGTGGGGTCGTCTGTCCAGGGAAGTCTGGTTGGCATCATGCTGGCATCTGGTACCTGGTGGCTGAAAAGAGAGTTAACATACAAAGCCAAACAAATTATTGAACAATCATGGACCTAAAGGCTTGAATAGTGTAGATGAAGTGTTGGGTGGTCCTCCATTTTGTAAATGGCCAGTAGGCATATTTTAGTTATATTTCAAAGAGCCTATAACTATACTAGTTTTTTTTTTCTCTGAAACTAAATATGATTTGCAGGTGGATCCAAGTTATTGTCTGTGGAGATGATGTCATGGTTGGAAAAGGGACAGAAAGCTGGATCAGAGAAGAGAGTAGCTCCCTAATATGGGGAAACAAATATTGATGACTATAAACCCCATTGATCCGATGTGATCTGGGGCCCATATTCAGTTTAGGAACCTATGTGAGCTCTGCATCCATGTAGATCTGAGCTCACATTCTGTGGTCATGAGTAGGAACATTCCAAGCTGCCCCAATATCGATCCATCTTCCTCAGGTGTAGCACAGAGTATGTTGTCCATCCTCCAAAGGGAGGATGGGACATTTTCTACTGTTGTTGATCCAAGTTGAGGGCAAGGTCCTATGGGGGCCCCACAAAGGGGTCTTTTTTGTTGTTCCTGATAGAGATGACCTATAACAATGGATGGACCTAGCGTACTCTTAACCCTTGACGATGATTGCTTATTTTGCCTTTTACCTGTTTCACCCTAATAAACTTTGTATTGTTTAAACTAGTTCCCAGCTCTTAGCTGTGAATCCCTTTTCGTTCAACAGCTCCCTACAAATCCCTTTTTAAGTTAAATTACAACACTAATATACAAACATTTTGACCATATTTAACTCAACAGAAGTGTTAGAAAGTATAGCTTCCTCTAAAGCCTGATTTTGTGGCATACTCAAAACTTCACAAGCTTATCATATGTTGCATGCACTTTATTACTTTAGAAAAGTGCATAATATATGATTTTAGCCTATGTGGAAGGCATGTTTCTTTTGAAAATCTGTGTTATGAATAGTTTGTTACAGAATTGTAAGATTACAATATATATAGTTCCACACAAGTCCCACCACCAAAGTTCCGTATCCCCTCCAGCGCACAGAGATAACCACCATAGTCCTCATGACTGATACAGAAAGACAGGATTCTGAGAATATACCTTTGAGATATCAGAACTCTCCCTGCTTTATTTAAACATTTAAATCATCAGTCAATTTAACAGATGTATAGATTTGACAATAAATGAATATGTGATTCTTATTGGATTATAAAATCTTATGTATTAGTACCCATTCAATGCTATTTAATGCTTTTTAGACACTAAGTAAATGATAATTGAAATAATCTTTATGAGCTTTTATTATCATCTTAGAAAGTACCATAAGACTATCACTCATTGGAGACATACTTTAGTATGAGTAGGATTTTGGTTAACTGAGGATGAAAAAAAGCAATTTAAATGAATGGAGAGGCATCTGCTAGAAAAGTATTTACTATGAAGTAAATCCAGAGAAACTAAATAGATTTACCCTGGAACATTATACAAATGAGAATGAGAACTATATTTTGTTTCTTCTTATCTTTCTTTCTTCCTTTTTTTTTACTTTTCTCTTTAGCAGATGAAATAAACTAAGAATGCAGCTGGTTTAGAGAAGAGATTAAGAGGTTTTCTGTGGAAAGGTCATTTCTTCCTCTGAGACTAGATGGAATATGCAAAGTATAAATAAGGATCCTGGGAATTATGTGAACTGCAGGAAGTTGGGGGATTTCACGTTTGATAACCATCAGGTCTAGTCCTGTAAATAACAAATAATTATAATAAATATGAACATGGTTGGATAACTTTAGACTATTGATAGAGGAGCATAAGACTAAACTTGTAAATGAGCATTTTTTTAAGGATATAAAAGAATCAATAAGAGCTATTTAAATTGCAGCGTTATTATTTTAAGGACATTAAACCATTATATTCAGCAGGGAATTCTACCTCATAGTACCCTTCCCTACATCACTGAGACCTCATATGATGATCCCAAACTAAAAACCCTCAGCTTTGAATGTCTACACTCAATTAAGAATAACCATGAATATTTATTTTGCAATCTGAAAACTCAACAAATCAATTTTCTCTAGCTAAACCTTTGGCTTGTAAGCTTTCATGAGTCCTTTTTAAAGCTTTATTTTCAATAAAGGTTGTTCTTTGTTGTCCTAAGGAGGACTTAAAATTCCTTTTAAAAAATAACAATCTCATTCTGTCTGTTACATCCGGAAAGATAGGTCATAGAAGGTTTTTCTTTGCTTTTTGTCTTAACTTCAAAATGTGTTATTTATAATTTTTTCAAGAAATGGTAGCAGAATTTTCCATTTGCAAAAGTTTGCAATAGCCATTTCTATCCCCAATGTATTTGTATTTCCCCTTTTCTCCATAACCAGCAATATAAAGCATCGTATCAAGAGATACAGGAGCCAATAGCCAAATGTGAAGAATCTGAAAATATTATACTAATAAACTTGTGAGAAATAAATCAGACCCAAAAATCACTCTCATGTATATACATCTTTTATCTGCAAAATAGTTCCATAAATGTAGTATAGTCTCAAAAATTTAAAATTCTAAAGAAAATATAACCATACATAATGCCACTTTCTAAGAGTAAGTTATATTTCATTTACATTTTAAATCCTTCATATAGATTATAATAAGTTGTCCATTTCATGAAAAGAAAGATCAGAAAAAGGAAATGAATGTCAATTATATGGAAGTAGTTAAAGATAATTTTTATTTTCAATTCCTGTTTTTATCAAATAAATCTGCTTTGCTTGAGAATAAAAATATATTAAGTGGGTGAGGGAAATAGCATCATATTTATGCAAAAGACTCTCATGCCTGAGGCCCTAAAGTTGTATGTTCAATCCCTCACAATATCATAAGCCAAAGCAGATTTTTGGTGCTACGGGAAATTAATAATAATAGTATCTATTATTTTTATATAGTAATGATTTACTGAATATAGCAATAATAGTAACAATAATTATTATGAAGTAATAATTTACACATATATCTTGCTAGAAAATAATGATTATGAGATAAACAGGAAATAGTATGTATCAAGCTGAAATGACTGTCTTTACATTTCTTGTAAATAAATTTTAATCTTTGAAAATAGTTCTAAATAGGGACAGCTTATTAAACTCTTTTGTGACATCCTTTTTAAGGAGTGAGATATGTATCCTATAACATCTCTTACATGTTTCTGAATGATCATTCACTTCTATGAAATATTCAATTTAGCTAAATATTTAGGCCTGGGAATGTACCTACTTCTCCATCACAATCATCATTAATTATGTTCAATGACATCAGTATACTTTCATTCTGCAATTGAAAAGGGGACAGTAAAACAAAATATTGCTACAGAACAAGACCACAAAATACTACCTTATAATCGTCTTTTGCACGATAAGGAGATATTAGAGAACTTAGATTCTATCCGACCATCGCAACAGTCAAGATAAAACTCCATTGATCTGAAGTTTCAACCAATGCCTCTAGTTTCCTTTATATTCTTAAGAGACATTGATCCTTGAACCAATCCATAAAGTGAACAATAAGAACATTTTCAATGTATATTAAGTCAATCTAGCATTGGTGTGTATTCCTATCCTTTTTGAATCCCTTTGTCATTGATATCCCAGGATCAATACCATAAATTATTTCTGCCCTCCATGATATTTTTATTATTGCAGGAGCTATCATGACAACCTCTGTGAAGATTATGAAAGGAGTTCCTCATGTGTCCTTTGCATGGTTACTCCCTTTTTGGTTTTCCCTTCTCAAAGAACCCAACAGACAATACAAAGATGGAGAAATGGTCATGGCATAAGATACGTTTCAGTGGGAAGAAATATGCTGAAAAATATGTGGGAAGGGATGCGTCCTGGAACAATATAACAAAATTAGCAAGTGTCTTTGGGAAATGTAGTTGAGCTCTGACAGGAAAGCAAACAGATTTTTACAGAACACTTCGGTTCTGTGGTATGTACTTTCTCCACGTTAGGGTATATGTGTAAAATCTAGAGTCTACCATTCAAAGTAAAACTCTTGTCAATGTTATTTCATGTAAGTAAAGGCATTTTGATTACAACACAATCTTAGCCCTTACTATAAGTTGTTAATCATGAATACATTTGACCTGCACAAAAATGTTACTGAGTTAACCTGACTTTGTTCCATTTGACATGGAACAATAAAAATCTCATAATGAAAGACACCAGCACTTAGAAATATCTAAATTGGATTTGGTTCCGAAACAACAAATCATTTGTACCAAAGATAGAGAGCAGTCCAGTGCCAAGTGCTTAGATGTGGTTGGGAGGATTCAAATTGAAGGTCTGAGCCTTAACAGTAGTCTACTTGCTCTCAATTAAATACTCTGTTACATCTGCTGGAGAAGAGTTATTTCTAAGCTGGAACAAGAGTTGACATAAAAAAGATCACTGGACACAGGTAAGTAGAAATTCAACTTGACCCGATAAGCAACAGATGAAAATCAAAACAAGTGAAATTTTCATTAGAGCCCAGGAACAAGCTATCTGAGTTTCCTTTGTATGGAAGTCGAGTATTTTTCTTTTCATAAGAAAGTAGACTGTTTTTCATCAACAGCAATTAAACAAGCTCAGTCTTACAATATGCTCCCCGTGCAAATGGAGAAGACAGTGAGTTAGTGATAGGTTGTGTTTAGCCTGGTACAGAACTCATTTGTCAAAACCACTAGTGAGTTAGGGACTCTAAAGAATTCTCTGCCATATTTGTGACCTCTTTCTTGCTTTGTAAGAAAGATTCCAAGTTCATTTTTCTTTTTTTAAAGATTTTATTTATTTATCTAATAATTAGAAGGATAGGAGGGGAGAGAGAAAGAAATAGATATCTCTGCGGTACATGTGCTGCTGGGGATTGAACTCGGGACCTCACTGCACTAACCCCATACCACACCCAAATTCATTTTTCTACTTCTGATATTTTTGTGCTTTTGAAAACTCATTCTGTGTTTTGAATTTATTCTCTAGCACTTTAAATTTAGTTTTGTGTTTGACTTGTAGCTTAATTTCTTTTCTTTCTTTCTTTCTTTTTTTTCTTTTTTTGCCTCCAGGGTTTTCACTGAGGCTTGGTGCCAGCACTACAAATCCACAAATACACTGACTCTGGAGGCTATTTTTCTCATTTTGTTGCCTTTGTTGTTGCCCTTATTGTGATTATTATTGTTATTGTTGTTATAGCTGTTGTTGTTGGATAGAACAGGGAGAAATCGAGAGAGAAGGAGAAGACACAGAGGAGGAGAGAGAGATAGACACCAGCAGACCTGCTTCACCTCTTGTGAAGCAACCCCCAAGGCAGGTGGGGAGCGGGGAGCTCGAACACTGATTCTTACACCAGTCCTTGCGCTTTGCGCCATGTGCCTTTAACTTGCATAACTACTTCCCAGCCCCCCTTGCGGATTAATTTCTTTTCTTAGTTCTGTCGAAATTTATAGACTGGGAGATTGGGTGTTTGTTGTAGCAAATGTTATACATTTCTACAGAGTGTAGGTGAATCAGACATAGAAAAAAAAAGTATTGGATCCCAGCTACCTTCTTATATGTCAGGATCTTTTGTAGAAAGGCCAAGACTGGGATCTAAGAACTGGAATGCTGGGGTCAGATAGGAAAAAAATCATAACTTCAAGCTGATGGGTTTGGATTTTGTCCAGTAATGAGCCAACAGGGGAGTGTTAGGATAAAATTAATTTAAAACAGCAACCTTGGTGACAGGTAAGTGATAAATCAGGAAGGAATAAGACAGAAATAGAAAAATAGCGGTGTCTTTCAAGTAATGAATTCTGACATATTGAGATAAGAATAAGAATAATAAAAATCACCAGGGAAAAGAGGAAGGAGTGGACTAAACACATTTTGAGGAAGACTTGACTTGCTGTGCTAAGTGACATCATTAAAGGGAAAGGCAAAAACTAAAACTCAGTGACAGTGGTGGTGGTGGTGGTTGTGGTGGGAAGGCATTCTTGTGGAGATATCCAGACAGAAAATATATTGGTAGTAATTTGGAAAAATAAAGTTAGAAAGGAAGCATTATGTTTAAGACAGTTAGAATTATCAGTCTATCCTAAGGGATTTTCTCTCTCTCTCTCTCTCTCTCTCTCTCTCTCTCTCTCTCTTTCTCTCTGTCTCTTTTATTTTCCATTTCATTGGGAGGAGGTTAGTGGTTTATAGAAAGTTGTTTATACATGAGCACAGTCTTTCAGCAACAGTTAAGGGTTGTAGGCAAAATAATTTCACCCACTAATTAGGGTACATAATGCCTCTCCCACCCAGGTCCTCCCCTCTTCCAAGACTTCACCTGAGTCCTTTGTTTGATGAAGTGGACCACCACTTGGCCCATGTTTTGTCTTATGTTTGTTTACCTTTTTTGTCTTTGTTTCCCAAGTTCCACCGACAAATGAGCTCATCTGATATTCATCTCTCTCTTCTGGAGAATTTCTCATTCGAAATAAACAGTTGGTCATCATACCTACCAGAAAACAATGGTAATTTTATCTTTTACTAGAGCTTTATTATTATTTCCCTGTTGTGACAAAACAAAAGATAGAATGATATTCACAGAGAAAGAAAGCACAGCTTGGCTATGACAGTACTGGGGTGGAAAACCAGTCTTCCCATTGCTCTTTTATTATTTTTTATATCTATTTACTTAATATTGATTTATTTGTATTTGGTAGGGATGATAACTCTAGAGGGAAGGGGAGATAGAGAGGGCAAGAAAGAAAGATATAGAGCCGGGTGGTGGTGCACCTGGTTGAGCACACATAGCACAATGCACAAGGACCGGGGTTCAAGCCCCTGGTACCCACCTGCAGGGGGAAAGGTTTGCAAATGGTGAAGCAGTGCTACAGGTGTTTCTCTGTCTCTCTCCTTCTCTATAACCCCCTTCCCTCTTGATTTCTGGCTGTCTCTATCCAATAAATAAAGATTAAAAAATTAAAAAGAAAAGAAATAGAAAAAAAAGATATACCTATAGCACTATTTCAGTGCTCATGAATTTTCCCCAGTTACAGGTGGGGTCCTTGGGCTTGACCTCAGATCTCTGTGCATAGTAATGTGTGTGCTCTATCAGGTGTGTCACTACCCGGCCCCTTTTTCCAATGTTTTTTTTTTATATTTATTTATTTATTATTTATTCCTTTTGTTGCCCTTTTTATTATTGTTGTTGTTGTTGTTGGATAGGACTGAGAGAAATGGAGAGAGGAGGGGAAGACAGAGAGGGGAAGAGAAAGATAGACACCTGCAGCCCTGCTTCACTGCCTGTGAAGTGACTCCCTGCAGTTGGGGAGCTGGGGGATCGAACTGGGATCCTTACGCCGGTCCTTGTGCTTTACGCCACGTGTGTTTAATCCACTGCA
Source organism: Erinaceus europaeus (assembly GCF_950295315.1). Taxonomy (NCBI): domain Eukaryota; kingdom Metazoa; phylum Chordata; class Mammalia; order Eulipotyphla; family Erinaceidae; genus Erinaceus; species Erinaceus europaeus. The sequence continues at coordinate 133,141,043 of NC_080166.1, read as the reverse complement.
CAACCACCTGGCTCCCGGGTATTTTCAATGTTTTAAGAGCAAAGTTCTTTTCAAATGATAGTCTCTGTCTTCATCAGGTGTTCCAAAAAATAATTCATGTTATAGGTTTGTCTGACATTCAAATAGACCAATAAAGGAACATTTCTGTGGAGGAAATGTATGTTGAGAGTTTTTTTTAGCACATTCTTTTTTTAAAAAATTTTTAAAATATTTATTTTATTTATTTATTCCCTTTTGTTGCCCTTGTTGTTTTATTGTTGTAGTTATTATTGTTGTTGTTGTTGTTGGATAGGACAGAGAGAAATGGAGAGAGGGAGGGGAAGACAGAGAGGAGGAGAGAAAGACACCTGCAGACCTGCTTCACCGCCTGTGAAGCTACTCCCCTGCAGGTGGGGAACTGGGGTTCGAACCGGGAACCTCAAAAAACCATATATATATATGTTGACCAGATATCCATAGTATGAAAACTCTTGACTCTGTCTTCCTGACAATACTTTCAGGCTACCTGCATGTTAGCTATCAGGCTAGGTAAAAATTAATAAAGTAATAGGCCCCTTGGAATATACCTAAAAGTGAATTCCTAGCATCTTCCAACATGAAGACCTCAAATCTCATCTGCTCTATTCTTACCTTTAGGTTCCTGATTACTAAACAATTTGTTCTGCTTTATATCTTAATGCTTTTCCCCCACCAGGTTAACATCAACCTGTTCCCTAGGTAGATGACTTCACCAATGTGTCCTGTAATCCCACCTCCCCGGAGCCATACCCTAGAAAGATAGAAACAGGCTGGGGGTATGGCCTATCTGTCAATGTCCATGTCCAGAAGAGATGCAATTATAGAAGCCAGATCTCCCACTGTCTGCACCCCATAAAGATCTTTGTTCGATAATCCCAGAAGGGTAAAGAATAGGAAAGCTTCCAATGGAGGGGATGGGATATGGAACAGAACCTTGGTTGTGGGAACTGTAGGAATGGTAGGAAAATGGTAACTAGCATGAGCACAGCTCAGAGTCATTTTATAATAAGAAAATGGTATTATCTGCCTATCAACTACTATGTCCATCACATACTTACCATTATCTTTTATCAGCTACCTACCTATCTATAATCTATTCATCTTGCTACCTTAGTGTTCTTTATGTTTCTACGATGAAATTTTAGAATGTACACATGAATAAAAATAATTAAAATAGCACATGCTTTCAACTTACCAAGATATTTTTGAACCTGTAAGGTACAAAGAACATAAATGCATATAGTGAGGCCATACTAATCCGACTAGTTCCTGAGAAAAATTACAGATATAATTGTAGATATAAATGTAAAATCTAGTCACCACATTCATAAAGTACTACAATATCTATATGAATTTATTTTGCTATACAAAAAGTAAGAAATGTTGAAATCTTCAATCAAGCAACTAGGAAATTTATTTTAGAAAACAGGGATTAACTTCATTTATTTTTTATAGAATTTTTGTAACTCATTGAATAGTCTATGTTGTAAGACTGATTTTTTTAATGCTATGACATCTCTTGAAACTCAAACTAACACACAGATTCAAGATTCATAAGATAAAGAACATCTTTTATGTGGTCCGGGAGGTGATGCACTTGTTAGGACATTGAACTCTCAAGCATGAGGTCCTGAGTTCAGTCTCCAGCAGCACATGTACCAGAGTGATCTCTGGTTCTTTCTCTCTCCCCTCCTTTCTCATTAATAAATAAAATATTTTTTAAAATATATTTTATGAAGAAATGCATTTTAAATGTCTGTAGGAACTAATTATGAAATTGGTAAATAGCACATTAAATCCCTAAGGTGAACTGACTGATTTAATTGTTATTTCTGCCTTAATTTTATATTGAGTATAACAGAATGACTTCCATCCTGCAAGTTTGCAAGTTTACAAAGATTCAGTAAGTGATAAATTTTCTTTTCCCTTAATTAAATGTATACTATATACTATCAATTTTAATCATACGGTGATGTAATGCGTACTTGGTGAATGTTTTAAAATTCAGTGTAACAGAATGCCTTCCATCCCACAAGTTTACAAAGATTCAGGAGGTGATAAATTTTCATTCCCCATAATTAATTTTTATAAAATATACTATCAATTTTAATCATAATCCTATGTAATGTCTACCAGGTGGATATTTTAAAAGACAGATGACCTGCTATTCAACGTTGCAAATAAATTAACAGATGAGTAAACAAACAAACAAATAAATAAATAAAGACAATTCCAAAAGCTCCCAAAATAGGTCAGATCATAATGGTGATGTTGAACTTTTCAACTGAGAGTAATTAGGTTTTATTTCTAGTGCTCACTGACCTAGCCTGAAATTCAATGTAACAGCAGAAGTTGAGCTACATTCAGCCTTATTTAGCAGCCATTGTTTGAAGTCCTATTAAAATGGTTACCGTTTTTGAAACTTTTGCTAACAATTACATTGATAACATTTTGCCAAATGTAATAATGTGAAGCCATCAGTGACCAGAAAAAAAAAAAAACTGTCACTTTTTTCGAATCAAAAATTGACCATCAAATTACTTTAGAATCAACGTCACTGCCCGGAAATCCAGAATCACTGGTGTTTCTGTTTTTATTCAAAACAAAATAATCCTGACAACAAGACCATCTACAGTTTACCAAATGATTTGAGAAAAGGCATCTATTATATCAGATAGGATTATTCACTTTATCAGGATGTGTTCGGACTCTAAGTTTTAGCAAAGCCTTTTCTATAAATGAACTTGATTGGCCACGAGAATTACTGCAGCAAACAGTGTACCATCTGCTTTTGTTCTGAATTTGTTTTTATAGGTGTGAGGACAGCCTGATACCTCTTGTCAGCATCGATTACAAGGCACCATGAAAGGTGACATGATCCAGTATGACAGGGGCAACCCAACTCAATATGGCAGCCGTGAAGTCAATGCAGATGAGGTTTACAGCACATGTTTCTTTATGCTCTGACAAAGAATTCATGGAGAAATGTTCAGGTGTTTTGTTTTTTATATCTCTACTGAACTTTTAAAGAAATGAACAGTTCAGTTGGTTTGTCTCAAATTCCTCAAAACAGAATCTAGGCAATGTACCCAAGCTAGAATGTTCACACGGGCTGTCATTTCTTTCCAGTAAAGGTCAAAACAGCAAAGGATAAGTTATTCAAAGAAAATTCTAGCAAAATGACATTTTATGAACACATTTTTTAATTGAACACATATCTTCTTACTCCAGATTTATTAAAAATGAAGATTAATACCCAATTTCAACGTTAGGTACTCACTGTATCATGGTAATTGTGTTACTTTTGGTTCCTAAGCTTTGGGATGGCTGATATTTTCTGCTCTAAGAGTATATATTTTTTTCTTCAAATAGTTTGTAACGTTACTAAAGTTATCTATCACATCTCACAGCCTTGACTGAGAGAGAAATACTCAATGATGGGGTCAGGCAGTAGCCAGTGGGTTAAGTACACGTGGTACTAAACTCAATGACCCTATAAGGATCCTGGTTTCCACCCCTCAACTCCCCACATGCAGGGGAGTTGTTTTCAAGGGAAGTGAGGTGGGTCTGCAAATGTCTATCTTTCTCTCCCCCTCTCTGTCTTCCCCTCCTTTCTCCATTTCTCTCTGTCCTATCCAACAATGAATGACATCAACAACAACAATAATAACCACAACAAGGCTACAACAAATGGGCAACAAAAGGGGGAAAAGGTAGCCTCCAGGAACAGTGGATTCATGGTGTAGGCACTGAGCCCCAGCAATAACCCTGGAGGCAAAAAAAGAAAGAAATATCCAATGATATGATGATATGTAAGACACATAACATAAGGTATTTATAACTCATCTTTCAACCTCCTGGTATTAAGATCTATTGGTCTGCTTCTAAAACCCCTTCTGTTTCATTGGTTTAATCCCCCCCCCCTTAACACTGTATTCTATTTACATAACCACTGTTAACTAAGCACCACCCTCCCTCCAGGGCATTGGTTTAATCCCCATTGGTTCATGATGTCTTTTTGCTCCGCCCCCTCTCCTAGCACACCCTGATTTGCACCAGTCACTTTTCACTCCACCCTCTTACATCACATCCTGTTTCCACCCTACTTGGCCAGTATATATAAGGACAGGGTTGTGTTTATAGTTTAGCTTAGCTTAGATTGCTCTGTGTTCCACATGAATAAAGAGATACTGCATACAGCTCAGCCCGCCCAAGAATCCAGCCCAGCAAAGATCAATTCTTGCAAGGTTTGAAAAGTTTATTACTCAGGTATGTGCAATGTCAGGAATCAAACTCAGAACCTCAGGCTTCAACATTTTATCTGTTATACCACCTACGGGGCCACTATTTAATCCAAATACTCTTTTTTAACAGTTTTTTATATTTTATTTATTTATTTTCTTTCCCTTTTGTTGCTCTTGTTTTATTGTTGTAGTTATTGTTATTGACGTTGTCATTGGTGGATAGGACAGAGAGAAATGGAGAGAGGAGGGGAAAACAGATGGGGCTTGAAAGAGAGACACCTGCACACCTGCTTCACCCCCTATGAAGTGACTCCCCTGCAGGTGGGGAGCCAGGGGCTCGAACCAATGTAATTATGCCGGTCCTTGAGCTTTGCACCAAGTGTGCTTAACCCGCTGTGTTACCTTCCGGCTCCCCCAACTTCTTTTATATATATATCTTATTTACTAATGTACTGGACAGAGACAAAGTGAAACTGAGATGAAAGGCAGAGTCTAAGGCAGAGAAACAAAGAGACTTGCAGTACTGCTTCAACACTTGTGAAGCCTTCCCTCTGTAGATCGGGACTGGGGGTTTGAACCCAGATCCGTGCACATGGTAAGGTATGCCACCACACTCACCCTTGCCATATATATATATATATACATATATATATATATTTTTTTCAGAGCACTTTTTAGCTCTCGCTCAAAGTGCTGAGAATTGAATCAGGGACTTAGGCATCTCAGGCATTAATTCTTTTTGCATAACCAGTATTCACTCTCTCTAGCCCCATTCAAATTTTGAATATAACTTCCCATTCTCTGTGAACTATTGCTCAAGTAATATTTGCTTTTATAATCTGTTGTGGCAATTTATCTTTTTGTTCTGGGAGACCAACCTATAGACTCTTCCAAATTCAGAGATCACTATGAAAAAGATACAAATTTGACTTGTACCTCACTTATATATTAGCACATTGGAAAAAGACATTTATGCCACAATCCACAAACTGGCATGAAAATCCTCACTCACTCAAACCTCAGTGTAGTAATTACTACATCCTTGCCACGTGCTGAAGACTTTGAAGATGAAAAAAGCAAAACCAAGTGAAAGGATAAATAGGAAAGATGGGCTTATAAATAAATCATTGAGGTGGAGGAGTAGCATAATGATTATGCAAACAGACTCTCATACCTGAGGCTCCAAAGTCCCAGGTTCGTCCCCCACATCACTATAAGCCAGAGGTGAGCAGTGCTCTCTAAAAAAAAAAAAAAAAAAAAAAAAAGAGAGAGGAGAGAGAGAGAGAAGAGAAGAGAAAAAGAAAGAATGAAAGAACTGCTATATAGAATGAAATTTCTCATGAAGAATGGAGGCAATTTTCCTCACCAAGCAATTCTAAAATTATCTAAGTTAGAGACTTCATTGACTTTATTTTTTCATTAGCTTTAACCAGCATGTAAGCTACCAGAGTAAGGTATTAGTGCTGGTTTAGTGAATCTTTGAGAAAGCACAGTATCATTTGATAAATTATTCCAACCAGCGTTGTGATATGATTAATCTATTATCCACATTTCTCTATTTTCTAAAAAAATGAATTATAAAGAGTCTACAAAACATTCAAGCATAATTGGGTTGGCTTGCCAATTAAGAATTCCTCTAAACAATTGGAAGATGATGCAGTGGGTAGAGCCCCCCAACTTGCATGCAAGAGGTCTTGAATGATCCCCAGAATTGCATATGCTCTCTCTCTAATTTTTTAAAGTATCCTTATTTATTTATTGAGTAGAGACAGTCAGAAGTCAAGAGGGAAGAGGAATGATAGAGACAGAGAGAGACCTACAATACTGCTTCACTATTCACAAAGTCCCTCCCCCCCATAGCTGGGGTGTGGGGTTAGAACCCAGGTCCTTGTGCTCTGTAACTTGTGTCCTCTACCAGGTGCACCACCACCTATCTCCCTGCGCCTCACTCACATAGTCTCCACTAGCCTTTAGTAAATAAATAAATCTGTCTGAAAATTAATTTAAGTCTGGACAAATAGCTCAACAAGTCAGAACACAAGACATGCCTGCCCCAGGCTTAACCCCTGGTAAACATCATAACAGAGATCTGACTCTCTCTCTATCATAAAAGTAAGTATATATGTTTGTAAATATCTGATGGTCGTGTTTCATTTATCTTAAACATTCATTTAGTGAAGTGAGTCTTTGCATCATAAAATGTTCCTTAAATTTTGTGTCTTAGAAAGCAGGTCACAGTGAAAGCCTTAGGGGACACGACCCAAACTTAGGGAAAACCACCCAAACTCCTCATTGGTGTCCACATACTTCTCTCCCTTTCTCAGACACTACCATTTGCACACAGAGTTAAACCATTTCCATTTGCCAAATCCTGATAACAATCAAATCATCCCCCAGTTACCTCACTTCCTCTGCTGTGTTGGACTATTCTTGTAAAGTTCAGCCAAACAGGGCTGCCTGTGTCTCCTCTCATTAGCCCAGCCTCCTGATTCCTTTCACTATGGGCGAAACAGCAGCTTCAAGCAAATGTAGAGATAAGACATTCCATAGCATTAACTCTCCTTGTGGGGAGTGTTTATGTTAGGGTTGTGACAGATGTGGCCATATAGATGTGCATGTGCAATGCCGACATCTTTCATTGTAAAGCCCTTAATTTCTAAAGCCCAGAACACTGGGATTAGCTGATAGCCTCGTCTGTATCTCCATTTATATTACTTTTGCAACATTTTATTTAATCAGGTGAACAGTTAGTGTTCCCAGTGCCTCCTTTACCACCCACACATACTTGCTGACATAATAACAGACAGGGAAATAAATGCTTAAAAACTGTGGGCTGGGAGTGAACTCTGCATGCCCTTAGCCACTTAGCTAGACTTCAGTAAGGAAGCATCAAAAAAGCAAACCCACCAGTCAGGTTTTATAAGTGAAGCAGACAGAGTGTTGATTGCAATGCATTCCCTGCAGATGCCCAGCACATTAAAAAAAGACCTGAACTCCCCCACTCACACCACCACCACTACCAAGCGGCCCAGTATAACCCTGAAGCTTTGCTTCTTAGAATTCTTGACATTCAAGGTTTGCTAAGGAACAAAATTGGGGTATATGCTTTCCTGGTACAGTGAAGAGATTCTTTCTGTTTTCTGGAGAAATGTGCTACGATTATTGGTTTAGAATCCACAGCTCTGAACTTGATCTTTTCCTAAGAGGGAGTGTCATTGGAAGCTTCAGTGTTGACTGTGACATCTGTCACCCCATTGATCTCCAGGGTTGATTCCTAAGCCTCAGTGTCTTCTGAGACAAGTTCCTGAAAAGTAGCAAAGGCCTGATGAACTCACACAAGGCTGCAAACCCAGAAAGGAATCTGCTCTCATTTCCTGACCATAGTAGGAACTGGGGTTTTGTTGCAGATATTTTATTAAATAATATTAAAATAACCTGTGGGAAAATTATCTTTTCAGATTTAACTTCCTACAGAGTAAGTTGAGGTAATAAATGTTAAAATTCATAGAATAAGCTCTAAATTCTCCAAAATGTATCTAAAACAAAGTTTCATATGAACTCAAATATTTCATTCCCACCTACCTTGAAAATGTACAACTGAAAATAAACTTTATATGGATCTCTATGGCAAAAGAGAACATTTAAACTACAGGAATGAACATAGAATCTTTTTCAGCTGAAGTTCATCCCAAAGTAAGATGTAAATTGCTATCAATCTGAGTTTATAACAAGAGTGGTAATGTACAACTGAAAATGAACTTTATATGGATCTCTATGGCAAAAGAGAACATTTAAACTACAGGAATGAACATAGAATCTTTTTCAACTGAAGTTTGTCCCAAAGTAAGACATAAATTGCTATCAATCTGAGTTTATAACAAGAGTGGTATAAACGAAACATTCATGAAAGAAAACTCTCTCTTAAGCACTTGCCCTGTCAGATATTACATTGCAAACAGATATGTGATTTAAATGTTACACTTCTTAATTAGAAAGCAAGACATCAATGAAACAAACCAAACAACAGAAATATAATTTAACATACAGACACTATTGTGTAAACAAAGAGAAACACAGCAAGAAATGTGAGATACCACATAAAGAATTCTAGAAGAGCTTTATTTTAACAAAATAAAAGTTCATTTTTCTTCCTGGCCATATGTGTGATAACATAAAATAATGTTAAACAGAAGAGTACTAAAAAAAATGGATATTTCCATAACTGTCAAGCATGGAACATTTTACAAAAAATTAAAGCATCAATTATGAACAGGTGTTACAGTGAAATTATTCCACATTTGAAATAATGCATAAACAAAAGGAGTAACCTTTACATCTCCCGAAACTGAGAAAAAAAAATAGAGTGAGAATTAGTGTATAACAGGTCTTATTTCTTCAAATAATCTTACTGGGAATAGAATGGTTTTCAGAAGTAGTTCAAACGTGGGCACAGTATCTTATCTAAACCACTCCCACTACCGATTCAAGTCCTTCTCTACCACTGTAACTGAGACCCCCTAAGTTCTCTTTACCCATTCCCATATAACAAATCTTAAAAGCCAATAGGAAAAAAAAAAACATAAAATTGATAAACTTGGAAAATAGACCTCTAGTAAATACATATATGATAGTTAATCTCAGAAGAGTTCAAAAATGAACATGTTATTTTTACATTTTCAGAAATTAGCACTCCATTTTATACCATATAGTAGACATTTTTTTTTAAAAAAAACAAAGTTGTGGATCTCCTTTAAAAAGGACAAAATAGGGAGTCGGGCTGTAGCGCAGTGGGTTAAGCGCAGGTGGCGCAAAGCACAAGGACCGGCACAAGGACCGGCACAAGGACCGGCATAAGGATCCCGGTTCGAACCCCCGGCTCCCCACCTGCAGGGGAGTCGCTTCACAGGCGGTGAAGCAGGTCTGCAGGTGTCTATCTTTCTCTCCTCCTCTCTGTCTTCCCCTCCTCTCTCCATTTCTCTCTGTCCTATCCAACAACGACAACAACAATAACTACAACAATAAAACAACAAGGGCAACAAAAGGGAATAAATAAATAAAATAAATATTTAAAAAAAAAAAAAGGACAAAATAGGTATCAGGGCAGTGACACAGCGGGTTAAGCTCACATAGTGCAAAGCACAAGGACCAGAGCAAGGATCCTGGTTCGAGCCCTCAGCTTCCCACCTGCAGGGGGGAGTCACATCCCAGGCAGTGAAGCAGGTCTGCAAGTGTCTATCTTTCTCTCCTCTTCTCTGTTTTCTTCTTCTATTTCTATTTCTTTCTGTCCTATACAACAACAGTAACAAAATGGGGATGAAGAAAGAAAAAAGGTTTCCAGGAACAGTGGATTTGTGGTGAGCCCCAGCAATACTCCTGTGGGAGGCAAAATAATAATAGTAATAATAATATAAAAAGAATAAAATAGCATATCTGGGATGAAAGGAATGTTCTAAATGCTCAAGAAGCTCTGATTGCACTATGTTCTGTAACATGAAAAATAACAAAACTTAAAAAAATCTTGTTCTGAAAGAACATTTGATAATACATAAGGTATGTTCTCTTTTAAAACAATGATTGATTGATTGATTGATATGAAATGGAATAGGCGGGAGGGCTGGAGGATCATTCTGGAACTTTCAATGTCGAGGATCCAACCAGTAACCTCTTGCAGGAGAGTCCAATACTCTAGTCACTGCACTACATCCCAGGCCACTGTAAGGTATAATATTATGTGGAATTATAAATTCTAATCCACAGGGAAAAAAAAACTGAGAACTCTCATGCATGTATCTCCCCATCTCTAATTATTATGTCTCCTTGTGTCACTGTGTAAATGCAGTCTAAGTAGGAATGCCCATTCCATAAATAAGGATATATACATATTGTAAGACTATATTATTTGTCTTCTATAGCTTTGATGTTTTATAAACAAACAATCAAATTTTACCTCCCATTACTATAAACAAACACAAATCATTGAATATTAAATCATTCTAAGAAAGGCCAGTCTGTAGCACATCCCATAGAGTGAACATACTGCAATACATAAGGACCTGAGCTCAAGTCTCCTTGAAAAGTGAAGCAGTGCTGCAGGTCTCTCTCTCTCTCTCTCTCTCTCTCTCTCTCTCTCTCTCTCTCCCTCTCTCCCTCTCTCCCTCTCTCTCATTCTCTCTCTCTCTCTCCTCTCCTCTACCTTTTCTCCATTATCTCTCTATACTTTATCTCCTCTCTCTCTCTTTCTCCCCCTCCCTCTTTGTCCATCAGAGTGATCACTGGATCTTGGTGCCAGCATTACAAATCCACTACTCTTAGAAGCCATTTTTTTTGGCTTTATTTTTGTCTTGCCTTTCTTTTTCACTAGATAAGACAGAGAAAAAATGAGAGGGGAGAATGGGCAAGAGAACTAGAGAGGGAAATAGAGAGACACCTGCAGACCTGCTTCAAGGCTTGTGAAGCTTCCTCCTGCAGGTGGGGAGTGGGGGTGGCTAGAATTTTGGTCCTTGCACATGGTAATATGTGCACTCAAGCTTATGGGATACCATCTTATACCCTTTCCTTTCCCTCTCAGTTTATGTTTCTATTCAATAAATAAATAAATAAATAAAACATTTAGAAATCACTCTAAGAAACATTTTTACTACATATATAAATTTCAAGCCCTATAGACCATATTGTAATAGAATTGCCAAGTAATGATCATTAAAATCTAGCCAATGATGGGATAATAGAGTTCTTGTATATATTCACTTTTATGTGTCTTATTTATCTTAAGATAGATGGTTTATTTAAATAAGCAGATTCCTTTCAGTTCTTTAGATAAAGGTTCCAAATTAGAATGCTTTCTGAGGTCTTTAAATACACACACAATTAGATTATCCTAATTTGTTTTATTTAATTTCTTTTCCCAGTGTCTATTTTTAGAAATTAGGAAATTATTTATTCTCCAAATGAATAAAAAATTAAATAGGAAGCATTTCAGATTTGAAACTGGAGATCACACATTTGAATAGGGGACACAATTAAATGACTGTTATCTTTATTTTTATCAAGAAATAAAATTGTTCTATTTAAATGCATCATTTTAAAATGAGATATTTTATACAAGCAATGGAATTTCTGTGCATAGCAAATATAGATGTTTGATATATTCAGTAAGGGATGATTAGGATTCTCCAAATATGTGCACATAGGTTGTGTGTCACAAACTACCAGAGTTTCCTAGTTTGATAACCTATTTGGCATTTCCCTGATTTTTAATTTTTTTCTAATTCTTTCTTTAAGTAATAAAAACTCTGGGCAACTCTGAAGTAGGGCATACTTTTCTCTGTTGCTCATTTGATTTTTTTGAAGGATGCCTGATTAATAAGATTTATGGATGAAGGCTTTTCGGCAGGGCTGTTTCATTTTACTGGAGGCATTCTAGCCTTCGCTTGTCTCTGTTCTTCCTCAGGAATTGAACTTTTTACCTCTAAGACTCCATATGCTCATCAGACCCACAGAACAGCCAAATGTGGCCACATGAATTTTCTTTCAAACCTTAAGGCCAGTATGGAACTGAAAAAAAAATAACAAAAAAGCTCAGCCAAGGAAAGAAGGACTCCATGTTGACATGAACTCAAAAACCTCATCAATAATTTAAACTAAATCTAAACAGAAAACCATCTGGGATGTTCCCCAACCATTGACTGCTCTTTTTTTTTTTTTTTTCATGCCTATGTCTTTTAAAGTTTATTTTGAAAATTAGTACTTTTAAATGTATATATATATATATGTACATTAACATTTAACATGACTGATTGCATATTTTGCTCAATGCAATATCTTTTCAAACTTGCTCACAGCATGAATTCAAGGTGCTATGGGTGAAGTTATTCTTTTACCTTGTTTCAAAAGGAAATCCCTGGGGTGGGTGTTTCTAAATTTACTCTGTTAGTCAACTGATCATATTTTTGTCCCCTGCTTAGGACCCATCCCTAAAAACATTCAATATGAAAATATTTGCTGTTATAAGTGTGACCTTTAGTAGAAGTACAATGATACATGCTGACACTGAGTTTCTAGCATGATAATAAATATTTGACCTGTCATCTCTGACCCAAATATTTGTAAATAGTATGCTTCTGGGATTACTGCTGTGGTGTGCACAGAGCAAATGCAGAAGAGCAAAGGGATGGCAGACCTGGGGGCTCTGGGTGGAAGCATTTGCCACCCTGAGTTATCTGCAAAGCAACATTTGCTTTTCCTCATAACTCCATCTTGATATGTCTGTTTCCAATGCCTTTCCTGTAAAGGGTGATTTGGAATTTGCTGATTTGCAGTATCTCTTAGCATAAGGTGTCCTTTTGTTAAAGACTATTTTAAAAACCTTTCATGGCAACAGGGGGAGTGGGGAACTCATTCCCCCTCACCCCTGTTTTTATTATTATTATTATTATTATTATTATATATCTGTGTACTTGAAAAATAAAAAATTCCCTTGGGGACGGGGAGGGGCAGTACAGTATGCTTAATCCTAAATTAAAGTACTTGCTGAAATGCTTTTACTTAACCCCGGGGCATGTCTGATTTCTAAAGAAACAAATTCAGCGTTTAATTAAGTCTGAAATCCCCCTGTAAATGGAGCTTATGCATGTGTGTGTGTGAAGTTCAAGGCAGGCTGCATTTGCAGAAGCAAACTGCTCTGAGGGCTTGCTGTCCTCCAGAAGCCAGCCTGCCCTATCGGAGACAGACAGATTCTGCACAGAGCCACAAGCTCTAAATGAGGGAGCACAGAGGTTCACAGAGAGTGCACAAATGACAATTTTCAATAGACCTAAAAATGTCTCCCAGGCATGAATGAGCCTGTCACTTTGCCTCTGCCTCTCCAGCAAATGATGGATTCCTTTTAGCCCCCTAGATCCAACCAAGCCATGGGATCTGCCTGGGTCCCTCCCTTGATTCTCTGCCCTCAGTCATGCTGAAAGAGAGGTTGTGGTTAAACAAATCTGCTTTTATGGAGCAAAGCGCTGTGAAACAGAGCTGATTAGGGCCTGACACATCGAATTAGACCAGGCTATAAAGTGGGCTGATGGCTCTATTGTTTCCAGGCTTATTGACTCAGGCTTAGATGTTCTTTCCGTGACATGAGTAACATTACTTTGTCGTAATTTCAGGGAGAAAACTGTTGCTCCAGTGAAATAATTAAAATAACAATCTTAAGGATTTTCTTTTTAGATATATTCTTATGCCTCTTGCTCCCCGCCACCCAATCCCCCATCTTGAAAGCCAGTCTCTTGTCAGCTAAACACTAGGTGACCAACAGGGGACTAACAGGTGAAATGCCATTGCAGGAACTATGTCTTAAAGTTGTATGTGAAATAGCACATGGTGGAGAAGTAATATGTGTGAATACTTCTAAAAAGTAACTTCAATAAACCCCTTTCTGTGACTAGAACTAGGACTATTTGCATCTATTACCATAATATCGTAAGTTTGGAAATCATAGAGCAATTGTCTACTCATCTTTTAAGAGGAAGCTGGTTATTGCTCTACAATGGCTGTTCTTTCCAAATATTTTTGGAAGCACTCATGTCTTTGTATGCATGTTCCCCCAGATGTAAAACTATCAGGCCTATCATTAATTTATTCATATTTTCTGAGCAAATATAACCCCATATACCACTTAATTTAAAATAAATCATCATTGTCACTTAGGAAAATACATTATACTTGTTTAAATTCTAGGGAATTTAGAAAATTTATTCTCATATATTTATCTGGAAGTCCCGGAAAAAAAGCATATATATATATATATATATATATATATATATATATATATATATATATATCTTGAAATAGCCGTTTGCTTTAGAGAGAAAATCAGAACTGCTTGGATTATAAATTATCACTTAGATACACACAGCATTTTTTTTTCATCTGAATTCATCTGGCTATAGTTCCAATTATAGAAGAGAGATGAGTTTAATACTGTGGATCAAATTTTAGGGAAAAAATAGTTAAAGCAGAATTTACTGGGACAGGTATTACCTGTAATCTTTTGAAATCCCCAAAGTAGTAATCGCTCTACCACCCAGCAGGTGTGCTCAAGTCAGACTCTCTGATTTAAAGTCCTATCAGCCACTTTTCCTGGACAGATGAAAGAAATGTTGAATCTTAGAAATTCTCTCGCTGTTTTTTTTTAATATTTATTTTATTTATTTATTCCCTTTTGTTGCCCTTGTTGTTTTATTGTTGTAGTTATTATTGTTGTTGTCGTTGTTGGATAGGACAGAGAGAAATGGAGAGAGGAGGGGAAGACAGAGAGGAGGAGAGAAAGATAGACACCTGCAGACCTTCTTCACCGCCTGTGAAGTGACTCCCCTGCAGGTGGGGAGCCGGGGTTCAAACCAGGATCCTTATGCCGGTCCTTGTGCTTTGCGCCACCTGCGCTTAACCTGCTGTGCTACAGCCCGACTCCCTTCTCGCTGTTTTAATAAGAGATAATGCTGAAGACAACATGGTCTGTGGAAACAATTGTTAATGAAGATGTCCTCTTTTTTCTAGGCATCTTGTGTGTGTGTGTGTGTGTGTGTGTGTGTGTGTGTGTGTGTGTGCGTGTGCATGTGTGTGTCTATGTTTTACCAGAGCACTTACCAGGTCTAGATTTTGGCAACATCGGGGATCAAAGTTGGGTCATCTTACATAGAAGTCCATTGTGCTACCTTATTGGTTATAGATTTAAATTTTCAGAATATTCAGAAAGAATTTGGAATCACTACAGTTTTCTCACATTGATAAACTGTTGGAGAATATATGTGTTTTCACTGTTGATAATTTGAGAACTTTGTCCCTGGTAATTAACCTCAATAACTACTTAAGGGTCACTGGGAAATGTGAAGATGAAAGAATAGCATCACCTTGAAAATCAGACTGGTTTTTATATCATGTATATGATACAGAGGACATGTAAATGTGAGGTCATATGGGAGTTAGGTTCCTCTTTTATATGGTGTCTGACATCACAAGAAAGATAACATGGTCTTTTAAGAAATGCTAACAACTTAAGAGCCTATGTGACTTCTGCATCCCTGTAGGACTGGCCTCACATTCTGTGGTCATGAGTAGGAAGGTTCCAGGCTAACTCAATTTCAGGACCCATCTTCCTCAGGTGGAATATAGAGTATGTTGTCTAGCCTCCCTTCAGAGGATGGAATATTCTCTATCACTGTTGATCCACATTGAGGTCAAGGTTCTATTGGGGCCCACAAAGGGGTCTATTGTGTTGCTCCTGATAGAGATGACGAGTAACAATAGAGAGAGGGACTTACTGGACATCTAGGCCCATCATGTTTGTTTGGGGGTCTCAGGACTCCCCCGACTAGGGCCCCAGCTGATGGGGTGGCCTGATAGTGACTAGAGTCATTGTTAAATTATGCCAATCTCTTACCCTTATTCAGCTTTTATAGTCTTTATTTTGATAAGGTTATCTTTGGAGTGAATGATGGAAGTACAAATGGGAGTAGGTGAGGAGGGTATCTAGGTCTAAACAGAAATTATTGCATTAAGAACTTTATGGTGTCTTTTTTGGTCTTTCTACGTGCTTGCTGCATATACTGACTCACTGCAAGCTACTATGCACTTTTGCTTTCATATATATATATTTATTATTTATTCCCCTTTGTTGCCCTTGTTGTTCTATTGTTGCAGTTATGATTGATGTTGTTGTTATTGGATAGGACAGAGAGAAATGGAGAGAGGAGGGGAAAATAAAGAGGGGGAGAGAAAGATAGACACCTGTAGACCTGTTTCACCGCTTGTGAAACAAGTCCCCTACAGGTGGGAAGCCAGGGGCTACAACCCAGATCCTTAGGCCGGTCCCTGTACTTTGCACCACCTGCGCTTAACCCGCTGAGTTGCCGCCAGACTCCCTCAGGTATATATTTTGCCCTAATTTATGGATACATGTGAACATATGCCCTATCTCATGGGACCTGGCTTCTATCTAGGTTTTGGGATTTTTGTTAGGAAGTGAAACACCTGGAATGGAATTAGAGAATCCTATGAAAGGAAAGGTCTCACCTGAGTAATGAGACTGAAGGGCTGACATTCCATGTCTGAGGTCTCTGGACACAGTCTGAAGTGAAGCATGCTGAGGTGATACTCATTGTGTTGATTAGGTTGGGATCCGTGGATGCAGTATCATTTGGTATGAATTGAGAGAAGCATGCAGGAATGTGAGCCACACCCTAAAGGTTCTATGATTGAGAGGGAAATATAGGCTCTATAAAGGAAGTGGGATGTTCCTGCTGTCTTAGGGTTTATTAAGAAGACAATAGATAGTTATTGCTATAATCACATTAGTTGGCAATTGGGTAACTTTGAAAATCCCTTTGTTAGGATTTGTTGTATCATATACAACATCACCATAAGCTGTGTCTTTTAGGGTAACACTACAGGTCATTCAGTATTGGGCCTTCTCTTTCTGGCTTAACTCCCTCAGCTTGATACCTTTAAGTCTGACAAAGATATTGCAAAGGAAGATGGCCTTATTTTATTTTATTTTTTTACCATCAACTGAATTTACTGTAATCCACTCATCCCAATATATTTTTTTAACAATGTGCTACATGTAGGGCATTCCAATACACTCTGTAAGTGAATATGTAATTATCATGAAGAATATTAGTGACTGGCTAATATTACCATATTAGCTGAAGGGAAATAAACCTTCAGAGGGATTAGTTTAGAATATTTATCTTTTTAGCATGTTCATCTCCTAATTCCTAGTTACATGTATTACCATGGTTGCCAAAAGCTCTAGAAAATGCCTTGAGACAAATACACATTAAAGTTGAGATAATGACCATTCTGGGACCAAAAAAAAAAAAAAAAAAAAAAGCAGATGTCCAAGCATCTTTGGCATCCTTAATTAAACTCTTAAAGAAAGTCATGCAGGCATATGGACAATACCTTTTACAACTGCAGTGAAAGAATATATGTGAGAGGGTGAATGTCAGTAAAAGATGCATTTTCTAGAGGCTTACATTTTTAACAGATGTCTAGTATGCCTATCATACACTTTTATCACAGCTTAGTTGTGGAACATCTGAGCTGGTTCTAAGGTTACATTACTACCAACTAGGCTTCGACGGACGAACATAGGTGTGCTTAGGTTTCTTGGGATATGTGTCTTTGTTTTCCATGGATATTTTCCTCAGGAGAGAGGTTTCAGGTGGAAGTGTTGCTTCATAGGCAGTGAAGCAGGTCTGCAGGTATCTATCTTCCCCAGAGCCCCACCCCACTAGGAAAAGAGAGAGACAGGCTGGAAGTATGGATCGGTTCATCAACAGCCAGCTTCAGCAGGGAAGCAGTTACAGAAGCCAGACCTTCCACCTTCTGCATCCCCATAAAGACCCTAGGTCCACATTCTCAGAGGGATAAAGAATAGGAAAGCTATTAGGGGAGGGGATGGGATACAGAGTTCTGGTGGTGGTATTGTGTGGAACTGTACCCTTCTTATCCTATAGTTTTTGTCAGTGTTTCCTTTTATAAATAAAAATTAAAGAAAAAAAAAGGCATGCTAACCAGAATCAGGACCACTCACAATCTTATATGGTGTTATAAAGAGTCATAAGAAACAAATTCCCAGTGCTTGTTAGAACTCTGTAACTTCTGTTCATATAGGTCTAGTAGTAAGTATGGGTTGGTAAGACTGACAGGTACTTACAAGAAAATCAAGTTTTGGGGGGCTGGGCCGTAGCTCAGTGGGTTAAGTACATGTGAGGCACAAAGGCCAGGGTAAGGTTCCAGGTTCGAGTCCCCAGCTCCCCACCTGCAGGGTGTTGCTGCTTCGAAAGCAGTGAATCAGGTCTGCAGGTGTCTATCTTTCTCTACTCCTCTCAGTCTTCTCTCCTCTTTCAATTTCTCTCTATTCTATCCAACAACAGCAGCTATGACAATAACAACTACAACAAGTGCAACAAAATGGGAAAAATAGCCTCCAGGAACAGTGAATTCTTAATGCAAACACGGAGCCCCAGCAATAAGCCTGGAGGCAATATATATATATATATATATATATATATATATATATATATATATTTGAAAAAAAAAGAAAATCAAGCTTGATTAACTAGTCTTCTGAACTGAAATTCAGAGGATTCCAGAGATGAAGGGTCATTGGCTCATCTCCTGGTCCTTAGCTGTGATCTGTTAGTCTGGCTACTTCCTCTCTCTCAGAGAGAAAGTTTCTTGGGATTTGCATTTGCATCAGAACCATTTCTTCACTCCACATCTAGTGATCATTCCCCACCTGTTCTTCCATATGTAAGCCTACTCACAGATACACACACACAACTGTCCGAACTATAAATTCACTCAGTTTTCTTCTAGCGTTTGCCCTTCTTCCGTAGCCAGTCAACAACGTCAGGTTGAGCCTGATGTCAAGTTTCGAGACCGCCTTTGAATCTGGAGAGGTGGCAGTCGCTGACTATGTGGGTCATAGTCTGTCTGGAGCCGCAGGGGCAGTTCGGGTCGTCTCTGGCCCCCCAGCGATGGAACATAGCGGCGCACCGGCCATGGCCTGTTTGATAGCAATTGAGGAGGGCCCAATCATAACGTGCTAGGTCAAAGCCGGGTTGACGCTCGCAGGGGTCTGTGATGAGGTGTTTCACTCAGTGGTAAGGGTAGATTATGAAACACATCTACAAAGGCAATGTTGATTCTGTTTAATTCTGAGATCAGACAGAACAGTTACTTTAAATTAAACTTGAAAAAAAATGTTTACCTAGGGTCATTTACACTTAGCATATTATTAAAAACTGTTGACTTTTCATTACACATATCATTCAAATAAAATACACAGGATTAAAAATGCTATGTGGATTAAAAAATCTGCTCAAATTAGTCTATAAAATACAGATAAATACAACATCAGTATATTGAATTAAAGTGCTGTCTTAACATAGCTAAAATCAAGCAATAGTATTAAAAATCCTTTCTATATACACAGTCTGCCAAATATAAAATCACTTTGCTTGCATCTACTTGGGCTTTTTCGCATACTGCTTTATACACTTAAGTGGTACACGTGAATATCAAAAAATAAGTATCCTCAATTTTGAGAATTTTACATATTTATACAATTTTCTTGAAATAATGATTCTCCTGTAGTATCTAAAAAAATCATATAGTTGCATCCCATAAAATACATTTAATGGGACCAGGTGGTGGCACACCTAGTTGTGCACACATCTTAGTGCTTAAGGCCCTGGGTTAAAGCCCCCAGTCCCCACCTGCAGAGGGGAAGTTTCACAGGTGGTGAAGCAGGGCTGCAGGTGTCTCTCTGTCCTTCTCCCTCTCTATCTCCTCCTTCTTCTCAATTTCTGACTGTCTCTATTCAATAAATAAATAAAGATAATTAAAAGTTTAAATATATACATTTAATGATCATTATCAGTATTATTGAATTACTTAATTCTAGTACAACGAACAGAGACATTACATGTTCTCTTAAGACATATGCTGGAGCTAACAGGTAAGTATTCAAATATGATCTTTTTGTCACTAAAAAAAAAGGTGGTGTTACTATAATTTGAAGAGAAATCATCGTATGTTAGCTAGAGTAGATATATGTATTGAAGCATATATGATAAGCACATAAGTAGTGAGTGATACTCCAAAGATAATAAAATACAAATAGCACTACAGTTGTTAGAGGTTATATGATAACACTTTTTTCTAGATTAATGTCTAAAGAATTAAATGAATTTTTTTCCTCTCCTATTAGTCTTGGTCTGCTTACTCATGGTCATCTTCTAGATGAAAGGCTACAACCCTGTGTTTTCCAGACCTCTGTCATTTTGGTTTTCTAGTCTATATATCAGAACAAAGTCCTCACTGAAACACATGCTCATAGACACCTGTGATTAAAGTACTACTAGAAATGACGACAAATAGACTTTCTTCTAAAAGAACATCATCTGACCTACTAAGCAAGGTACAAGTGAACAATTAGCAACACATATATTTGCCATTACATATATAAAATAGATGATTATTTTTTTCATATTATTGTATTTTATGTATTGTCTTTCCTTTATTGGGGGATGAATGTTTACATTTGAGAGTGAACATAATATTTTATCCACGCATAACATAAGAATTAAAGGCAATAATTTTGTTTTCCTCAGAATTTTAATTGTGTGAATATGCATTCTATTTAAAGTAGAAATCTATTTCATGGAGACTTTTTAAAATTGATTTTTACACTATTGTCTTATGAGACTTCCTTGTAGCACTGTTATTATTTCCCTTGTCACCAAGCCAGAAATTAAAGTCAATGTGGTCTGAAATAGACAGCTTAAATGAGGTGGACCAAGTATCGCTAGCATATCTAATTTATGAAATTACAAGCCTGTCCATACCAAAGGGGGGAAAAAGTGATAAATTTACTTTCATTTTAAAGAAATTCTTGATTTTTTTTGTTTCAAATTATTTTTGACTCCCAATGGCAGGAATTCTATTCACATCTACAAGAGAATTCTACCTTATTGTACTTCTGTGTTCAGAAATTTGGATAATGAATTAGAGTTCATAAGTTCATAGATAACAGTTCAGTTAAAGAACTGTGTGTTCATGTGTGAGCCTTTATGAGACGACCAGTGATGATATTCACAAGTTCTATAAGGTCACTGTAATAAAACGGTGTAATTACGCTAGATGTTAATTGAGGAAGTAAGTCCAGTTAATAATGAGAATCAAGTTGAGTTGTGATAACATTTCTAAATTACTCTGCCCTCTGATGGGTTACTGAGAAAATGCTGACTTTGTCAGACGTCCCATTGAGAAATACATTTGTTGCATATGACATTTTATAGGTTCTTCTCACAGCCTGTTACTATGTCCAGAGACATAGGGCTTGCATGCTTTTTTTTTTTCATATAGTCTACTTAGGAAGCTACACAGCCTCTAATAAACACACAAATGCTGAGATAAGTCCAGCTTGAAAGTGTCAGGAATAAAATGAAACAGATAATTATGCTTGAGAATTTCAACATGTGGTGACATGGAGGGTATGTGTAACAATCCTAGGTTGCTAAGGTGTCTCTAAGG
Organism: Erinaceus europaeus; assembly: GCF_950295315.1. NCBI lineage: Eukaryota > Metazoa > Chordata > Mammalia > Eulipotyphla > Erinaceidae > Erinaceus > Erinaceus europaeus. The sequence continues at coordinate 133,119,690 of NC_080166.1, read as the reverse complement.
GGCGGTGAATTGTGTGTGATTTCCAGGAAGAAATTTCCAGGTGGAAGGAATAGAGTTTATAGTTTGCTGTCATAGAAGAAAGATTTTTTTATGTTAAAGTAAAGCATGAATAATAGGGAGGGAGGAATCTCAGAGGCATACATATATATCAGGCTGTGCAGGACGTTTCAGACCCTGATCATAAGCTGTTTTTGTTTGTCTCGCTTTGTTTTTATAAGAACTATGGAAAGCAACTGAAGGACGTTAAATAGAACAATAATCATCTATGTTTCAGACATGAGTAAACTCTGTTTGTGCTCTACTATGAGTAAGAAAAAGATAAGAGTGACTATAGAACCAGGTAGTAAATAGTAGACATCTTGCAGGGAAAAAAAAAAAAAGAATAATCCCAAGAGCCAAATTTATGGCCAGGGAAATGGAAAACTGCAGCTCGATTATGAAAGCTCAGAAAGCTGGAGTGTCCATTCCAGGACTAAGAGAAAAGACAGATAGAAGAGAAAAACACAATCATGAATGCAAAAGAACAGGAAAGGGAAGAATCAAATAGGATGAATGCAAAAGAACAGGAAAGGGAAGAATCAAATAGGGAGGGAAAAACAAAGAAGGCATGAAAAAAAAATGTTTCCCTTGTGCTGTTGTGAGAATGCTCAGGACATGTCTTCAAAGGTAAAATGCTTGAAGGAGTGAGAGAGAACCAATGGAAGAAAACCTCTTGCTTCTGCTGCCTGGGCTTAGTACCTATTACCTTTATGCCTTTTGAAGACTATACCCATATTAGGTTATTAATTAACCCAAACTGAAATGGAAAGAGTCCATCATATAAGAAAGACAAAGCATTTTATACGTATTCATCCTGTTGTATTTATTTACTGCACATTTTTTTAATGCATTAGCCAAAAATCAGTGAAGAATCACCGATTTAGGAATCTGAAGTTGGAAATGGAGAATTGGACTAGAGGGACTCTTCAATGAGAAGAGGTGTGAGGTGAGACAAAGGTTTTACAAATTGATGGTGTAAAACTTCCCACATGCAGGTGTCCTTTTGTTTGAGGCAAACATGTTGAAATCCTGTGGTATACAGAGTTATGGTTATACACAGCTGTTAACTTTGTTGTTTTGGTTAAGCATGCCATAACACATTTTTTAGCAGAAGTAATACTATTTTCAAGTCTTTCCCACTTTGCATCAGGATAAAAGATTAACATGCTTATCTCTCATATTCTACCTAGATAAATTGTCTGGAAAAACAAAAGCAATAGCTAATATGACTGTACCCCTTTGAATGAGTGAAACTTAAGAAATATAAGTTGTGAGTTTCATGAAACATTGTACTAATCTGAAGTTCACACTAAGATAATTGGCCTGCATCTTTTGAAAGAAAGAAAATAGCATAAAGAACGAGTGTCAAAACAAAAGTTGGTAGAAAACATGGAATGGATTAAAAATACCACAAATATCATGCTTTTGTTTAATATATCACTGATGATAGACAAAAGTTTAAAATGTCACTTCTCCTATTCTTTATGCATAAATCATATCTGTCACGTTATTTTAATTTATGGTATATTAAATTGAATGTTTCCCTTCTTGGTTTGCTTTAAAGATCAAATGCTCTTAATTTTTGATACAGCAAATAATAATTTTAATGATAATTTATGTTCTCTGCTCTCTCCCTTTAATTGACAGGCAGAAAACTGTTTAAAATATTTTTAATCAACTAAAACTGTTTATTCTAAGTCTTATAAAAACTTAGAATTAGTTTTGTTTAACATAAAACTTTCTAACAAACCAAATTTGGGGAAACCACAGATGTAATTAAATGCATATTCAAAGGAAGCATCTTGATTATATCAGGAAAAGGATGACAAACTTAAACAGAATAAATTTATAATAAAAATCAACATGTAATGTTAAAGTTTCATGGTGTTTTGTGATTAATATTGTGCATAACACCACCTGTTTTTTAGAGAGAGAGTTGGGACTTAAAAGACCTGAAGTAATGCTTTTTATTATCAGCTGAGAGGGTCATACTTGAGACTATAATTACCTGCATTGGTATACAGTCACAATATACAGATTCCCTTTATTTCATAATAAGTGTCAAATAAAATTCAATTTAGATGATTAAGAAAATACGTGTATATTCGCAAGGCCATAGAAAACCTTAATTTTGGTTCATCTTCACACATCACTCCAGTATGACTTTCTGCAATAAAGACAGAAACAGAGAGAGGAAAAGATAATCAAAAAAGTCAACTCCATCACAGACTGGACCAGTTTCAGACTCAGGTACAACACATCATAGAGCAAGAACAGTATCACTGTGAATTATCTCGCTGGCCTCAAATCCGTAATTCTGGCAAGTATAAGCCCATTTATAGCTTTAGTATCTACTGCTTCAACAGGACTTGACTTCCTTGGGGAGAGAAATGCAAACTCTTTCAGTAAGTGAATTGGGTTGAAAGTTCAATTGGAAAGGGGAGAGAAAGAACATATATATTAAGAAACAGCTTCTATTTGAATAGGCGTTTGGCTTTTTAAATAAATTACTCCCTGTTCTCTCATGAACCCTGTGAAGTATTAACAGTCTGCTTTATAGGAACAGTGCCTTGAAGCTAAGAGCATTTATATAGATTCTCTAAGATTCTCCTGCTGGTAAATAGTGAAACCAGACTCTGAAATCCAAACAAACTCCTTTAATAATCCATGGACTGTCACCTAAATTCTTACTGCACCCTGTGATCAGTGGTAGGGACTCATTTTGTCTTCTTCAGAGGATTTGCCAGGAGTGAAAATTCTCAGGCCACAAACCACCACCATGGAAGCAGTGTCTGTGCTTGAAGGAGAATCCCAGGTGATTCTTATCTCTAAGTGAAAGTTTGAGAAGCTCTAACTAGAAGTACACCACAGAAGAACATGGGACCGGAGGAGAACCAATGGTAGGTACTCGAGAGACCCGAAATGAAATACAAATGAAATACAATCAGTCTACAGATGCAGATCAAGTTGTGGGTCTCTTTGGGAAGGCTGGCTGCTAGGTCAGGCTGGAACAGAGAATACAGTAATTCAAGCAGGAGCAGACTGCAGCCATCATGAGAATTTTAAAAGATATTTGAAAGGTTCAGTTGAAAGGTTTCAACTGAAAAGAGCTTTGTAGATTCTTGGCTTTGAGTTCCTTACTTTATACCAAAAGTACTAACTCAAGCAAAATGGCATGCTGGCACCAGAATCTGGCCTCTTGGGGCAAGGTGGTGACACACCTGGTTGAGCATACGTGTTACAGTGCCCAAGGACCTGGTTTCAAGTCCCCCAGTTCCCACCTGCAGGGGGAAAGCTTTGCGAGTGGTGAAGCAGGTCTGCAGGTGAATCTCTGTCTCTCTCCCTCTCTGTCTCCCTTGCTTACCTCATTTTCTGACTGTCTGTATCTAATAAATAGATAAAGATATAAAATAAAATAAAATAAAATAAAATAAAATAAAATAAAATAAAATAAAAAAAAAATATGGCCTCTTGCTTTGCAGCCCACCACACTGGAATTTGAACAGTGTGGTAGTGTACCTTGCACGATGTGCAAAGACCTGGACCCTTACCTGCGAGGGGTGGGGATGGGAGGGTGGAGCTTTCTGAAGAGTGAAACAGTGTTGCAGGTGTCTCTCTCTTTCTCCCTTCTTCCGCTCCCTTTCTTTTCAATCTCCATCATCTCTAAACAAATTAACAAATATTTTAAAAAGAGGAAGCAAAGGAAGTCATTCTCTCCTATCAATGATATACTATATATTGGATTTTTTTTTCAGGAGTACACTGATATTAAGTATGATGTTGTTATTTGCTCAGACATCATGGTAGCAATAACTGTCTATAATTTGACATATCAAGCAAATAAAATGCCTGAGTATATAAAGATTAGGAATGCTGAGGGGGCCTGGGTAGGGCAGCGGGTTAAGCCCACATGACAGGAAGCACAAGGATTGGCACAAGGACCGGGGTTCGAGCCCTCAGCTCCCCACCTGCAGGGGGAGGTTACTTCACAAGTGGTGAGACAGACCTTCAGGTGTCTGTCTTTCTCTCCCCTTCTCTGTCTTCCCCTCCTCTCTCTACTTCTATCTATCCAAAAACAATGATACAATAGCAACAATAATGACAACAAAGATAAAACAACAAAGGCAACAAAAGGGAAAAAGTAGCCACCAGGTGCTGGGGATGCATAGTGCAGGCACAACACAGCTACAACCCTGGAAGCAAAAAAAAAATAATAATACTGCTTTGCCAAGACTTTTATAACTCTAGACAGAATGTTCAGATTAATCCAGCAGAAATTTTGTTAGGATGACAAAGTGATCTATTAATTTCTACTTAATATTTTGTGAGGGATATTAAATGAATGTTCAATGTGGTATACCCACTTCTCATATTTATTGTTTGAAATTAACATATTGTAATTGTTGCTAAATAGTGAAGTCTTTCATTCAAGATTCATAAAATATTTATTTAAGTGTTGCTAGATGCTATTACAGATATTAAAGTTAAAATTGCTTCTGAGTTGGGTCAGAAAGCAGAGACATGCATATTTTGGAAAAGAGTATTGTTGGCTGCATTTCTGAAGTATATAGGAATCATTTAATCTAAGACTCATTTCTTTTTTAAAATTTTTATTATCTATATTTATTGGATAGAGACAGCCAGAAATCAAGAGGTAAGGGAGTGATAGAGAGGAAGAGAAACAGAGAGACACCTGCAGCCCTGCTTCACCACTCACGAAGCTTTCCCACTGCAGGTGAGGACCAGGGGCTCGAACCGGGTCCTTGTACATTGTAATATGTGCATTCAACCAGGTGCTCCACCACCCAGCCCCCCTAAGACTCATTTCTATCTATTATAAAGTTGAATCCCCACCTATTTTTTGTAGCCTTTGTCATTACTATTGTTGTTGTTGGATAGGACAGAGAGAAATCAAGAGAGGAGGGGAAGACTGAGAGGGGAAGATAAAGATAGGCACCCGCAGACCCACTGCATCGCTTGTGAGGCAATCCTCCTGCAAGTGGAGAGTCAGTCATTGTGCTTCACGCCAAGAGCACTTAACCCACTGCACTACCACCCAGCCCCCATAAGGTTAAGTATTTAGAAGAAATATAGACTTTGAGTGAAATAGCACATGTGTGAAAAGTTTGCAGGGACCAGTCTCAGAAGAATGAGCCACAGCAAGTAAGTGGATAAGGAGAAGAAAGGTGCAGGTGCTTTTGAAAAAAAATAAATAAGGCAAGGAATTTAGGAGAAATGCTGTGTGGGAGGTGAAATAGGCTTGCTCAGAAATAGGCTGTATGTTTGGAGAAGTCTGGTAATCAATGTGATTTTTGTTAGCTAGATGACGGAGAGCCCTTAAAGGGGTACAGAAGGGGATCATTATGGGCGTTTAGAAAGATCCCGGGGTGCTGTTTATTGGGGATTGATTTGGGCAGAAGCAATGGTTAAGTAAGAGACAGAGTAAGGCTGAGGAAATATCAAAGTGATAGTATAAAAGGTTGACATGCAATAGGTTTCATTTATTTTTTCCCCTCCAGGGTTATTTCTGGGGCTCGGTGCCTGCACCTGGAATCCACTGTTCCTGGAGGCTACTTTTTCCCTTTTGTTGCCCCAGTTGTTTTACCTTTATTGTGGTTATTATTATTGTTGCTATTGATGTCGTTGTTGTTGGATAGGACAGAGAGAAATGGAAAGAGGAAGGGAAGACAGAGAGGGGAAGAGAAAGACAGACACCTGCAGACCTGCTTCACCACTTGTGAAGGGACTTCCGTGCAGGTGGGAGGCGGGGGTTCGAACTGGGTTCCTTACTCTGGCCCTTGAGCTTTGCGCCAAGTGTGCTTAACCCGCTGTTACCACCCGACTCCAGGTTCTATTTTTGATACCAGAACCATCAATAGCCAGACTGCAGCAATACTCTGGACCAAAATTATATATATGTGGAATAAAGAAGGGAAAGATGAATGGAAGGGTAAAAGGAAGGGAAAGAGAAAGGAAGGGAGGAAAAAAGGAAGGAGAGGATTAAAATAAACAAGGCTTTTGTATTCTAAATTAACATGGTGACTTAATGTGTTTTTAAATCATATATGCTGCTTAAGTTCGTAATTTGTTTAGGCACTACAAAGAAAATTAATAATAAAGCAAGCATGGATAGTTTTGTTGGAAAATACAAGCTTTAGGCACACCTGGTCTAATGTACATGTTACAAGGCACAAGGACCCAGGTCTGAGCCCCTGTCACCCCTGCAGGGGGAAAGCCTGCAAGTGGTGATGCATTGCTGCAGATCTCTCTCCTCCACCCCCCCCCCCCGTATCATTCCCTTCCCTCTTGATTTCTGACTGTCTCTATCCAATAAATAAATAAAGATAATACAAAAAAGAAAAAAGAAAATACAAATTTTAGCAAGTCCTTGGTATGAAATTTGAATGGGAAATAAATCTTTAGTGGTATAGGGAAAAAGTAAATGATTAACTTGACATCATGATGAAAATACTGGTGAGAAAATCAAATGGGTGAAAGACCTAGGAAGTTCAGGAATACAGAAGACTGCTAAGAATCTGGCCACAAAAGGTGTGTCTGGAAGCACAGCTTCCAAGGTTGGCATTACAGTTAAATCTGCTTTACATGGAAATTATGACATAAAAGCACTTTATTCTGCCAATGACAAGTATGGGGGATTTAATGTAATACTTGGGTCACTCACTGTGATAACAAGACAGTGGAGTTAAATGTCAGATAACAAAAAGATTGGAAGTCATCCTCAAAGGAGTGTGAATGGGAATTTCAATCAAACTTAAAAGATAAAGTCACTTGCTAAACAAAATAACTAGACATAAAATATGGGATGAATAATATTCAAAATATCTTAAGTCTGTAATGTGTGCTTTAACCTCTGAGAAAGAGATAGATGACAGATTAAAGATAAGTATAGATATCAAATTTGTTACATATATTTTTGTTTTAAATAGGAGTATAGCTAAATTGATATATATAACTGATATAGCTAAATTGGGTAATGTAGTTTTGTAGCCAATATCCAGTAGCAGTCCCTTCTGATGATGTCTCTTTATATACATTTTTTTTTTACACCTCAAGGCGTGTTATTGCCAGGAGAGCTTTAATTTTTCTCTCTGATCTCCTTTCCAAGGTCTTCACATCATATTTCTAGTTGCTGATCTAGTCCAGAGTTTTTAACTTAATCTTGAGGACTTTTGTGTAATCATTTTTTAAAGGCAAGTTTTCAGGATGGGGGCCGAGAGAAAATAAAATCCACAACTAACTCCCAACCATTTCCTGAAATATCTACCTATTCCAGGAGTCTGGTGGCTGACGTGTGCCTCCCCTGCAGACACAGTGTAGAGGGTTTTTGATTTGTCATCATCTGTGCTGATCTACTTTCACTTATCTCTCCATTCTTTCTGTCACTTACAGGCTAGATCCAACCTCAGTGGCGATGACCTAGTTGGTGCTTTCCACATGTGCTGTGCTGGAAACTTCAAAATGTTATTTGAATAAATTAGACTTTCAATCCAAAGAAATTTCATCTTTAGGACAAGGGTGGCCGATCAGAATGAACATGTCTTGAGACAAATAACATTGTATAGTGTTTCATAGTATGTTCAAAGGCATGAGTGAGTGAGTTGGGGGCTGTTCTAGATAAACATCTGGTGTTGGTATTCTGATTTTTTTTTTTTTTAATGGCATGATGATGATCACTAAACATTTCTGCCTTTCAGTCTCATCATCTATAAAATGGGGATACAAAGAAAACAGTATGGGCTTTTTGGGGGAAATTAAGTGGGTTAAATAATGTGAGAGCACTTTATACTTAGCTCACAATAAGTACTCAATGTGAAAGAAGTCATTTTTGCTTTGGTTGTTTGTTTATTGCTATGGTAGCAATTCCTAGTGTGATTAGGATTCCATTCCTGCCTCTAGAACCAAGAGACTTTCACTTGACCTTGGCCCACAGTTGTCGGTTCCCCAGGTGCCCATAGATCTCTTTTATTACGTGCCTTAGACATCCAGGTGGTGGGGTGAGGAGGGCGTGCTACCTTTGTCCATCTAAGTGATGTTGGAATCCTTGTGGCCTGGTAAGATGATGTTTTAGAGTCATATTTTCATTTCATTAGAGACCATCTGTCTTAGTAACAGGATTTTGAAACCAAGTCTCTTCTTGAGCCTGACTCCTCACTCCCCTTTACCCAAAAGGGTAGTAGTCAGGCACCTGCAGTTTTATGAATCTGAAGTTTACTTCCCGCCTCTTCGCCACCAAGCAGCAATGGGGACTGAGACAGTAGAAAGCAGTCCCAGGGGTGAAATCCTCTGGAAAATCACTGAAACATTCATGGAAACAACAAAGAAGGTCAGGGAAGATTTAGCAGTGAGAGAGCCTGCAAGAGGCACTGGCATATAAGCCCACTAAACACAGTGTTCAAGTTGTCCTATCTAGCAATTCATCTGCTGCCTTTAATTAGTGTGTAGTGTTCATAATTTACCCTATTTCAAAGAGCGTTTCTTTCAGGAATTTCTCCTTGATGATTATCTGAACTCACAATAAACAAATTGCACTTGGATTCAACACTTTCATTGCCTCACTTATTAAGTTGTCACTCCATATACCAAGGGAAAAAAATAAAACAGAAAAAAAACCTATGGAATGTAAAAGTTCCTGGTTTTCATTCTGGAGAAGACCTTTGCAGTTCTTAGGAATCAGGCCCAAATTGATTTACTTGTCACTTGAAATTTATTATTGCTAAGAATGTTTGGGATGTTACTTGAAGTTGGCAAATTATGATTTGATGGTAAATAATATTTGTTTTTCTCTGATTGGCAATCAAAAGGAAAGTCATTAATACATAATTAAATTTCAGTTATTTCTAATTTTATTTACTGCATCAATTACTCATGTCTAACAGAATGTAGGCAAGTGATTTTTAAATTGGAATTGGTTTATTGAGTTGTGCTCACTGTATTTGAAATGTGACTCATTTAGTGATCATGTTCCTTGGTTGCTACAGTTTTGGGACATCACTAGATCAATGGGTTTTTTTTTATCAAATGTATTTCTTTTATATATATTTTTCATATTTATTCCCTTTTGATGTCCTTGTTGTTTTGTTGTAGTTATTATTGATGTCATTGTTGTTGAATAGGACAGAGAGAACTGGAAAAAGGAGGGGAAGACAGAGAGGGGGAGAGAAAGATAGACACCTGCAGACCTGCTTCACCATCTGTGAAGCAACACCCCTGCAGGTGGGGAGCAGGGGGCTTGGACTGGGATCCTTCTGCCGGTCCTTAGATCATTGGGTTTTAAGCATCTTTAAGCATCTTCAGAAGACTGAAGAAAGGTGATGGAAAATTGACATACTGAGAATGAAACTTGATCTAAGGTAAGGCATTGAGATTACAGCTCTTTCAGTTGTTAAGAAAGAAAGACAATAATTGTTACAGATAGTGAAAGGTTATCAATATCAAAATATTGTGCTCCTTCAAGTCAATATACAATTTTCTTTGTAAATGTTTTTATCATCTTTATTTATTGGATAGAGACAGTCAGAAATCAAGAGGGAAGGGGGTGATAGAGAGGGAGAGAGACACTTCAAGCCCTGCTTCACCACTCGCAAAGATTTCCTCCTGCAGGTGGGGACCGGGGGCTCGAACCTGGGTCCTTGTGCATTCTTTTTTTTTTTTTTTAACTTTTTTATTTATAAAAAGGAAACATTGACTAAACCATAGGATAAGAGGGGTGCAACTCCACATAATCCCCACCACCAGAACTCTGTATCCCGTCCCCTCCCCTGATAGCTTTCCTCTTCTTGTGCATTCTAATATGTGTGCCCAACCATTTTGCTTGTCTGGTAAGTCTCTTTCACCATGAAGCAGCACGGTAACTGTTAATAATCAAATACTCAGAGGAAGATACCAAAGAGCTACATATGCTTGGAAAAGCTCACATTATCACTAAGTTAACCTATATATGTTCTATCATCATTTGCAACTGATTTTTTTCCAGCAGCATCATTACTAATGTTTATAGCAATAAGCCTACCATGAGAAACAAAATTGCACATGTATAGTCATTCTGATGTCTTGTAGCTAAATATAGTTTAAAATACTATTTTTTAAATAGATGACTATCAGTCAGTGAATTTACCCTTGCGAAGTAAAAGGGAGTTGTGTCCCAGGAAGAAGGACATAGAGATTATAGAATGAAAGGAAAGAATGCCTAGCCAGTATGAATGTAACATTGAACACACAGTCAGCAGACAAAATGCCACTGGCCCTTAGTAGCTAACCCTGGGACCTCTGGGTGCTGAACTAGAAAAAATGAAATCTCATTTTGACTTCATCGTATGAGCACAATGTCATCTGCACATCAAATGCCACCCCCATTGAACCCCTGGCATGGTTAATGATTATAATCTTCACATTTAATCATGGGAACTCAGTGACAGGCAAACAAAGGTTAGCTAAGCTGACAGTTCAGATGGCTTCAGCTGAGGAGAACGCCACAATTTTTATTTTTAAATATGCATGTACAATTCTAACAGCACTTTTCCCAAAGGCAGTGGAATTTGCACAAAGCAGAGTTGCATGAAAGAAATGACCATTGGATTTAGCCTCTGTGTGGTAGGTGTTAAGTGGGCATTTCTCCAATTCTTTCGAGTGCTGAATTTTCCAGTCCAGTATTCCTGGTTGAACTCCAGTGTAGGTCCTTAAATTTGAAGTAAGAACTTTGATTAATAAAAATAAAAAGTGAATTCCTTCTACTGAAGTTTCTTGACTTTCTCTGAATGCTTTGGATATTTTTTTTTCCTCAATTATTTCATTTTAGTAGGTTCCAGATTGTCAAAGAATGTGCAGGTAAATCCCATAATATTGTAATATCGTGCTGCCCTATTCATAAAACAGACCGATTTTAATTGATATCTTGCAATATTTAATCCATTTTTTCCTAACGGAACACTTAATTTGTATTATTCTTTCTCTAAAATGAAATTGATATCTTTATACAGCATATCAGTATAACTATGTCACTGAAGGATTTTTTTTGTTTAACTTTAGTCAATAGTAATATCAATTTTTTGGTTTTCTTATTTTTATGGAGAACAACTTTTATGAATTAAAATTAGAAAAGTTTATGTGCATTATGATTTCAGTTTTACTTGTAAAAAAAGGAAAGAAGAAAAATAAAAGGGAAAAAAGAAAGGAAAAGAAAATAAATAAATAAAATCTATCTTCAAAATGACTACCTAAAAGAGAGAGAGGAGGAGGAGAAAGAGCATCTGAGAACATGCAGGAAAGCCTAAAGGTTGTTTGGGGACTACGACTTACACAATTTGGGGTTCAACTGTAAGAACAATGACATAAACTCATGAATAAAAATGTGTGTAAAAAGAGGCCTAATAATAGCATGGAAACAACTGTCAACAACACTTGGTTGCACATTTGGAATTTGTTAAGAGGACAGATAAGAAATGAAATCTCATCATATATTTTAATATGTGAGGTGATGGTTATGTTATTTAGCTGATTAAGGTAATCTTCCCACAATGTTTAAATATACTGAAACATCATTTTATTTTATTAATTTTTATTTTCATTTCATTTTATTTTTTTAGCAGAACACTGCTCAGCTCTGATAAAGAACAATTTAGAACAAATAATCATACACACACACACACACACACACACACACACACACACACACACATATATATATATAGGTGTAATTGCAAAGTATAGAAAACCTATTTTTATCAACTGGTTGCTTGACAAAATCTATACATTATTATTTTTTAGTTATGTACACAATGGCCACCCATATAATTAACGTTAGTTATAGAATAGTTTAACTGTTATCGAGGTTTATAATAGTTTCCACAGACATAGCTTTCCTCATTGCTATTTGCTTTTGATAATTTATATGATCAATGGCTTGGGAACTTTTTAAATTGATAAGCTTAAGAAATATGTAGATTTACTATTACAAACAGGACATTGTGGTCAGACTTGTGCTGAGCTAGTCCAGTATTTTTGTCAGCCTTAGCTCTGCTATAGGTTAAACTTTGTAAACAGGGATTCTGATCGATTCCATTGCATATGATGATCATCACAGGGAAAAAAAATAATAATGAAGCTTGGTAAGTGACTCATAAAAGGTGATAATTTCATCTTTTTTTCTATTGTTGTAATTATTAATACTTATTGATGTCATTGTTGTTGGATAGGACAGAGAGAAATGAAGAGAAGAGGGAAGACAGAGAGGAGGAGAGAAAGACAGACACCTGCAGACCTGCTTCACCGCCTGTGAAGTGACTCCCCTGCAGGTGGGGAGCCGGGGCTCCAACCTAGAGCCTTATGCTGGTCCTTGCGCTTTGTGCCACTTTAACCCGCTTGCTACCACCAAACTCCCAATTCCATCATTTTTAATAGCTTAGTAGTAGTCCATTACATAACACAAATTTCTTGTTTTTTAAATTTATTTTAGTGAGACAGATATGGAGAGAAAGATACAGAGACAGAAACCAGCTCTGCTTTATGATGTTGGGAATTAAACACTGGACTTCAAAGCACAAGACATTCATCTGACATTGGGTATCTGTGCCGCTTGGTTGGCCTGTTAAGATGCTCATTGGTGTACATAAGATCTCTTTGCAAGAGACTTTGTGTTTTCTTTGCATATCTGCCTACGTGAAGGATTACCAGGTCATAGGGTAAGTTTATTTCTAGTATTCTGGGGGAATACTCAGGCTGTTTTTCAGAAAGGTTGACCTAACTGACACTACCACCAACAATGTAGTACTGCTTTCCTCCCCCTGTCTTGGTCATTACTTGTTTCTCTTCTTCCTAATACACCACATTCTCACAGCTGTGAAGAGGTTTCCTATTGTCTTGGCTTGTAGTTCTCTGATGATCAGTGACTTGGAACATTTTTTTTTTTTCTCATATGTCTCTTGGCCATCAGATTATCTGCTTTGGTGTATTATGCAAAGTGAGATCAGTCAGGAAAAAAATGACTGATAAATGGAACCTATGGAACAAAAAACGTGAGGCAAAACCCAGGGTGAAATGTGGGCTGTTACAGCAAGGACAAGAATGTGGGGAAAAGTGTGTTTTAGGAACACAGTGCATGTGGGTGGAAGAGGACCTGAGCAGCTAGTAGGAGTGGTACAAAGGTGCCTATCATGGAAGGATGAGAAAATTTACTCACTTGAGAATAAATGACTCACAAATCATTATTTCTCTCTCTCAAAAAAAAAAAAAAAACATTAAAAAGGAGGTCAGACAGTAGCGCAGCACGTTAAGCGCATGTGGTTCAAAGCACAACGGCCAGCTTAAAGATCTCGGTTCCTGGTTCAAGCCCCGGCTCCCCACCTACAGGGGCGAGGGGTCTTTATAAGCAGTGATGCAGGTCTGCAGGTGTCTATCTTTCTCTCCTACTCTCTGTCTTCCCATCCTCTCTCAGTTTCTCTCTGTCCTGTCCAATAACAATAACAATCACAACAACAGTAAAAAACAAAAACAAACAAAAAATCAAGAGCAACAAAAGGGGAAAAACAGCCTCCAGGAGCAGTGGATTCCTGGTGCAGGCACTGAGCCCCAGTGCAAAATAAATAAGATAAATTTAAATAAATTTTTAAAAACTAAAGAATAAAAGCAGCTGGGAATAATCATGTTTAACTTACTAAAAATCACATACTTGGGGCAAACAGAGATCCAGAGATGTTGGATAGTGTCACCCCTGGTAGAGCAGGCACTACAGTGTATAAGGACCTGGGTTCAAACCCTCATACCTGTAGCATGTCTGCAGGTGTTTACATTTTTCTCTCCCTCTCTATCTTCACCTCTCCTCTCATGTTTTTTTCTCTCTGCCCTGTCAAATAAAATAGACTAGGAGGGAGTAGGGCAGTTCTTCTTCTAGCGTTTGCCCTTCTTCCGTAGCCAGTTAACAGCATCAGGTTGAGCCTGATGTAAAGTTCCGAGACCTCCTTTGAATCTGGAGAGGTGGCAGTCGTTGACTATGTGGGTCATAGTCTGTCTGGAGCCGCAGGGGCAGTTCGGGTCGTCTCTGGCCCCCCAGGGATGGAACATAGCGGCGCACCGGCCATGGCCTGTTCGATAGCGATTGAGGAGGGCCCAATCATAATGTGCTAGGTCAAAGCTGGGTTGACGCTTGCAGGGGTCTGTGATGAGGTGTTTGTTCTTGACCTCAGCTGACTGCCAACTCTGTTTCCAAGAGTCTGGAACAGAGAAGTTCAGTGTAGGCGTAGGGGACCAGATTGGGTGAAGATGTCAAGCATTGGACAGGGTGGACGAAGATATCCGCATATATTGGCAATAGCGCAGTGGGTTAAGCTCATGTTGCACAAAGTGCAAGGACCAGCATAAGGATCCTGGTTCGAGGCCCTAGCTCCCCACTGGATAAAAAGTGAGTGCAGAAACTCCTTTGTATTGTCAAATAACACCATACAGATGTTCAGTAAGTTAGTGAGGTAAGGCTTTCCAGAGCAGAAGCCATTAATTGTGTACGTGCACTTTATAAACCTAAAGGATGCAATGACATCTCTTATCTCCTACATTGTTCATATTCTTACATTACTATCACAAGAAAACTACAACAGATGTTCATTCTCTAAACATGTGTATGTCCCTCCAAGAAAAAAAAATGTAGTTCTCAAAGCATCAGCTGTGATTTGATAAAAGTCAGGTTTCAGAAAATATACAAACATCCTGAACCCTTGAATTGCTGTTCTTTTTTACAGAACCTTTTGTCTCAAAACTCAAATTTCACAGACTCTCTAGTTGATGCCTGAAGAATGTTGTTGTTGTCTTAGCTGTTTATAGTTCAGGAAACCTTACCTTAGTTGACATGTGTTTGAAATATTGGCAATAACCATACCCCCCATTTGAATTATCAAATCTTCCAATTGCGATTGTGTATTGATTTATCGACATGAATGAATTATTTTGGCAAATATTTTCACTCATCATGATACCTTGAATAGAAGTTTACTTTCAAAAGCAATCAGATGTCTTCTGTAAAACCAAGGAATAGTGAAAACTGAAAAGAGTTAGTGACGATTTTGCATGTAGGCGCAGATTAGGAGTGACTGAGTGGCAAAAGATATTTTCAAATCTATTTTCAGGGTTGTAAAGCATATGGCTTGTGCTGTCAGGATTTTATTATAGAGGAAGAGAAATGAGGGGGGAATGGTGTTGTATTGTTAAGCCCAAAATGATAGAGTGATAGCAAAAAGGAGATTAGAAGGTTGCTTATTCTCAGCATCATTGAATCTGGCTTGCAGACATTTAAATAGATGAGACAATCAAGGTGAGAATGGAGGGGAACTCGTAACTTTTTCAATTTTAGAGTCACAGAATTGGGGCACACTGACTGATAATCCTGAAATATCAGTTTGTCTAGGACAGAATGGGATGTTTTGAGGGGTAGAATGATTAATTTTCTGGAACAAGGAAGAGCTAACAATCTATGATGGATACTAATATACAGCAAGACATAAACATGAGCATGAAGTGTGTGTGTGTGTGTGTGTGTGTGTGTGTGTGTGTGTGTGTGTGTGTGTGTGTAAAACAAATAAATATATAATCTGTGTCTCAGAGAAAGAAAAACCAAATCCCAAATGGGATGCATCAGAAAGGGGAGCCCTAAATTTGTCTATTTTGATTGTCCATTCTACTCATGCAGGATGTCGCTACTAGTTTGCATTCATATATATTGAGAGAGAGAGAGAGAGACCACAGCACTGGAGCTTCCCCTGGTGTCATAGCACCTCCCAGGTGGTGCTGGGGTACAGACATGGGTCAACTGCATGGTAGGACAGATGTAAAAACTGACAAGCTACGTGTCCAGAACTTTAAGTGAGGTTCTTCAGGCAAGTTAGCCTGGACTTCACATTGTTTATTTTTAAAGTATGAGTCAGTAATTTTCAAACTGGTTCAGGAAGTATGTAGGACTTACAAGTCTGAAATCCTGATTCCAACTTCTGTTGCAGCCAGTGCCAGAACAGTGCCCTGATTTTCCTCTCTCTTCCTCTCCCTCTCACCCCACCTCTTCTCTTCTCTCTCCCTCACTCTCTCTTACTCTCTCTCTCTCTCTCCTTTCTCTCATTAACAGGTAATACATGCTTTAAAACTTAAAACAATAGTATACTGCTCACAACCTACATACAAATTGAATACGATGAATTATGTGACAGTGCTGTCTAAATCTAAATTATTAAGTGTCACATCAACAGCACAGCTGAACATCCCGCAGAGAAGCAGAAGATGGTGCGAGGAAATATTTGATTTGCTCTCCTCTCAGTCCACCTTCTCCGCTTACCAACCCCTCCACTCCGGGAGGGGAGCCTCAGTTCACTGCTTCTGTTATCTTGATGGTATACATTTTCGCTCCTCATGCTGGTTTTAAAACTTAACCCCCTAGTTGAGATTCAATGTCGCACTGATTTCATCTGAGGCTGGAAATGAAGTGTGAGATAGAAGAGAAGTCCCTAGGGCAAAAAGGGGGAGGGTTTCCCAGTGGACTGATGGTGCTTCTCTGCTGAATAAGACTTTTTTATCAGGCTACTATTCTAGTGACTTCTGCACCTAAAGAATAAAGAGAGAACTCTAGGAGACCCTGGTGGATAAGCATCAGTTTCCCTCATCAGTAGTGATGAACTATAAAATGGTTTCTTTGTCTCCCCCCCCAAAAAATGTAGACTATACAACCTGTCTTTTCCTTCTGGGTTGTACAGATTCCATTAGAATCTCCACATCTTTGCTTCTCCCAAGCAGAAAAGCCAAATAGTGGTCTCACTCATACTTCTTGAATGCCCAGAACAGAATCAGAGGGTAGAAAAAAGAATAAAACAAATGTCTGCAGTAAACCAAAGTATCTTTATTTTCTTCCCAGCTATCTTGCTATCAGTCAAAGAATGGCTTTTCCTGCCAGTCTGAATTTGACTTCAAGATTCACCGAGACAGCATCGTTGCAGATGTAGCATTATTTGTCATAATGTATTACCTGTGAGTTGCACATCAAAACAACTTTAGAGAGTTGCTTCACACAGCCACAGTCAAAGAGAAACTGAAAGTCATCTCCAGCAACCAGGAAGCTAGAAAGATTACATAGGAGTGTAGCTGAAGGAAGCAGATCAGCAGAGTGAGATTGTTGTTGTGGTTGTTGTTTTGAAACAATCACTTTCTCACATCTCGTTGAACTGGTATTTTTCTACCTAGAAAATGATTGTGTAGGTAACAGACTTGTTACACATGGCTTCTTCTATTCATCATGTGGGAGGAAGCAAAGATACCACGTAGCCTCAGCAACGCTTAAACAGAACGCCCGAGAAATAGCTCACCTGGGTGCCATGCTGGGCTCCTATGTATGTGCCCCAGATTCCAGCCACATTTGTCCACAGGGAGCAAAGTTCACTGCAGGTCTCTTTTCACTGTGTTTCTACTTCTCTTCCTTCTCTGTCAATGTCCAAAAATAAATAAATACATAAATACATAAATAAAATGAACTAAAATACATTGCTGAAGTTATTTCTCCATACGCTGTGTAGCCCAACTACTATGAAGATAAATAAAAGCTCAAATTTCATCATAGAGAAAAGAGGACAAAACGGCACTGTGGTAGTTCCCATAGGATTCCACCTACTAAAAATGTGTTCTTTTAAAAGCTGTGTATTTAGGACTAACAAAATAGCTCACCTGAACAATGTGCCCACTTTGCCAAGCATCTGAACCAGGTATGAATCTGATCTCCACCACACTGGAGAGACTTCCTGAAACCACAGTGGGCTTCCTTCTTTTTTTTTTATTTTTAATTTTTTTAAAACATTTATTTATTCCCTTTTGTTGCCCTTGTTTATTGTTGTTACTGCTATCGTTGTTGGATAGGACAGAGAGAAATCAAGATAGGAGGGGAAGACAAAGATGGGGAGAGAAAGATAGACACCTGCAGACCTGCTTCACCGCCTGTGAAACGACTCCCCTGCAGGTGGGGAGCCGGGGGCTCAAACCAGGATCCTTAAGTCGGTCCTTGCGCTTTGCACCATGTGTGCTTAACCCGCTGTGCTACCGCCCAACTCCCGTGGGCTTCCTTCTGTGTTGCTCTCTCTCTCTCCTCATTCTGAAAAAGTCAACCCAGGACAGTGAAGACAGGGTGACAAAATTAATAAAACACACACACCACACACACACACACACCACACACACACACGACACACACACACACACACACGACACACACACGACACAAACACGCGACACACACACAGGACACACACACACACACGACACACACACAGACCAGACACACGCACACACCACACACACCACACACACCACACACACACACCACACAAACACACCACACACACACACACCACACACACACATGACACACACACACGACACACACACACCACATACACACATGACACACACACACCACACACGCACACGACACACACACACACGACACAAACACATGCACACACCACACACACCACACACACACACCACACACACACACGACACACACACACCACATACACACATGACACACACACACCACACACACACACGACACACACACACACGACACAAACACACACACACGACACACACACACGACACACACACACGACACACACACCACACACACACGACACACACACACCACACACACCACACACACACGACACACACCACACACACACACACACCACACACACACACACCACACACATGACACACACACCACACACACACACGACACAAACACACACATACCATACCACACACATACACTCACACACACGACACATACACACACCACACACACACACAGGACACACACACACCACACACACGACACACACACGTGACACACACACAGGACACACACACACACACACCACACACACACACGACACACACACAGACCAGACACACGCACACACCACACACACCACACACACACACGACACACACACACCACATACACACACGACACACACACACCACACACACACACACAACACACACACACACACGACACACACACACACCACACAAACACACACACCACACACACACACCACACACACACGACACACACACACACCACACACATACACACACACGACACACACACCACACACACACATGACACACACACACGACACACACACCACACACACACATGACACACACACACGACACACACACACCACACACACACACACCACACACACACACACCACACATGACACACACACACCACACACACACCACACACACACGACACACACACACACACCATACCACACACATACACTCACACACACGACACACACACACACCACACACACACATACACAGGACACACACACACACCACACACACACTACACACATACCACACACACACGACACACACACACATACCACACCACACACATACCACACCACACACATACACTCACACACACACACACCACACCACACACATACACTCACACACAGCACACACACACACACACACACACACACACACACACACACACACACACACCATCTTAACAAGAGAAAGAGACATAAAATCAGAACACCATTCAACATACGCAGCACCCTGAGAACAAACTCAGCTCCTCATGTTCGCAAGTCCTGTGCTCTACCTGCTGCCCTGATATTGACTAAGATGAATGTCAGTAAGATTTGAAGAAACTCTGATGGAGGCTAAACAGTGGTAATGTAATGTTCAGCATTGTGATCACTGGCTGGTTGTGAAAATGTTATTTTGGGGCAAGTTTCAGTGCCTCCAAAATATTTAAAGCATCCTGACTACAGAGTGTGAATTTTTTTCTATAAATAGTCAATGCCTTTGAAAAATGGCAGACAATTGAATGGAAATGGGACACATATTTAGATGCTCTGTGAGCAACCTTTTCTATTTGTACTGACCTCTTATCTGATCTAATTAATAGAGGAAAGTGTGGAAAAGGGAGAGAGTTCACAACATCACTGGTCTATGTGGAGATGGGATTGAGCCCAGGGCTTTGAGTATGCAAGGCATGTCCTATCCTGATGACTGACCTTCCTTTCTTCTTTTTATTACTGGCATTTTGAAGTTACCTAAAATCAAGCCTCTTCAGAATTGGGATTTGGGAGACTAGGATGACAGAGTGCTTACTGAACGCCTTATAGCCCAATTGCTCAACGAAAGTTTCCTGAACTGCTGCTCCCTCCATTTTAGAAGTGATGGCACCTCATGGAAGAGAACATTTCTTCTGGATGACTTATCAATGGAGAATCTAATAGCAGGAGCCTGTGACTCCCTAAATCACAGAGTGGTTAACCCACAGCAAGGCGGCAAAGAAGAAAGCAGTGCAGTTTGCATCAGCCTAGAGCTTCCTTCAAAAGCTCCATTTTTTTCTTCTAGCTTATGCATTTCAAACTTGAAAACCCAACAACAAAGCTTGCTTACTAACACATTCTTTTGCTGTTCAGATATAAATATCAGAAGACATATCTAGTGCATATATTCATTTTAACAAAGCCTAAAACAGGTGGGTTACCAGCTTCCTGCGGTCTCTTCCATAAACCAGGACTGTGTTACATCACAGTTATTTCTGAAACTTAACATGTATTTCCAACAAATTGCCTTCCAACCAGAACAGAACAAACATCCTGTCAGGGCATGCAACAGTAATGGCTGTACCACCATTTCATCTCTCAGTCATGCCAGTTAGAAAGTCTGAAATAGGGCTGGGTCATGATGCACCTGCTGGAGTGCACAGGTTACCATGCTTAAGGACCCAAGTTCAATCCCGCAATCCCCACCTACAGGGGAATAACTTCAGGAGTGATAAAGATTTTGTAGGGCTTTGGAAGAGCTGGGATTCACATACACAACCAACGCATGGAGAAGTCAAATGCTTCGTTTGCATGTGCCATATGACCAATCACCTGTATTCCTAGTCACTTACCCAAGAGAAATGACAGTGTGTCTTTATTCCTAAAAGCTGCTAGTACTAACGTTCACAGGCATACCATTGTTAATAATTCCATACAAGATATGCATTACTGCCCTCAACAGTTGAAGGGCAAAGCATTCAGTGAATAGTCCACTTCACACTTTCAGTTAGCTTATCCTCCAATGTTTACATGCCTAAATACTACAGTTTCAGGGTTTCTTCAGAACTTTCTGCAGTTGGGATTTTGGTTTCTTCATAATCAAGGTGTCCTGTGGAACTGATGAGATAGTTCACTTGGGAATGCATCTGCTTTGCCAAGTGTGCAGCCCAGATGTGAAACCCTGCCCTCCAGAGCACAGGGAGAATCTTAGGAGCTGTGGTGTCTTATCTATCTCTCTCTATCTCTCTGTCCTCCTCTTACTTCTTTTGTCATTATCCAGGCTTTAGCACTCTAATTGAACTTACTCAGGTAGAGGGGGGAGAGAGAGAGAGAGATAACAATAAGCATTCCCCAGTATAGCAGAGGGTATAGGGACTTGAACTTAGGTCACAGGTACAGTATTTTAGGCACCATCTAAGATGATCTATTGAGTGAGACCTGTCTATTCTTAGCTGGAAAAGTCATCCTGGGACAGTGAAACTTCAGTGATAACAAAAGGTAATTAACAGAAAATACTTACTATAATGGGTGTATGCTTACAGTGATAGTGTTACTATTTCTTTTTAAAAAATATTTATTTATTTATTTCCTTTTGTTGTCCTTGTTGCTTTATTGTTGTAGTTATTATTGTTGATGTTATCGATGTCATCGTTGTTGGATAGGACAGAGAGAAATGGAGAGAGGAGGGGAAGACAGAGATGGGGAGAGAAAGACACCTGCAGACATGCTTCACCAC
Source organism: Erinaceus europaeus (assembly GCF_950295315.1). NCBI lineage: Eukaryota > Metazoa > Chordata > Mammalia > Eulipotyphla > Erinaceidae > Erinaceus > Erinaceus europaeus. The sequence goes on along the minus strand of NC_080166.1, from coordinate 133,097,781 downwards.
TTGTGAAGTGACTCCCCTGCAGGTGGGGAGCCAGGGGCTTAAACCGGGATCCTTACACTGGTCTTGCTCTTTGCGCCACCTGCGCTTAACTCACTGCACTACCACCCGACTCTTAGCATTACTGTTTCTAAACTTGCCACATTTTTACAATAGAAAGGTCTTCTTGGTTACTGCACTTCATAATGTTGCAAATATGTTATAGAATCTTAGATGTCCTGGTGTCATGGTTTTCTTTCCAACTGTCACTAGCTTTCCTACAATAATCTCCATCTGTGCTTTCACCTTGCATTGCAAATACTTGTATTGTCTTCAGAAAGTTAGATGCATGTTCTTTTTTTAACTTCAGTTGTTTTTTTTTTTTTTAATTATCTTTTTTTATTAGAGGCAGGTAGAAACCGAGAGGAAAGGAGGTGACAGGGAAGGAGAGAGACACACCTGCAGCCCTGCTTCACCACTCGCAAAGCTTTCCCTCTGCAGGTGGGGAGTGGGGGTTTTAACCTGGGTCCTTGTGCAGTGTAACATGTGTACTCAACCAGGTGCGCCACCACCTGGCCCCTGATGCATTTTCTTATCCCCTGAGAAATATTTACCAAGTCCTTTGTTTCAATAATACTTACATGATACTGAAAAAAAAACAGTAGGATACTAATATCCTAGAACTTCATGGTATATATGGTTTATAGATTTAAAATAGTTACATGTTATTATTCCTGAGTTGCATCTGCATGGGTGTGTGATGTGAATCCCATATGAATCCTGTTGTTTCCCCCATGCTATATGGTTATTCTTAGATTCTACTAGTTTTTTTTTTCTTTTGCAAAGGAAATCAAAGAATACATTTGGTAAAATGTGAATTGAGATATTGCTGCTGAGTCCAGCACACACACACAGAGAAAGGCAGACACATACAGAGACACACAGACTCAGACATGCACACAGAAACACACAAAGACTCAGACACGCACACAGGGACACACGGACTCACACACACACACACATACACACAGACACATAGATACAGACACACACACAGAGACACACAGACACAGAGACAGAGACAGACATCCACAGAGAGACACACAAAGAGACACACAGACACACACACGGAGACACAGAAATATAGATACACACAGAGAGAGATATAGAGACACAGACACACACAGAGAGACACACACAAAAAGACACACAGACACATAAACACATATAGAGACACACAGACACACACAGAGACATACACACACATTTTTTAAATAAAAAAAAAGAACTAGTAATTATATTATAGGCTAAATTGAATAGAAGCAACTATTCTAAGTATATAGCATTTTTAAAAAGTTAAACTCTAGGTAATACCACATAGTTTCTGGAGATCCAGTGTGTGTGTGTGGGGGGGGGGTGGTTATCCAGCATCTCCTCAAACTTGAACTCAATTCATTTTCTAATTTCCTTTGTAATTTGCATTACTTAGGACTACATTGTTTTTTTTTTCTAAAACGCTAAGAACTTTTTCTATCTCTTCCTCATTGATTTCTACTTTCACTCTATAGCAGTCAGAAAATTAGCTCTGAATGTTTGGAGTCTTATGAAGCTTGATCAATTTTGCCTTATGACCCTGCAAATGGTCAATTTTGATAACGCAGAGTGTATTTGTAAGAGAATGTGTTTTATGGTGTGGCTAGGAGCACAGTTCTCTATATCTGTTCATATTGTTATGCTCTTTTCTATCATTACAGAATCTGCCTTTTTTCTGTCTGCTCATAAAAAAAGAGGTCTTAAAATATCTTTTACAAAGGGTGGACCAATTTTCTCCCTCTCTCTTGATTTTTTTTGGGGGGGGGGTTTAAGACAAGCCTGGTTGACCACAGTAGTAAGGAGAAACCATATTATATTATTTTCATTCAGTATTATGGATGGTACCTGATTATCCCGGAAACTTATCTGTATATTCTGTTACTCTCTTACTTTTGACACCTTGGCCATTTTATTGCTGGACTACAGAAAGAGAACTGATGTTGAAACATTTTTGCTTGGGATGCCACCCATTAAGTATCCTCACCCTAAAGTCTCAGTAAATATCCCAAGGGAAGTCAACCTGGATTTCAAAATCCACTATTCTCAGCCCAAGGAGCTTTCTCCCTCTTTCTCCCTCTGTAGCTCCAGCTTCTTTCCCCAAGACACTGCATAAGATAATCTTTTTGGGATGTTTCACAAGTAGTGAAGCAGTGCTATATCTCTTCTCTTCCTCCCCCTCCTGCCTCCTATTTCTCTCTCTCTCTCTCTCCTCTCAAAAACAAAACAAATAACCACAAAAAAAATAGCAATCCTCTGGGATGTTGGAATTGGGCAAACATGAAGCCACAACAATAAACCTGTTAACAAGCATAAATAAGTTAATGGGGGAAAAATGCTGAACCAAATTACAGATGTAGAAAAATAGATAAATAGTTCCCCTGCATGGAAATTGAAATACACACAGTCAGAGAGAATGTTGTAGCAATGAAGAAAATTTTCTTAAAATCAATAGCCTGATTAGAATCATTGGAATGAACAACCTTATAAAATTGTAACAATGTAGAAGGGAAGTGTTTAGTGCAATGCAGTTTCTTCTCCAAAGGAGAGAAAAGTTACAGTGGAGTGTTAAATAATGCCAGAATTTTTGTTTTCAGATATGGTAAAGTCTCTAAGTAAAGACAAACTGACCAAAATGTTTGTTAAGAGAAATTCACTAAATGCTAGACTCTAAATGCTACCACAAACGGTGATATGAAAGACGATGGTGAGACAGAGATACTTCTCTTTAGTTTTCACATTATTCTTCAGGAAGCGAAATCATTTACAATCTTTTAGTGCATGAAGCTTATTCAGGCTTCATAATGATAATATGGTTCCTGCATAAGTGTTTGAAATCTCATGTAGTAAATAAATAATTTTTAAACCCTAATATTCTGAATGCGTTTTTCACTGTACAACACTCAGTATCTACTTAACCACCCTATTTGCTGTATCATTACAACTTCTGGCAAGCTCTTGCTAAAGGAACTTTCAAGGTTAGCGTTAGTTAGAAAGCAAGAGGAGATAATTGCCCTCATTAATGAGGTTGCTCCCCTGATTCCACAACTATCTGTGAACAGTATGCTAGGCTATTCAATGTCAGATATACTTATCCTGCCCATTTCTGAAGTACTTCCTTAGTCTTCTTTCACACTCCTTAAGTGCTAGTAAGTATATCATCACCCCTGAGTTGACCATGTGTTGGAGGTAGCTCAGTGGTAATTACCCATTGTCAGACTTGACATACCATGGTTCCTGAAAATGCCAAGCGTCTTTTAATGGATTAGAATCCAGAGTCCATTTTTTAAAAAGAATTTTTTTAAATATTTATTCCCTTTTGTTGATGTCACTGTTATAAGATAGGACAGAGAGAAATGGAGAGAGAAGGGGAAGACAGAGAGTGGGAGGGAAAGACAGAAAGTGGGAGAGAAAGACATCTCCAGACATGCTTGACAGCCTGTGAAGCGACTCCTCTGCAGGTGGGGATCCGGGGGCTCAAACCGGGGTACTTATGCCGGTCCTTGTGCTCTGCTGCACCACTTGCACTTAACCTGCTGCGCTACTGCCCAACTCCCCAGAGTCCATTTTTAATCACAACACACAGGTTCGTTTTGAACACCATGAATAAAAATGTTGAGAGTGAGGTCCACAGTTTTTAAATATTAATTTCATGAAGTGTGTTCTAAACTGACTCACAAAAAAAGATACATAAGAGGGAAGATGGGCTATAAGAATAACAGTTACGGGAGTCAGGCAGTAGCGCAATGGTTAAAAGCACATGGACCACCATAAGAATCCTGGTTAGAGCCCCGGCTCCCCACCTGCAGGGGAGTCCTTTCACAGGTGGTGAAGCAGGTCTGCAGGTGTCTGTCTTTCTCTCCCCCTCTATGTCTTCCCCTCCTCTCTCCATTTATCTCTGTCCTATCCAACTACATCAATAACAGCAACAACAATAACAACAACAACAATGAAAAACAAGGGCAACAAAAGGGAAAACAAACAAAAAAGAATAAGTTACACAACCTAATGAGTATAGAAGATACGTAGCAGTTAAGTTGTCCCAACGTATGATTTGATTAAATGTATATTCTGACGCAGTGACAGTGAAGCAGTGGGCATGCAGTGGCCAGGGTATAATATGCCTGGTGGAGTGTCTGTTTTAGAGGTGAGGACCTAGGTTTCAGCCGTCAGCCACCACATAGAAGCAACTTACAGAAACGAAGCTTCAAGGAGCAGTGCTGTGGAAAGCTCTCTTGTTTCTTGTTTGCTAGCCATAGTGGTGGACTTGCAGATGCAGAGCTAGTCTTGACTGCAAAGTAAACAATACATATATAGCTTTAGCTTTCTTCAAAGGAAGATTTTTTTGCAATCTTGATGGTTCTAGAATGAATAACTTCCCTAAATGTAAGGCTCTGTATTAAATATGCATAAAATATACATTTTTTAGCTTGATGACCATTTTTTTAGGGGGAGGACAGAAGGGTCTTAAAAATTACCTTATAGTCTTATCTATTCTTTTGTAAAAGAGAAAACTTTAAGTGGAATTTTAGCATAACTGTCTGTGGTTTAAGTATAAGTTTTGCCTTACACAACTTTTCTTTTTCTTTTTTTTACCAGAGCACTGCTCAACTCTGATTTACAGTGGTGTGGGGGATTGAACCTGGGACTTCAGAGCCTCAGGCATGAAAGTCTCTTTGCATAACTATGATGTTATACCCCCACCCAGCTTATTTTTGTTTTTATCTCTCAACAAGAAATCCCTAATATTTGCCAATATAAAGTGATTATTCCATAATGGAGTAGACTAGTGTAAAAAGTCTAACTAAATGAGATGTTGTGAAAGAGAGTTCAGATACCATAATCACACATACAATTGTTTTCCTTTCCTTTATTCAAATTGATTGTGCTCTACAATTATGTTTACAATAATTAGAACTTATGCAGTATGGGTGGCATTCTTATCTCTCGGTAAACAACCTTTCATTTGTGTTATGATCTGGTGTGTATTTGATTACATTCTCATAAGCAACACGTGACACGTTAGTAAAATGTATTCTTTATATTCTGTTTGATCTCACAGTTGTCCTATCATCCTCTCTCTCTCTCTCTTTTCTTTTTGTTTACTTAACTTGATACGACAGAAAGAAATTGGGAAGGAAGGGAAAGTACTGAGAGCGACCTGTTTCATTGCTTTCATTGCTGGATCCTTGTGCATGGTAAGTTGTTCACTTAACCAGGTACACCACCATCTATCCCCCATCATTTCTTTATGACCCATTATGTATCCACATAGTCTATATATATATATATATATATATATATATATATATATATATATACATTATCTTCTAGAATTGTTTGATATTTTTCAGTTAGATTATCCCTCTTTCTTGTTGATGAACTGTGTCAACTCCTAAGGCATATCCATTCTTTATTTATTTACTGCCACATTTGATTGACATAATTAACTATCCACACTTACAGTCAATATTGTTGATAATGAAATTGTGATGAAACATTTTATTAACTTTCCTGTTCTTGAAGCAAATATAGGTCTGAGGTTTTGTTTAAAAAATCATTAATTTCACATGAGAGATTTTCTTTTTTTAATTTTTTTAAAATCTACTTATTTTCCCTTTTGTTGCCCTTGTTTTATTGTTGTTTATAGTTATTACTGCTGCCATTGTTGTTGGATAGGGCAGAGAGAAATGGAGAGAGGAGGGGAAGACAGAGAGGGGGAGAGAAAGACAGACATCTGCAGACCTGCTTCACCGCCTGTGAAGTGACTCCCCTGCAGGTGGGAAGCCGGGGGCTCGAACCCGGATCCTCACTCCAGTCCTTGTGCTTCATGCCACATGTGCTTAACCCACTGCGTTACACCCAGCTCCCTAGAGAGATTTTCATATCAGAGAAAAGAAGTCAGAGCCTCACTCTGGTATATATGATACCAGGGATCAAACTAAGAGACTCAAGAAAGTTCTGCGTTATAGGAGTTGAACCATTTCTGCAGTCCTGAATTGTATTTGCTTCGTTATTCCAGCTGTCTTGTTCTTTGAGTTGATTTCTTTATTGGCAAGTTCTTTTTTTTCTTTTCTGATTAATTCTTTCTTGCCTACATGCACCTTTATTCATTTATTACACTTGTTTCTCACTGATTGGAAACCCAAAAAGCACAGACTTGCTGTAGTTTTCCAAGTCCTTTGTCATATGAGAGTCTTCGGTGGGACACTTACTCCCTTAATGCAATCATGCTAGCATTATGTTTCCTTTTGTCAAGCTCCCAGACTCAATCTATTTTCAATTCTCTGACTTAGTGGGTTTCCTGAAGCCTCCACAGAATCCTTGAATCAGAGCCTTCATAAATAGGCTGAATGTCTTTCCACTTCCATTTACTAATTTCCTTTAAACGTTTGATTTTCAGAATTAATACTCTGCAATACTATCCACCAGTCATTTTTCTACACTCTTCTCCCTTCTCTTTTCTTCCCTCTTTCTTTAACCTCTTTCTCTATCCCTCCCTCCACTCTTCTGCCCTCTCTTTCTTTGATCCTGGAAATAGAAGTGAAGATATTTGATTACTCGTCTAAATTTCAGCCAGATTTTCTGTAGTTGAACATAGTTTTATGAATCAAACTGAATTCCAAAAAATCTATCTCAGTATACAACAGTAAATTTATAAAGCAACACATCTTACCCCAGGAAAATCAGTATGGGTTTTAGATGTCTGTAACTGATTTATTCTCTGTGGATCTACATGTACAAAATGAAATGCTAACACAGATCATTACTTTTGATAGAAAACTATCTTCAAAGCTACAAAAACAATAAATGAAGAATTTTTAGAAATCTGATTTCTGATCCGACTGAATTTTTTTAAATTCTTCAGTTGACACAATTTTCTTTATGAAACAGATGATTAAGAAAGGCTCATTGCCTAAGGACTTTGTTTTTTCCTCTTTTGCTTCATCTACTAAATATTTTCTCTTAAAATATAGTTACAGCTATCAGGGGAGGGGAGATTGGGTGGTAGGAATTTGTGTGGAATTGTACCCCTCCTACCCTATGGTTTTGTTAATTTATCCTTTCTTAAATAAAAAATAAATTTTAAAATCTCTATATATATATTGTTACAGAAGTTATACAAAATGTAATAATATATGATTGGTATTCTTGGTCACACTCTCAAGTATTTGAGCTCTGGTTCTCAATTTACAAAACGCACAAGAAAACCACACAGCTGTTACCTGAATAACTCTTACAGCACTTATTTTTAGTGCACTATTATTGTGTAGTGTTCATAGGCATAAACTCCTGCTCTTTCTTCTTCTCCTGCTTCAGGGCTTACCATTCAGTAATTGTAAAGGTAGTTTTAATATTTAAAGAATGTAAATAACTATGTTTATCAATATCATAAGCACTATCCGCTTCACCCTGAGTTATAAGAAACCAAAACTGGTTTAAATAAAAACAACTTTTCGTGCTACAGAAATTCACTACAGTCTATGATAACAGGCCTGAATTCAGGATGCAGACATAAATAAACAATTCCAAGAGTAATATATGTGCATTTTAAGTCCATGAGTGATCTGAAAGCAAACGTGCATTTCCCGGAAGTTAGAATAAGGCAGGGGCAGAAACAAAATTCTAAAAGCAACTTCTCTTCTGTCCAAGTGCTAAGGGTGAACTCCTCTGAGAATCACTAGAGTGAGTGGAATTAGGAGCCCCACAGTGAGGACAGTAGACGTTACTGAGAAGTACTTGAAAGATCAGACTGTGGTTAGAAATCTACAGAATAGCTCACAACAGCAACAACAAAGGAAAATTGTATCCCGTTCTGACCAAAACATGCTGCATTGCTTCAGAGAGTAGTATCTGCAAAGAGAAGTGACTAGACAGTTATTAGTTTACTGCAAAAATAGAAACAGGAGACAGTGTTGTAGAAACTTGAAGTCAGATACCCTCGATTTACATATTGACACTAGTCTGTTTAATGTTCTTTTTAATTTTTTTATTATCTTTATTTCTTAATTTACTTATTAGACAGAGACAGCCAGAAATTGAGAGGAAAGGGGGAGACAGAGAGGAAGAAAGACAGATACCTGTAGCCCTGCTTCACCACTTACAAAGCTTTCTCCTGCAGGTGGGGACCAGGGGGCTTGACCCTGGATCTCTGTACTTGGTAGCATATGTGCTCACCCAAGGGCTCCACCACCTGGCCCCATGTGTTTAACTCTCAAAAGACCTAACCTTATTGGTCAGTCAGTAGGCAGAGCATAGAATTTGCATACGTGAGGCTTCTGGTTTGAGCCTTGATACCACCTATATTCCCCTGTTGCTTTGGATTATCCCTTTCTTCTCTGTCTCAAAAATCATATTAGTTCAGCTTCCCCAGAGACACACCTTACTAGGGAAAGATAGAGGCAGACTGGGAGTACGGACCAACCAGTCAACGCCCATGTTCAGCGGGGAAACAATTACAGAAGCCAGACCTTCTACCTTCTGCAACCCTCAACGACCCTGGGTCCATGCTCCCAGAGGGCTAGAGAATGGGAAAGCTATCATGGGAGGGGGTGGATTATGGAGATTGGGTGGTGGGAATTGTGTGGAGTTGTACCCCTCCTACCTTATGTTTTTGTTCATTAATCCTTTCTTAAATAAAAAATTTAAAAAAATCATTTTAGTATAAAATAAATAAAGGTCCTAGCAGTGCTGTGCCCCATAGAATGAACACATTACCATGTCCATGGTCCTGGTTTCCAGCCCCAGTCCTTACCTGCAGGAGGATAGTTTCATTAGTGCAGGAAGAGTGCTTCATGTGCCTCTATTTCTCTCTGCCTTTATCTCCTTTCTCTGTTTTTGTCTGTTTCTGTCAGAGAAATAAAGGAAAATAATTGCCACCGAGATCACATCAGATCACAGTGGAGTCATGCAGGCATGGACTCCGGTGATAATAATCTTGGTCACCAAAAAAAAAAAAAAAAAAAAAATATATATATATATATATATATATATATATATATGTATATATATATGTATATATATACAACTTTAAAAGAAAAGAAATTAAATGTTTATAAAAATGAATAAATAAATTGCAGCTAATCTAAATTTCAATCACTGTAATGGTCAGAGCTAGATGTTGTCTCTAGCAATAGTGGCAATTGTCCTAATGTAGATTCCATGTCACCCATCATCCCTATCACTCTGTCTTGTATCACAGTTCTCTGCTCTACCAGATTCTTCCTCTTTTTTCATTGTTTCAGTTCTCACTGTTTACTCGCCATTTTTTCTTTCATGTGTGCTTTTGGTCCATTGCCCAATTTAAATCCTTAGTAAAATATTGTGATGACTCCATACCCTTGAAATTTCAGTCACTCCCTACCCCTTCTCCCTGCAGAAATGCTCAGGCTCAGACCTGAGGAGAGTAAACAATAAAGCAGACACTCTATCCAGGCTGAATTTTCTTGCTGGTCCAAGAGCATCATATTTAAAAGAAATCTTAACCCTATTTAGTTATAGGAATCAAACCAACAGTAAAAATGTAACAAAAAGAATTACTTTGCAAATACACTTTTTAAAGAGAGAACTTGTCCTCCATTCATCCTTTCATATATATATCTGGAGATAATTACCACATTCTATGATAACTTCAGTTCCAAAACTAACTATATTCTGTCCATCATCATTTGAAGAAGGTAGCTTGTCTCTGTTTATCAGACTGATATCAAATAGCCCAGTAACAGCTACTGCCAGCATTTGTTTAGACGTAATTTAATTCCATTTCCCCTTAGAGGGGATTTAGTGAAGGAAAACTAAAAATAAATAAATAAATAAAGCCCTTTGCTCCTTAACATTTATGAATCAGCATCCTAGATACTTCTCCCATGCCTTTAGAAAACAGTGGCTAAATTAAACAAAAACAGCATGGCATCAGATCACAGTATCTAAATACCTTAGGGATTCTACTTAATGCAAATTCCACTTTTGGAGTTGAAAGGAAATTAGAGAAGTTTAGTGTGGATAAAATGTTTCAATCCAGGCATTTAAAAGAAACGGAATAAGCTATTGAACATCTGCTCAATCTAATCACTTTGGGGAATACAACATCTTGGAATCAAGCTCCAGACACAGAAAGCAGCAACTTTCCCCCCAAAGTCTAACACTCTAGTTAAGGCATATTATTATTGAATGACTTCTTTTGGAAAGAAGATATTCCAAACTGCTGAAACAGAGCTGAATCGTTACTATATTAAACTTTTAGTTAATATGTTTATACTAGCAGATACCTAATCCTGTGCTGAACCATTCTTTGAGTTCCTAGTGTCTTCTTCCTGAGTAAAGACTATTTTTATCTTGACCCTGTCTCTATTTGTCTCAGTTTTCCTGAATGCCTGGCATTAATGATGCAGTGAGTTGCTGGTCTGAAAGATACACAGTGACACCAATTTGTCCAACTAAGTCTTAATCTGGTTCATCTAAGGAAAAATCCATTTCTAGGACAACTATCTCTACCATTTATTGTGCATACACAATTTTACCTAATTCATAGATGATTGGAATGGAAAAAAAAAAAAAACTAACAAGCATGAGACAGTTTTACTTAGTCAATAGCTCCAGTCTTCAAAGTTCCTCTCATCTTTGATGTAATCTATACACAGGGAAGATACAGGTTATTCAAGGCAGAAATTAAATAAGTCCCAAATTACTGATGCTTCATCTGCTGGGTGCAGTAATAGCTTTATTAAGCTGTAAAATGAAAAAGGTTGATTATGTAAAGAAGCCATGCTTTGTAGTCCCTTTGGATGTACAGAGTCGAGAGATGGTCATAGATAAGCAATCATTTTGTGTGGTTTTAATGCTATCATTGAGAAAGGCAGTGATTCATGTAGGAAAGCATGACATGTTGGAGCTCTCCTGATTTCCTGATGCCCATTTTTTTGTTGTTGTTATAAACAAATAGATAACTTTCTGTTATTTCACTATATCTCATGTAAGAAAAAAATCATTTACATCAATGATCAAATTTTACATGTCCAGAGAACAGGGAACAAATTTACTTTAAATAGTCCATCCCTGCTAAAACCATTCAGTACTAAATATAATTTCATTCTACCTGGTACAAGTAAACATTGATTTTCCTATATTATTACTTAAATGATTTATTTTAATTATTGCATATTTTCCAGTACATTTTTTCATCATGACTTATTTTCCCTTATAGATTTTTTTTCTGCAAATGCACATGAGTAGGCCATAAAGATTTTTTGTCTTCTTGGCTTTTGGAAGTGATAGTTCACTGCAAATAATACATGCTGGTAAGAAAGTCATCTGGTAGTATAATATATTTTTGTGAATCAAAATGCTGGGCATCTCATTTTTTCTAATATATGTAGATTTCATGCATGAGAGATGAATCTATAATCAGTAGGCTAATAAAACAAGTAGCCAGCTAACCTTTACTTTGTGATAGATTATAAATTAGATAATGTTTCATAGAATGGTTACTAGTAGACAAGAACTAGATCTGATAACTTTATATACATCCAGTAATCTCATTAAATCAAACAACCCTTAAATCTCATGAAACCAAACAACCTTTAAACCAAACAACCCTTAAACCTAACAATCCCTAAAAGAGGCAAGGTTAGCTGCACATGTGTATTATGTATCCTTCAATGTGTGTTACTTTGATGCCAGTAGTCCCCAGTGGAACACTTCCAATCTACAAGACCATGGGGATCCAGCAGATGGGAAATAATGCTGTGGGGAAAAACAAGATCATTTTAGAGATTTTCCAAGTGTCAGTCTTGGTTTGCTGGAGAGGGGGTTGGTGATGTGAGATCTCTAACTGGAAGAAAGCACATGGAGCTGACATCATTGTAGAAAGTAAGTGTAACAGTGCCTGGGATAGCCTGAGGGTGCTTCGTCCCATGCTAGTGCTCTCTGGGTTGGAGAGAACTCAACTGGAGCCAATCTAGGCTGCTGGGTGGGAGAGGGATCAGGAACTCGTGCCGCACTAACTTCGCAGGAGATACACTCTGGAACTCTCGGAGCCGGAAAGAAATTTCCAAGTGTCTTTAATCAGAAGAGCAGCTGTTTTTATACTCTCCAAGTAGGGTGGAAACAGGATGTGATATAGAGAGGGTGGAGCAAAAAGTGACTGGTGGAAGATCAGGGTGTGACAAGGAGAGGATCAGGGTGTGACAAGGAGAGGGGGTGGAGCAGGTGAGAACTACCACTAAACCACCAATGCCCTGGAGGGAGTGTGGTGTTTTATGTAAATGTAAAAGTGATTTATGTAAATATACCAAAGCTTTGAATGGGATTAAATCTATCCCTATATAGGCATATGGTTAAGCAGAAGCCAGGGGGATCTGACATACTATCCAACATCTCCCCCTTTCTTTTTTAACTATTTGCCATAGTATCAGGAGTGTGGGGCACTTTATGAGGCAGGGAGACTGATAAGAGGCACACTTTTGGGGGTTCTACTGTTCCTCCTTGCTCAACCTCTCCGTGGAGAGAGAGACTAACAGGATTGACACACCCCTCAGGCTCAAGCCCTTCCAAGATCAACCATATCCTCACAATTCCCCAACATCTCCCTCTTACTTAATGGCCATATATAACTGGGTCAATGTCTGTAAAAGGCTTCATCTCTGTCAGGGGAATAGCAGTGTAGGGGTGAACAGAAACTTGTTGGGAAGAAAGCAGAATGATAGCCTGTAAATGTCTTCAAAAAGAACTAGCACAAGACAGGGAGGGATAAGTAAGAGTAGCAAGAGACAGAGTGAGCCTGATGGGTGGAGGAATGGGGGCCTGATAAGCCGAGGGGCTAGAGGGGTGATCTGGCATTGCAAAATCCCCAGTCAGCTGGCAGCACATTCTATGAACTGCTACAGTCATTCTTCAAGAAGTCCAGCAGTATAAAGGGAGTGTCCAGCAAGTTCTATAGAAGCATCAGTCCAATGTCAACGGCCAGGAAATAAATGCCACACGTCTATCTTGATGGAGGAGGACAGCCACTGGAACTTTTCTTCTCTGTAGAGAGTGACCTGGAACCGCCAAAACATGATGGGCGAAACAGAAGCAGGAAGAGCAGACACCGATGGTTGAGAGAAAGGCAGTAGGAAAGTCTTGTCCTTTGGAGTCTGTGAATCAGGTTCTCCAGATCATGTCAGATCACATCATGGGTTTCAGGGGATGGCTGTAATTGTGGGTGATATCAGAGGTCAGGGGTCCATGATGGATTCCTGGGGATTCTATATGAGCAGATGCTTCTTTATGCGAAGGCTTGTCATAACTGTAGTCAATTACTTATGAAAAAAGTTTGTAACAAATTAGAAGTTTACTACAATTGATAACTCAATGATTATAATTGGTTTAGGTATCTCCTGTGATGCTAGCCCCACACAAGTTCCTGATCCCTCTCCCATGCAGCAGCCTAGGTTGGCTCCAGTTGAGCTCTCTCCAACCCAAAGAGCACTTGCTCCGGAAGAAGCACCCTCAGGCCATCCCGGCAGAACCCAGGCCCTTGTGCACTGTAACATGTGCACTCAACCAGGTGTGACACCACCCAGCCTCCCATCTTTGTTTTAATTATACTTCCTCTTAGATAGATGTAAGGCACACTATTCTTAATTATCATTGTTTCCAGAAAACATTCAACTCAGAACTAGTTGTTGTTTCCTAAATCCCTTCAAGGCATCATTTTACACAAGCCTGTATTCTCTGAAATGCCTCTTGCATTTATACTTTCTGATGTGTTATATAGTTCCTCTGAGATGCCTTTGTCTTTGATACAGAAAACGAGATTTGCCTCACTTTTTGAGTATATATATTCCTAATGGCATCTGATCAGTGACTTTTAACATTGGGTAAAAAGATGTCCCATTTTCAAGACCAGTGTCAGCTTTCACACTTATGATCATCTGTTAGTTAACCTCTGTAATACTGGCAAGATAACACCTTGGAGCAACACACCAGAAGTTACACACCATAATGAATCCCTAACTGAGCACTACTTAATAAATGATTGGCTTGCCTTTAAATCTTTTTCATGTTCACAAGTATGTTTATAAATCATTTTCCCATAACAGCTATTTTCTAAGTATTTAATTTAATTGATTTTTATCCAAATCTGAGTATAAAGGGTGTAGAGGATGTGTGTAGCTCAGGGGTTTCTCTAAGATTGGACATAAACTATCTTAAAGTCATATGTACAAATTGACTCATGAAGAAATAGTCTTCAGGGATTACTCACGGAACCCTACTGCAATAGCAATCAAGTATTTAGAAATAAACATTTCAAGATGAAAATGCATTCATCAAGTTTTTATTTTGTTTGTTTTGTTCCCCTTCTTTTTTTTTCTGTAGAAAAAAGTATGGGGTACAGAAGGAGAAAAGTTCATTGTTAGGGCAGAACAGGCTTATATATAAAAGAAATTTTATTCCTGCTAATGGTATTATTCTTCCATTAAAGGAAATAGAAAAAAAAATCCTCAAGTTCTTTTCTTAAAGTATTTTAATGTTAAAATACAAGATAAATCAAAGAAAATGGTTACTTTTAAGAAAGAAGAATGACTCTTTTGATGGTCTGAGAGGTGGCGCAGTGGATAAATCACTGGACTCTCAAGCATGAGGTCTTAAGTTCAATCCCTGGTAGCACATGTACCAGAGTACTGTTTGATTCTTTCTATTTCTCCTTCTAAGAATGAATGTTCTGCAAAAAGTCAATATTTGTGGAAGAAATTGAAACAAAAGAGATCATTACATATTAACAACAAAATAAACATATTTACAAGAGTTCTAAGAATAGCTTATGAAGAGGCATAGAGGTTAAGAATGATAAACACCATGCAGCACATCCTAATGATCTAATAAACATCTTTAAGAGTGATATATTTTTCAATATTTATTTATTTATTTATTTCCTTTTATTGACCTTGTTTTATTGTTGTAGTTATTGATGTCATTGTTAGATAAGACAGAGAGAAATGGAGAGAGGAGGGGAAGACAGAGAGGGAGAGAGAAAGATAAGACACCTGCAGATCTGCTTCACCGCTTGTGAAGCGACTCCCCTGCAGGTGGGGAGCCAGTATCCTTAGGCCTGTCCTTGTGCTTTGCCCCATGTGCGCTTAACCCGCTGTGTTACCGCCTGACTCCCAAGAGTGATATTTTAAGAGCAAAACTCTTAGAATTTTGATGAATGGAGCACATCATGCTATTATTATAACAACAGAAATAATTTTGTGTGCAATATGGATTATGCTTTAGCAGATAACCAACTGAGAGACAGGAAAATGATAACGGCACTATGTCAGTAACTCATGTGCAAAAGCACAAAAATCCAAAATGGAAAACTATCAGGGGAGGGGAGATAGCAGTACACCTGCTGGAATGCACATATTGACAAATGCAAGGACCGTGGTTCAAGATCCAAATCTCCACTTTCTGTGGGTATCCTTCATGACCAGTGAAGCTGTGATGCTGGTGCCTCTGTCTTTTCTTAAACAAAACATATATCTTTATTTATTTATTGGGTAAAGACAGAATCCAAGAGGAAAGAAAGAGAAAGATAGAGACTGAAAAATAGAGAAAGATACCTGCAACCCTGTGAAGTTTTTCCCCTGCAGGTGGGGACTGGTGGCTTTAACCCCGGTCCTTGTGCTTTGCAACATATATGCCCAATAATGCACCATCACCCAGTCCTGTGACCCTTGTGTCTTTCTCTTCCTTTCTATCTCTGTAGGTTTTGGGAAAAGGGAATAAGTGGAATAATAATGAAGAGCTATTGTGACATTTTCAATGTAATAAGATTAAGAGGGTCATAGACCCATTAAAAACTCAAGTTTGTGAATGGAGACATCCTTTTCATGAAGAAGGATAGGAAGAATAAGGGAGAAATTTGAGGGCTGAAATGAGTTTTACTAGCAGAACATGAAAGGGTTGGATAACCAGGGGAGCATTATAAGTATCTATGGATGAAATAGGTATGTGCATCAGCTAATTAGAATCTGAACTGAAAATTTTGCTGCATCATTTTTGCACTGAAAGATATTTTTCTTCAGAGTATTTGTCCTTTCAGTGCAACTGCAGAACTAAGATGGGCAGTTCAAACCCGAGATCTCTTGTAAAGGAAACTATAGCTAGCTGGAAGCACAGCTTGAATTTGATCTTCCTACTTTGAGCTCGACCTACCAAACTGACTGCAACAAGCAGCCAAACTAATGGTCCTAGAGAGCAAGTGATTGTTGTTAAAACTCCTGAGTTTGGGGCTGGAAAAAATAGCACAGCAGAGAACTTGCCCACAGCCGCAAGTTCAATTCTCCATACCACCAATTTCCAGAGCTGAGCAATACTCTCATCAAAACCAAATCCAGATTTCTGAGTTTGGGCACCATTTGCTCAACTGTCTTAGATAACACAACAGCCTAAACCTGGGGGTGGAGTATAAATGCTTTGGGTTATCTTCCAGAACCTCCTGTTCTTAAAGAAACAAACATATTTTTTTTCTAAAATTTGGAGAGAGTGCTATGGATGATAAAGAAACATGCTAGGAGGGAGCAGGGCAGCATTAAATTGGGTTAAGCACACATGAAGCAAAGCGCAAGGACCAGCATAAGGATCCCGGCTTGAGCCTCTGATTCCCCACCTGCAAGGGGGGGGGGGTCCCTTCACAAGTGGTGAAGGAGGTCTACAGGAGCCTAATAATAAAAAGAAGAAGCATGCTAGGAAACTACTAACAGATGGTAGAGACAACACTTTAAAAAAGCATTGAGGTGGTCAAAATGGGAACCTAGGCACAAGCGTAAATTGGAACAGTGAGAGCAAAGAACAATGGCATGTGTGGCATTCCAGGGTATTGTGAAATTGAAGGGATGATGAGGAAGAGGAGGAGGAGGAGGATATACTGTATTTTGTTAGAGAAAACAATGCATTAAGACCTACAAGCTGATATCATGGAGTAGACAAAGCAGGAATTTCTGAAACTGTCGCTAATGGAGAGTGTAACTGATGGGTAAGGTTCCACCAAGAAGATTGAGGAGGAACAGAGACCAGAGTAAGATGGAGAATTGCCTAGGATATAAGGACGATGCAAAAATACCTCAACTCGACAAGCTTCTTTTCCTTGCTACTTTCAGCTAGTCCAGGGAAAGCCTGGTGTTTTCCTTAAAGTCAGCAGAAGACAAGAAATCTCGTATAACTGTAGAGGAACAAAAAATATTTTAAGAAATGTGACCTATTGAAGATGATCAAACACAGAAAAAAATTAAAGGCAACTGAGGACAATTGGCAATTGCTTCTCCTTCATTCTTTAATTATCAGATTAATGAAATACACTAAATCCAAACAAATACTTCTTTGAAAGGCCATCTGAATACAGATCTACCATGGAAAATTTAAACAGAGGTAGACAACACTTTGGCCCAAGACAATGAAATCAGTACACATATGGTAAATGAACTGCAGACAAAGGAGGATTTAAGGGAAAATCTTTGACCAAGACAAATAAGATTAGCTTAATTTGACAAAATGTCCATCCACAATGAGTAATCAATCACTCATGCATGTTGATGTAATAAATAGTACGGAAACAAAATATATAAACCAGACCCTTTTAGAATAACAAAGATAAACTAAGAAAAATGTCCTTGTCTTGTGACTTTGATGAGTCTCATCTTGGTTCTTGGTCTTCTAAACCCTAAGAAAAATAGACAAATGATTTCATTAATGAAATTAATGTAAAAATAGAGTGTACATAGAAAATGTTATTTATTAAAACAATAAATACTATATGACATTCAGTCTTATGAAAGAATCACTAGTAAAATCCTATGCTAACAAACTAAAAAAAAACATTTTGTATAAGAAAGAAAAATGTGAAGTCTTGAAAATATATTAGAAATGTGACAAGTAAGTTATTATTAAAGTAGTTAAAATTTTTGTTTCAAATAAATAAGAAAAGTTTTCTCTCCAAATAAAATTTAAAAATTTAATATGAATTCTTCATTGTTATCAATAAAATGATAGCAAAATAAAGTGTTCAGTGAAACTGGTAATCAAATAAGTAAAATATTAATAAACAACTTTTAAAAATGTAACTGTTCATGGTGAGGCATGTAGTAAAAATATACTTCTGCAAATGATGCATGTTATTAAAATGAGACTATAAGTCTTAGGTACCAGTAAACTTTTATGTATAAAGATAGACATGAGAATGATAGGGTCTTGAGAATACTAGAACCCATTATTAAGAAAATATTATGTATATCTTCAGAAATATTTACACTAGAGAAAAGTAAACACAAGTCATATGTGGAGAATATATAGAATCATATTACATAGAGAACAGAACAAATATCAATCTTGCAGAATAAACAATGACTTAAGAATTACAAAGGGAGTTTTGAGCATGAATGGATGTTGGATTTTGTCGAAGGCTTTCTCTGCATCTATTGAGATAATCATGTGGTTTTTGGCTTTGCTTTTATTGATGTGATGAATGACACTGATTGATTTACAGATGTTGAACCAGCCTTGCATTCCTGGGATGAATCCCACTTGGTCATGATGAACAATCTTTTTGATGTGTTGCTGTATCCAGTTGACCAAGATCTTGTTTAATATTTTGGCATCTATGTTCATCAGAGATACTGGTCTGTAGTTTTCCTTTTTTGTTCTGTCCCTATCAGCTTTTGGTATCAGGGTGATGTTGGCTTCATAAAAGGTGGAAGGGAGTATTCCTGTTACTTCAATAGATGGGAAATTCCTCAAGATAGTGGAGTCTATATATAGCAAACCTACATCCAACATCATACTCAATGGAGAGAAGCTGAAAGCATTCCCCCTCAGATCGGGGACTAGACAGGGCTGTCCACTGTCACCGTTACTCTTCAACATAGTATTGGAAGTTCTTGCCATAGCAATCAGGCAAAAGAAAGAAATCAAAGGGATACAGATTGGAAGGGAAGAAGTCAAGCTCTCACTATTTGCAGATGATATGATAGTATACATAGAAAGACCTAAAGAACCCAGCAGAAAATTACTGGAAGTTATTAGGCAATATAGCAAGGTATCAGGCTACAAAATCAGTATACAAAAATCAGTGGCATTTCTTTATGCAAACACTAAATCTGAAGAAGAAGACAACCAGAAGTCATTCCCATTTACTGTTTCAGCAAAATCAATCAAATACCTAGGAATAAAGTTGACCAAAGAAGTGAAAGACTTGTATGCTGAAAACTATGAGTCGCTACTCAAGGAAATAGAAACTGATATCAAGAAATGGAAAGATATCCCATGCTCATGGATTGGAAGAATAAATATCATCAAAATGAATATTCTCCCCAGAGCCATAGACAAATTTAATGCAATACCCATCAAAGTTCCACCAGGCTTCTTTAAGAGAATAGAACAAACACTACAATCATTTATCTGGAACCTGAAAACACCTAGAATTGCCAAAACCATCTTAAGGAAAAGAAACAGAAATGGAGGCATCACACTCCCAGACTTTAAACTATATTATAAAGCCATCATCATCAAAACAGCATGGTACTGGAACAAAAATAGGCATACAGACCAGTGGAACAGAATTGAAAGCCCAGAAGTAAATCCCAACACCTATGGGCATCTAATCTTTGATAAGGGGGCCCAAAGGATTAAATGGAAAAAGGAGGCTCTCTTTAATAAATGGTGCTGGGAAAACTGGGTTGAAACATGCAGAAGAATGAAATTGAACCACTTTATCTCACCAGAAACAAAAATCAACTCCAAATGGATCAAAGACCTAGATGTCAGACCAGAAACAATCAAATACTTAGAGGAAAACATTGGTAAAACACTTTCCCACATACACCTCAAGGACATCTTTGATGAATCAAACCCAATTGCAAGGAAGACCAAAGCAGAAACAAACCAATGGGACTACATCAAATTGAAAAGCTTCTGCACACCCAAAGAAACTATTAAACAAACAGTGAGACCCCTCACAGAATGGGAGAAGATCTTCACCTGCCAGACATCAGACAAGAAACTAATCACCAAAATATATAAAGAGCTCAGCAAACTTAGCACCAAAAAAGCAAATGACCCCATCCAAAAATGGGCAGAGGAAATGAACAAAACATTCACCACAGAGGAGATCCAAAAGGCTAACAA
Organism: Erinaceus europaeus; assembly: GCF_950295315.1. Taxonomy (NCBI): domain Eukaryota; kingdom Metazoa; phylum Chordata; class Mammalia; order Eulipotyphla; family Erinaceidae; genus Erinaceus; species Erinaceus europaeus. Next base: position 133,077,570 of record NC_080166.1, on the reverse strand, counting down.
ACATATGAAAAACTGCTCTAGGTCACTGATTATCAGAGAAATGCAAATCAAGACAACACTAAGATACCACCTCACTCCTGTAAAAGAATGGCATACATCAAAAAGGACAGCAGCAACAAATGCTGGAGAGGATGAGGGGACAGAGGAACCCTTTTACATTGCTGGTGGGAATGTAAATTGGTACAGCCTCTGTGGAGAGCAGTCTGGGAAACTCTCAGAAGGCTAGAAATGGACCTTCCATATGACCCAATAATTCCTCTCCTGGGGTTATACCCCAAGGACTCCATAACACCCAACCAAAAAGAGGTGTGTACTCCTATGTTCATAGCAGCACAATTCATAATAGCTAAAACCTGGAAGCAACCCAGGTGCCCAACACCAGATGAGTGGCTGAGAAAGCTGTGGTATATATACACAATGGAATACTATGCAGCTATCAAGAACAATGAACCCACCTTCTCTGACCCATCTTGGACAGAGCTAGAAGGAATTATGTTAAGTGAACTAAGTCAGAAAGATAAAGATGAGTATGGGATGATCCCACTCATCAACAGAAGCTGACTAAGAAGATCTGAAAGGGAAACTAAAAGCAGGACCTGATCAAATTGTAAGTAGGGCACCAAAGTAAAAACCCAGTGGTGAGGGGTAGGCTTGTAGCTTCCTGGGCCAGTGGGGGGTGGGAGTGGGCGGGAGGGATGGGTCACAGTCCTTTGGTGGTGGGAATGGTGTTTATGTACACTCCTAGCAAAATGTAGACATATAAATCAGGAGCTAATTAATATGAGAGGGGGAAATCAATTGTATGCCTCAAAGTTTCTCAAAAGACAAACTGAATCTTTTTAATATATAGGTTATGTATTTGATATGCGGACTCTCTCAAAAGTCTAGACCAAGTAGATTAGAAGCTTCCAATAGCACAGCTATATACAAGATACTGGGTACTGTCCAGCAAACCATAACAAAGGGACTTTTCAAAGTTAACCCAATTAAAAAATAATGTGATGATAATATTAACTATTGATTGTCTTTTTGAACCCTATGACAGCAGGAACCTCACATCTTCACTATAGAGCCCCTACTTCCCCCAGTCCTGGAACCCTTGGATAGGGCCCACTTTCCCGTATGCATCTCCCAATCCAAACCAAATAACATTGCATCTGCCGATCACAACCTAATCAAAGCAACGATTGCTACCTCAACATGCTTCACCTCAGAATGTATCCAGAGACTTCACGTGTGGAATGACAACCCTTCAGCTTCATTACTCGGGTGAGACCTTTCCTTTAATAGTACACTCTAATTTCATCTCAGGTAGTTCACTTTCCAACAAAGTCCCATAACCTAGATATACACCAGTTTCTGTGAGAGAGAGCTTATGTGCACACGTATCCATAAACTACTGCAAAATATATACCTGAAAGCAGGACTACACTAGAGTTTGCAGTGAGTACCTCCCTAACACTTCCTCTCCACTATTCCAAGCTTGGGATCCATGATTGCTCAACAAATTGTTTGGCTTCATATGTTAACTCTCTTTTCAATCACCAGGTTCCAGATGCCACCAGGATGCTGGCTAGGCTTCCCTGGATTGAAGACCCCACCAAATGTGTCCTGGAGCTCAGCTTCCCCAGAGTCACACCCTACTAGGGAAAGAGAGAGGCAGACTGGGGGTATGGACCGACCAGTCAACGCCCATGTTCAGCGGGGAAGCAATTACAGAAGCCAGACCTTCTACCTTCTGCAACCCTCAACGACCCTGGGTCCATGCTCCCAGAGGGATAGAGAATGGGAGGGGGTGGGTTATGGGGATTGGGTGTTGGGAATTGTGTGGAGTTGTACCCCTCCTACCTTATGCTTTTGTTCACTAATCCTTTCTTAAATAAAAAATTAAAAAAAAAAAAGAATTACAAAGGGTACTTTCATGAAGTCTTCCTAATATTTTCTAAAGATAGTATACAAATTTATTTCTTGAGCATAAAATTATGTTGTGATAGGCAAAAATGAGGCAATGTGCTGATAGGCTATTTGAACTCGACATACATACATCTCTTTACCAATGTGGGGCCACTAATTTGATCACTACTGCAAACCCAACTTGAAAATGATTACAATCAGGAATCAATCAGCCCTGCCCCTTCTATCCTCTATTATGTTTCTTCCTTTCTTCCTTTGTTCCTTTCTTCATTTCTCTTTTCCCTTCTTTTTTTTCCCCCTTTTGTTGCCCTTGTTGTAGCTTCGTTGTGGTTATTATTATTATTACTGCCCTTGTTGACGCAATTCGTTGTTGGATAGGACAGAGAGAAATGGAGAGAGGAGGGGAAGACAGAGAGGGGGAGAGAAAGACAGACACCTGCAGACCTGCTTCACCGCCTGTGAAGCGACTCCCCTGCAGGTGGGGAGCCAAGGGCTCGAACCGGGATTCTTACGCAGGTCCCTGCGCTTTGTGCCACATGGGCTTAATCCACTGCACCACAGCCTGACCCCCTTCCCTTCTTTTATTATTTTGCTGCCACCATTGTTATTTCTGGGACTCATTGCCTCTACAGTAAATCCATGGTTTGTAATGGCGATTATTTTTCCTCTTGTTTATTTATGGGACAGAGAGAAATCAAGAGAGAAAGGGGGGTATATATGTATATCGCAAGAGAAGGAGAAAGAGAGAGGGAGACTTGCAGCAATACTTCACCACTGGTGAAGCTTTCCCCCTGCAGTTGAACATCTGGATTTGGCCCCAGGTCTTTGCTCATGGTAAATTGTGCATTAAGATAGGTGCACCATCTCCCAGTCCCTGCAATTTTAAATTTTATTTGATTAATAATTTAATATTTGTTTCAAAATAAGAACAGGAACATCATTCTGCACAGTTCCCACCAACACACTTCTGTTTCCCCAAACCATACATTGGAAGCTATAGTATTTCTCCTAAGGTTGCAGATATGGGTTGACTATTATTTCTATATCTGTCTATATTTATTTATATTTCCCCATATATTTTTGTGGCCCTGCATTCTCTACCTTTCTAAGTCACATCTATACCTATTACTACTTCCAAATATCCTGTCTTTTTCCCTCATCTCTCTCTGGGTCCTGTTGGAATTGGACTTTAGAGCCCTCTAGTCATTTCTTTTTTGTTTGTTTGTTTTTTATTTAAGAAAGGATTAATTAACAAAACCATAGGGTAGGATGCAGAGAAAGCCTTTGACAAAATCCAACACCCATTCATGCTCAAAACTCTACAAAAAATGGGAATAGAGGGGAAATTCCTCAAGATAGTGGAGTCTATATATAGCAAACCTACAACCAACATCATACTCAATGAAGAGAAGCTGAAAGCATTCCCCCTCAGATCGGGGACTAGACAGGGCTGTCCACTGTCACTGTTACTCTTCAACATAGTATTGGAAATTCTTGCCATAGCAATCAGGCAAGAGAAAGAAATCAAAGGAATACAGATTGGAAGGGAAGAAGTCAAGCTCTCACTATTTGCAGATGATATCATAGTATACATAGAAAAACCTAAAGAATCCAGCAGAAAAGTACTGGAAGTTATTAGGCAATATAGCAAGGTATCAGGCTACAAAATCAATGTACAAAAATCAGTGGCATTTCTTTATGCAAACACTAAATCTGAAGAAGAAGACATCCAGAAATCACTCCCATTTACTGTTTCAGCAAAATCAATCAAATACCTAGGAATAAAGTTGACCAAAGAAGTGAAAGACTTGTATGCTGAAAACTATGAGTCGCTACTCAAGAAAATAGAAACTGATACCAAGAAATGGAAAGATATCCCATGCTCATGGATTGGAAGAATAAATATCATCAAAATGAATATTCTCCCCAGAGCCATAGACAAATTTAATGCAATACCCATCAAAGTTCCACCAAGCTTCTTTAAGAGAATAGAACAAACACTACAATCATTTATCTGGAACCTGAAAACACCTAGAATTGCCAAAACCATCTTGAGGAAAAGAAACAGCAATGGAGGCATCACACTCCCAGACCTTAAATTATATTATAAATCCATCATCATCAAAACAGCATGGTACTGGAACAAAAATAGGCATACAGACCAGTGGAACAGAATTGAAAGCCCAGAAATAAATTCCCACACCTATGGACATCTAATCTTTGATAAGGGGGCCCAAAGTATTAAATGGAAAAAGGAGGCTCTCTTCAATAAATGGTGCTGGGAAAACTGGGTTGTAACATGCTGAAGAATGAAATTGAACCACTTTATCTCACCAGAAACAAAAATCAACTCCAAATGGATCAACGACCTCTAGTCATTTCTTCTCTTCTGGGAATATGGACCGGGATTCTTTTGGGGTGCAGAAGGTGGGAGATGTGGTTACTGTAATTGCATTTCTGTTGCACATGGGAGTTGGTAGGTCGATCCATATCCTCATCCTCTTTCTATGCTTCCTTAGATAAGCAGCTAGCCCCTGCATTATTTTATTGCTGTTTCTTTCTTTGTTCAGCTTTTCTTGAGTCTTCTGATTCTTAAGGTAAGTGCATGGAAGCTGTTAGTGTTTCCAAATCTCTAGGCTGAGAATTGTCCAGGTTTCGTTGCCTTTAACCAATATTGCCACTGCTATTTCCTATTTCAGTTTTGTTTGTAGCAACATCACTAAAAAACTAGGTTGCATTTTGATTATTTCCAATAATAATAATTGTTTTTTTACAAGATGTAGGTTGAGTCAAACAAGAATGGGTGCAGTAACTTAAAATGACTCCAATTAATGGGAATAGTTTTGTGGTATTCATTAAAAATAATAAAGGAAATGATTAGAGAAATTCCCAAGAGCTAAACATCATCATTGAGGAAAGCAACATTAATCAGAAAAATTGTGTTTGATGTCTTACAAATATGGTGAATTAAACACTGAGCAATAGAGATGAGTTATTCAGGATAATACAGTGTTCTACAAAGGGTCTTGTTTACATGTTTCAATTGTCTGTATCTGAAAATCAAGACAAGTCTAGAAGGATCTTATAAACACAAGACTAATTATAAAATTATTTGAAGTGTGCTAAATGGGTTTGGATCACACAGAACTGAGCATGCCTCTTTATGATCTTTCTAAAATATTTTGTACGTTCTGATATGAAATTATCATAACATTCACACAGTTACTGAATTATTTGCCAACGTATTTCTAAAATGACTTTTAGTTCAATTTACTATTTTTTAAAAATCTGTGCTCAACTAGATTTATCCTTCTTTCACTCTTTTACGTTGTTAGGGGCCAGGCAGTGTTGTACTCAGTTAAACACACATGTACTGTGTGCAAGGACCTTGGTTTAAGCCGTTACTTCCTGCATGGGGAAGCTTCATTAGTGGTGAAGCAGGTTTGAAGGTCTCTCTATCTCTCTCTCTCTCTCTCTGTCTCCTCATCCTCTCTCAGTTTTTCTGCCCTATCTAGAAAGAAATAGAAATAGAAATAATAAGAGAAAAATGGCTGTAAAAAGCAGGAGATGCATAGTGCCAGAACCTAGCCCCAGCAATAACCCTGATGGCATACAGGAAAAAAAAAAAAAAGAAAGAGAGAGAGAAAGAAATTGAAAAAAAAGTGTCCATTGATAATTAGACTTAGCTATGCCTTTGTTTATATCTCTATTTGTATAATCATTCAAAATTCACTTTAAATGCACTTAGTACTGAAATACATTTTATACTGCTTAGTAAATTAATCAGATAGAGTTAGTTGTCTTATTAAGATTTAATCACTTGGTACTCTTCTGCTGAGCTGACATATTTATCAATTCAATATTTTATTAACTGAACAAAAAATTCTGAGTCATCTATTTTGTGCTATGTCATTAGAAATATGTGGTTCTCATGAACAAGACTTTGTAATAGAGTGTGTAAACCTACTCATTGTTTAACATGTCATATAAATAGCACATCTCTTAAAATTTCCTGATTTTACATCTCCCTACTTTCAAACTGATGTTGCTATAGCCTTTGTTAAAGAAATGTCTTGTCCTGTAAGAGCTGTCACATCTCAGACCCCATTTCCTTAACAGCCAGACCCCTCTACCCTCAGGCACTACCATCTTATGGCAATTGCCACCTTTCAGCACTTTCAATTATCACTAGTACTGATTGACACTTTGAACATTTGTCAACATGTTCACTTCCTTTTGGATAACATCAGGGCATTTGGAAACAAATATCCCTTAGACTCTATAATTGTAGGCTGTTAACAAACTTCATTATTGACAACCAACAACAGGACAAGATGGCTGATCTGAAAAGGCATGTGTCAGTACCCAACAGCCTGGTTTAGAACAAGAGGTGAAACCTCTATGCTAGTCTTAGCCAAAGAGTTGACAGGCGATAACAGAATAACAGCATGTGATTCACTACTGGCTATGTGCACAGATCAGGACTAATTGTGCATCAATGTGTGTGTGGCTATGTTTATGTGCAGAAATATTTAAAGTCTTGCAGTGGTAGGGTATCTGGATTATGCTTCTCACTGCTATTGAGGATACTGAAATCCAGTAGCAGGTATAAGACTTTATGGGGACCCCCGTGAAGATGTAGACCAGCAATGACCATGACATCTTCATATCTCGTGTCTCAATATTTCTTGGGTTTAGTGTACCCATGAGTGGGAAAAAAAATGTGTGTCTTGTGTAGAAATAGCTCTGTCATCACTCACCTTTTACACAGTTACAAGTACTTTAATCCATAACACATCCTTAATATATTGCATCCTCACATTTCTATTTCCAAGTTTTGAGGATGAACTTGATGCCCTAAGGGATTCACAGATGAAATGCCTTGTTAAAAGCTGTCTAAGACTAAAATAGGCAAATTATAAAAACCGTGTTAGATACAAACATAAAAACAATTTTTCAAAAAATGTTTTTTTTTTAAATATATGGAAATACGGAGAGAGAGAGTGAGTAAGAGAGAATCTCAGAGCAAACATAACTATAGGGATAAGCAGAGTCTTACATACACACTACTCTATCTACTGAGCCACAGCTATAGATGAAACAACTTTATTAGAGAATTGCAAAAAAGTTCTAGTAAATTAAAATTTATTAGATAAACAGAGACTGATAAACAATATCTAGAGGGTTAAGTGGCTAGACAGATGACATCTATTCTTGACTTCTTAAATGATATATAATATTCTAGAAAAAGGTCATGAATGAAATATTTAACAAAGGGAATTCTAGTAATAATGACTTCTGCATTTTTGGTAGTAGTTAGATATTTTCATATCCAGTGTTAAACACCTAAGAGAGCCTCCTCTTTAGACTGGAATAAGCCTTCATAGTTGAGGCAAGAGTCTATGCTTTGTAGCAATAATTGATTCAGATATTTCTCAGGTTTGAATATCAAGTGTACGGGGCGGGAGTGTCTGGTGGGGGTGCACCCAGCTAAGTGCACTTAGCATTAAATGCAAGGACCTGCTAAGAATGCTGGTTTGAGCCCCCACTCCCCACCTGCAGGGGGAGCTTCACAAACCTTGAAGGAGATCTGCAGGTCTCTCTGTTCCTCCTTCTTTCTCTCTCTCCCTCTCTCTCTCTCCCTCCTCTCCCTCCCTCCCTCTTTTTCTCTCTCCCTCTCTCTCTCCCTCCTTCTCTCCTTCTTTCTCTCTCTCTCTCTCTCTTCCTCTTTCTCTCTCTCTGTCTCTTTCTCTCTCTCTCCCCTCTTTTCTCAATCTCTCTGTGGTATACAATAAAATGAAAGAAAAATGGCCAACCATAGCAGTGGATTCATAGTGTAGACACGGAAACCCAGTGATAATTCTGGAAGCAAAATTAAAAAAAATGAATGAATATCAAGTGTACTTTAATACGATTAATGTAAATGTAAACATCTGGATCTTATAATAAGTCCTCAGCATAGAAAGGGGCATGTAAAATATTTGAGTCATTGGATTTCTAGATTTTATAAATACAATACTCAAGTCTACACGGAAAAAAATTAATTACTTTTTTTGTATTTATCAAAGGGGAACTACTTTGTTGTGATGAGGAGTTACTTTTAAATTAAATTAGTTTTGAATTAACCCAATTACATATCACCATTCAACTGTGATATTAAATTTAGGAAATTTAATGAAGTGAAAATACTTTTACAAAAATATCAAGATGGCAACAGAAAATATGTAATGTTCATATTTAGAAAGGATTAACTGCATTTATTAAGTTATTTAAAATGCTTCTCAGAAAGCAGTATTTTTTTTTTTTTTTTGATCAGACTATCATGACAAAAGAAAGGTTACAAAGCACTTAAATTATTTGTCAAAAAAAACTCTACATAGTCTGGTAAAAGAAGCCTTTTTTTAATGGGTGAAAATGACTGTATTTTTTTTCACTTTTCAATATATCCTAAAAGAAAATAAAAATTTCCTGGAATGCATTACCAAGACACCTTTCCCCTTAGATTCTAACAACAAAGAAAACTAGAATCTGTGTTATTTATTTTCTTAATGCCTTTTATAATGTAATGGCAAAGACAGGTAAAGTCATGCAGAACACTGAAATGACAAACTTATTTATATAGAGCAGGTAAGGGCTTGCTATACCCATCTGTGCTTTGTATAAAAAAATAAAAAGAGAGAAAGAAAGCACATTTTGTTTTGAAAAAGGAAAATACCTAGAAAGAAATTAAGTTGTAAATCTTTTTCCATAATAAAATAATAATATACTCTCACAGAAGCCTATACACTTATATTTTCATTTTGATTAGAGTGATTATACTATGTCTTAAAATCTATAAAGCTATTGAGGTAAATTGTACAAACATGAAATAACTAATAATTTTATCCCACAAATAAACCAACTTACATATTGATAAGTATAGTGTAAATACATAAATTTCATAACTATGATAGAATACTTTTTTATTAAAGAATAGCAGGTATTAAGATGTCATGCCAATACATATTTGTTAGGATATGACAGTTTAGTGTGCATCTAAAAGTAATAGTCCACCATAAGCAAAAAATAGTAAAGATATTTTCATTACTCTTGGAAAAGACTATGTTAAAGACATGATTATGAATAGAGAAGAAAGACCTTAGAATAGTACACAGTAACAATAAAATAGTAAAGCACTGCATTGTGTATTATGTCATCATTAAGAAATTCCACCCATCCCCCTCAACAAACTACAATTCTCTACTTCAAAAATGCCAGTTGTGATCTGGAATGGTCTTCACCAGTGAGAAAGGTTCAATGATAAAGTAATCAGAATTCACTCAGCTATGTTATTACAATGTTATTACAATCTAGGTCAGTTTGACTCTGATAATACACTCTGAACCACTACCCTACACTACCACACTAAATCCATCCAATAGCTCTTATATTTTGTAAAGTGTGGGTTCATTTAAGAGACCAATGAACTTCCATGTCTTAAATGGAATCCAATAGATTTTTTTTCTTTTTTATTGGTGGAGGTTAATGGTTTACAGTAAATACTATTTTTGATACATGTGCAAAATTTCTCAATTTTCTGCATGACACACTCATTCCCAGCTAAGGCCTCCCCCACTATCAAGCACCAGGACCTGAAAGCTCTCTCCCCAACCCTCAAACCTACCTCTGATACATTTTTAATCAACAGTCTCTCCCATTTCAATCAAGCTTCTTTTCAGGGGTTAAGTCACTACTTTCTCCTGGGAAATGTGACGTTAATTCAACATCCAAATTTTATATTGACTACCAATAAAAGAAAGGAAAAAGACTTCTTTTTTAAATTTATTTTAAAAAGGAGACATTAACAAAACTTTAGCATAGGAGGGGTACAATTCCCACCACTAGATCTCTATATCCCATCCCATCCCCTAATAGCTTTCCTATTCTTTAGGCAATTCCTATTCTTTAGGAAATACTTCTTATAGTTGTGTCTTTACTTGTGTCCATACAGTATCTTCCTTTCTTCTATTTTGTTTCTGGAAGGAAAAACATTATAATACGTTAGATGTGAGTTTAAAAGAAAAATCAAATTATCTTACAGTAGAATTTTCACTCATTCAATATGATCCTGCTCAAAAACTAAAAGGAAAGAGAAACCTTGAGAAAGAGTTATATCTCAGACTTTTACAGAATATCTCATATTAAGATTACAATAAAATGAAAGTATAATATTATCTCTCTACTTCCAGAGCTCCAAAAGTCTTATCACGAATCAGAAATATTACTTATATAGAGGTTATTGAAATTTCCCTTTTAAGACTATGTTTGATTTGCCCCATTCATCTTCAAAATGATAGTAGCAGAGTTTTATCTTTATGTAGTGGAAGCATATTGCTAAGTCATTAAGGGACTGTTAATTAATTATACTTATATGTATTTTGATAGAAATATATATGTGAATGTGTGAGTGAATATCAACCTTGATAGAAGCAGAAGAGAAAGTTTTTTTTTCTGTAAACTATAGGCAGCAATTAAGAAAGTAATATTGGGAGCCGGGTGTTGGAGCATCTGGTTGATCACACATGTTACAATGCTCAAGGACCCAGGTTAGAGCCCCCAGTCCCTACCTCCAGGGGGAAAGCTTCACAAGTGGGGAAGCAGGTCTGTGAGATGTCTGTCTTTTTTTCTTCCAGTCTCCCCTACCCTCTTGATTTCTGGCTGTCTCTATCCAATAAATAAAGATAAAAAATAAAAAGAAATTCATATTGGCTATTTACACAGCAACGGTTTTAAGGGATTTGTTACATTTTAACCTACTAACAGGCCCAAGCAGACTGTTTTTGCACTAACAGTCTTCATAATAGTTTGTATTTAGATGGTATAAACATTCCATCATGAAGAAAAAGGTGATTTGAAAGTTGTGATATATTTTCTCTTCTACATTAGATTAATCTAAAACACATAACCAGTTTGTCTGTTCCTCTGACTAATCAAACAATTATATAGAACTACCTGAAAATTTCAAAACTCCTCTTTGCAACTCAATGGCTAGACCTAGAAAAAGTTAGGCATATTCTTGTATTAATTTCTCACCTGGTCTAGATTTAGAAAGACAGCCCCTGAGTTTGTATTGAGATTAATGGGAGTTAGCTACTGGGGAGAACTGATCTGATCTTAGATCAACAACTAAACCTAAGTAAATATATATCCAGAAATATGTACACTGACTTGAATTATGGAGCATGGGAAATAAGTATATTTGTGGGAAAAAAAAGAGAAATACATAGAGCCATGGTGAAAAATGAAGAAATGGAATAAAACACCAGAATTTTATCAAAATGTTGTCTCAGTAAGAACAACAGAACTGAGAGACTCAGGAGATGGGATAGGCAGTAAGTAGTTCAGGACTTGCGTGCATCTGATTCTAAATTGGATACCTGCCATTGCATATTCCATAGTGATCCTCTGGTTCTCTCAACTTGCTAAATAAATAAAATCTTATTAGCGATTTAATATTGATTTATAAAATTAAATAACAGGGGTAAAAATCCACACCATTCCTACAACCAGAGTCCTGTGTCCCCATCCCCTCCATTGGAAACTGCAGTAATTCTCCTAAGTTCATGGATATGGATTGACTATTATTTCTAAAAGTATTTATCTACATGTATACATATTTGCCCATTTTTTCCCTATGGTCCTTGCTTCTGTTCTTTTCTAAGTCACACCTACACCTATTGCTACTTCCAGATGTCCTTTCTTTCTTTCTCCAGATCCTGATGTAATTGCCATTCAGAGTCCTCTGGTCTTCTTCCCCAAACATTTTCCCTCTTGAGGAGTATGGATCAAAATTCTTTTTGGAGTGCTAAAGGCAGAAAGTCTAGGTTCTGTAATTACTTCTTCCCTGAACATGAGCATTGGCAGGATGATCCATAACAGAGCCTCTTTCTATCTTTCAGTAGTGGAATAGGGTTCTGGGGAGGCTAGGCTCTGGAATGCGCTGGTGATGCCCTCTGTCCAGGGAATTCAGGATGGAATCATAGTAGCATCTGCAACTTGGCTGAAAGGCAGAAAAATACATAGGCTGAGTCTTTGATATGTTGACACTCTTAAAAGCTTAGTACAGGGAGAACAAAAGCAGTTGGTGGCATAGCTATATGCAAATAATGCCCAAGGACATAAAATACGGTGATGGTGTGTATGATACAGCAAATCCTAATGAAGAGATTTTTCAAAGTTAACCCAATTGCCAAACAATCTGACTATTGAAATAAATATCTATTGTCTTCCTAAACCCTAAGACATCAGGAACCTCCTGCTTCCTCTATAGAGCCTATGTTTCTCCCAATCCTGGAACTTCTGGGGTAGGGCTCACTTCTCTGCAGGCTTCTCTCAAGTCATACCAAATAATATTGTGTCCACTAATTCCAGCCTAATCAATGCAATGAGTACCATATCAGCATGCTTCACCTCAGACTGTGTCCAGAGACATCAGGCATGCAATGCCAACCCTTCACCTTCATCACTTGGGTGAGACCTTTCCTTTCATGGTATTCTCAAATTCCATTCCAGGAGGTTCACTTCCTAATAAAGTCCCAAAACCTAGGTATAGACCAGGTCCCATAAGATAGAGCATATGTTCACATGTGTCCATAAATTAGAGCAAAGAATATACCTGAAAGCAAAAATACACAATAGTCTATAGTGAGTCAGTATCAAGTCATAAGGAAATAGTGTCCACTTAGACTTAGATACCCTCCTTACCTACTTCCTATTACAGTTCTCTGACTGACTCCAAAGATAACCTTAACAAAGCAAGGACTGCAAAAGCTGAATAAGGGCAAGAGACTGGCATACTTTAATAATGACTCTTTAGTCACTATAACAGGCCATTCCATCAGCTGGGGCCCTAATTGGGGAGACCTGAGATTCCCAAACAGACTTGATGGGTGTAGACAGTATATATATAACAAATGGTTTATTTCATGGATCTGACCTAGGGTCCATATATATTCATATTAAGCACAGGATACTTATAAAAACTGAAAAATCAGGGTAAAATTTTATTTCTTACCTCTTAGGTTAACAAAAATCTATAGATTATATATACTTTCTGAGTCTGTGGGCAAAAGGTCACATAATTTAAATTTTAAAAATAATTTCATTCTTAAATGTATTATTGACTGTGAACCCACCTAGTAGCTCTGTATTTCTCTTTATGGATAAATTCTTATTAGTTGTGAAATTTTGTAGATAATCATCTACTTTGTCATCTAAATGAAAGAAAAATGTTAGGGAAAGAAAAGAGATAGTGAGTTATAGAGAAAAAGAAAGTCAGAGTCATTTCCAAAATCTAATCATATAACTTCAACTTCTAGTCTTCTGTAGATCTATTTTATTTTTCATCCTCTCTTTCTACTTGAGTTTTATTTCTGTTATTTGCGTTTGATTAACAAGTTATAATTGAGAGACACAGAGAGAACAACTTTCATAACTGAAGCTATGTAGCCTTAGGTTTGACTCCAAGTACCATTTTGATCATGTTGCTTCTATAATCAAAATCAAGCACAACAAATATTTGCTGAGTAAGAGATAAGTAAATAACAACATATAATTAAAAATACTACAGATGGTAATTTCTTTCTATATCAATTTTATGCTTCTTAAAATTTTATTGAGATCATGAAGAATGCCTAAACCTTCAACAATTTAATATATTTCTTCAATTCAATTACTGAAATGTAATTAATATAAAACTTAACTAAGATAAGTGAATAATGATCAGGTTATACATAGATTCAGGCAAGAGTTTTTTTTATTTTTTTTATCTTACCTGGAACTACTGCTTTATTTTACAAAGATATCATCTACATCTACTTTGTAAGTGAAAAAATAAAGTGGGCTGTGTTTTCAGGATATAAATAACATAGAGTGACTGCCTTGGGGAGTTATAAATTCATTTTGATAAATAAGAGGGACACAGGAGAATAGAGATATTTGTGGGATGTTTGAAGTGGGAGGAAGAAGTTCATATCTACCTGATAAATTCAACAGCCTAGGGCTTCAAGGCCAAAAGTAATGGCCTTGCAGAGCTGCTTAACTCCCCCTACCTACAACTACTGCCATTAGTCTGAGTCGCTGTCAGAGTAATGCAACTGCTTCCAGACCAGATAAGGTATACCAACTCTTATAAATGATATCCCTTGGGGGAGGGAGGTAGCACTCTGGGTTAAAGGCACATAGTGCCAAGCTTAATGCCGGGGTTGGAACCAAGATCCTTGCACAGGTGCTAGAATGGTGTGAGGATCAGGCTTCCAGCCCTGGCTCTCTACCTCTAGGGAGTCGCTTCACAAACACTGAGGCTGGTTTGCAAGTGACTATCATTCTCTCCCCCTCTCCCTGTCTTCCCCACCTCTCTCAATGTCTCTCTCTGTCTTATCTAACAACAACAGCAGCAGCAATAACAAGCAACAATAACAAAAATATTTAAAAAATGGCTGCCGGGAGCAGTGGATTTGTAGTGCAGGCACAGAGTCCCAAAGATAACCCTGGAGTAAATAAATAAATCAGTGATATCCCTCCTCACTGCTATAATTTAGGTTGCCAGGATTGAAGAGGTTTCAGATCTCTGTTTTGCAAGCCCATTTGTTTTTTGACCACAGTTTCCAATTTTCAAATCTGTTTCCAGTAAAGATGCTTGGTTATAGAATATTCAACAAAAATTGCTCTGTTTCACATTCTCTGTGTCTCTACTGGTATCAAATGGAGTCCTGAAACCAGTCCCTAGAAAATACCAAGAAGTGACTTGCCAAGTCTGGGAAAAGTTAAATACAGTATATGAATTTTTTTTTATGCACTCAACACACTTGTTCAACTTATTAAAAAATCGTCCCTGTTTTCTAATACTTCTGTTTGAGTAACACATTGTTTTTCTAGTAATGCTGTTTGGTCATATATTGTTTTGTTATAGTGTTGAGAAAGAGCAATTTGTTTGGGGGATTATTGTGAATGTGGGTGAAGTTTATGCGTCCTCTCCATGTTTGTGTGCAAAGGAATAGAGTCATAGGAGAAGAGAAATATATAGCTTAGATGATGCTGAGATGTTCTAGACACAGGATAAAAATAATCTACAATCATGTGGCTTCTATTTAAATGATGTCCTTAACTCATACAATACACCCCGGACATACCCTGATTTTCCTGTGGTATAATTATAGACATTGTTACACAGGGACAGACATGTCCTAAAAATCACTGTGCTATTGTCTGAGGTCTATGGACGTACTAAATTAAAGAAGCAGTTGAGCACAGGCGGGAAGACAGGACTAAGTGTCAACTGTGTGTTCTTTGCTAGCTTTTTGTCAACCTTACGCAGGTAGGATTTGATGAGTCTCCCTCTACAAACAATTTTATTGCTACATATTCCTAAATTGTAGCACGGGACTCACTCAGTCAAAGTTCGAGTGAAGTAGATGAGGAGATGGGATATTTATAAATAGAAATATAAAGAATAGCGAGATGGTGGTGCACATGGTTCAAGGAGGACACATCATGAACATTGAAGCAGAGCTGCCAGTGTCTCTCTGTCTCTCTTCCTCTCTATATCCCGTTCCTCTCTCAATCTCTCTCTGTTCTATTAAATAAAATAATAAATTAAAATAAATAAATAAATAAATCTTGGAGCCAGGTGATGGCATACCTGGTTGAGTGAACATGTTACAATGCGAGACGACCCGAACTGCCCCTGCGGCTCCAGACAGACTATGACCCACATAGTCAACGACTGCCACCTCTCCAGATTCAAAGGAGGTCTCGAAACTTTACATCAGGCTCAACCTGACGCTGTTGACTGGCTACGGAAGAAGGGCAAACACTAGAAGAAGAAGAATGCCCAAGGACCTGGGTTTGAGCCCCCAGCCCCCACCTATAGGGGGAAAGTTTTGTGAGTGGTGAAGCAGTGCTGCAGGTGTCTCTCTGTCTCTTCTTTTTTTTTTCTTTGCCTCCAGGGCTATTGCTGGGGCTTGGTGGCTGCACT
Organism: Erinaceus europaeus; assembly: GCF_950295315.1. Taxonomy (NCBI): domain Eukaryota; kingdom Metazoa; phylum Chordata; class Mammalia; order Eulipotyphla; family Erinaceidae; genus Erinaceus; species Erinaceus europaeus. The sequence continues at coordinate 133,061,642 of NC_080166.1, read as the reverse complement.
ATAAATCCACTGTTCCTAGAGGCTATTTTTCCCATTTGTGTTGCCCTTGTTGTTGTTATTACTGTTATTGTTGTTATTGGATAGGACAGAGAAAGGTTGAGAGAAGATAGGAAGACAGAGAGGGTGAGAGATAGACACCTGCAGACCTGCTTCATCACTTCTGAGGTGGTGCCATGTGCACTTAACTCCCTATGCCACCACCAGGCCAAACCTCTGTCTCTTTCTTTATCATCCCTTTATTTCTCAATTCCTGGCTGTCTTAACTCAATAAATCAATACAGATAATACAAAAATAATAATAAATATTTAAATAAATATATATGTTAAAAGGTAGCATAATAGCAAAAAGATGTTCAAATTAAAATATATATATATTTTTAGTAAATGAAGTTCTATCAGATTACTAACTTTGGGAGAAATAAAATATCATTGAATAAAAAAACACATATCATTGATTGAACGCAAGATACAACTAAGCCTAAAAATCATTGTGGAATAATTCGTCTAAATGTTTTTTCAACTGTACTTTATTTAATGACCTTGAAAAATGCAATTCCTTTGAATACTGAGACATAGTACTCATATATTTTGAGTTTATGAATTATTCTAAATTTTACTTATGAATATAATAGTCAAACCGTACCTGTCATATCTACACAACTGAGAGTGATTACACTTGGTAACTAGTGTCCTTTTGTAGAATATTCCTAGAATACTCTGAAATACTTCAACTTTTTTCTAGAAGAAGAATGAAAAATAATCCTTTATAAAAATGATTTTTCCAGCAGTCAGGCGGTAGCACAGCGGGTTAAACACACGTGGTGTGAAGCGCAAGGATGACAGGGTAAAGATCCGGGTTCCAGCCCCCGGCTCCCCATTTGCAGGGGCGTCACTTCACAGCAGTGAAGCAAGTCTGCATGTGTCTGTCTTTCTCCTCCCCCTCTCTGTCTTCCCCTCCTCTCTCCATTTCTCTCTGTCCTATCCAACAACAACAACATCAATGATAACAATAATAACCACAACCATAAAATAACAAGGGCAACAAAAGGGAATGGATAAATATTTTAAAAATGATTTTTCCCAGAAATCTTTTAAATAGCATGTATATACATAAAACATATGAAGAAATATTTTAATAAGCTACTGGATAACTTAATGTCTTAATTTTATAAATGACTAAAAATCCACTAGCATTTTGGCACTGTAAGTTTTGGATAATATTGATTTTCTCCAGATTCTACCTAAATATATATTTTATGAGCAAAGAAATGAGATTATATCATCAAAGCCTTACAAAATAAATGAGTTTTCACATTTAAGAAAATCAAAGCAATAGGATTCTCTTTAAGTACTCTGATAATGAGTCTTGGCAGTGAAAACAGTCAGACATTCCACATTAGATAGAGCTTTCTATAGTTTAAATGCATGTGTAAAGTGATTGAATTATGTTATTTCCTGCTTAAGTATTCCTTCTCATAGTTTCTTATCTTTAAGAAAAAGATTGGATGCATCATTCAGTGCCCTTCCAGTCTGTTGTCATCCCACACTCCCAAGTTCTTCCTCAACTTCATGACCATGAATTGGGGCTTATTGGTTACAACTAGTCTCTGAACATATGTCACTTTCACACCTCTATTTCTGTCTATGCTATCTGTTAGTAAGTACAACATAAGTAACATTTTGTTGAAGACTTCATTGTACACTCACAGCTAAACAGTGATCTTGACTTTTAGAGCCCTAACTATATCCTTGTTCTTCTTCTTATTATTATTATTACTATTAAAGATTTTATTTATTAATTCATGAGAAACGATAGATTTTATTTATTAATTCATGAGCAATGCCAAGGAAAGAAAGAGAGAGAACCAGACATCACTCTGGTACATGTGCTGCTGGGGACTGAACTCAGGACCTCATGCTTGAGAGTCCAAAGCCTTATCTACTGCGCCACCTCCCAGACCACTATGTCTTTTCTTTTTCACTCATCTCAGTCATATTTATTAAAATACACTTCATTGTGGGTGAGGGAAACAATTGAGGATCACAGAAGTTGCATGTCTCCAGCAAATCAAGAGTTGAGCTGGCATGGGATGCACAGCGTATTATTATTTCTTGATGTGTAGACTTCATCCTTCACTTATGAATTTGTAAGAGGAGTTTCCTATGTACAAACCAATGCTACTGAGCACAATAAAATCATGAGTACAATAGCACATTAATGGCAAGTACACAATTTAAATGTATTAAAAATTCCTTTCAAAATGAGTGAACTGAATTATGAAGAGTTTAAGCAGATTTAAAAAAAATACATTTATTCCCTTTGGTTGCCCTTGTTGTCTTATTGTTGTTGTTGGATAGAACAGAGAGAAATGGAGAGAGGAGGGAAAGACAGAGAGGGGGAGAGAAAGACACCTGTAGACCACCTGTGAAGTGACTCCCCTGCAGATGGGGAACTGGGTGCTCGAACAGGGATCCTTACATCACATTGGTCCTTGCGCTTTGCACCACCTGTGCTTTACACACTGCACTACCACCAGACTCCCTGATTTTTTTTTTTTAAAGGAAGAGGAAAATATCTGAACCCATACTTATTGAATGGCTCTAGGTATCACTTACTTGTCAATTCAATGTTAGTCTGAACTATTAACCCAAGAATATTTTCCACTCAAGAAATTAGACTTAACCATGACTAAGTGTAGCTAAGGTAAGATATTTATGTGGTGCATTCTGTTTCAAAGTCAACACCAGGTATTGATTCAGATTTATCTCCTATCATGTCACTACCTTCATTGTGATATAATATAAACTTAATTAATGCTATGGAATCCAGAATGAAATTTTGACTTCCTGAATAATCTCATTATTGTCTCAAATATCAGATTTGTTTATAATTATTTACTCAGTACAAGGTATATTATAGAAGGCACCTCTGGATTTGGAAGGAGTGTAAACACAATGAAGCATATTTTATTTTTATTTTTTATTTTATTTTATTTTCCCCCTTTCTTTATTAAACTGAAACTTTGTTATAGATGAACACTTTTCACTTGGGGTGAGTTACAGAGACAGCGGCATAGAGAGACAGATATTATAGAGCCAGATCCCCTAGCAACATAAAACTTCCCATGTGATGTGAGGGTTAAAACCTGGAATAGGTCTTACCCAGTGAGCAATCTTTTCTGACACTTCAACTTTTTTCTTTTCCTTTTTTTTTCCTTTTCTTTTCTATTTTTCATTTATTATTATTTTTTTTACTATAAGTAAATTTGGAGCAAATGCTTCTTTCTTCTTTAATCCACAGAATTGCCAAGAATCAAATGACAATACATTTCCTAAAATAGAGTAAGGTGTTAAATGAGTGTGAAGTTTTTGTACATATTTCATTGGTAGTTTTCACATTGCTTTTATCACCAAGATACTTACAAAGTCCTGATAGTATATATGACATATTCAGGCATAACTGAGGGACTTTAAATTATATGTGGTTTCACAAAAATATCCTAGTCATTATGCATAAAGTTCTGGTGCAAACTCAATGTTCTTATTCTTGATGCAACTCATTTTCCCCTATGCAATTGCTTTTTAAAAAATGTTTTTTTATGCTGAAGTTGTAGTATTTCCCCTGTCTCTATCTCAGCTGCTATAAAAAGAAATTTGTACCAAGAATATGGATTCATGTAGTCACCAAGCCCCATCAATAACCCAAATGGGGGGAAAAAAAACAATATTTTTCACTTATACTTCATGAGGATATATGCAAAAGTAAACCTAACTGAGAGCTTCCAAGAGTGTAGTGAGTTAATTACAGCTGAAAAATTAAAAACAGCTATCAATTTTTATGAGTTGATAAACTATTCTACTAATTTTTATATAACTGAATTACCATATTCAATTTATTTCAATTTTAATGTTTTTGAATATTTCATTTATTTATTTATTATATAGAGACAGATTGAAATCCAGAGGGTAGAATGATGTAGAGAGGATGAGAGACACCTGCAACAATGCTTCACCATTCATGAAGCTTTCTCCTTGCAGGTGGGGACCAGTGGCTTAAACTCTGGACCTTGCAAATCGTTGCATACGCATTCAACTTGGTACTCCACTAACTGGAACTTCAAATTGCTATTATTATAATAATTGTTATTGTGATTGATTTAATAATGATTGGCAACACCATAGGATAAGACGGGTACAATTCCACACAGTTCCTATCACCAGAGTTCTGCATCGCATCCCCTCCACTGGAAGCTTTCCTATTCTTTATCCTTCTGGGAGCCCAGACCCAGGATCATTATGGGGTGCAGAAGGTGGAAAGTCTGGCTTCTATAATTGTTTCTCCACTAGACATGGATGTTGACAGATTGATCCATACTCCCAGTCTGTGTATCTTTCCCTAGTGAGGCAGGGCTCTGGAGAGGTGGGGTTCTAGGACACATTCATTAGGATGTCTGCCCAGGGAAGTCACGTTGGTATTAAGGAAGCATCTGAAACTTAGTTGCTGAAAAAGCATTACGATATAAAGCAGAACAAAATGTTTAACAATCAGGAACCTAAAGGTAAGAATAGAGCAGAAGACATTTGGGGTCTCCAATTTGGAAAAAGTTAGTAGATCTATTTTAGGCATACTCAAAGGGGCCCGCGACTTTAGTAATTTTTGCCTCAGTCCGACAGCTAACGTGCAAGTGGGCCAAAGGTATTGTCTAGAAAGATGGTATCAGAGTCGGAAATATGACTAGAAGGCTGGATCAGGGAAGAGAGTAGCTCCCAAATATGGGAAAAGTATACAAATATTGTTAACTGCAAACCTCATGTATTTGACCTGGGGTCCATATTTAGTTCTGGAGCCTGTGTAACCTCTGTATCCCTCTAGGTCTGAGCTCACATGCTGTGGTCATAGCTAGGAACATTCCAGGCTGCACTCACTGCAGGACCTGTTTCCTCTAGGAGCAGAGTATGTTGATCCAACATCCCTTTGGAGAATGAGGTAATCCTGACCACTGTTGATCTACTTTGAGGGAAAGGTCTTGTAGAGGCCCTCTATGTTGTTCCTAATTGAGATGACCAGTGACAGTAGAGAGAGGGGTCTCTTAGAGGGGAACCCCAAATTTCTTATGTAGAAATACTTTATCGGGAGTCGGGCAGTAGCACAGTGGGTTAAGCATACATGGCGCAAAACGCAAGGGCCCAGATTAAGGATCCCAGTTGGAGCCTGCAGCTCTCCACCTGCAGGGGAGTCACTTCACAAGTGGTGAAGCAGGTCTGCGGGTGTCTATCTTTCTCTCCCTTCCCCCGTTCTCCCCTCATCTCTCCTTTTCTTTCTGTCCTATCCAACAACAATGACATCAACAACAACAAGAACTACAACAATAAAACAACAAGAGCAACAAAAGGGATTAAATAAAGAAATATTTTTAAAAAATACTTTATCATCACTAATCAGATCCATTGTCCATGGACTCCTACTGAGACAATATCCATTAAGGACCACATGAGAAATTTTCATTCCCATAAAAACTCTCTCCTCCAGGCTATATAGGCAAACCTTTAGCAGTTACATATATAAGCCTAACTATACCGTCACCCAATTTACTGTCATAACAAGAAGAATGTTGAAAGTGAAGAAGGACTCTGTGCACTATTACCTCAAGACAGGAGGTTAGCTTCTGCCTAACCAACCATTCTTTCTATTATGCTTTATTGTAACTTTGAATAAAAGAACATACTGATGAAACAGAAGAAAGGTTAAATATTGAGACGAACTGAGAAACCAAGACATCAGGGTTTGAATGTAGGTCTCGATCCCAATGATGTTCTTAATGAACCATTGGTATGCATGATTACAATAAAGGGAAATAACTTAGGTGCTTAATCAATCATGAATTTACACTCAGATTTTCACATTATAAAAGACTGTTTTACTACTAAGAACCTTCTTTCAAGGTATAACTATGCAGTAAGAATATGAACAAATTAAGGGTCTAAAGAATCATCATGGATATACTTAGCATTATTGTATTAAGTATTGAATATTACTAGCACTAGGGAGACTATATGTCCTGGAAGTTCTACACCTAGGTGTCAGTCTGTTAAACAAAACAAGCAAACAAATATAAGAAAAACACTCATCCAAAGACATATATAGGTACCAATATTTATTTTAGCACTATCACAATAGTTAAGAGACAGAAAAAATAAACCCAAAAGCCCAGTGGAAAATGAAAGAATAAACAATATGTGTTGTACATGTACAATGGAATATGACTCATCTATAAGAAAAGATGAGATCCAACTTTTTGTGACAGCATAGATAAAGCCAGAGAGGACCACTTAAGTGAAATAAGCTTTCTTCAGTAACATGGTACTCCGTATATGGTATAAGGGGCTCAGACTCACCTGTGTATCTCCATTATTTTGTAAGTTCATTCCAGTTTCTCTTCTCCCTTATTTTTTTATGGATACCATACCTAAAGGCAAAGTCAACTCTAATATCATCAAGAACAATAACCTGTTTTCATTTATCCTCTCAGAAAGCATATCAGGATTACTAGGAGTAGTGGCAGTTTTCCTTTTTAAAGGAATACAGAGGTCTGGGGGTTGGAATTGTGTGGAATTGTACCCTTCTTATCCGATGGTCTCGTTAGTGTTTCCATTTTATAAATAAAAGTTAAAAAAATATTTTTTTAAAACCTGTCAAGGGTAGGGGTAGATAGCACAATGGTTATGCAAAGAGACTTTCAAACCTGCAGGCCTGTAGTCCCAGGCTCAATTCCTGAGCCACTATAAACCAGAACGGAGCAGTTCTTTGGCATATAATAAGAATAAAATAAGAAGCCTGAAAAAAAAAAAAAAAGCAAGCCATCATTTTCCTCGAAGTCCTTCACAATACCTGTGCACAAACTATGTCTTTTTTTTTTCAAAATAAATTTTTGTCACCTGATTTTTTTTTTTGTATTCTGTTTCTAGGTCTCTATATTATTAAAGTTCTCCATATAACATTGCCACCCTTTCCAAAGTAATTTTATTAATCCTCTTTATAACTTCCCAAAATATACTAACACCTCAGTTTTAAGGACTCTTATAACTCCAACTGTCCCCACAAAATGATCTTTTTTTAAAAAAATATTTATTTATTATTTATTCCCTTTTGTTGCCCTTGTTGTTTTTAGTTATGATTGGTGTTCATAACAGGGGAACACATAGAGGGAGAAAGATAGACACCTGCAGACCTGCTTCACCACTTGGCCTTTGCGCCACATGCGCTTAACCCGCTGCGCTACCGCCCAACTCCCAATGATCTTTCATAAAGAAGCTGAATGTTATTCATGCAGCAATATATGTTCACAATTCCAGGCTCCTCACGGCTGAAATCCAGACTTGCATACACAACAATTTCTTAGAACTCTCTCCAATTCGATATCTACTAAGACCCCTTTTCCAATTTTTGCATCTCAAGATAATAAAACCAACATTTGCTCAGCTGTTTAGTTCCAATATTGTGAAGTCATCCTTGACTCTTTGCTTTGATATCCAAGATTTCACCCACTAGCTAAATCAGGGACTTAAATTTCGAAATATACTCTGAGTCTGACTGTCTTAGCAAACAATTCCTTAGCCCAAACCTCAATCAGACCTCAAGACTTCATGCCTCCAGTATTGTTCTACATTTTTTCAGCCTTTAAAATATTATCCTTCCATTACTTAATATCTTCTAAGGGATTATAAGCAAAATAGTAATAAATCCATATCTGAAATGGATGAACTCACTCAAACTTCTTTGAACTCCTTATTTAACTTTAGATTTCACTTATTTCTCTATGGTGAGATTTTTTTTTTTTTTAACTTGGAATTCTTTACCTTGACCACAATGTGACTCATAGGAATTGCTCAGTAAGGTGTGTGTGTGCGTGTGAGTGTGCGTGTGTGTGTGTGTGTGTGTGTGTGTTTTCATGAGTAAATGAATAAATGGTAATAATAACCCAGCCAAGACTTTCCTGCAACTCCTTCTAGCATCATCACCTTTATTATATTTTTATTATGCAATGAGCACTAGTTTGTTTCCATTGAGAAAAATGAAAGATATTTTGCTTCTTATTTCTGTTTTCAAAGCATGCACATGGAGTAGAAACTAAATAATTATACAAATACACCTATATCTATACTAACATAAATAAATGATTGAAGAAATAACTGGGATAAATAAATGAGTGGGATAAAAGGATAGCTTTATCCTTATGAAAAATTTGAGTCAATGTATATAATAGTATTAGGAAAAGAGAAAATAGTCATTAGAAAATCTTAATTATCAAAAAAAAGAAAGAAAAGAAAAAGAAATTCTTAGTTACCTCTACTAGGTGAATTATGACCTGACATACATATCTACTGAAAAAAAGAAAATCTTACTAATGTTTCCTCAGACAAAGATGACATGCAGAATAAAATTAGAAGTAATGAATTAAAAGAAATAATATATTAATATGGGATATGTGTAACTTTCTTAAATATTTATTAACTAAAGATAATAGTAACAAAATTCAAAATTTAAGGTGAAATATTTCTGTAGTTCATAAAAATTTATAATAAAGTATATAAAATTGCTGGTAAATCTTTTTATTTTTATAAGAGAAAAATATTTTAAATATTTTATAAGTGATTTAATATCGATTTACAAAATTATAAGAACAGGGCTATAATTCTACACCATTCCTGCCACCAGAGTTCTCTGTTCCCATTCCCTTCATTGGAAACTTCATTAGTTCTAAAAATATCACATATATGGGTTGACTATTATTTCTAAAACTACTTATATTTATATATACTTGCACATTTTTTAAGTGGTCCTGCCTTCTCGTCCTTAAACTACCCTCCTACTTCTGAGTGTCCTTCCATGAAAGAAAATTCTTTATGGGGTGCAGAATGTGGGGAGGTCTGGTTTCTGTAATTACTTCTCCACTTTGCATGGGCACTGGCAGGTAGATTCCCCCCCCCCACCCTGTTGGGAAATTGTGCAGATGTGGTTGAGTTAGGCAGGATATATATATATATATATACCAGTTTTCTCAGCCACTCATCTGTTGTTGAGCACCTGGGTTGCTTCCAGGTTTTAGCTATTATGAATTGTGCTGCTATGAACATAGGAGTACACACCTCTTTTTGGTTGGGTGTTATGGAGTCCTTGGGGTATAACCCCAGGAGAGGAATTACTGGATCACATGGAAGGTCCATGTCTAGCTTTCTGAGAGTTTTCCAGACTGCTCTCCACAGAGCCTGTACCAATTACATTCCCACCAGCAACGTAAAAGGGTTCCTCTGTCGCCACAACCTCTCCAACATTTGTTGATGCTGTCCTTTTTGATGTATGCCATTCTTACAGGAGTGAGGTGGTATCTTAGTGTTGTCTTAATTTGCATTTCTCTGGCAATCAGTGACCTAGAGCAGTTTTTCATATGTTTGTTAGCCTTTTGGATCTCCTCTGTAGTGAATGTTTTGTTCATATCCTCTGCCCATATTTGGATGGGGTCATTTGCTTTTTTGGTGCTAAGTTTGCTGAGCTCTTTATATATTTTGGTGATTAGTTTCTTTTTTTTTATTAATTTTTTTATATTTATTCCCTTTTGTTGCCCTTGTTTTATTGTTGTAGTTATTATTATTGTTGTTGTTGGATAGGACAGAGAGAAATGGAGAGAGGGAGGGGAAGACAGAGAGGAGGAGAGAAAGGAGGGAAAACAGATGGGGCTTGAAAGAGAGACACCTGCAGACCTGCTTCACCGCCTGTGAAGTGACTCCCCTGCAGGTGGGAAGCCGGGGTTCGAACCGGGATCCTTATGCCGGTCCTTGTGCTTTGCGCCACCTGCGCTTAGCCCGCTGCACTACAGCCCGACTCCCGGTGATTAGTTTCTTGTCTGATGTATGGCAGGTGAAGATCTTCTCCCATTCTGTGAGGGGTCTCTTTGTTTGTGTGATAGTTTCTTTGGATGTGCAGAAGCTTTTCAATTTGATGTAGTCCCATTGGTTTGTTTCTGCTTTAGTCTAACTTTCAATTGTGTTTCATTCATCAAAGATGCCCTTGAGGTGTAGGTGGGAAATTGTTTTACCAATGTTTTCCTCTAGGTATTTGATTGTTTCTGGTCTGACATCTAGGTCTTTGATCCATTTGGAGTTGATTTTTGTTTCTGGTGAGAGAAAGTGGCTCAATTTCATTCTTCAGCATGTTACAACCCAGTTTTCCCAGCACCATTTATTGATGAGAGCCTCCTTTTTCCATTTAATACTTTGGGCCCCCTTATCAAAGATTAGATATCTATAGGTGTGAGGATTTATTTCTGGGCTCTCAATTCGGTTCCACTGGTCTGTGTGCCTATTTATGTTCCAGTACTGTTGTATGCTTTACATTGGGTTCTAGCCCTCCCCCGCCAAGAGAATTGGATCAGTCCAGTTAATTTCGCGGGCCCGCTTGGCCCCGCCCCAAGGAACTCCGAGAGAGGGTTCCTGAGTTCGAGAGTTCCTGAGTTCGAGAGTAAGAGAGGGTTCCAGAGTTCCAGAGTAAGAGAGAGTGCTTGTGCCGCCGCAAAGAGACAGGAGAGTTCTGTTTGGTGATTAATTTGTCTTAGTTTATGAATCGTTGTTCCTGAATAAAGAAATACAGCTTCCCTGCCCAGCCGTTGTCTCCGCGTCTCTGTTACCCGCCCGTGAAGCTAACCCGGCTAGAGCCTACGAATTTTAACAACAAATGGCGCCCATGCGGACCTGACCTGCGCATCTCTCAGATAAGTAAAGACAATTTGGCTACCTATGCACTATGGCCTTCTCTTCTGCTTGTGAAGAGATCTCCAAAGGCCTCTGCTCTTTCTTCACGAGACTGTTTTGCTGTTTCTGGAACATTTATCTCTGGACCACTCTGTGGTTTCCACTCGCTCGGGCGAACTCAGAACAGCCAGCCAGAAGAGCCAGCGGGAGGGAGGCAAGGCTCGGAGCTGCTGTTTCCACCTGGTTAAACAGCCAGCCAGCCGGCTGCACCCAGACAACCCCTCGCACCGCGCCCGCAGCCCCGCAGCCCTGCAGCCCGCATGAGGCTGACCCCAACATGCTAGAGCCCGAGGCCAACACGCAAGAGCCCGAGGCCAGCCCACAGGAGCCGGCTCTCCACCGCGTGGCGCAGGGCACTGGACGTGTGATCCCTCCATGCTGCTCGGCAACTGCGAACCGGGCAGCAGACATGACAGGGCCATGGGGCAGGGCCGCGGTGGCCTATCATGGCCGCCACCCCTGGGCACCTAGGCCCACGCCTTCTACAAAACGGGCCTGCCTGCCCTCTTGCTATAAATTCTGGAACCATCCCGGGCCTCCCGGATCCCCAGGCTCCCTCCGAAACTGGACACACGAGATCTCTAGCCGCCGGTCCGGTCTGAAGGCAGACAAGCTGGAGTACGCAGAGATTTGTGCAGAGATCGCAACCTGCAATTCCTAAAAGTGAAGCTGCTCGAGAAGCCACCTCCGGATGGTGAACCCCCCCAACAACTAAGACAGTACAGATTTAAATTCGTGTTTAAAATGACATGTCTTTGTAACAAAGGTTTCTCTCCTTGTGTATTAATGACCATGTTTATGTGTATGTTTAAAGTTTGGTAAACAATAGCTTTAAGGCTAAATTCTTACTAGTCAAAGTTAAATGAAAAAGGTTTTCAACGTAATTCTCATAAAGATAAAATTAACTTACATTTAAAGTCTGAGGTAAAAATTAGTTAACAAGCAATATATTTTAACTAAGTTGGTCTAAACAAAAGGTTAAATAGAGTTGTTGATGTGTAAAACTCTCCATTACCTTCTCTATTAGAAATGGTAGATCGCACGATGGCTATGCTAATTATTCTCATGCCTGAGGTTTCCTCTCCGGCCCACACCTAGTGTGTGTCTCCATCTTTAATGGGTGTAACACAAGGTTAAAAGACGTTGTTGATATGTAAAAGTCTCAAATTCCTTCTCTATTAGAAACGTTAGATCGTGCAGTAGATATGCTAATAACAAGTTTTGTTTCATAGTAAGTAAGTTGCAGCCAGCTGCCTTTGGGACTCTAGGCCGTTCCCCGCCCCCATTCAAATGCCCGTCGAAGAAAGTACGCCCCCCAGAGGCAAGAAATGTTTTTTTTAAGCTGATAAAGTTTAGCCCACAGAGGCAGATATGGCCCCCTCAGGCCTTCCCTTGGCAACACGCTGGTTCTTGTTATTTGCTTGCATGTTTCTCCATGTTTGTGCCAGTTTATTTTTTAAAAATGCCTGTATGATATATGTTTCTGTTCACCCCACACCCTTGATACTGTAGCCATTTAGTTAAAAGAAAAGGGGGAATTGTTGCATGCTTTACATTGGGTTCTAGCCCTCCCCCGCCAAGAGAATTGGATCAGTCCAGTTAATTTTGCACCCGCTTGGCCCCGCCCCAAGGAACCCCGAGAGAGGGTTCCTGAGTTCGAGAGTTCCTGAATTCGAGAGTAAGAGAGGGTTCCAGAGTTCCAGAGTAAGAGAGAGTGCTTGTGCCGCCGCACAGACAGGAGAGTTCTGTTTGGTGATTAGTTTGTCTTAGTTTATGAATCGTTGTTCCTGAATAAAGAAATACAGCTTCCCTGCCCAGCCGTTGTCTCCGCGTCTCTGTTACCCGCCCGTGAAGCTAACCCGGCTAGAGCCTATGAATTTTAACAACACAGTACCATGCTGTTATGATGATGATGGCTTTATAATATAGTTTAAGGTCTGGGAGTGTGATGCCTCCATTTCTGTTTCTTTTCCTCAAGATGGTTTTAACAATTCTAGGTGTTTTCAGGTTCCAGATAAATGATTGTAGTGTTTGTTCTATTCTCTTAAAGAAGCTTGGTGGAACTTTGATGGGTATTGCACTAAATTTGTATATGGCTCTGGGAAGAATATTCATTTTGATGATATTTATTCTTCCAATCCATGAGCATGGGATATCTTTCCATTTCTTGATATCAGTTTCTATTTCCTTGAGTGGCGACTCATAGTTTTCAGTATATAAGTCTTTCACTTCTTTGGCCAACTTTATTCCTAGGTATTTGATTGATTTTGCTGAAACAGTAAATGGGACTGATTTCTGTATGTCTTCTTCTTCAGATTTAGTGTTTGCATAAAGAAATGCAACTGATTTTTGTACATTGATTTTGTAGCCTGATACCTTGCTATATTGCCTAACAACTTCCAGTACTTTTCTGCTGGATTCTTTAGTTTTTTCTATGTATACTATGATATCATCTGCAAATAGTGAGAGCTTGACTTCTTCCCTTCCAATCTGTATTCCTTTGATTTCTTTCTCTTGCCTGCTTGCTATGGTAAGAACTTCCAATACTATGTTGAATAGTAATGGTGATAGTGGATAGCCCTGTCTAGTCCCCGATCTGAGGGGGAATGCTTTCAGCTTCTGTCCACTGAGTATGATGTTGGCTGTAGGTTTGCTATATACAGACTCCACTATCTTGAGGAATTTCCCCTCTATTCCCATTTTTTGTAGTTTTGAGCATGAATGGGTGTTGGATTTTGTCAAAGGCTTTCTCTGCATCTATTGAGATAATCATGTGGTTTTTGACTTTGCTTTTATTGATGTGGTGAATGACATTGATTGACTTACGGATGTGGAACCAGCCTTGCAATCCTGGGATGAATCCCACTTGGTCGTGATGAACAATCTTTTTGATATGTTGCTGTATCAGGTTGGCCAAGATCTTGTTTAATATTTTGGCATCTATGTTCATCAGAGATATCGGTCTGTAGTTTTCCTTTTTTGTTCTGTCCCTATCAGCTTTTGATATCAGGGTGATGTTGGCTTCATAGAAGGTGGAAGGGAGTATTCCTGTTTCTTCAATCTTATGGAAAAGCTTCAGAAGTATGGGTACTGTTTCCTGAAAGTTTTGTAGAATTCATTTGTGAAGCCATCTGGTCCAGGACTTTTGTTGTTGGGGAGATTCTTAATAAAGGTTTCAATTTCTTTGTCTGTTATTGGTGCACTTAGATTTTGTAGTTCTTCTTGGTTCAGTTTTGGAAGTGCATAGGTTTCTAGGAATTGTTCCATTTCTTCCAGATTCTCTAGCATGGTGGCGTATAGTTCTTTATAGAAGTTTCGCAGGATAATATGGATTTCTGTGGTGTCAGTTGTGATATCTTCTCCGTTGTTTACAATTCTATTAATTTGAGTCTTCTCTCTTTTTTGTTTGGTGAGTCTGGCTAGGGGGTTGTCAATTTTGTTTAATCTTTCGAAGAACCAACATTTGGCTTCATTGATCTTTTGTATGGTTCTTTTATTTTCAATGTTGTTTATTTCTGCTCTAACTTTAGTGATTTCTGTCCTTCTGGATGCTTTAGGGTTCCTCTGTTCCTCTTCCTCTAAGTCCTTGAGGTGTACAGTAAGGTCGTTCATTTGAGCTTCTTCTTGGTGTTTAATATGTGACTGTACGGCTATAAGTTTCCCTCTCAGTACTGCTTTAGCTGTGTCCCAGATATTTTGATAGGTTGTGTCTTCATTTTCATTTGTTTCCAGGAACATTTGAATTTCCTGCTTGAGTGAATCTCTGACCCAGTGGGTCTTAAGGAGTATGTTGTTTAGTTTCCAAATTCTGTGACTTTTAATGATTTTCTGTTTGTTGTTAAATGTTAGTTTTACTCCACTGTGGTCTGAGAAGATACTTGGGATGATTTCAATGCTCTTGAATTTATTGATGCTGTCTTTGTGGCCTAACATGTGGTCTATCCTTGAGTATGTGTTATGTGGATTTGAAAAGAAGGTGTATTCCAGTTTTTTGGGGTGGAGGAGTCTGAAAATGTCCAAGAGGTCTAGTCTGTCAATCTCTTCATTCAATTCTATTGTATCTTTGTTGGTTCTCTGCTTTGTTGATCTGTCTAAGTGTGAGAGTGGGGTATTGAAGTCTCCCACTATTATTGTATTACTATTGATGTATTTTTGAATTTCTTTCAGTAAGTGCTTGACGTATTTAGATGGTCCCTCATTGGGTGCATAGATGTTAAATCTTCTTGGCTGATTGATCCTCTAATCATTATGTAATGCCCTTGCCTATCTTTTATTACTTTATTTAATTTAAAATCTATCGTGTCTGAGATGAGAATGGCTGTTGCTGCCCTTTTTTGTGGTCCGTTAGCCTGTATGATAGTTTTCCATCCTTTCACTTTAAGTCTGTGTTTATCTTGTTGTGACAGATGGGATTCTTGCAAGCAGCATATGGTTGGGTTATGTTTCCTGATCCATTCCCCCAGTCTTTGCCTTTTTAAAAAAAATTTTTCTATTTATTTATTTTCCCTTTTGTTGCCTTTGTTGTTTATCATTGTTGTTGTTATTGCTGTCATTATTGTTGGATAGGACAGAGAGAAATGGAAATAGGAGTGGAATACAGTGAGACGGAGAGAAAAATAGACACCTGCAGACCTGCTTCACCTCCTGTGAAGTGATTCCCCTGCAGGTGGGGAGCCAGGGGCTTGAATTGGGATCCTTAAGCTGGTCCTTGTGCTTTGTGCCACCTGCACTTAACCTGCTGTGCTATGCCTGACTCCCCAGTCTGTGCTTTTTTGATGGGTGAGTTTAAGGCATTGACGTTTATTGATATTATGGATTTAATGTATTGTAGTGCCATTGTTCAAAAAAATTTTTTTTTTGTTTCCTCTGATATATTGCCAGTATTATAGTGATCTTCTTGTTTATAAGAGGTCTTTTAGAACTTCTTTCAGGTCCAGTTTCGTGATGGTTGCCTCCTTTAACTGTTGTTTGTCTAAGAAGGTTTTGATCCCTCCATCCAGTTTGAATGAAAGTCTAGCAGGATATATTATCCTTGGTTGAAACCCTTTTTCATTCAGGGCTCTATAGATATTTTGCCATTCTCTTCTAGATTTTAGAGTTTGAGTAGAGAAGTCTGCAGATAATCTTATGGTCTTTCCCTTGTATGTGGCTTTTTGTTTCTCTCTTGCAGCCTTTAGGATCCTTTCTTTATCCTTACTTCTTCTCTTTGTGACTATGATGTGTCTTGGTGTCTTCAGGTCTGGGTTGATTCTGTTTGGTACTCTCTGGGCCTCTTGAATCTTGATGTCCTTTCTGTTATCAGGTCTGGGAAGTTTTCTTCTATGATTTCCTCTAGAATGTTTGCTTCCCCTTCCTCTCTTTCTTCCTCTGGCAGGCCAATTATGTGAATGTTACTTCTTTTGAGATCATCCCATATGTCTCTGTTGTTGTTTTCAGTGTCTTTAAATCTCTTTTTAAGCTCTTTCACCTCTTTCTTAGTTTTCTCTAACTCATCCTCTGTGTGACTAATTCTGTTTTCTGCTTCTGTTAGTCTGCTTTCCCTTCCCTCAGCTTCTTTCTTCATTACAGCTATTTCAGCTTTCAGTTCTCTAATTGCCTCAAGATAATCAGTATTTTCCTTGGGAGTCTCAAATGTTGTTTCCCTAATACTGCTATTCCTTTCCTCCAATGTTGTTTTCATTTCTGTGATTAATAAGTTTATTATTGCTTGCATACTTTTCTTATCTATGGTTACTTCTGGCTGATTTGTAGTTTCTTCTGGGCTCTTGTCTTCATTCACTGGAGTAACAGTTTTATTTGTTTTTGATCTACCCATTTTTTTTATTTATGTGTTTCTTTTTTATGCTCTGTTGTTCCTCAGTTGTTGTGTCTTGAGTACAAGCAACACTGTACTAAATACCTTTATGACCATTTCACTCACCAACCTTAGGAATTACAGTAACAACTGAAGCAAGTATTGAAGCAGGTTAATCACTACCAGTTAGCCAAACAATGTCTCCAGTCCATGAAAAAATAGTAACCAAATCCCAGTGAAGAAGAAAGAGAAAAGAAAGAAGGGATATCAAGAATAGACAGTTATGCAAATCTACTATCCACTGTATATTCTAGGGGTAGCTAGAGGGTAAAGGGAAGTAGAGCAGAGATACACACATAGAGAGTCCACTCTGAGTCAGATTTTTTCCCCAAAATAATTAACAAATTCATAAAGACAAAGAAGGAAGGAAGAAGTGTATGACAGGATAAAAAAATAAATAAATAAATAAAATACAAAAGAGACAAGAGAGAGAAAAGAGAAAAGATAAGAAAAAGAGCTGTAATTAAAGAGCAGTGAAAGGAAATTTTTATTTATTACTTTATTTTTAATTTAATTTAATTTAATTTTTTTAATTAGCTAGGTGGAGGAGGGAGGGGAGAGTCTGTAGAGGAGGTAAGAGTAATGAGACAAGTTCCTCCCACAGTAGATAAGATGCCCACTACCCTAGCAATGACAGATACCTTAAGAGTTAATTCTGATAAACCTAACGGGGGGGAGATATATGCCTTTATATAATATTAATAATAAAATAGAGCAGGGTAAAAAAAACCCTGTCCCAGATTACCTCAAACCTCATGATCAGAGGCAGTTGATTGTTAAGAAAGAGAAAAACAAATAAACAAACAAAAATAAACCTCAGGACTAGACAAGGATAGCTGAAATAGACAGTTATGCAAATCTACTATCCACTGTATATTCTAGGGGTAGCTAAAGGAGGAAGGGAAGTTGAGCAGAGACACTCATAGTGGGAGTCCACTCTGAGTCAGAATTCTTCCCCAAAATAATTCCCAAATGTGTATCAGTGAATTCAGAAAAGCACACTGTTTGGTGGTGTGGGGGATGGGGCCTGTGGCTTTGGAAGCTGTAGGATTAAGGAAGAAAGGATGACAAGAATGAGAAAAATTAAAAGAGAGAGAGAAAAGAAAAAGATAAGAAAAAGAACAGTCATAAAAGAGCAGTGAAAGGAAAGAGTTTATTTATTTATTTATTTTAATTATTTAATTAACTATGCAGGGTGAGGTGGGGGGGTTGGCTACTTAGAAAGAAAAAAGGCCAGAGGTTTCAGAAGGCTATAGACTTAGAATGAATGATGCTCCTTGGTGGGACAGGAATTTTGGTAAAGAAAGAAGCTCAGCAGAGGAGCCTGCTAGGAGCTGGTCCCCAGGGACTGGTTATGGGGAGGGGAGGGGGAGGAGGTGTGCTTAATAATTTTAAAAGAAAAAAAATTTTTCCCTTTTTTTTCTACTCTATTTTTTAACCCAAATTAAGTTATAGTCACCTCCTTGGTGTCACTGCTAGGACCCCTTATTGACTGGCATACTAAAGGCAGAAAATCCTACTGTTTCCAGAAGATGTGGTCAGAGCTCAAGCCACTAGCAGCTTCTCAGTCCACCATCTTCTGGGAACCCCCTCAATTTCATATTTTAAACAAATTTAATTTGATGGTTCAATTAGTTAACAATGAATCTTTAAAGTTGTTAATTATTATCAATTTTACTTGAAATTCATGAACGTCCTTCCATTCTTAATGTGGTAATGTCTGAAAACTATACCTTTATACTCTATATTGATGTAAATATGCTAACAGTGTTTAATTTAAAAAATTCAAAGGAATATTTAGAGATAAAATTCCAACTACTAAAAGAATAGAATTCTGTTTAATTCCTTCATTGGACATTTAAATAAATATCTGTTGTGTCAGATAATTTTTTAAATAATTCTTCTATTATACTAAAGATAATACAGATATAATATGCTTTCACTTGCAATGTTTCTTACATCATTATCACACATTTAATATTGTAAAATAGGTTTTCACATCATTTGAGAAACTATATTTTTAAACAAATACTGTCTTCATATATTACCAGGGAAGGTAATATATTTTATGTGAACCTATAACTTTAATTGGTGTAAAGGTTAAACGGAAAACAACATGAACAAGCAGAACTGAGTATGTCATCATTATTGATTTTGAGCTTAAATGATGCAAAGGACTTTGGATAGCCTACTGATTTGTTGCATGACTATGCTTTACATTAAGAACTATAATCAGTTGTTAGGTCTTTGGTTTGTTTAGAGTTCAAATGTTAAAAATGAATTTTTTAAAAGAAGATGCTTAATTTTTTGAATATTTATTTATTTATTCCCTTTTGTTGCCCTTGTTGTCTTATTGTTGTAGTTATTATTGTTGTCATTATTGTTGGATAGGACAGAGAGAAATGGAGAGAGACGAGGGAAGATAGATAGAGAGAGAGAGAAAGATAAACACCTGCAGACCTGCTTCACCACTTGTGAAGCAACTCCCCTGCAGATTGGGAGAAGGGGGCTTGAACCAGGATCCTTACACCTGTCCTTGCGCTTTGAGACACCTGCGCTTAACCTGCTGCACTACAGCCCAACTCCCTAAAAATGAATTTTACAGGAAAACAAATAAGATGCACATACAGGGAAGAAAACATTTCTGAAAATCCATCTCTTCTGGGGTAATTCCCAACTAATACCTGTGCTATTCTGAAAACATTCAAGAGAATGATCATCTGTTACATTGAAAACACCCCTTTAGATTAGGAAATGCATGTTTACTATTCCCATTATTTTTGCTTGTATCATATATATATATATATATATATATATATATATATATATATATATATATATATAATTTATTTGCTGGACACACATATAAATGTTCATAATATCCTTGATAACTACTGAAGTGGCAATATCTGACTCACTCCTAGGACTAAAGATGTATGTGTGTGGTCAATGTTTTATAAGACACTACTTCTCAAAAATAAGAGAGAAAGAAGTTCAACTTTGGTGTTGATATGCTTCTAAATTCTGCTTCTAAGACCCCTTCTGTTTCATTGGTTTAATCCCCCCTGCTTGGCACTGTGTTCTATTTACATAACCACTGTTAACTAAGCACCACCCTGCCTCCGGGACATTGGTTTAATCCTCATTGGTTTCTTTTTTTTTCTTCTTCCCACCCCCCTATCCTATGTACTTCCTCTTTGGACCTGACTATTCTGCCTCAGGATATTTAAGGACAAGACTGTGATTAGAGATAGCTTAGATTGCACTGCATTCCACATGAATAAAGACTGAACTGCGTACCACTCAGCCATGAGTCCCTGGTCGTCTCTGTCTCTCGCCTGTGAAGCTCAGCCCAGCACTTTGGGACTGAGAATTCCATGTGCTATATGAATACAAAGAAGAGTCGAGTTAGCTATAGATGTTATTCTTCCCAGTTGAAGAAACTGTGTTTATTTGTTTGTTTATTGACTCCAGGGTTATCAATGGAGCTCAGTGCCAGCAGTATGAATCCACTACTCTTAGAGGCTATTTTTCTCATTTTGTTGCCCTTGTTGTGGTTGTTATTGTTATTGCTGTTATATAGTTGTTGTTGGATAAGACAGAGAGAAATCGAGAGAGGAGGGGAAGACAGAAGGAGAGAAAAATAGAAACCTGCAGACCTGAAAAGCGCCCTCACAACCTGTGAAGTGAGCCCCCTGCAGGTAGGGAGCCAGGGCCTCCAACATGGATCCTTATGCAGGTCCCAGGTCCTTGCGCTTTGCACCATGTGGGATTAACCTGCTGTGCTACTGCCCAGACCCATTTGTTTGTTTGTTTATTATTATTTTTATTTACAACAGGGTTATTAATTAAAATCAGTGCCTACACAATGAATCCACCACTCCCGGAAGCCACCTCCCTAATTTTCTTATTTTATTGATTTGATGGAGGCAAAGTAAGAAGTGGAGTAGATATAGAGGGACAGGGAGAGACACCTACAGACCTGCTTTACCAGTTGTGAAGCCTCTTCCCTGCTGGTGAGGAAGGGGTTCTAACCCAAGTCCTTGAGATTGTCATGTCTGCTCAGCCTGATGGGCCCCTGTCTGGCCCCTGCATCTGAACCCTTTCATCCATGCTTGCTTAATATTCAATCTGACATCAGGCAATTACAAAGTACTGTAGAAATAACTGTATACCCTTTATAAGGAGCTGGTCAGGAAATATTAATATGGTCCTAAGTCTTATTCATTCTCTCACTTTTTTTTTAAAAAAGTATTTTTATTTACTTTTTAATGAGAAGATACAGAGAGAAAGATACAGAAAGACCAGAGTACTGCGTATCTCTGGTTTGTGGTGATGTTGGGGTATCACCGTGGACCTCAGAGCCTCAGGCAGGAGAGTCTTTTGCATACACTTCTGAGTGGTCTCCACAGCCCTATTATTGTTATTATTACTATTATCCTTATTTCCTCCCAGAGCCCTGCTCAGCTATGTCTTATGTTGTCCCTGGGTACTGAACCTGGGACCTCACAGCCTCAGGCTAGAAAGTCTTTTGCAAAACCATTACACTGTTTCCCCAGTCCCATCGTCTTGTATCAATCTCTGAATTCATGGGAATACTATGGGTCAAAGACACTTCCCAATGACAAATTAGTAAAGCAAACTTGGCAAACCAGCACATCTTTAAAAATCACTGAAGAAGTTACCTTGGATACAAATAATCTATGTTTCATAGCACAGACTGTAATAGAAAAACTGCAGGGGACAAAGGTGATTATCCCAAGTATTATATGTAGTGGGAAAATCTATAGTATAATAGTATGAACTAGTAGGTAAGTAATCTTAGCAGTTAATGTAATCTTTTTCAGCTGTGTCACAGTTGCTTCCCAGAAGAGTTACATTGGAAGAATTTATTCGCCTGGATAGGAACCTCAGTCTATAACTTTGGTGTTATGAAAAATCAAAGAACTCATTCCATTATAATGCACCCTGAAGAAACAATGAACCATTTAGGGGTCCAATCTGTGTTACATATAGAGGCAAATTCGAAGAATAACCTGTATAGAAATGAGAACAGAAGTTTACTAGGTTCTGTAAGTTCTTCCTTATAGAACCAATTAGAGGAATAAGCCTAGACACTAGTTCTATCAATAAATCTAGTCTTTGAAACATCACAGTTAATAATAACAGAACAAAACATAACCTACAATAAAAATTATTTTTAAGCATTGTGTGCATCTGTCAACATTTATCATATACATTTTTCCTAAATGATAGAGAAGTTTTCTTTTTTTAAATTCCATTACAATAATCTGTGTACTATTTATATTTTTCCACAGATCACTGCTTAAAGCAAGAGCTATTCAGAGTTTCTCACTTATTTGCTCTGAACGAATCAATATGTTATTGTTTTTTTAATTTCTCTATTGGGGGATCAATGGTTAATTGTCAATAGTAAACTACAGTTGTTTGCACATGTATAACATTTCACAGTTTTCCACATAACAATTCAACCCCACAAGTCCTCCTCTGCCATCATGTTCCAAGACCTGAGCCTTCCCACCACCCCAGAGTCTTTGATTTTGGTGCCATACACCAAGTCCAGCCCAATTTCTGCTTGTGTTTTCCCTTCTGATCTTTTTTGTCACCTTCTGTCTGAGTGAGATCATCCCATATTCATTCTTTTGGTCTTAAGTCATTTTATTTTGCAAACAACTTTAGTGAAAAGCTGTTGGTTGAAACTAGTACCTTACTATTTGAAAACCCAAATACAAATTGCCCTTTTGTGTACAGCTATTAGTATTTTAAAATTGAATTGGTGTAACAGAATGTCTAGTATATTAGAGCAATAATAATGTTTGTGCCTAGTTGTGTTAATGATGAAATGTTTCACGGACTCCAACTGCAAAGGAAAGAAGAACATCAAATGGTATGTTCAGAGAAAAAATATTTAAGGAAAATAAGTGAGCATATCTTGATTTCTAAAAAGAGAGAAATAACCTTTAACCTGAAAGAAAATAGCATTTTGGGCAGAAATATTGTTACATTGCAAATGAGTAGTTGACAAAGTTCCATACTCTGTATTTCCATGCATATGAAGAAAATTATATATCTGTAAATTTTATTTTAAGAACGTAACTTTATTTTTTTAAAGAATTTATTTATTTATTCATGAGAAAGATAGGAGGAGAGAAAGAATTAGAGCTCACTCTGGTACATGTGCAGCTGGAGATTGAACTCAGGACCTCATGGTTGAGAATCTAATGCTTTATCCACTGCAGCACCTCACTGACCACAAAAGTAACTTTATTATCTGATAAGGTTTGCTGGGGTAATTTGGTTAAGAATGTAGAAATTTGCATCCTTTGACTCACTGTCTCCATACGCAGTAGACACATACACACACACACACACACACACACACACACACACACACACACACACACACACACACTCACACACACATATTGCTGGATATATATATCTTCCAGCATGAATAGGTTTAACATTTTCAAATGGTTAAGAACTAATGAACAGGGAGTTGGGCGATGGTGCAGCTGGTTAAGCGCAGGTGGCACAAAGTACAAGGACTGGAGTAACGATCCAGGTTCAAACCCCTGGCTCCCCACTTGCAGGGGAGTCGCTTCATAGGCAGTGAAGCAGGTCTGCAGGTGTCTGTCATTCTCTCCCCCTCTCTGTCTTCCCCTCCTTTCTCCATTTCTCTCTGTCCTATCCAACAACAATGACAATAATAATAACTACAACAAGGAATAAATAAAAAGGGAACAAAAGCAAATAAATAAATAAATATTAAAAAAGAACTAATGAACAAAACAAGCCACCCCTTCATCACAGAGAGGAGATAAGTGGAAATCATAGAGATAATTTGAGAAGACAGCCACATTTTAATTCATGAAATTCATATAGGTGTGTATGTTCTGTGCTTACAATGGGATAGGTAAAAGCCATTTTAATTCATTAACTAAGAGCAATAAATAGAGGGGCAGGATCTCTACAAAAATGAATCAGGATGCAGGTGGTGGCGTACTCATTTAAGCTCACCTGTCACTATACAGGAGGATCTGCCTTTAAGTCCTCTTCCCACTGGCAAGGGGGATGCTACACAAGTGGTGAAGCAAGTCTGCAGGTGTATCTCTTTCTCTCCCTTGCTCTATCTCTTGCTTCTCCCTCAATTTATCTCTGTCTTGTCAAATAAGAAGGGAGATGCCCCCCAACTCTTCATCTGCACTACTCCAGCCTTTAGGTTCATGATTAGTCAACAATTTGTTTGACTTTGTATGTTAACTCTTTTCAGCCACCAGATTCCAGATGTTAGCATGCTACTGACCAGACTTCTCTGGGCAGATATCCCCACCAATGTGTTCTAGAGCTCCGCTTCCCCAGAGCCTCACCCCACTAGGGAAAGAGAGAGGCAGGCTGGGAGAATGGATTGACCTGTCAATGTTCAGAGGGGAAGCAATTACAGAAGCCAGACCTTCCACCTTCTGCATCCCACAATGACCTTGGGTCCATACTCCCAGAGGGATAAAGAATAGGAGAGCTATCAGGGGAGGGGATGGTATATAGAATTCTGGTGGTGGGAATTGTGTGAAGCTGTACCCTCTTATCTTATGGTTTTGTCAGTGTTTCCCTTTTATAAATAAATTTAAAAAGAATAAAAAGAATAAAGTACAAAGGGGGAAAAAGACAAAAAAGATTTACATGTATAATATGATCCAAATTTTTATTGTTCTGTAATTGGTGAGCTTACAGAATACAGACAATTCTGAATTTATATGCATTTATTAACATTTTATTATACTGAACATGGGGAAGTTATATTGCATTATGTGGCAATTTCTTTAGAACTTTACTTTCTGTAGCCACTAACATATAAACACTAACAGGACTAAACTTAGAGTATAGTGTGTTTTAAGCAAATCTTTTCTCTTCTCAAAATGTAGTCATTATTTCCCTCTCTGAAGTGACTCAACCTTAACACTGAATTATATGTTGTTATAAGAAATGGCAAAAACATTAAAACACATGTTGAGAGTTAAATGTCTGTATATAATTTTCTAGTTCAGAAAATATCAGCAATAAATTAAACATTAGCAGAAAATATTTTGTGTTGTTTGGTTCTTGGCTTTTGAGAGATAGAGGAGGGGGAGGGAGAGAGAAAAAGAGAGAGAGAGAGAGAGAGAGAGAGAGAGAGAGAGAAGGGAGAGAAAGAAAGAAAGAAAGAAAAAAGGAAAGAAAGAAAGAGAAAAAAAGAGACCATAGCTTCAAAGCTTCCTTCAATATGGTGAGGTGTGGCCTTGAACTTGTGACATATACATGAAGAAGCACTGAACTATACTTTTTGATAGCAATCCATCACAAAAGAACTCCTCTTGGAAAGCGGGGGTTAGAAATTATGAAAATCATTATCTTTAACAAATAAAAATAGCAATGCCCTTATTGACACAGCCAAATGGGACCATCTGCCAGTGGAGTACAACAGACTTTAAGCAGAAATAAAAAGTCAGAAATATATTATTTATTTAAAATTTTGAAGATATTGTCAGTGATGTTATTCTACCACCATTTATAGATCCAGTGAAAGCCCTCAGCACCATGTAAGGATGTATACTCATTTTGTAATCATCTGGATTAAAAGGACTCCCTTGCCTGAAAAATGTGATTTCTGTGAGCCTGGAAACACCTCACATAGACTATGCAGTTCCATATGGCTTGAAAATATCTTCCTATTCCTCTCCTTATCTTTGTTAAGGAGGCCTATTTAGAAAGTGATAAATTACAGGTATTCTGAGTAATTTTATTTGATATTATCTTCATATAGATACTTGTTTTTTTCTTTTATTTTCTAGTATTTATTCAAACTCCAAAGTCAAGAATTTATCCATCTGTTTCTGAACACCATAAGTCTTTGTAAAAGTAAACGAATCCAACATCTTACTAACAATAAAAAATCTGTAATTTGTGGAAAACTAGCATCTGATTTGGTTTAGAATAAGTAGATCATTTATAATACACTCATAAATGAGTACTAATCTCCATATGCCACTAAGACTTTAGACTGAGGCACCTGTTTTCTAGAACTGAATGAAGAGGAAACGTTGTTACTGTTGGGCTGATCTAGAAATTTCACACAACATACATATATGTATGACAATCTGGAGAGAGTGTTGAGTTCATCTGAACTGTGACCTACATAAGATGGTCACCCCAGTCATGAGCTTCATTACCAGCATACAGTTTCTATTTTCTTTTTTTTTAATTTTCAAACTATAATTTTTATGAGTGATTTAATAATGATCAACAAGATTGTGGGATAAGCAGGGTACAATTCCATACAATCCCCACCACCAGAATTATGTATTAGATGACCAGTGATGGTGTAAAAATGTGGGGCTCTGTATAAGCTTGACAGAGCTTAGGGAGAACTCCCCCATCCCTGGATGGAGGTCTGGGAAAGACACCCCCTGGTAAGTCTCCCTTGCTGAGGAGAACAAAGGGGAGAAACCACGTCTCTCAGACTTAGGTCTTCCCTTCTTGACTCTCAAGCCCACAGAAACCTCACTACCCCTCTCCATTAGTTGCAGGCCACATGGCTGCCTACCTTAAGATTCATTTACTCAAAGTTCACCTCACCTTCTGATCACAGGGAAAAACACACCTTATCACACACTCCATCATACACCTCAGACACCAGACAAGAGAATTCCAAACTCTATGGCCTTTTGATATCCATCTTCTCTCTGTCTCACCCTACTGGTTTAACCCCTATGCTTCTCTCAAATACCTTTGGATAATTAAGTTGCTTGCATCATGGAGAATAATTGTCTTGTATCTCATCAATTCCTGTCATACCAGCCCCCTACCAAAGGGGCAAGCTGACTTTTAAGAAACCTGTAATTTCTGACATGTTTGAATAATGTCCTTTGTTTGGTTTTCTATTCAAACTCATGTCCACCTGCTAATAAAGGAGATTTGAGATTTGAGAACTCATCATTTCTCCCCAGTGTCTCTGTTTCGTGTCGTCCCTTGAGCAAGCGAGAGAGAACCAGTCAGTTTAACGCATGTATTATTAAAAACACATCACAATTTTGTCTTTCTTTTTTATTCTTTCTTTCCTCTCTCCATCTTTTCTTTATTATTTCCTTTTCTTAATTCTCTCTCTCTCTCTCTCCCTCTCTCTCTCTCTCGTTGCCACCAGAGCCGTTGCTGGGGCATGGTCTCTGCACTATAACCACTGCTCTCTGTGGTTATAGTACACAGTATATAGTGTGGTGGTTCCCCTTTTTCAGTCTTGCTTTTTTGCTAGATGGGGCAGATAGAAACTGAGGTGTGAGGAGGAGATGACAGACACCTTAAGACCTGCTTCACTGCTCATGAAGTGCCCCCTGCAAGTGGATAGAGGGGTCTTCAACCTGGGACATTACACATAGTAACATGTACGCCCAACTCCGTGCACTGCTGCCTGCACCTGTTTTTTATTTATATCACTGACATTATATTTTATGTAGCCAGATGAAGTTGCATTCTGACCTATGATAAAATAGTCAACTCAAATTTTCTTTTAAAATTCTCATTTTGTAACTGTTTAATTGAGGTTTCAGCCAAATAAGGACAATCACCCAGCAATATGATTCATATAATATAAGACAAAAATAAAATAACTGGCCAAGGGGCACATGTGTATTCTGACTTAAAACATCAGTCACTTACATAAAAGATATCTTGGCTCAGAAAACTTTCACATTCATCTTATTACTGAACACAGTTTCTCTTTCTTATCAAGTAGTAAGAAGTTGTAAACTCAAAGCTCAACTTATTGCTAGCATATATTTCAATGTGATAAGAAAATAAAGTTCACAGAAACAGCTGTATAAGTAATTTTATCAAATTATATATATATATGCATATATGCATGTATACTGCTTTATTTAATACCACTCAGGAATTAAATATGATGTTTTTTCTAACTTTACTCATTTATTATTATTTTTTTATTTTTGGTATATCACAGTGCTTCCTGGTTCTTTTTATTCTAAAGTTCTTTTTTAAAATTATCTTTATTGGATAGAGACAGCCAGAAATAGAGAGAGTAGGGGAGATAGAGAGGGAGAGAGAGACCTTTAGCACTGCTTCACCACTTGCAAAACTTTCCCCCAGCAGGTGGGACCCGGAGGGCTCGAACCTGGGTCCTTGAGCAATGTACCATGTGCGCTCAACCAGATGTGCCACCCTCCAGCTCCTCCTAGTTCTTTTTTATAGTCTGTTTCTTTTGTACAATAGGCATACCCTATACATATACTAACTCATCTTCTAACATATTAAAATCATAGAAAGCAGAGATCAATGAATGCCACACCTAGCAGAGCACATATGTCATCACACACAAAAATCTGGGTTCACATGCTTGGTCCCAGTCTGCAGGAAGTATGTTTCACAAGCAGTGCAACTGTGTTATAGGTGTCTTTCTCTTTCAGTCCCACTTCCCTCATATTTTTTCTCATTCTCTTTGTGTCTATATAAAAGAGAAAGAGGAAAAAATAGCCTCCTGGAGCAGTGGATTTATGGTGTAGGAACCTAGTCATATCAATAACCCAGTTATAGATAGATAGATGATTTAGATATAGATACAGATATAGATATAGATATATTCATAGACATTATTAGTAGTAAGAAAAGATGAGTATATTATATCTTCTAATAAAATAGTAAAATATTGTATCTATTCCCAAAAAGTGCAACAAAAATGTCAAACCCACACTGAACAAGATTTACCTACTTTCAAACAGGAAAGATGATAAAATGAATCATGCTGAAGACTGAATTTGAACTGAGAGGTTCCCTATTGAGTCTCTTTCTTTACAGTCCACTAGGTCCCTGTCAGAATCATTCTTTTCTTTTAGATGCTCCTCTTGTAGGCCTATGCATTTTTCTAAATACTATTTTAGGCTTCAGGAGTCGGTAAGTTTGGCAACATGCAAATATATTAAGTGAACAGAAGTTCCTTGTAGAATCCCATAGAAGAGTTTACACTGCTTGACTATATCAGAAAAGTTAGCCACAGGAGTTATAAAAATGATGCCTCTTTTTGTCACTAAGGTTACTAACGGGGCTCAGTGCCTGCACAGTCTCACTTTTTGATATTGGATGAGAGACAAAGAGAGTTAGAATTTTAGAGGCAGAGAGAAGAGTTGTCATGTACAATACCATACAATACTGCTCCACCACTAGAGAAATTATCTCCTTCCAGGTAAGAATTGGCAATTTGAATCAAGATTCTCATTCATGGTAAAGTGTATTCTACCTACCTCTACCTACACCTCCAATTTATCTTTTATATTTCTTCCCCTTTTGTTGCCCTTGTCATTTATTTTTGTTGTTTTTTTATTGTTATGTCTTTAGTTGTTGTAGGATAGGACAGAGAGAAATCGAGAGAGAAGGGGAAGACAGAGAGGGGGGAGAGAAAGGTAGACACTTGCAGACCTGCTTCACTGCTTGTGAAGTGACCCCCTTGCAGATGAGGAGCTGGGGGCTCAATCGGAATTTGCGCCACGTGTGCTTAACCTGTTGAGCTACCACTCCCTATGGCAATTTATTTTTAATATTAACTCCAGAGCTCACTTTTTTTCCTCCTCCAAATTTTGATACACTGTAGAGTGGCACAGTAAACTAGATCTTATAAAGTTCAACAATGCAAGCATTTTTAAAAAGGTCGTCGGTGAGGTTTTGATCAATATGGTGGTTCTTTGTCGGCATTCTAACGCTGGGAGGCTAATATGCTAGTTGAAATAGAAAACGAAAGAAAAAAAAAAACTAAACCTTTTTATCAATGTGACAAATACACTTGCCTTGAGCACTAACAAGGCATAGCTAATTACTGATACAGTTGCCGAAAAGGGAATCTGACATTCGTGATCTATGAGCAAATTTGTCTCGCAAGTGACAAGTCAAACAGAGGTTATGGGGAGAGTTGGACACCACTGGCTCTGTGGGTGTCGGCTCAGTCATTCTCCTTTCCTGAGGGGGAGTCTACCCTTATCTCAGCCTGCTGAGTCTTTCATGTAGACTAATACTGTCTCTTTAGAAATCTCTACATTTCTTTCAGCAAATGTTTTCAGGAAGATTTGAAAAAAAAAAATCTGTTACTTTCCTCTGGAGTCCCTGCTTAAACTCTTGGCATCCACATGCTATCTCTAGTAAGATGTTTCCTGTCTAAATTATAAATTTCTATCAGTTTCACTCATGATCTTCCCTTACAGATGAAACAGTGTCATTTGACACGTGATGACTATTAAGATTCACAGTTGTCAACCATTCCAATAATTCCTCATCACACCACAAATGTGGGAAAGTGTGTTACTTTTAGAAAACTAGAGATTATTTTTGCTAGAAGCAGATGACTACAAATTGTGGTTCTTTCTATTTCAATAAAAAGATGACAGCCTAAAATTTGAAACATATATTCAGCAATCCTTTATAGAGATTGCTTCTCTCCAGTGTCAAAATAATAAAATAAAAAATAAAATATTAACTATGCATCAGAAGTTTCCTGCCTCTTCCCATCTCCACACTGTTAATGTAACATTATCAAACATTAATAATTTAGTAAGAAGAACTCACTATTCTTTCTATTAATTAGTATGAAAAGATAATAGCTAGGGTTAGTAGGCTAATATCCAAACAGTATTATGAAACTGAGTCCACATGAATTATAATACAAAGAGACAAAGTGGTTGTAAATGTTCCCATTTTATTCTAGCACATACCATCTGCATTGCCAAAAGAATGTTCTGTCTCCTTTAAGGAGTTCTGCATTTTATAAGCCAGAGTAGCTGATCAATGGAGAATTCTACTTTGAGTTTTCACTGTGTCCTATGATTTGCCCAGAATACCATCACAAGTAATGCCCTTTGCTGTCAAATAAAATAAAATGAACAACATTTATAAACAAGGGTAAATTAGACTGTAAAGAAAAAACTGTCCACTTCATTCATATATATATATATATATATATATATATATATATATATGTATGTATGTATATATATATGTGTATGTATATATATGTGTGTGTGTATATATATATATATATGGGAGAGAGAGAGAGAGAACACACCTATTCTGATTTAAAGAGTATATAGTGGGGTTTTGGCATGAAAGCCTGAAAGGTGTTAAGAGACCACTTTGGGCTTGGGTTTGGGATCTGGTGTCAGTCACATAGATGCAAGTTCCTGCAAGGACCACAAATTGGTTGATTAGTAGGTTTGACCGGGACATGTGACAACAGGCAAATGAGGTGTTGAAGCAGAATCATTAACATCAGCAAGTTTAAGTTTTCTTTGAAAGAGTGACTGGAAAGATACTCTATTTCCCACTCTTGTTTCACTCCTACAATTGCATGTTTTCTAGTATAGGAAGGATGGTTTATTCAAGAACAAGTTTAACTCTCTGTCTTTTTTTTAAAAAAAAGACTTTCTTTTTATTTACTTATTTCCTTTTTGTTGCCCTTGTTGTTGTAGTTATTATTGTTGTTGATGTCTTCATTGTTGGATAGGATAGAGAGAAATGGAGAGAAGAGAGGAAGACAGAGAGAGGGAGAGAAAGATAGACACCTGCAGACCTGCCTCACCGCCTGTGAAGCAACTCCCCTGAAGGTGGGGAGCCGGGGCTCGAACCGGCATCCTTATTCCGGTCCTTGCACTTTGTGCCACATGCGCTTAACCTGCTGCACTACCGCCTGACTCCCACAAGTTTAACTCTTATCTGTACATTTAATTGCCTTCATTATTGAAACATAATTCTTTGTGACTCCTATCTTCTTTTGTGTGTCAGTTTGACTGGACTCTGAGAAGAGCTGACGTTTGGCTAAGCATTATTTGTGGATCTCAGTTTTGTCAGCATCTTAAAAGATGTTAATTCCCCGCCCCCATTACATTATTGAAACACATGGACTTGAAGTCTACATGTAGTCAAGGCGTACGTATGATCTTGGAAAATCTCTGACAGCTACTGCTGAAGGTGGGTAGGGGCACAGAACTTTAATGGTGGGAGTGGTGTGTAATTATATATGATAGAAGAGAGAGATGGGGTTCAGGCTCACACAGACAAATGAAATCACTATGAGCCCAGAGTTCAGGAGTGAAGAAATGGAGTTGCAAGTCATGGAGCATACCAAGGACTGTAAGTAACATGAGATGTTGGGAAGAGATAATAAGTGATGTTTCTCTAGAACCTCAAGGGAATAAAATCCTGCCAACTTATTGATTTTACACTTCTAGTTCCAGAGATGTGAGAGATGAATTTCTCCTTCCCTCACCTACACCCACAAACATACAGTAATTTGTTCTAACAGCCCTCAGAAAACACTACCTAGGGAGACAGACAAAGGTAAGAAGCTTAGGACAGAGGTTACATTGGCATTGGGCTTTGAGGCAATAGCACTGGATGGTATGATAAAATAGAAAATGTCTTCAGTTCTGAATCAATGTTTTTTTTTTAACCTTTCTAGAGAATCCATCACAACAACTAACTAAATTATATAGAATAATGATAAAACTAGACAATTAATAATTCACCATTTAAACTGTATAACCCATTTCTTTCTTGAGCACACACTTTAAGCAAATGAAGAATTCAGCCCTGAGACATAAAAGCAAGATGTCTAGTAAACAATATACCATATTCAGGAAGCAAATGATGGGAATTCTTGAGAATACATCTGTATGTGTGTTTGGAGAATAAGCAGCTTACATTTTAGAAAGATGGAAAAAATAAAATAACACTTTCTGATGAAATACAGTGTTGTGATTCCCAACAGGAGTTTGGGACTATTAGCCTAGGAATGACGTTGGCCTAAGGCAGGACACATGGAGAAGGGAGTGTATAAAAGCGTGGGACTTGGAGCAGGTCGCTCTCTTTGGCTGCTGTTTCTTCTCCTGGTCAGAAGCATCTTGACGGAGGTGCTCCAGGTATCCACTGTGGCTACTTCTCCTGGGAACTGAACACATGTGACTCTGCTAGCCAGTAAATTTTTAGACCCCTCTATAGCCATGAACAGCCTTTACCTCAGCTGATAATTGTTTATCTTATGGGATTAAACTTTGTATAACTATACTCAGACTTTATGGACCTAACATACTCTTAACCCCTGATGATAATTGCTTATTTTGCCTTTTACCAGGTTCACTCAAATAAAACCTTCTACTGTTTAAACCTGTCCTCAGCTCCGTGCTGTGAATCCTTATGCACCAAAACCTTAACCCTTTTTAAGTTAAAGTTACAACAATATAGATTTGTTTGGATAACAGAAAAATCTTAAAACAAACAAAAAAAAAACAGTAAATTTGACACATTGGTAGTACAATGACAATACAAATGGCAAATCAATTATTAGACACACAATGAACAAGAAATCAGAGGGGACATAAAGGCATTTTTTGTTTATGTACTAAAGGAAGATACTATGATAATATGTGAATATATTTATATTATCATCCATATACATATACTGCTTCAAATACAGTGGGAAAAGAAAATCCAATTCTACTATTCAACTAAAATATTTTCTATCTATTGAATCAAGTGTTCTTAAATTAGTATAGTATAATAACTCAGTCTTCTTGTGTAGATTTAAACAACTAGACTAGCCAGCAGGTGTGTGTGTGTGTGTGTGTGTGTGTGTGTGTGTGTGTGTGTGTGTGTGCATTTGCTGGAAGGATCCACAGATTATCTATAATAGGATCAAGGTAAATGAAAACTGAGTGTATCTGACTGTCTTAGACAACAAAAATTGAGGCTTCAACCTTACACTTTTCCACATGGTTTGGATTAATCTGATCAAAATCTATTTGCTTAATGAAACGAGAGCAATATAATGCTTTTTAAAGTCTCTATAAGTTATTGATGTTGGGAGAATTTAAAAGATTTTTTTTTTTTGGTTCACACACTACTTGTTCCTGGCACTCAAGAAAGCAAGAGGTTTCTTTATTATTTATTTTTATTTTTATTTATAAAAAGGAATCTCTGACAAAAACCACAGGACAAGAGGGGTTCAACTCCACACAATTCCCACAACCAGAACTCCGTATCCTATCCCCACCCCTGATAGCTTTACTTTTCTTTATCCCTCTGGGAGTATGGACCCAGGGTCATTATGGGATGTAGAAGGTGGGAGGTCTGGTTTCTGTAACTGCTTCACCGCTGAATATGGGCATTGGTGGGTTGATCCATACCCCCAGCCTATCTTTCTCTTTTCCTAGTGGGGCGGGTTTCTGGGGAAGCGGGGCTCCAGGACACATTGCAATATCCCAGCCTTTAGGTTCACTATTAGTCAACAATTTGTTCGGCTTTCTGTTAACTCTTCTTTCAGCCATCAGGTTCCAGATACTACCACGATGCCAACCAGGCTTACCTGGGCAGAGAACCCCACCAATGTATCCTGGAGCAAGAAGTTTCTTTGTGCTCTGGGGAGGACACATGTGGCCCACTGAGCAAATAAGTGAATTGGTGAGGTCACCAAGATAATTCAGCTGGTAGAACACATACCTGCACTGTCACACATATAGCCCAAGTCTGAGGCCTACCCCCTTATGCAAATATACCACATGATAGTGTTACAACACTGGAGAAAATGTTGATGTTATTTTCTCTCTCTCTCTCTCCCTCCCTCTCTCTCTCTCTCTCTCTCATTTGTCTATCTATCTGTCTGTCTGTCTGTCTGTCTGTCTATCTATCTATCTCTACCTCTAGCTCTCTATCTGAAAAAAGTTGTGTCAGAGCACTGAAGACACACATGTATTTTTCTCAGCTGTCACACACACACACACACACACACACACACACACACACACACGTAAGACCTACATTGTGGTTGCATGCCACATATTGCCTTTAGAAGAACATACTCTACAACATCAAGAAACAGATGAGTAGGTCAATAACAATATAAAGACCAATTAATCCAACATATAAGAACAAGGACCAAGAAGGATAATACCAGGACCACCTACCCTACTTTGTTGCTGGAAATATGATCAGATTTCTACTACTTCACCTTGAGTAAGAGAAAATGTAAGAAAAGAAAACCAACCTAGCTGTACTTAAAATGAACTGAAATTTAATCGGAGACTTTTCAAACAAGATAGCAATCAAGATAAAATTAAAGGATAAATATCAATTTCTCCTCTTTTAAGTGGGATGGGGGCTTAAAAGGAAGATTGAATGACTTCCAGAAAATTAAAAAAAAATACAAAAGTTGACTTTGTGTATCAGATTTGTGTAATTAAATTTTTAACCTTGACTACATTAAAATTTGTTTAAATTTGAGTTAAAGGGTTTAAACAAATGACTTTTCCTCAAAGTTTACAATACTCGAAAGATCACAATGATAAAATAAAGAAGAGTTAGTTCCTTTCTCTTTTTTTCTCTCCTTTGTTATTAATTTGCAGTTTATAAGGGCAAGAGAAAATGCCTTGAATTTGAGACATAATCATAAAGTATAAATTAGCTTTTGTATGTAGTCAGAGTTTAACTGGTCAAAAGCAGATAGATTTACATTTGGGAGTCGTACTAAATTTAGCTCCTTATCTGGGAATCTCATCTTGAATCTTTGGAGATGGGGAAGGAAACTTAATTTCCCTGTGGTGCCTACAGTTTAAAATTAACATCACAAATCTAACCAGGAAGAAATATCACCCCAACTACAACGTAAATCTAACACTTATTTTACCTTAATAATTCCTTTAGATAAAATTTAATTTTTTTTCCTTTGAAGAAAATAAAGCCAACCCTCATAAACAAACAAAAAAGGAACAGAGAGAAAACTAAAATGACTGTAATGTACCAGTGAGTCTGAATTTCTGCTATTTCATGCTGTCAATTTCACTTACATTTCAGAAGGTACAAGCACTTCATAAGCAAATTCCATAATCACTTTCTGCATGATGACACCATAAGTAAAATAAACTATGAGGCCAAATAATTTACTTAACCACTAACAACCTGCCTCTGAATAACAATTACGGCCCTTACCTTGTTAGTTTGTAAATGAGTCTTTGGAAACTCCAAAGTATGTGGAGTGGGGAGATAAGCACTTATGGCCAGAGAAATCCCTTCTCCATTAGGAACACAATGAAGAAGAGTCTGACATGTTTATAACTCAGTTGCTCAAACACTTCTGACAACCATGGTGATTCTCTCCCAAGATGGTTAAGAAGCTAGTCTGCCATAAAATCCATCCCTACATTTTCTCATCCATCTGATGATGGTGATTGGATTCAAATGATCGTTTAAGGTTTATAAAAACAGAAGGGAATGTGCAAGTGTCTCTGGGAGTTATTAGACACAGATTTATAGGATTATGAGAGGCAAACAGGGCCATTCAGGAATTCACTCTACGGTTCACTCGTAATTGCTACTCTAAGAGTGAGGTTAGACAATGCTGGAAAATCCATTTTTATTTTCTTAATTCCATCTTTCAATTCCTATGACTTCTAGGAAAGAAACCATAGAAAGAATTCCTACAGAATTGATTCAATTAGAAATTAAAAGAAAATAAATTTAGTTGAAAGGGTTAAAAAACAGAATGTGTAAAAGGACATCAGATAAAGAATAGGAAGTTTCCAACAGAGGGGATTAAATAAGGAAGTCTGGTAGAGGGAATTGGAAGGGGTTGTACCCCTCTTATCCCACAATCTTGTTATCTTGTTGATCGTTATTAAATCATTTAAAAAAAAAAGCAGAAACAGAAGAGGCAAAAAAAAAAAAAGCATATTAAGTATAAGGTTTTTTTTTTAATTAAAAAACTGGAATGAGCAAACTAGTATCAAGGCTAAGCTATTGTACATTCTATAACAAATTCACTACCAAGAATCACTCAGATGTGTCCCATGATCACTATTCATATTTTATTGTGTCTGATCAAAATAGGTATGTAGGTATGTAGGTAGTTTGTGTAAACCTACAAAAGCTAGTAAATGGTATTTTTTTTTAAATCTATGCTATTTTTTTTCTCTAATTTAAGAAAGGCCAAAAAAAGTGATAACCATGGATTTGTATATTGCCTTTTCTGTGAAGATTATCATCATTTAATTTGTAATAAAGAGATTAAACAAATCTTTATATGTTTACATCAGGTTCCATAGTCCTGTGAATGACATTGAAAAACTAAGGAAACACTTAGTTTTTGATATTTAGCTATATTATATATTAATAGTAATATGATAACAATGGATGACAGATTTCATTAACCCAGAATTGAAGTTATCATTCAAAACATTTTATATTATTTTGTAATATTTATTTATTTATTTATTTATTCCCTTTTGTTGCCCTTGTTGTTTTATTGTTGTTGTTATTATTATTTTTGTTATTAATGTTGTTGATGTTGGATAGGACAGAGAGAAATGGAAATAGGAGGGGAAAACACAGAGGGGGAGAGAAACATAGACATCTGCAGACCTGCTTCACTGCTTGTGAAATGACTTCCCCTCAGGTGGGAAACCAGGGCTTGAATCTTGACACTTATGCCGGTCCTTGTGTTGCGCCACCTGCACTTAACCCACTATGACTCCCACGTTTTTATATTCTATCCTGAATCTATTGTCATGGAACCAGTGAAACTGTTTATGTAGTAGATTTTTCTACCTGACATTTGGAAGTCACAGGTTCAATCCCAGCACCACCAGAAGCCAGAACGGAGCAGGGCTCTGGGGACTGGGCAAGGGAAGGGAGAGAGAAAGGGAAGGGGAGGAAAAAAAGACTTTAAACAATAAATAAAGGACTGGGAATTTCTGATTTTGTTTTATTTGTTTGAAATATTTTATATAAACATACACGAGAGGACTGGATCAAATCTTGCCTTTTTCCCTCTTATATTCTTAAGTGGCCAATTGTGCAGTTTATGAAATGAATTTCAATTTGTATTTGCCATACAAAAGGTCAAACTCTGGTTGTTATATAAATCCAGTGAGGTTAACTAGGCCATAAAAAAGCAAATGCTGAACTATTCATTTCTCTGGCTTCTTTACTATCAGAATATTGTCTTTTCTTTGTTGCCTATTTTATTACCAGTTTCTTCACAAATGAAAAGCTGTAAGTATATCTGAAAAAAAAAAAAAAAAACGAAAACGCAACAGCTACCTGCAGAATTTGTAGATACAAGGAAACAAATTGTGTGGTACGTATTGTATATGAGTCAACAAAATACTTGTATTGGCATTCATACTCATTCAACAAAAAAATAAAGCTGACAGTTTCCATGTATTTCCCCACAATTAAGGTTGTAAAGTTTTTCTGTATTCTGTAGTGTTCAAATGGTTTTAGAGTAAGTGCAGAAGGAAACAGTTATTTTAATCTTAATCAGCTAGAGAAGACACTCTGGTATTTAATCTTTATCTCAAGCATAAAGATCTGTGAAAAGTAGGATTTTGCTATTGAGTTTTATAGAGAACGTATCTAATACACAGATTATGTGACTGATTTTTTTTTTGTAGAATGCAGTAGAGTTTGATATCTAAAAAGCTGAAGCTCTGAATAAATATATTGTATAAGCATTCCCTTACTTCAGAAAGAAAGAATAAACAAATGGGCACAATTTTATGCCTCTTCCTTACACATGAGCTTTTACTCCTAAAACATAGTGTCTTGTAACATTAACTCAATAAAAAATTAAGTATTTTATTTATTTAGTTGTTTTCTCTTTTGTTGTCCTTGTTGTTTTTCATTGTTGTTGTAGTTATTGGTGTTACTGATGTTGTCATTGTTAGATTGGACAAAGAGAAATGGAGAGAGGAGGGGAAGAAAGAGAAAGGGAGGGAAAGACAGACACCTGAAGACCTGCTTCACTGTCTGTGAAGGGACTCCCCTTCTGGTCCTTGCACTTTGCGCCATGTGTGCTTAACGCACTGTGCTACCGCCCGACTCCCTAACTCAATAAAATTTTTATCTTTTTAACTGTGTTCATTTTTATTTTAATGAAAAAGAGATACATGCACACACACACACACACACACACACACACAGAGACAGACAGACAGACAGACAGACAGAGATCAGAGTACTGATCAGCTCTGGTTTATAGTGGTGCTGGGATTGAACCTGGTGCCTTGGAGGCTCAGGCATAAAAGTCTCTTTGCGGGAGTCGGGCTGTAGCGCAGCGGGTTAAGCGCAGGTGGCGCAAAGCACAAAGACCGGCATAAGGATCCCGGTTCGAACCCCGGCTCCCCACTTGCAGGGGAGTCGCTTCACAGGCGGTGAAGCAGGTCTGCAGGTGTCTGTCTTTCTCTCCTCCTCTCTGTCTTCCCCTCCCTCTCTCCATTTCTCTCTGTCCTATCCAACAACAACAACAACAATAATAACTACAACAATAAAACAACAAGGGCAACAAAAGGGAAAAAATAAATAAAATAAATAAAATAAAAAAACAAAAAAAAAGTCTCTTTGCATAACCATTATGATACCACCCAACAAAAATTTACCTTTTAATTTTCTTTGTAAAATAAAAAATACCAGCAAACCATAGGTTATGAGGGACACAATTCCACACAATTTCCAGAGTTCCATATCCCATACTCTGCCCTCCCTTGAAAGCTTTCCTATTCTTTATCTCTCTGGGAGCATGGACCCAGGGTCATTGTGGGATGCAGAAGGTGTAAGGTCTGACTTCCGTAATTGCTTCTCCACTGAACATGGGTGTTAGAAGGTTGATCCATACTCCCAGCCTGCCTCTCTCTTTCTCTGGTGGGGTAGGGCTCTGGGGAGGTTGGGCTCCAGGACACACTAGTGAGATCCCCTGTCCAGGGAAGTCAGGTTGGTATCATGGTAGCATCTGCAACTATGTGGCTGAAAAAGCATTAAGCTATAATGCAGAACAAATCATTTAATAGTCAGGAACCTAAAGGAAAGACTATAGCAGGGGAGTTCTGAGGTCTCCATTTTAGGTCTATTTCAAGGGGCCTTTGACTATTAATTTTTGCCTGAGCACAACAACTAACATTCTGGTGGGCCAAAGGTATTGTCTTGGGAGATAGTGTGAGAGTTGGAAATAGAACTAGAAAGCTGGATCGTTATGGGGCTGGGTGGTAGCACAGCAGGTTAAGTGCACAAGGCATGATGGCAG
Organism: Erinaceus europaeus; assembly: GCF_950295315.1. Classification (NCBI taxonomy): domain Eukaryota; kingdom Metazoa; phylum Chordata; class Mammalia; order Eulipotyphla; family Erinaceidae; genus Erinaceus; species Erinaceus europaeus. Next base: position 133,021,869 of record NC_080166.1, on the reverse strand, counting down.
GAACCAGTGTAAGGATGCCGGTTCAAGCCCTGGCTCCCCATATGCATGGAGGATCACTTCACAAGAGGTGAAGCAGGTCTGCAGGTGTCTACCTTTCTCTACCCCTCTCTATCTTCCCCTCCTCTCTTGATTTCTCTCTGTCCTATCCAACAGCAAGAGCAACAAAATGTGAAAAATGGCCTTCAGGAGCAGTGGATTAGTAGTGCTGGCAACAAGCCCCAGTGATAACAAAACAACAACAAAAACCTTGATTAGGGCAGAGAGTAGTTCCCAAATATGGGAAATGTATATAAGTATTATTTTATGCTGTCTTTTTTTTTAGGGGGGGTCTTCCTATTTGTTGGCTTTTGGGGGTCACTGCAAAACAGTGGGCATTTTTGCTTTAAGGTCTATATTTTCCCCTAACTTATAGGCACATGTGTGCATGTTTTCTGTCTCGTGGGCCCTGATCTATATCTAGGTTCTGTGGTTTTGTTAGGAGGTGCACCACCCAATATGGGATTGAAGAGTCCTTTGAGCTAGGAACAGTCTCACTAGAGTGCTGGAGCTGAAGGGTTGTATGCCTGGCGTCTCTGGACACAGTCTGAGGTGAAATGTGTGGAGATGGTAGTGGCTGCACTGATATGGCTGAGCTCAGCAGATGCAGAATCCAATGGTCTAGACCGAGTGAAGCCTGCAGGAAGACAAGGCATGCACCGGAGTTTCTAGGACTGGGAGAAACATGGGTTTATAGAGAATGAGGAGGGGAAGGTTCCCGCTGTCTTGAAGTTTAAGATCTAGTTTATTATTGTAACGACATTATTAGGGAATTTGGTTTACTTTGAAAATCCCATGGTTAGGATATCCTGTGTCATACAAGACCTCACCATGATTTATGCCATTTGGTGCTATTTACATGTAGCTGTATCTTATATACTGACACAAGCAGTTGCTTCTGCTCTCCTAAGACAATAGGAGATTTAATATTTCAATTAAACAATCATCATTAAATATGTATTAAAATTTGAGCCCACTGTTAAAATTCCTTCAGGCCAAACTTTATCTTTTTAAGATACATTTATTTTTAGTTGAGAGATAGAGATGAGAGAGAGAGAGAGAGAGGGAACATCACAATGCCAGAGGTTGAACCTGGGACATCTGTCTGGAGCCTCAGATATGCAAGTCTTGTGCTGAAATGTTAAGGTTTAGTCAGATCAACCTCAATAACAATTTTAAAAAGGATGAGCATTTATTTTTTTAATTTTTATTTATAAAAAAGAAACACTGACAAAACCATAGGATAAGAGGGGTACAACTCCATACAATTCCCACCACCAGAAGTCCATATTCCACCCCCTTCCCTGATAGCTTTCCTATTCTTTATTCTTTATCCCTCTGGGAGTATAGATCCACAATCATTATGAGGTGCAGAAGGTGGAAGGTCTGGTTTCTGTAATTGCTTCCCTGCTGAACATGGGCATTGGCAGCTCAAGCCATACTCCCAGCCTGCTTCTCTCTTTCCCTGGCCTGGCAGGGTTCTGGGGAAGAGGAAGCGGGGCTCCAGGACATAATGATGGGTTCTCTGTCTGGGGAAATCCGGTTGGCATCATGGTAGCATCTGAAACCTGGTGGCTGAAAAATGAGTTAACATATAAAGCCAAACAAATCATTGACTAATCATGAACCTAAAGGCTAGAAAAGTTCATATGAAGACTTGGGGGGGGGATCTCCGTTTTATAGATAGTTTGTAGTCCTATTTTAGTTATATTCCAAAAACTTTCAGTATATCAAACGACAACAGCAAACAAATTTTAGGGCTAGGCAGTGGTAAGTACCCAACTGAGCACACATGACACCATGCACAAGGACCTACCTGGGGTTGAACCCCTGTTTCCCACCTGCAACGTGGATGCTTGACAAAAGGTGAAGCAATTCTGGATGCGTCTATCTTTCTCTTTCTTTCTCTCTGTATCTTCCCTCCCTCTCAATTTTTCTTTGTCCTATTAAAGAGAGAGAGAGAGAGACAGAGAGAGAGAGAGAGAGACAGACAGAGAGGGAGAGAGGGAGAGAGAGAGAGAGGGAGAGAGGGAGAGAGAGAGAAAAAATGGCTACCAGGAAGGGTGAATTCATAGTGCAGGTGCCAAGTCCCAACAATAACTCTGGTGGCAGATATTAAGAAAAATAGGAAAGAACAGAAAATACCATATAAAGAAAATGGGAACCTACCAACTGGAAGGAGATATTTGCATATTATGCCTCTCACCAGGGGAGTGAAAAAATTGCTCCTCTGAATAGTACACCCACCTTGTCATATCGAGGACCCAAGTTTGAGAGGGGTAGAGGTAGATACAGAGGAAGGGAGACAGAGAGACACCTGCACTCCTGCTTCATCACTTGTGAAGGATTCCCCCTGTAGTAGGAACCTGGCGCCTTGTGCTCTGTAATGTGAGCACTTAACCAGGTATACCAATGCCTAACCCTGCCCCCATCTCCTTCTATCCTTTTTTCCCTCCCCTTTCTCTATCTTTTTTTCCTCCTATATGTAAAGTTGTTCCTGAGTAGGAAAGCCACAGTGATAACAGGAAACACACAGAAAAAATATACAAACAAAATAAACAGACAAAAAATAAAATGCAGGGAAAAAAATGGGACCAAAGGATATGACATTTCCCCAGTGTCACCAGCTTTTATTAGCATAATACTTCAAGAGAGGGATGCTACTAACTTGGTCTGGACCTTCTGTGTGTGTCCCAGTCAACTCTGGCTTTAACCTCTCCTTCAAGTTTCCAGCCTTCCACTCAGAACGATAAGGCACCACCATGATTGGTCTCTGCTGTAGCCACCAGACAGGAAAGCTTTCATCAGAAAATAGAAATGGATTTCAGGCATACCAAAAACAAACAAAAAGAACTAGAGTTGGTGTATTGCACCAAAGTAAAAAAGATGCTGTGGGGGAGAGGGTTCAGATCCTGGAACATGATGGCATAGGAGGACCTAGTGGGGGCTGAATTGTTACATGCAAAACTGAGAATTTAAGCATGTAAAATTATTGTATTTTACTGCTGACCTTAAATCATTAATCCTCCAATAAAGGGATGCAGGGGTCACATAGGCTCCTAAGCTGAATATGGGCCCCAGAAAAAAAATCAAATTGATGGGGTTTACATTCAACAATATTTATATCCCTTTCCCATATTAGGAAGCTACTCTCTTTCATGATCCAGCTTGGTCCCTTTTCCAGCCATAACATCACCTCCCCACACAATAACTTGGATCCACCTGCATATCAGATTTCAGGCTCAGGGGAAAAAAAACAAAAAATTAGTATAGCTACAGGCCCTTTGGAATATAACTAAAATATGCCTACTAGCTATTTACAAAGTGGAGGGCACTCCAACTCTTCATTTGCACTATTCCAGTCTTTAGGTCCATGATTGTTCAACAATTTGTTTGGCTATGTATGTTAACTCTCTTTTCAGCCACTAGGTTCCAGATGCCAGCATGATGCTGACCAGACTTCCCTGGACTGAAGACCCCACCAATGTGTCCTAGAGCTCCACTTCCCCAGAGCCCTGCCCCACTAGGGAAAGAAAGAGGCAGACTGAGAGTATGGATCAACCTGTTAAGGCCCATGTTCTGTGGGGAAGCAATTACAGAAGCCAGACCTTCCACCTTCTGCATCCCACAATGACCTTGGGTCCATACTCCCAGAGGGATAAAGAATAGGAAAGCTATCAGGGAAAGGAATGGGATACTGAGTTCTGGTGATGAGAATTGTGTGGAGTAGTACCCTCTTATCCTATGGTTCTGTCAATGTTGCCTTTTTATAAATAAATAATAAAATAATTAAAAAGCCACTCAAACAAGCAGTTTTGTGGTAACCATAGAAAAATCACTGCACTCAGATACAAGTGTGACAGTTTTCTCTGTGACTCGCCAGTCACTATGTTCTATTTATAAACCATTTTGTCTGGAAGGTAGGGAATGGTTTCTCTAAATGGTTGGAGAATTTGAACACCTTGGTTATTATTGAGTGGTCTGTTGCTATTCCTTTTCTCATTGAGCCATCATTGATGACATTGTGCTATTCCATAGATATATATTCCCTTTTGTTGCCCTTGTTTTTATTATGATTATTGTAGTTATTATTGTTGTTATCTTCTTTAAATAGGACAGAGAGAAATGGAGAGAGGAGGGGAAGACAGAGAGTGGGAGAGAAATACAGAAACCTGCAGACCTCCTTCATGGCTTGTGAAGTGATTCCCCTGCAGGTAGGGAGCTGGGGACTCAAACCGGATCCTTATGTAGGTCCTTTTGCATTGCACCACCTGTGCTTAACCCGCTGAGCTACCGCCCGACTCCTGCTGTTCCACTTTTTAATAAACACATACAAAATGGGCCAACAAGATAGATGAGGTTGTAGCAGTACACAGGGTGGCTTACAACAGGTTCCACGCCTGATTGCTGGGACCATGTTAGGCAGAGCTGAGTGGCATGTAATTTTAATAGCTCTCTGTAATCTGTGTAACTCTCTTATTTACTCCATTCTGCTAGAAATAGCCTGTTTTAGTCCCTGTCTTTTTCCTCCTCATATCCCTCAAGTCCTGTAGCAGGACAGACAGAATTCTTGATGACACTGTTTTTAAGGTCTCATGCCTGGAAGTGTTCGTCTTTTCCCATGAAAACTGACATGTGCACCCGTAACAAAAAACTTCAAGTTCCCCTTTTCATTATTCAGAAATGTGTGGGTATTACTTCGCCTGGTTTAGCTCTACAATATACCTGTGCTCAAACTCAAATGGGGTTGTGATTCTGTAACACAGCAGGGAACTCCAAGTATCTGTTCTCACTTCTAAGAACCCTTGCTAGAATATGCTTCCATTTCTATTTTTTCCCCCAAAAGGATGTATTCCTTCTGATGCCAGCTCCTGTGCTTGCCAGCACAGTGTCCTCTCTGTGACATCATCACACCTTCGGAATGAGAGAGTGCTTTATGCAGGACTCACTGCAAAGCTATTATGTCATTTGCATCGGAAACATTCAGCCAGTCTGCTTATCTTCTTCTTCTACTGCAGGAAATGCACATTTAAAAAAAATAACATTTTTCTAATGCTCAAATTCCTACAGCCTTCCATTGTCACAATCATAAAACTGCTAGCACTTTTCTACTTTTTGTTTGAAGGGAGAACAGAAACAGAAAGAGGTTTGTGTGTGGGAGAGAGAGAGAGAAAGAGAGAGAAAGAGAGAGAGAGATTGAGAGAGAGAGAGAAGACAGGTGAGCAGTTCAGGTTGTAGTGTTTTTTTTTTTTTCCCTTTTTCTTATATTTATTTATTTTCCCTTTTGTTGTTCTTTATTTTATTGTTGTAGTTATTATAGATGTCCTCATTGTTTGATAGGACAGAGAGAAATGGAGAGAGGAGGGGAAGACAGAGAGGAGGAAAGAAAGACAGACACCTGCAGACCTGCTTCACCGCCTGTGAAGCGACACCCCTGCAGGTGGGGAACCTGGGGGCTCGAACCAGGATCCTTATTGCTGGTCCTTGCATTTCGCGACAAGTGCGCTTAACCCTCTGCGCTACCCGCCGACTCCTAGGATGTAGTGCTTTTTCTACATCACCCGTGAAATAATTCTGCCACTTAGTGGCACAGGCGGGAGTCTCTGTGCCTGCAGGAGAACTGTCCGTGTTCCCCACTGCACTGTCATAGTGGTGCCTCTTGTGACAGGCAGAGGGGCAGCTGGCACTCTGCAGGATGCTGATGTGACGGACTGGTCTGCATATTCCTGGGGAAGGTGCGCCCCCTAGTGTTCACAGCGGCTCCGTAGCTGAAGGGCTCCAGCTGACAGCTGCAGAGACATAAGTGCCTTTACCAGCAATTCCATCCTCTCCTTCTACTTGGTTGCTTTTGCAGATGTGAAAAGTGCTCAAGTGCATTCAGAGGCAGGGACATAATTCTGAAAGGCCTTCCAGACCACCTGTTACTTAGACTGTTGGGTGATTTCAAATGGGCTCATGGGGCCCTAGAAAGCATTGCTGATTATTCCATTTAGGACTCCCAAAAGAAAATCTCAATTTAGGGCTATAGAGACAACATAATGGTTATGCAAGAAGTCTTTGAGGTCTCAGGCACAAAGTTCGGTCCCCAGGACAAGCATAAGCCAGAGATGAATAGTGGTCTGGTACAAAGAAGAGAGAGATAGAGATAGAGAAAGAGAGAGAGAAAGAGAGAGAGAGGGAAAGAGAGAAACACAGGCGGTGAAGCAGGTCTGCAGATGTCTGTCTCTCCCCCTCTCTGTCTTCCCCTCCTCTCTACATTTCTCTCTGTCCAATACAACAAGGACAAGATCAATAACAACAACAATAATCACTACAACAACAATGAAAAACAAGGGCAACAAAAGGGAAAATAAATAAATAAATAAAAAGAAACTCTCAATTTGTCCTACTGTTTGCCTAAAAATTGTATACATAAATTAGAAGCAAAAGAGAATCATTTCTGTTTATTTTCTCCACATTAAAAAAAAATCTAGGCTTTAACGTTTTTTTCATTGAAACATTTTGTAAGGAACTAATTTTATTCATAAGAAAATGGGAAAAATAACAATTGATTGATAAATTAGTCATTAAAAGACAAAACCAAAGTCTATTTCTTTGATTGATAGCTACCTCATCTGAAAGATTGACACTGGGGTATTTACTTTGCTGGGATAATTACAAATTATAGATTGTAGATGTAAAACTTTTTATTTTAAAAAGTTTGCCGCTATTTTGCTATTTTAATAAGCATGATGGAGTCACTTCACTGTTCTTTCACGAGTGCACACACATACTTTGCTTACAGAGTAGTTTCTTGATGCAATTCCCTTTAAGTGGGCTAGCAAAGTGGCTCCCATGGATAATGGACTGGTTTGCCAGCAGCCAAGTACTCAAGTTCAAGCCTGGACTTCACCACATTTAAAGATGTTTTAGAGCTATTGTCTCAGTCTATAGCCTCTCTTTTTCCTTTTAAACACTTCACTAATGTTCTCCTTACCCCCAAATCCATCTGAACTATTCCAGCCTTTAGGTTCATGATTAGTAAACAATTTTTTTGGCTTTATATGATAACTCTTCTTTCAGCCACCAGGTTTTGTCATTGTTTCCTTTTTATAAATAAAAATTAAAAAAAGAATGTTCTCCTTCAATATTATGCTGTTTTGATTAGTGTTTATAATACACCAATAATATTAAAGCTAAGGCTGTCTTATTTAAAGGATGCCGACATTTAAAAAAGTCTTTTGGTAGTGGACTCCAAGTAGATTAATGATTTATCAGTTTAGGGGCACAGGAGAACCCCCCGTCCACATACACACACACAAAGACACATATACACAAACACCTCATACATGTTTCTCTGTGGCTAAAAGCCTGAACACATTATATCTGACACATCTGTAGGAGATAACCTCCTAGCTTGATAGCATATGTATGGGGCACTTACATGGCCACAAATTCTAAAGTAAAGTAGGGTGAGCTCAGTACATTTCCAAATAGTACTATCCAGTGGGCCTTGGGGAGTCTGTTCCCAGGACTATGCAGGGGAAGGATCTTGAACACCTAATGCTGGGATTTCTTGGAACCGGTACCCCCTTTCTTGAAATCTATTCAGATATTTGGCTTCACTGATAATTTTGGGGTATGGAAAGATTCCACAGATATTCTTGTTAACTATTTCAAATCTATAACAGACATAATGGGGCCTGGAGGTGGGAAGCAGAAATGGTTAGTAAAGTCTCAAAACAGTTGTCTTTAATGAAATTTATCACTTGAGTATCCTAGAGTTACTTCAAGTCTTACAGATCATAGATGACATACCTCTTTCTTGAAAGGTAAATAGAATGTTTTATTTCAGATTTATTTATTGGCTTTGTTTATTTTTAAATTGAGACACCTAGGGAGAGAGAAACATAAAGAGACCACAGAACATAGCTTCCTGTAATAAGTGTAACAAGTGGGAGCAGGCTCAAACTTGGATGGTACACATGGACATACAGCAAAGCAGCACAGTATACAAGCGAGGTATACTGCCAGTCTGCAAATTTATTTCTCAGAAAGGAGGAAGGGAGGAGGAGAAGGAAAAGAAGGAGCAAAACAAGAAGGAAATTAGGAGGAGGAGGAGAAGAAAGAAGGGGAAGACGATGATGATGAAAAAAGACGAAGATGAAGAAGGAGGAGGAGATTGATGATGATGATGATGATGATGATGATGATGATGATGATGATGATGATGATGGAGATTAATCCATGTAGGGCTGAGAGAGCTCATCAGAAATGCACAGGATTTGTGTACCTAAGGACACAGAAGCTTCAAGTTCAATCACCAGCACCACCCACATACCAGAACTGAACAGGGCTCTTCTAGACTCACCCCCACTTCTCCCTGTCTCTCCTAAAATAAGTAAGTGGGGCTTTTCAAAATATTCATTTCCTTTGAGTCAAATTCTTAAGGCATATAATGAAGTAAATATTTAACTTCCATTGAGCATCTCCAGTTGCATGTGAAACCATGGTATCATTTCCTATCTTTGGTTTAACAGTGTAAGTAGCATGTATCACATTTTTCATGTAGATATATTAAATTATGCAAGGCCTGTGTAATAACATCAATATTCAGTCAGCACTTCTATATCATGTCCATATGATACCATAACAGGCTTTTTTTTTTTTATTGCCAAGGGTGAGGCTGAATTTTGCTGAAACACTTTCTGTTGGGGAAAGATAGCTCTTGAAATAAGCAATTCTCCATGGACACTGATGTGGCTCTATGGGCTTGCGGTCTAAGGAAAAGAAAGAGAGCAGATTATAAACACAACCAAATGTTTTGCTTTTTAAAACCTGAGATGATAAAAAACTGAGAAGAATATGCAGTAAAATAGGTGATGACAAGATGAAGATTCAGGTTATCTCAAAAGATTGGAATGTTAGGTGAATGCCAAGAATATGAAATCTGATAAGATAAACCTCAAGTCAAGGCTTGGGGGAAAAAAAAGGATAAGAAATACAAAATATCTGAGAGTACAGTAGTTCATCCTTACAAGGTTTGACTTGATCATAGCTCAATAAACACCAACAGTGACAAGGGATAATAGAAAAGAAAAGCTTATGTCACTAGAAGTTCAATATACAGAACTTTAAAAACATAAACTTCTTTCTGGAGAATTACAAATATATATCACAGGCTGAAATGTGAGTAGAGGGCCAATGGGGAGAGATAAAACTATTATTATTGGGAGTCGGGCAGTAGCGCAGTGGGTTAAGCACAGTGACACAAAAAGCAAGGCTTGGTCTAAGGATCCTGGTTCGAGCCCCGGCTCCCCACCTGAACTCTGAAGGGGAGTCGCTTCACAGGCTGTGAAGCAGGTCTGCAGGTGTCTGTCTTTCTCTCCCCCTCTCTGTCTTCCCCTGCTCTCTCCATTTCTCTCTGTCCTATCCAACAACAACATCAATAACAACAATAATACCTACAAAAAAGGGCAACAAAAGGGAATAAATAAAAAAAAAACTATTGCTGTTGTTTTTGTTATATAGGACAGAGATAGATTGAGAGAGAAAGGAGAATAGAGAGGGAGAGAGAATCTTGCGGCTTTACTTTACCGTTCAGGAAGCTTCCCCACAGCAAGTGCGGAACTGGAGCTTGAACCCACATCCTTGTGCTTTGCACTTTGTGCTTTGTACCTGGCCTTCAGAGATTTAATTTCTGAATGGGAAAAAAAAAGTGAAAGCAGTCCATTGTTGTCATGAAGACATTATATTTTGAAGAGGAAACATGATGACTGATTTCAAATATTCAACACTTTCTCTGTAGAAAGATCATTGAATAAAGTGGTTTCAATAAGTTATCAAAGACCAGGTTTTTGTACTTATTCATAGAGCATTCACTATTAACCATTTCTAAATTAATAGTTAAACAAACAAAAAAACATGATTATAAAACTGTCTTCTCCTTTATTAGTAATTTTTTACCTACATAAGGTGTGTTATATCTCTAAATTTACTGTTTCACCCTTCGCTGATTTGGTCAATGGATTATTACTACATATTTTCTTATTTTCCAGATAGTGAAATTCTATCCATTTCTGTAATTGCTTAATTTTTCACTAAATTTATTTCTCTGCTAACCCATGCGTTTCCCATTTCCTTGTGTGTTTCCTTGTCATTTACTCCAATATGTATGCTTTAAGAATGAAATAGTGTTTTTCACATGAATTTTTTTTATTCTTGTGGGTGGGAGTGGAAGTGTGGTACCATCATGGAATTTTGATAATTTTCGTCAATCACCATCCACCAAGTCTTCCTGATGCAGACTCTCTTTTCCTGTTTGGTTGTTATGTTAGCATAGCAAGAGAAGCCAGAAAGAGAAGGATGAATATGAAACAATTTCACTCCTGGGCAGAATTTAAGACGCAAAAATAGAAGGGGGAAACACAGAGTAAAAATTGGACTGGGTTTGGTGTATTACACCAAAGCAAAAGAGTTTGACACATACAAGGAGAGAATTAGCACATTTGAATTCAGTGTATTTGATACGGTAACGCCCCAAAAGCCTGGAGGCCTTATGACTTGAGCTGGACAGTACGACAATCATCTGATAAATTATGTACACCTACACCCTTTTCACATTAGGCAGTTGAGGAAGCTCAGGGTGGAGGTGGGACTTTAGGATCCTGATGCATGACAGTGAGAAAGATTTTGATCAGGAGTGAGAGCATTTGCCAAACACCTATCATGAGGAGTGGAGCAATTTTACCCATGTGTCCACAACTGTACTTACTGTAAACCATAATCTCTTCAATTAAAAATTGTTAGTGACTCAAAATGCATTTCTTTTTTTTTTTTTTTCACTGAGAGAAGGAATCCTCTCCCCCTTTGGTAAGGACCCCTGCAGACATTAGCAAAAGAGTAAAAGGCTAGAGTCAGAAAGATGAAGACTGATGTTTACACATCTGGAGTAAAATTTGACCCTCTTTTTTTTTTTTTTTTTCTGTACTTAGCTAACTGTGCATAATGGAATAGTCTAGCTCTGCATTGGTCCTAATTAGCCACTAAGCTGGCTTAAACCATTGATTTGAGTGTGCTAAACTTGATGGCTATTTGGACACTCTGAAACTTCCTAAGGTGAAAAGGGTTTAGGCTTACATAATTTATGAGATGATTACCATAACGTTCCAGATCAAGTTATAAGGCCTCCAGGCTGTTGGGATGTTACCATATCAAATACACTGAATTTAAATGTGCCAATTCTCTCCTTGTAGGTGTCTGGTCTGTCAACTGCATGAATTATTTCAAATTAAGAAGTGACAATGAATAAAGTAGATAAAGTTGATTAGATTAAGAGAACATCACAATTATACGCTGTTGTGTCAATCTAATTTGGCTTATTTTTCATATTGGAAAAATATATTTCTTCTCTGTGATTAAATATATATTTAATATATATTGTATATATTATATCTTGGACAATATACAATGATATAGCACCTAATTTAATTTGATTTACTTTTTCCTATATAAAAATAAAAAACAAACACTAAAAAAGAGAAATGGTTTGTACTGAGAAATAGACATAAAGGTAACAGTCAACTATTTGTAAAAACTCTTGGGGATACTCAGTAATTAATCTAAAATGAAAGACCAACTGAGAAAGAGAAATTCATTCTCTTTCTAATATTTTCATGTACCACTTCTTAGACAAATACTCTGAACTCTCCTGAAGATGAAAAAGTAAATTATCCTGCAACTATGAATCACCATGCTCTTATCTACTGAATTGTGGGTACTCACATCACCGAGTGTTTGCCTTAGCATAATAAGGAAAGAAAAGAGAAGAATTTAAAAGTCCGACTCTGTTCTCATGTTGATACCTAGAGTATTTCTTCAGGAGTCTAAAATTGCCTGAAAAAAGAAATGAGCTTTGAAAAAAATCAGAATTGCCTTATGTTTTCTATGACACATAAATCCACAAATGTGGCTTTTATAAAAGTCTAACAAAATAAGTTTGGTTTCTCTTAAGTTTCCCCTCATTTTTAATTTTGTTAGGAGTGAAAGTCTTACTTTATTTATGAGACTGACATATTAAATCTGCTGAGTTCATCACTAATATTGGTAAAGGAATCCTATCCTTCTACGGCTTATGATATCTATAATTTCCTTGTCATAAGGACTATTTTCGGACTGTTATTATTACCTAATTACCACCACCCTTCCCTAATTTTGATATTTATTTATGTATTTATTATATAGAGACAGGAACTTAGAAGGGAAGGGGAGACAGAGATCAAAAGAGACAGAGAAACACCTGCAGCCCTGTTTAACCACTTATAAAGCTTTCCCCCTGCAGGTGGAAACTAGGGACTTGACCCTAGGTCCTTGCACACTGTAATCTGTGATCTTAACCAGATGAACCACCACCTGGCCACAGGAGTGTAAGTTTTAGAGAATAGAAAACTTGGTAGAAAACAAGAGTTAATTTCTATTATCTATAATATCCTCCGGCTACTTTAAGAAACCTCTTTGTGGATGAAAATCTATTAATAACATTGTTACCTTTTTTTCTTTCTAAAAGAACCTCCAGATCCTTTCAAGATGACGCTGTGCCCAGTTGACATAACACAGCAGATCCCAGACTTGCTTGAGGCCAGGGATGACGACATGATTCAGTCTGGGTCAATGGTATGGCGGTATGATTAAAATGTTGACTTGAACTGAAGGAGTTGATATTGGCTCTTTCTGACAGAAACTAACTCAGCAGGCGCACACCTTATTTCTTTATGTTGAGGAACTGATTTCTTACAAGATAATTCATCAAGAAGTACTAGTCAAACAATGTGAAAACAGTGGATTGTACAGTATTTCACATTTCTCCAAAAACTATGCATGAGCATACCTTCACCACCACAAAAAAAAAAAAAAATCACTACCTCCCTCCAACACAGAGCCTTCAAGCCCCACTTAGCCATCTGCTTTCTCTGCCTTGTGTCCTCAGATCTCATTCTGTTTTTGTATTATTATTATTATAATTATTAATTTGCTGCTGCTGTTGTTGTTGTATTTCTAGAACCTTACCTATGAGGGAGGTAATCTGGCGTTTGTCTTTTTCTTTCTAAGTTATTTTGCTTAGTAAAATTCCCACCAGTTCCATCTATGCTGAATAAAAAGACATGATGTCATCTTTTCCTACAACTGAGTTGTGTTCCCCTTTTAGAGGTTGTGATAGTGATAAAAGCCTGCAGATGGACTGGCCATGTAGCACCAGTCAAAGCATCACCCTGAATAGCAACACAAGGAATGGAAGAAGAATCCATGAGAAGAACTTTGGTCTGTGTGACTTCAGTGTAAGTCATTCTTGTGATGTCTGATGCCCCGTGAGAGAGTGGGGATCTTATCTCATTAGTCATAATTTCTGAAAACTTTAACACTTATGAACAACAAAAATTAACTAAGGGGATGATAAGTGACTCACCTTGTAGAGTGCACACTTTAACATGCATAATCTGAACAAAAACAAAGTAAGCCAACATATGGGAAGTGTATTTTAAACAAGCAAGCTCTCCAAGTAGCTAAAAAGAGAATCTTGTATGAGTGGAGGTAGGAAGCAACCTGCCAACACCCATGTCCAGCGCAGAAGTGATTGCAGATGACTGAACTCCTACCTTGCACACTTCCAAAATAAATTTGATCTGTACTCCAAGTTGGGGAGAAATGACATGGGAAGATGACCAGAAGGTTCTAAACTTCAAATTCATCAGGACCAGGAGAGAGAAGAGGAAAAATGGAAGAACATTTGGATGTAGTAATAGGTATAGGTGTGACTTGGTAAGGAAGAGAAGGTGGAAACCGTAGGGGACAACAAAGGGGGGAGACAACTATAAACAGAAATTTGTAAAAACTATAGTTAGTCCACATCTGCAACCTTAAGAGAACTGTTATAACTTTCTTTTGTTTTTCAAAATTTTTAATTATATTTATTTATTTTCCCTTTTGTTGTCCTTGTTTTTATTGTTGTTGTTGATGTCATGTCATTGTTGGATACGACAGAAAGAAATGGAGAGAGGAGGGGAAGACAGAGAGGGGGAGAGAAAGACGGACACCTGCAGACCTGCTTCACTGCCTGTGAAGGGACTCCTCTGCAGGTGGGGAGCCTCGAACCGTAATCCTTAGCCGGTCCTTGCACTTTGCGCCACGTGTGCTTGACCCACTGTGCTACCGCAGGGCTCCCATGTTATAACTTTCAATGGAGGGATTGAGGACTCCGAACTCCGGTGGTAAGAATGGGTTGTAATCTACCCGCTATCTTGTGATTTTGTCAATCAATATTAAAACACTAATAATATTAAAAAAGGCAATCCTGTAAAAATTGAACTTCAATCTGTAGATATGCAGCCATAAGAGGGTAAATATACAGTAATAGATAAATGTATCCTAAATGCAATGAAGGCTAAGCACTATTTTTCCCTTGCAGCTGTATCTACATGTCTGTCAAAAACCTAGAAGACAGTCGAGATATATTCTTTTAATGAATAAAATATTTACACATTCCTTATTCAAGAATGTAATGCTCCTCATTAGGGTAAATCCAGACTAACACATTTTTTTTAATATAGACCTCTAAGAGGTGTGAAAGTTCAGAAGGATGACTGTATTTCAAGATTTGCCATGAGAACTCTCAGAAAAGTTCATAAAACACAATTTCAATCATCACAGTTCAAGACCCAAATATTTATTTAAACCTTTCAACTATTTGGACTACAAACACTGTGGTAAATGAATTTGACTGTGCATAATGTAAATAAAAAATGACCATTGTTTTGTTTCCTGCCCCTTCCCTGCCATCTATTCTGAGATGATGTTCATTTTCCCCAAAGTGACATCTTGGGTGGGATGCCTAGGTTTGCCATTCACTCTCATAAAACTAAAACTTCTCCTCCTCCTCCTCCTCCTCCTCCTCCTCCTCCTCCTCCTCCTCCTCCTCCTCCTCCTCCTCCTCTATTTGGAATGTATTGTCACACAAGGATAAAGAGAGGGAGAGGGAGAGGGGGAGGGGGAGGGGGAGGGGGAGGGGGGGAGGGGGAGGGGGAGGGGGAGGGAGGGGCATAGGGGGGGAAGGGAGAGTGGGGAGAGAGGGTGAAAGGGAAGGAGAGGGAGGGAGGGAGAGAGAGGAGGTAGAGAGAGAGGCACAGAGAGAGAGGCACAGAGAGAGAGAGAGAGATGAGAGAGAGAGAACAGCACTCTACTGCTTGCTAATAATAATGCTGGGGATTGAACTCCTTTTGTTACTTCCCTAGCTTCTCAAAGTATATTTAGCCTATCATTAATGATGCTGTGGCAGAGTTATGTTATTCTCCTAGAATAATAATTCTGGCCACTGTATTTGAACCATTTTATAACATTACATTGATTTGATTTCCTTGTAAATAATATATATAGTCTAATTTCTTCTGAAAGGTAATTTCCAATAAAATGATACCTTATATATTATGATGATTCATACATTTGGGTTTGGCTAATTACATTATTGTGTATTATCTATTTACCATCCTTACGTTATTGGGTTATTTTTGTCAATGTCTTTTTTCCATTTAATTGAATAAATTTATAGTTTTTATTGTAACTACTGCATGAACAATTCTATAATTTTTCTTTAATTGTCAGTTAAATAAATCTGTGTATGACATGATTTAATAAAGTCTTTATCCTGCTAACATAATTTCTTAAAAAGCATCCCAATATTTACTGTCCTTATTAAGTAAGTTCTTATTACCGTTTGATACTATACTAAAATATTTTACTCCTTATTTATGCCATACATTTAGACGTAAGTTCTAAAACTGCATCTATCATCATCATAATAACCTATTCCCATTACCAGGCTTTGGATGACACTTTCTATGTGCCCAGGAGGTAAAGGTTTATTTTGAACGTTTAAGAAATCCTGTTTTGCTTTGCAAATAGATTCACCATGCAAAAATAAGGACTACTAGTATATAAAACACTCTAAATCTTTCCATTTCTAGAAGAACCTATCAGAAGATCATCCCACAGTAAATGGTATAGTCAGGAGGATTACTGAGGAGAAATCAAGAAAAAAAAGTTCATAATTAAAAATCCTTTTTTTTTTTCTGCAGAAGCCCCAATCTCTTTTTCCTTCCTCACTGAAGCAAAACTAATCTAGTGGATGTTAAAATATTTTTATTTTCAAACACTGGTTTGATATCTGATCAAACATGATCTTTTGAAGTCCAACTCCAAATAAGAATCCCAATTTTGTACTTTCAGGAAGGAAAGCTAAAAGGATGGATTGATAGCTTAGTGATCCCTACAGCTTCATCCTTAAGTACTTTGCATCTGCGGAAATTAGTGAGAGGATCAGATACTTTCTTGAGAACGTCTTGCAAAACTTCTTTCTGAACATTTTTTTTTTTTATTTTCCCCTCATCCAAAAACCACTGTTTACACTGAATGTGTGTATACCCCCCTTTATATGTTGAAAACTAACTCCCAATGTCATGATATTCTGAAGTACTGAGTTGGTGAGTGATTAAGCATTGAAGGGAGAACCCTCATGCATGGGATTCGTACCCTTCTGAGACTCAAGAGAATTCCCTTACCCCTTCCAACGTGTGAAGACTCAACACTTTTTTTTTTACGAATGAGGAAGAGAGTTCTCACCATACCAATATCAAATCAGCTAATGGTTCTTAGGTATACAGCCTCCAGAATTATGAAAAAGAAGCTACCTAGCTGATTATATTTTGTTACAGAGGCCTAAATGCACTAATAAAATCCCATTTAATAAGCCAATGCCATCCAGAGCATTCATGCATCTTGATTCCACACCTTGGAGCTTTCTGTTTATTGCTTGAAATCTCTTCTGAAAGAGATTCTTATCTATTCACCTCATTCCCTGGGACTGCTTCTCTGTCATTACATAAGATCAGAGAGGGTTTCCCTGATCACTTTTGATAAAAGTACATGGGTTTCTCCTCAGGTATGGCCTGATTCATCTCTTTATTCTATATCACTGTGCAACTATGTCTCATAATCATGGTTTAAATGGCAATCAAATGTTGATCCATTTTGCAGAGCAAGAAAGAGATAAAAGAATAGTTTTTGACTTGACATTGGTTTGCAACAATATAAGATTCTGGTAGGATAGTTTCACATCTGTAAGTATGTATAAGATGTGTGTGTTTATACAATTTAACCACAGTCGCCACATGCACTATCAAACTCCCAGTGCTATTACACCGAACAGACCTGTCAATTTTCCTCTTTGTTTTGTGTTTCCTGTAATATTTATCTATTTATTTATTTACTAGAAACAGCGAGAAGCTAAGATGGAAAGGCAGAGAGAGAGAGAAAGAGAGACCCACAGTACTGTCTCATCAATCAGGTAGCTTCCCTCTCACAGATGGTAACAGGGGCTTGAACCTGCATCTTTGAACCCTGTAATATGTGTGCTCAGCCAAGTGTACCATCACCCAGTTCCTGTCTTCCTTGGATGCGTTAATTCCTTGAATTAATGTTAGTGTAGGAATTTGAATCCATGGTCTCGTGATATAAGGCAATTGATCTACTACTTAGCCACCTCCCAGACTATAGAGTCTTTTAATCTAAACTAACTCTGTGATCTAGTGGTCAGACAGTTGCCTCGTAGAGAGCAAACACTCGCCCTATTTGTTAAATTCTCAAATTTAGAACATTCTCAAATGTATAACAATCTTTTAATAACAACACATTTTAATGTGTATATATAAGCTTAGATGTGTTGGGCAGCTGTTAGAAAAACAAGTTCACCAAAGCAAATATTTGCTTCTTATTGCATTTTATTAAACACTCCAGAGCTTATCAAAACAAAAAGTGGAAATGGTGCTATAGGCCAAATCACATAGTATATTTGGCCTGAGGGACTAAGGCCAGAGAGTAGCTCTTGTCTGTTCATTTCAAGACATTCTCCCTCTACTTTCTTCATTCCTCTTGGGATCCTTTAAAAGTTCAGAAATGTTTTAGAGTTTCAATATGTTTTGAAGGTGGTTTTGAGGTTTCCTTTTTTTTCTTACATTCAACACATTTTTATATTCTTTTTGGACCCATAACTTGAATTATTTGAATACCACCAGTGTATTGAAGAGAAAGAAGTTGGAATAATTTTTGAAATATTGCCATTTAATTGTGCAGACATAAGGAAAATTAGGCACTACACTTTTCATCCCCACATTGACTAGCTCATTAAAAATCCCCCTTCAATGTAAGTTTAGTGTGTTTTATCATAATACAGAACCTCCCTAGGAATTCCTGTGTTTCATTTTTGGTTGCTATAAAAAACATTTATTTTAAATATTCATGTTTACATTTAATCACATTTGCTTCCACAAGGCTATACAACAAAAATCAGCAAGAGAAATTGTTAGTCAATATCAGTAGATTAAGCAAGAACATTTATTTAGTCTTCAAAACAAGGAATTCAACAAATTAGCAAGAATAAAGAAAAAGTATTTACTCTTACTAGTTGCCAGGGTTATGCACAATTTAATGATAGCAAAAATTTATTGTAGAAAAATATCCTTAGTGTCTGACATAGTTTTAAGCACTTGTCTTAGATTGATTAAATCACTGTAAAGCTCTTATTGAAATACCTTCATTGTCATTATAACTGTAATCTGCATCTTATCAATAAGGAACTCACCAGTGGTATATAGAAAACTCTTTATTTAAAATCCAGATGCATCAGTCTAGGAATTTGTGTAAGGTGTAAAATGTTAAACTTGCCTATATCAAAGTTGTCATCAAAGTTCAGGGCGCCAGTAGGCCAGGCTAGCTTCGTGGCGGGAGACAGAGGATCAGGGACACATGGCTGAGCAGAGAAGCAGTATTTCTTTATTTACAAGCAAACGCTTCAAAAAACTAATCTAAACTAATCACAAAGCAAATCTGTCCTGCATCCTCTGGTGGCCCCGTCAGGCCCAGGAAGTACTTAGGATAGGGGGCAGGGAGAAGAGAGAAGCATGAAAAGGCAAAGGCTAAACCACAATCTCCAGGAGACAGAGGGAGTGAGACCAAACCAATGTAACAGAGTGATCATGTAAATAGACCACAACGTCGAACAATGTAACAGAAGGGCTCCCAGAAGCAGAACTACAAGCCTACCAACACAATGTCCTGATTCTCTCTTTCTTCTCATTAATAAATAATTAAATACATTTTTGTCACTTGGATTATTGTCGGAGTTTGCTACCTGTAGAACTCCACTGCTCAGGAGCTGTTTCTTTTTTTGTCTTTTTGATAGAGAATAAGAGGCAGAAAGAGAGAAGGTAAGAGATAGATAGATACAGAGAGAGAGAGAGGGAGAGGAACAGCAGAGGGAGAGGGAGAGGGAGAGGGAGAGGAGTGACATATACAACATGCTTCACCACTTGAGAGCTTCTAATACTTGAATTGAGGTCCTTGTGTATGGTAGTGGTTGGGTAACCTTGTGTATGGTAGTACACAAACCCAGCCTAGGAAGTTTTATGAGGTAGTTTCATATATTAATTGTGGTGACTTTACAGAAATTTGCATATGTGATAACAAAAAATTACAGAAACACATATATACAAATGTATATAAAATTGCTAAAAGTCCATATAATGTTGTAGAATCAATTTATGATAAAGATCTGTAAGATATTACTACTGTAAACAACTGGAGAATGTGTATAAGAAATCTCCATCAAAATGTTTTAACTGTTGAAAAGTTTTTAAATTGAGAGGCCATTTCAACAGTAACGACGTGAGTTTGAGACCCCAGTTCACGCCTGCATTGGGTAAGACTCAAGGTCCATCAAGCAGTGTCCCAGATGCCTGTCCCTTACTACACAACTTTCTTTTCCCTCTCAAGTCCTCTGACAACAAAAGGAAAATGGTCAACAGGAGCAGTGAATTTATCCTGAACTCACTAAATCCCAGTGATATGTCTGATGACAATAAATAAATAAACGAATATATCTTTAAAATTGAGAAAAATACCATTACATAATAAGTTAACCACTTTATGAGTCTATGAATTTATTCCAGTAAGTTGAAGGAATTGCACTTTTCTTTTTTAAAAAATATTTTATTTTAAAAAAATATTTTCATTTATTTATTATTGCATAGAGACAGAAAGAAATTGAGAGGAGAGGGGGAGATAGAAAAGGAGAGAGACAGAGACATCTGAGGCTGTGCGTCACCACTTGTGAAGCTTTCCCTCTGCTGATGGAGACCAAGGGAGTGAACCTGGATCCTTGCCAACTGTAATGTGTGCTCTTAGCCAGGTGCACCACTGCCTTATCCCCAAACTGCCTTTTTCTTTTTCTTTTCTTTTTTTAATTTATTTTTTTTTTATTTAAGAAAGGAAAAAATAACAAAACCATAGGGTAGGAGGGGTACAACTCCACACAATACCCCCCACCCATTCTCCATATCCCACCCCCTCCGCTAATAGCTTTCCCATTCTCTATCCCTCTGGGAGCATGGACCCAGGGTCGTTGTGGGTTGCAGAAGGTAGAAGGTCTGGCTACGGTAATTGCTTCCCCGCTGAGCATGGGCGTTGACTGGTGGATCCATACGCCCAGTCTGCCTCTCTCTTTCCCTAGTAGGGTGGGTCTCTGGAGAAGTGGAGCTCCAGGATACATTGGTGGGGTCTTCAGTCTAGGGAAGCCTGGCTGGCATCCTGATGGCATCTGGAACCTGGTGGCTGAAAAGAGAGTTAACATACAAAGCCAAACAAATTGTTGAGCAATCATGGACCCAAAGCTTGGAATAGTGGAGAGAAAGTATTGGGGGGGTACTCACTGCAAACTCTAGTGTACTGCGTTCAGGTATATATTTTGCAGTAGTTTATGGATATGTGTGAACATATGCTCTCTCTCACAGAACCTGGTCTATATCTAGGTTTTGGGACTTTGTTAGAAAATGATCCACCTGGAATGGAATTAGAGAATGCTATGAAAGGAAAGGTCTCACCCGAGTAATAAAACTGAGGGGTTGTCATTCCACACCTGTAGTCTCTGGACAGTCTGAGCTGAAGCATGTTGAGGTGGCAATCGTTGCGTTGATTAGGTTGCAATTGGCAGATGCAATATTAATTGATATGCATTGGGAGAGGCATGCGGGAAAATGGGCCCTATCCTAAGGTTCCAGGACTGGGGGAAATATAGGCTCTATAGTGGAGATGTGAGGTTCCTGTTGTCTTAGGGTTCAAAAAGACAATGAATACTTAATGTTATCATCACATTATTTGGTAATTGGGTTAACTTTGAAAAGTCCTTTTGTTAGGGTTTGTTGTACAGTATCCAGTATCTTGTATGTAGCTGTGTCATTGGTTGCTTCTGATCTACTTGGTCTAGGCTTTTGAGAGAGTCCGCCTATCAAATATACAGCCTATATATTAAAAAGTCTCAGTCTGTGTTTTAAAAACTTCGAGACATCCAATTAATTTTCCCCCTCTCGTATTAATTAACTAGTGATTTATATGACTACACTTTATTAGGAGCGTACATAAACACCATTCCCACCACCAAAAGACTGTGTCCCATCCCACCCACCCACCCCCACCTCCCACCAGCCCAGGAAGCCACATGTCCACCCTCCCCCTCACCACAGGGTTTTTACTTTGATGCCCTACTTTCAATTTAGTTAGATGCTGCTTTTATTTTCCCTTTCAGATCTTCTTTCTCAACTGCTGTTGATGAGTGGGATCATCCCATACTCATCTTTATCTTTCTGACTTAGTTCACTTAACATAATTCCTTCTAGCTCTGTCCAAGATGGGTCAGAGAAGGTGGGTTCATTGTTCTTGATAGCTGCATAGTATTCCATTGTGTATATACACCACAGCTTTCTCAGCCACTCATCTGTTGTTGGGCACCTGAGTTGCTTTCAAGTTTTAGCTATTATGAATTGTGCTGCTATGAACATAGGAGTACACACCTCTTTTTGGTTGGGTGTTATGGAGTCCTTGGGTTATAACCCCAGGAGAGGAATTACTGGATCATATGGAAGGTCCATGTCTAGCCTTGTTAGTGTTCTCCAGACTGCTCTCCACAGAGGCTGTACCAATTTACATTCCCACCAGCAATGCAAAAGGGTTCCTCTGTCCCCACATCCTCTCCAGCATTTGTTGCTGCTGTCCTTTTTGATATATGCCATTCTCACAGGAGTAAGGAGGTATCTGAATGTTGTCGTAATTTGCATTTTTCTGACAATCAGAGACCTGGAACAGTTTTTCATATGTTTGTTAGCCTTTTGGATCTCCTCTGAGGTGAGTGCTTTGATCATATCCTCTGCCCATTTTTGGATGGGGTTATTTGCTTTTTTGCTTCTAAGTTTGCTGATATCTTTATATATTTTGGTGATTAGTTTCTTGTCTAATGTATGGCATGTGAAGATCTTCTCCCATTCTGTGAGGGGTCTTTGTTTGTTTAATATTTTCTTTAGATGTGCAGAAGCTTTTAAATTTGATGTAGTCCCATTGGTTTGTTTCTGCTTTAGTCTTCCTTGCAATTGGGTTTATTTCATCAAAGATGTCCTTGAGGTGTAGGTGGGACAGTGTTTTACCAATGTTTTCCTCTAAGTATTTGATTTTTTCTGGTCTAACATCCAGGTCTTTGATCCATTTGGAGTTGATTTTTGTTTCTGGCGAGATAATGTGGTTCAATTTCTTTCTTCTGAATGTTTCAACCCAGTTTTCCCAGGACCATTTATTGAAGAGAGCCTCCTTCTTCCATTTAATAATTTGGGCCCCCTTATCAAAGATTAGATGTCCATAGGTGTGGGGATTTATTTCTGGGCTTTCAATTCTGTTCCACTGGTCTGTGTGCCTATTTTTGTTCCAGTACCATGCTATTTTTATGATGATGGCTTTATAATATAGTTTGAGATCTGGGAGTGTGATGCCTCCATTTCTGTTTCTTTTCCTCAAGATGGTTTTGGCAATTCTAGGTGTTTTCAGGTTATAGATAAATGGTTGTAGTGTTTGTTCCATTCTCTTAAAGAAGCTTGGTGGAACTTTGATGGGTACTGCATTAAATTTGTATATGGCTCTGGGGAGAATATTCATTTTGATGATATTTATTCTTCCAATCCATGAGCATGGGATATCTTTCCATTTCTTGGTATCAGTTTCTTGATACCAAGAAATGGAAATTTCCTTGAGTAGCGACTCATAGTTTTCAGTATACAAGTCTTTCACTTCTTTGGTCAACTTTATTCCTAGGTATTTGATTGATTTTGCTGAAACAGTAAATGGGAGTGATTTCTGGATGTCTTCTTCAGATTTAGTGTTTGCATAAAGAAATGCCACTGATTTTTGTACATTGATTTTGTAGCCTGACACTGTGCTATATTGCCTCATAACTTCCAGTAGTTTTCTGCTGGATTCTTTAGGTTTTTCTATGTATACTATCATATCATCTGCAAATTATGAGAGCTTGACTTCTTCCCTTCCAATCTGTATTCCTTTGATTTCTTTCTCTTGCCTGATTGCTATGGCAAGAACTTCCAATACTATGTTGAAGAGTAATGGTGACAATGGACATCCCTGTCTAGTCCCCGATCTGAGGGGGAATGCTTTCAGCTTCTGTCCATTGAGTATGATGTTGGCTGTAGGTTTGCTATATATAGACTCCACTATCTTGAGGAATTTCCCATATATTCCCATTTTTTGTAGAGTTTTGAGCATGAATGGGTGTTGGATTTTGTCAAAGGCTTTCTCTGCATCTATTGAGATAATCATGTGGTTTTTGGCTTTGCTTTTATTGATGTGGTGAATGACATTGATTGACTTACGGATGTTGAACCAGCCTTGCATTCCTGGGATGAATCCCACTTGGTCGTGATGAACAATTTTTTTGATGTGCTGCTGTATCCGTTTGGCCAAGATGCCTTTTTCTTCCTTGCTAACTTTACAAAATTTTGTGACATATTATATATGAAAGCATTTCATTTTTCTAAGGGAGAAATTTCTATAAAATAATATTTTTAATCTTCATAGTTACAATATTTCTGCTACACAAAAGCATATGCTATCCCAATGGATCAGAAATTGCAATAAATTTTACAAAGTGCTTAGCTTAATAAATTTATATACATCTAGATAATTAAGTTCATAAGCAGAAATTATTTAAATATTGTTCTACTCTCTGCACAAAGACAATCCTCTATGTAACTATAAAACCTTTCATTACGTACACCGAATTAGTACTTTCAAGACCAGCAGTATACTATGTTAGAGCTAAATGCATTCACACTCCTTTAGAAATTTCTACTTGATTTAATTTGAAGCTCATAACCATGTAGTACTAGTCGAAGTAGCTCTTTTATCGTGAAATTACAGCTACATTTTAGAGTTTATCTGTCACAATGTATTCACCACAGATTTGAGAAAGAAGAAGATGGTATTTTTTGTCTAAGGGTTTCAGAGACATTCTGTATAATATATTTTGACTCATAGGACCTTTAATGGGGACCAATATTTTCCAAACTAATATATATATATATATATATATATATATATATATATATATATATATATACTCATATTATCCTCTTGGGTGTATTTACTAAAATTCAGAGTAGTAAGGATTTATAGTAATCATTTTAGTATAATATGAATTAAGTATGCCTTATTTAAAGTATTTGTATGAGTTATTCAAACAAAAGCATTTGGTCAGTTATAAAATGCACCGTGTCATACTCTGTTTTATTTTGTCACACAAAATTCATTAAATGGTCTTAAAAACTAAGCTATGCACACACACACACACACACACACATTTTTAATTTTTTTATTGAGAATATGTAGTTATCCTCCTCTGGTGAATATTATTGGAATTATACATGTAGTTTGTATTTTTGAAAATTGAACAGGTTTCTGAAAATTGATGATAAAATGGACAATTTTGAGTTGGAAGTCTTTGCTCTGGTTCCTCCTTTCATTTCAATTAAATGCATTCACTTACTGAACCAAAACTCAATCTGAAATGATCCCTGTCTGGTGATTTACTTGTAAATAAAATTGTCTTTGAAGTTAACAATTAAGAAAGGAAAAGACAACTTAGAAGCTTTTAAGAAAGAATCTTTTGTTAACCTTTGACAATTTAGATAATTGCTCTCGTACATAATTAAGAGGGAGATGTGTATGTTACAAGGCCTGTCAGCTTAGCCATAAAGACGCTGCAAATATTTCACAAGGATAAAGTGCTAACTTGGGAAGCATTCGTTGGAAATGCTCCTTAAAAGACAGAATGGACTTTGATTTTGTCTCATAACTTCCATCCTTGGTAGTCATATATATGGAATCAGAATTGACTGACTGGACATTTAAAGGCACAGATGTCCAGAACCCAGTCATTGGGATGTAGTCTGTGGCAGCTGGGATTCAAGCCTGTGGAATGGAATCCATGTAAAAACATATAGTGCAGATAGCTCACATAGATTTTTGTGCTGTTTTGCCATGTGAACAACCCTGGTTAGGGCCCAGCTCATACCATATTGAAGAGAACTTTGTGCTGTGGCCTCTCTCTCAAAATTAAAAACTACATACAGTTTTTGACAATAGGAAAGTGAATAGACAAACTGAGAACATCACCTCTAATGTTCTCACTTAGACAAAAACCTGAATTCTACCACTGAGGACTGAGTCTCCAAATACCATTCATTGTTAAGCACTGCTTTAAACTGATAGGAAGATTCAATACGCTAACTAGGATAGAATTTTTAAATTACATTATTGGGGGAGAGTAATGATTTATAGTACAGTTGTTCTATATGGATACAATCGCTAACCTCCCCTTGATAGCTGTCTACAGCACACTCTTACTCACCACTTAAGCTGTTTTCCACCATAAGCACCAAGGCCTCCTCCCTCTCCTTCTCCTCCAGAGTCGCACCTCTTGCACAGGACAGTATATCCAGTCCACGCTTCACTTTTCTTTGCCCTTCCTGCCTGTTTTCCTTCAGTCCTGCCTGTGAGACCATTTATCATTCCCCCTCCCTTTTCTGGCTTATCTCATTTAATGTGATTCCTTCAAGTTCTACCCAAGATATGGTAAAAAAAAAAATTATATCACCATTTTCAACAGCTGAATAGCATTCCTTTGCATACGTATTTATTACTTTCTATGCCAGTCGTCTGTTGTTGTGTATCTTGCAATAAATAAATAAATAAATAAAGTAATGAAACTATATCTAGAACTCTGTGAGAACAATGATGGTTATGGTATGGGGGCAGTGTGGTACCTTAAATACACCATGAAACTTCAAATTTTGTAAAAACATGTTAAATCATGAATAAAAATTAATAAGTATGAAGCAGGTCTGCAGGTGTCTATCTTTCTCTCCTCCTCTCTGTCTTCCCCTCCTCTTTCCATTTCTGTCTGTCCTGTCCAACAATGAGGACATCAATAACAACAACATTAACTACAACAACAATAAAAAACAACGGCAACAAAAGGTAAAATAAGTTAATTAATTAAAATTAATAAATCCATCACAGCAAAACATACACATTATTATTAATGGTACATTCAATAAAAATATTTTCTTTTCTTTTTATTGATTTAGTAATGAACAACAGACTGTAGGGTAAGAGGGGTGTAATTCCACAAAATTCCTTCCACCAACGTTCCACATCCTATGCCCATCCATTGGCAACTTCCCTATTCTTTATAACTCTGGGAGTATGAACCCAGGGTCTTCATGGGGTGCAGAAGGTTGAAAGTCTGGCTTCTGTAATTGCTTTTTTTCAGGACATGGGCATGGGCAGGTTGATCCATACCTCCAACTTGTTTCTATCTTTCCTTAGAGGGGAAGGCTTCTGGGGAGGTGGGGTTCCAGAACACATTGGAGAGGTTGTCTGCCCAGAGAAGTCAGGTTGGCATCATGGTAGCATCTGCAACTTGATGGCTGAAAAGCATGAAGGTATTAAACGGAATAAACTGGTAAATAGTCAGGAATCTTATAGGTAAGAATAGAGCAAATGAGAATTGGGGACTTTATGTTGGAAGTATCCAGGAAATCTATTTTAGCAGTAAAAAATTCTTTTGGGGGGGGTGTTGGGCAGTAGTGCAGCAGGTTAAGCGCACATGGCACGAAGTGCAAGGATGACCTAAGGATCTGGGTTTGAGGCCACAATCCCCACCTGCAGGGGCATTCACTTCACCTCCGGTGAAGCAGGTCTGCAGATGTCTATCTTTCTCTCCCTCTCTCTGTCTTTCCCTCCTCTCTCCATTTCTCTGTTCTATCTAACAGCAACAATAACAGTAACAACAACAATAATAATTACAACAACAAGGGCAACAAAAGGGAAAATCAATCAATAAATAAACATTAAAAAATTAAAAATCTTTTTTTAAGTACAACTTTTAAAAAATTTATCTTTCCCTTTTGTTGGCCTTGTTTTATTGTTGTTATAGTTATTTTTATTGTTATTGATGTCGTCGTTGTTAGATATGACAAAGAGACATGGAGAGAGGAGAGAGACTGGGGAAAGACAGACACCTGCAGACCTGCTTCACCGCCTGTGAAGCTACTGTGATGCAGGTGGGGAGCTCGGAACTCTAGCGGGTTCTTGGTTCTTGGGCTTCGCACCAAGTGTGCTTAGCCCGCTGCGCTACCGCCAGGCTCCCAGTAAAAAAATTCAAACAGCCTACTATTTCCTTGGCAAATTTATACTTTAGTATGTATGAAGTTTGATCTTCTCATTCATATAATGGCCAAAACATTCCTTTTCTGCACATTTGATAAGCACACAAGATAAATAACTAGTCTAGCATAAATTCAAACTGTACTACAACTCACCTTGTTAGGCATTTCAAATCATTATTCTGACCACCTGAAATTCCCTATCTGAGGCATTACAATACTTTATAAATGTGGTATTTTTAATATTTATTTATTTTTTGTTTTCCTTTTTGTTGCCCTTGTTTAACATTGCGGTTATTGATGTCATTGATATTGGATAGGACAGAGAGAAACAGAGAAAGGAGGGGAACAGAGAGAGGGAGAGAGAAAGACACCTGCAGACCTGCTTCACCGTTTGTGAAGGGACTCCCCTACAGGTGGGGAGCCGAGGGCTCGAACCGGGATCCTTAACGCCCCTCCTTGTGCTTTGAGCCACGCGCACTTAACCTGCTGCGTCATCACCTGACTCCCTGTGTGGTAATTTTTTTAAGAATTAATTTTTATTTCTAGGTGCTTCCAAGTATAATAAACACTACCTGTTTTGAAGTGAGTCTGAACTTGTAGTTTGATATATATTTATTCAGTGGAAAAATAGTGTATTTTATAAAAAATTCTTCTATAGTTATACATACATTACACATATTAGGGACACTATAAAATATATTTAACTGTGGACATGCTTGAAGGACAAGAGCATTCTTGGTACTTTAGATTGAGATTGGATCACTAAATCTCAAAATATCTTTAGTAAACATCATTTGGCAGAATGTGGTTAATCTAAACATTTTGGAGACTTCCACTGAATGTGCATGTTGGGAATGTGACGTTCTGGAAACTGAATCTCCAGCCTCCGGAGGCAAAGTCAGGACAGATGGCCAGTTGTTATATAAGGAAGTAGTTGACAAACTTGCCTCTCAGCAGCCTTCTTAAAGTTAAGAATAAGCATCTGGTGGGTATGCAGGAGGTATTAAGTGAACTGGAGTCTGGGAGGGAAGCCACTTGGTGGTTCTGAGGTATGGAAGATTTCTTAGAGACAGCACCATATGGATCTATATTGGGGAAAAAAAAGCTCAAATGAAAACCAAAGAAAGAAATGAGTGAACACAAATTAAAAACAGAAGTTAAGCTGATTTGTGAAGGACTGGATTCCGAGCCCTAAACGTGAGTCCATATCCCCCCTGCCCCATTGCAGAATATGTATCCCATGACATTTCCCTGCCAATTCAGCACCATTTAAGGACTGGCAGTGAACTGCATATATTCCTATCCCCAGAGTTATGTTGTGAGTGTTTTAGATGTCAGGGTCCTCTGTATAATTTCTACATATGTGTGATTCTAGTATCAACCACTGCCTATATTTTCTCTTCTTGATAGGAAACAAGAGTCACCATTTTGTTAAGAAGTGTGCTCATGGATTAAAGTACCATGCCTTAAATGGGTAAAACTCTCATTTCCCAATTTGATCTATTGCATAGTTTCCATTGACTTTGTATGTCCAGACAGAGTCTGAAATCTTAATCACTTCAAGTATTGGAAGCTGTGCAGTGGATCCTATTGTTCCCATTACTTTACCAATAAGATCTTTTCTAAATACCCGAAATGAAGAAGTCAGCATTGTTGACTCCACCTCCATTTTCTGTACATATAATGAATGAGTGGTCATGGGTGTTTATTCTCTAGTCATCAATTTTTCAGGTCCTCCATTCTCCCTCAATAATTAATATGATTTTACCTGGAAAACACTTGGATGTGTATGCACTGTTACATCATCCCAACTCTATTCAGTCTAAAACCAGACCCCCCTTTCCCTCTCAGAAGCTTGCTCTATAGTCTACATGGTCAGACTTTGCTGCCAACTTTTCAGTTGTCTTCTTGTCAATGAAACCCTTCCTTTATCTTTAGCTATTCCTGGCATCCTGAGAGTACACACACTCAATCAAATCTGTCAACAATGTCTGAAGCTGTCCTTCTTCAGCTCCGAGACATGTTTAGGACTTTGAATATCTATGTTCTTAGGCATTGCATTAACCCTGTAAGGCAAGGCAGATGGTTTGAAGACTATGAAGTCAAATCACTTTTAAACACATTTTCTGTGAATTCATATAAATCTTGTTTAGACGGGGCAAAGCACAGAATCTAAGCAAAGCGACAGCTGTCTTGTCATTTGTAGAGCGGCTATAGAAAGCATCACAATGTGAAGATATCGGAGTATATGCACTGTCCATATTTCCTGGATGTTCTTTTGTGGGGAGTTTGCTAACTTCTGCTTTTTAATCCTTGCTCTTGGTATTCAGAACAGAAGTGCAGCATAGAGTTTGCCAATGGAAATTAAACTCCAACATGCCCTTGCTACCTGCTCGACGGAGGCACTTTAGAATTTTCTCTCAGCTCACTACAGGGCAGATGAGAACAGCATTGTCAGCTGAGAAGAGTTTATTAGTCGGAGTTCAAACCTGCAGTAAACAGTGCACAGCAACGCTCCTTCAATCCTAACACCCAGAGACCAATTTCTGAGATAATGCACAAAGGTTACTGGGGAGAAAGGAAGCCTCAGATCTTACTTCCTGTGGTTTGTCCGGTGTAGCTCAATTTACCTTCTCTCCTAGTAGAAAGGGAGCCATGTGCCAAGCTTGGAGAAACAGGGAAACCTTAGCTGGGAGTGTCTTAGATGATGAGGTTGGGCTAGGCATATACCTCAATTGGTCAGATTATGAAAAATACATTACTATCACTTCTATCCAGTGTGTTTAGGTTTTTGAAGCCCAGAGCCTCTCTTTGACTCTACGTAATTGAAGATAAATTTTAAAGACACATTACATGTTTAATGTTTAATAGGAGTAGGGAATAAAAAGTAGTTCTTCTTCTAGCGTTTGCCCTTCTTCCGTAGCCAGTCAACAGCGTCAGGTTGAAAGCTGTCAGGAGCTGCTTGTTGCTGGCTTTGAAAGTGACTGGGATCCATGTGGATTCAGTTGGCTAGGCAGGATCCTCAGTTTCCCCAATGAATGGGGACTCACGGGATCCACCATGAGAAGGTCGATCCAATGCATCCCAAAAGAGGCCCAAGCCCTATAATGGAGGGAGGTGGCACTTGGGTTGGATGAGTTTAGATATGTTTGGGGAAGGTGTGGAAATATACAGCTGCAGCAATAACTGTCTTGTAAACATTTCTTCAATTAAAAAAATAAAAGAAACATAGTACCTAAGAAGGAGATACAACTCTTATTTTCCTGCTGTTTACTAAATACAAGTTTTCTGGGATGTTCATTTTTTTTTGGACATGTGATATAATTATAATAAACTTACAAACTGTAACTCTCTGGAAATGCATGTCTAATGAAGGTCTTTGCTGTGAGTAGTAGATTAAATTTGAATAAGTCAGCTTCTGATGCCAAAGGAAGTATTAAGCAATGCTTAAGAAAAGAAATATTAAATGAAAAATTAGAGCTGGCAAAGTCAAAATTCAAATATATAGACTCTGGAGAGTTATACTGGCCCCACATGTCACTCTATTAAGATGTTAATGCCTTGTAACATTGAAGCAAAGTGATTATAGAAGGTCTAATATTGAGATGATGTGCTACAGAAACTTAGAGAGATCAAAGTGTAGAACTGGGGAAGCTCAATAATTCAGAAACCGTAACACACACTGGGAGAACTCACAGAACCATCTTCCAGAGAGAACGCTCAAGGAACCATAAAATGAATGTCGTCTTGGCTTCCCTGCTTCACCACTCACTAGCCTTTCTCTTGGCAGATAACCCATAAGAAATTCAAAAATCCCCTCTCATTCAAAGTGATCATAATAGCAGCTTCCAGATAGTGAATACTTCTCATTATGTCTAACACAGAATATAAGTAATTCTGTAGTTACATAAACAACTTTAAGTGAGGGCTGGTATTCTCATTTTATAGAAGAAGCAAGCCAAATTTACAAAGGTTAAATCATGGCTCTAAGTCTATAGTGTTTATAGGTGGCAAAGTCAAAATTCAAATACATATACCTTACATTTTCTATATTAAACTTAATGTACTCAAAGGAGTATCATGATATCATAGACTCACTTCAAGTACTGAGTAACTGCATATGGCTAGTGAATTTTCTTTTCTTTTTTTTTATATTTTATTTTTATTTATTTATTCCCTTTTGTTGCCCTTGTTGTTTTATTGTTGTAGTTATTATAGTTGTTGTCGTCGTTGTTGGATAGGACAGAGAGAAATGGAGAGAGGAGGGGAATACAGAGAGGAGGAGAGAAAGAGAGACACCTGCAGACCTGCTTCACCGCCTGTGAAGCGACTCCCCTGCAGGTGGGGAGCCGGGGTTCGAACCGGGATCCTTATGCCGGTCCTTGTGCTTTGCGCCACCTGCGCTTAACCTGCTGCGCTACAGCCCGACTCCCTGGCTAGTGAATTTTCACACCATGTTTTATCTTCTTAGAGAATCCAAGAAAAGGCTTATTTTCCATAAAAATTATGTTTGGGGTTGGTTTTTCACACACCATCTGTAGGGATATCTAGTTTTATCAGCTCAATGGTTTGTTTTTGTTTGTTTGTTTTGTTTTTTATTAGTGATTTAATATTGATATACAAAATTAGCAGAGGTAGCATTAGAAGGTTCCCACCACCAGAATTCCATATCACCAGACCATCCACTGGAAACTGTAGTAGTTCTCCGAAGGTGACAGATATGGGTTGAATGAATATATATCCATTTTTTTTTCCTATGGTCCTGTCTTCTCTTCCTTTCTAAGTCACTCCTATACCTCTCACTGCTTTAGAGTGTCCTTCCTTTTTTATTTTTCTTCTTCTTATCTCAATGGTATTGGAGTTCAGAGCTGTCTGGTCATCTTTCCCTAACATCTCTCCCCACTCTGAGAGTATAGACCAAAAACTATTTATGGTATGCAAGTAGTGGAGGGTATGGCTTCTATAATTACTTTTCTACTGGACATGGATATTGGCAGGTGGATACTAACCCCTAACCTGTTTCTCTCTTTCCCTAATTGAGTAAGACTCTAGAGAAGTGAGGTTCTGGGACACATAGGTAAGATTCTCTGCCCAGGGAAGTCAGGACCGCATTATGGTATCACCTGAAATTTGGTAGTTGAAAGGTAGCAAGATAGAAAGCTGGGAAAAAATGTTTAATAGAAAGGAACTAAAATATTGGAATGATAGGGATCTTAGGGTGGAAAAAACTAGGAAGTCTGTTTTAGGTATATTCCTAGGTACCCATGACTAGCAAATTTTTCTTGAATATGATAGTTAACATGGATGTAGACTAGAAATATTGTCTGGGAAGATGGTGTCAGATTTGAGAACATGACTTGAAAGCTGAATTAGGTCAGAGAGTAGCTCCCAAACTTGAAGAAAATATATAAATACAATTAACTGCTTGCCTCATCATTCTAACCCTGGAACCCATGTATATATATTCACATTTATCATGAGACCTTTGTAACCTCTGATTCACTGTCAATCTGAGCTTGCAGTCAATCCATCACAGCTTGGGACATTCTTGGATGCTCTCATTTAAGGACCAGTCTTTCTCTAGTGGCCGAATAGAATGCCCCAGTGTCCCTTTGGAGAATGAAGCAGTCCTTACCCTTTCTAGTTTATAGTGATGTTAAGGTCCTGGAGAGGCCCACAAAATTACTTATAATGAAGATTCTGAGGGAATTGACCATTTATGGTAGAGAGAGGGATCTACTAGAGGTCTCAGCCCATCATATCTATGACTATGGGCTGGCATGGATAACTCAATGCTTTAAATAAACCTTGTAAATTTTCAAGAATTCACAATTCTAGATTATCCTTACCCTCTTGAATGGATTCCTCTTTCTATTAATTCTTCATTGCCCTTTGAACTTATTTATCTTGCTTACATCTAGACCCACTTTTGTGCTACAACTTTTTTCATACTCATCTCTTTCACCTGCTAGACTATAAGCTTTTGGAAGGTACAAACTGGGTCTCAGTGATATGTGCATATGCATGAATTCCTTACTACAACCTCTTATGTCTGGTGGATGACTGGGAACTGTCAAAGGAATCAAATCACATTGCTAGATAAGAAGAAAACAGTAGCAGACATTTAAAAAATGGTAACATTTCTGTATATATTATTTGTTGTCATAATGCCTAGATTTAGATGATATTTTAAGAATGATATCTGTGATAATGCCAAACATTATCTGATATATTTACCTTCTAAAACACAATAAAGAGACTACAATTTTTTTTTAAATGTTGGAGCATTCTAGTGCTGTTATCACATTTGCATTGGAAAAATCCATTATTTATGCTCCTCATAAGTGCATGTATATTTATTTCTGTAGCTCACTCATAACTTCATCATCTGAAGTGACATTCTGTGATGACTGCATTATGCTATGTAATAGAAATCACATCTATGGAAGGCAATTTCAAATGGATTGAGCAATTCATGTATTAAGAAGTGAATGCAGAAGTAAGAAGCAACAAACCAGTAAATAGCTTCTACGTTCACCTCACACAGAGGAAATCATAAATTTGTTTGGCCATTGACTGTAAGAAGTATGAATATTCACATGAAAACCCAGCTTTGGAACCAAAATAACAACTGGGAAGAAAAAAAAAAAAACACCCTTTTCAAATCAATAAGAAACAGCGAATCAAGCTAATGCAGTGGCATTTTGATATCAACTTTTTTAAATTATGCCTTTAGGTAAAATTCACACATGCTTCCCTACCGGCATGTGTTGAAGATATATTTTTGCTTCTTGTTCACTATATCATGATCCTCTTTTTTTAATCTAGCAATTTTTAACTTAATAAAGAACAGTTTTTAATTTAAGAGAGAGAAATCAGAAGTTTTTTCTGAGCTTACCTTAAACTGTGCAGCTAAAATTATGACGGAAAAAATAAAACTTCTGGATTTATTACTGTACTAAGAATAATTTTCATTTACATTTTATTTTTTCTTTAAATAGAAGCAGCAATTGTTAATTTAAGAATTACTGGATGTCACCCTTTGTAGAGTGCAGATGCTACCGTGCTCAGGGACCTGAGTTTAAGCCCCTGGGCATTTCCTGAAGAGGGGAAGCTGCACAAGCAGTAAAACAGTATTGCAGGGTCCCTCTTTTTCTCTCCCTCTCTATTTCCCTACCCATTTCAAGTTCTCTTGTCGATATCAAATAAATAATTTGTGGGATATATATGAATCATACTAAAGTGTTAACTATTTTTTTCATTAAATAAGTTTAGTTGTTAAAATAATTTAACTCCAAAGGCAACTGTTGAATTTGCATTGAGTTATAACCACGACTCATGTTTTAATTGAAATGTCAAGGCTTGACAACTGACATTGTTACAAAAACAATAAGCTGCCATTCAATTGTAAATGGTCAGTTGTATTAGAGACCAACTATTAACTGTGAACTGTTATCTCTGGGAAACCCCAAATCAATAATGGTAAGTCTGTTTCCAAAACCCACATCAAACTGGTTTTTATAGTACACCGGCTGGGGATTTCTGGCAAGCTTTTCCACCTTAAATCAAGTAAGGAACTTGTAATATGAAGATGTTTTCTATTTGGGAAAATTCTCCACTTACATGTATACGCTTCAAATCTTTTTTTTTAATATTTTGCATTTGATTATATATATAAAGTATATTAACAGTTCTTACAAAGGAACAACCACTAGAATACCCTGCATAGAGTCTTATCTGCCAAAGGATTCAGATTGTCTTAAACACTTGCAGTAGGACAGAAAGGGAGAACGCAAGTAAACCTTGGAGTGGGTGTGGTGAGCCGCACCAAATCAGAACACTGTAGAGAAGGAGGGGGAGGGAACAGATTAACAGGGTTTAGGAGTTCTGATTCATGATGGTGAAAATAGACCTAAATAGAGAGATGAAAACTTTCATCTATATCTCCACACCTGTACTGTGCACCATTAATTCCGACCCCTCCCATAAAGCGATTTTTAAAAAAGAAAACTAGAATATAGGAAAATGCATGAGATAAAGAAAATGCATATCTCTAAATCAAATTTAATAATCTATGTTTATTATTTAAGTCTGTGTTAATAGTGTTGCATAGATATCCCATACTATTTATTGCTCATTGATTACTGAGAAAGACATGTTGAAGCCCTTCACCATAAATGTAGACGTGTCTGATTTTAGATTTTCTATCCTGTTGCTTAATTGAGTCTGAGTTATCACAAATATATTCCTTTGGTTGAGCCTTCAACTTTATGACGCACCTTTATCAGTAATCATTGATACATGCTGTCTTGGCATATACCTCCCCAATATTATTAGAGATATAACAGTTTCTGCTTGTGTGCTACATGTACTCAGTCTTTAGGATTTCAAATATTCTGCATACTTTTATTGAACATCTGTGTCTGTGTGAAGAATTGCTGTTTTATTTGTCTTGTACTCTGTTGGAAAATACATGACTTTATATTAAGGTATTTAACCTGCCTATATGTAATGTAAATTCTAATATACACCTAGTTTAAATCTGCCATCTATTTACTGCCATCTCATTTTATTAAAATTATCTTTATTGGGAGTCAGGGGATATCGCAGCGGGTTAAGCGCCAAGCGCAAGGACGGGCATAAGGATCCCTGTTTGAGTCCCGGCTCCCCACCTAAAGGGGAGTCGCTTCACAAGCAGTGAAGTACCTCTGTGGATGTCTGTGTTTCCCTCTCCCTCTCTGTCTCCTCTCTCCATTTCTCTCTGTCCTATATGACAACAATAACAACTTCTTCTTCTAGCATTTGCCCTTCTTCCATAGCCAGTCAACAGCGTCAGGTTGAGCCTGATGTCAAGTTTCGAGACCTCCTTTGAATCTGGAGAGGTGGCAGTCGTTGACTATGTGGGTCATAGTCTGACTGGAGCCGCAGGGGCAGTTCAGGTCGTCTCTGGCTCCCCAGCGATGGAACATAGCGGCGCACCGGCCATGGCCTGTTCGATAGCGATTGAGGAGGGCCCGATCATAATGTGCTAGGTCAAAGCCCGGTGGACGCTCGCAGGGGTCTGTGACGAGGTGTTTGTTCTTTACCTCAGCTGACTGCCAGCTCTGTTTCCAAGAGTCTGGAACAGAGAAGTTCAGTGTAGGCGTAGGGGACCAGATTGGGTGATGAGACGTCAAGCGTTGGACAGGGTGGGCGAAGATATCCGCGTATATTGGCAGGTCCGGTCGAGCGTAGACGTGGGAAATGAACTTAGATGATGCCGCATCCCGACGAATATCTGGCAGGGCGATGTTGCTAATAACTGGCAGCCATGGAACCAGGGTGGAAAGGATGGTTCCAGAAATGATCCTCATGGAGGAATATAATTTGGAATTGACCAAGTGGACATGGGGGCTACGGAACCATCCTGGGGCACAGTATTCTGCAGTGGAATAGCATAATGCCAGAGATGATGATTGTAGTGTGGAAGCGCTCGCGCCCCATGAGGAGCTGGCCAGTCTTGCAATGATGTTATTCCTCGCGCCCACCTTTGCTGCAGTTTTTATGAGATGTTCGTGAAATGACAGGGTGCGACCGAGAGTAACGCCAAGATAGACTGGCTGGGCTTCATGCCGGATTCTCGTATCGCCAAGCTGCACATTAAGCTCACGCAAGGCCGAGGCATGGTGTAGATGGAAAACAGATGATACCGTTTTTGCAGTGCTAGGGATTAGTTGCCATTTTTTACAGTAATCAGATATCAGAGACATGTCTTTCGTGAGTGTTTCCTCGAGGATGTCCAACTTGGATGCCTGAGTTGCACAGCAGATATCATTGGCGTAGATGAACTTCCTTGAAGAAGTTTCTGGGAGGTCATTGATGTAAATATTAAATAGCGTAGGAGCCAGAACAGAGCCCTGGGTGAGGCCACTTGAGACAAGTCTCCATCTGCTAGACTTGTCACCCAGATGTACCCGGAATCTTCTGTTTTGGAGAAGAAATGATATAGTGTTAGCCACCCATGGAGGCAGGCATCTTGAGATCTTGACTAGGAGACCACGGTGCCAGACCGTGTCATAGGCTGCTGTGAGATCAACAAAGACAGCACCCGTCTTTAAATTCTTCTGGAATCCATTTTCAATGTAAATTGAGAGGGCCAGGACTTGTTCGCAGGTAGATCTTCCTGGGCGGAAACCAGCCTGGGTGGGTGATAACTACAACAATAAAAAAAAAATAGCAAGGGCAACAAAAGGGAATAAATAAATAGAAAGAATTAGCTTTCTTGTTTTTCTTTTACCTTTTTAAGTTTGTGTGAACACTAAACCTGTTATAATATAATTCATGTGCAACATTTAAATAATCTTAACCTTGTTTCTCACTCTATTCATTGGTAAAGCAACCAACTCAGCTTCAGAGATACAGCTTATATTGCTTCAAGCGTCTGCACCTGGACAGGTAAACTAGCTCACAGTCTTAATAGTGCTGTTGCTTTGCCATGCCTGTGATTCTGATTAGAGATGGCTCCTTATTCCATCAGAGGAATCTCTGGCAGTAGGGTCTCTTTCTCTACCTCTCTCTTTCTCTCTGCTTCTATCAAAATAAAATAAAGTAAAAAATGACAAATGTCTGTGTTCTTCTTCTGGCTTCCCGCTACGGGACTCTGATATCCTGAATAAGCAGCCTATGGGCAGAGATCAAGTTCCACACTCAGAGCTCATTTAACCACTAAAATAGTATACAGTGTCTCCCCCAACTTTCCCTCATGGAAGAATATCTCCTGTCATCAAGCAAGCAACCAAAGTTCTTGCTGTGAGTGATAGTAAAATAAATTCAGACTTCATTGCAAAATTAAAGAGTGTGTGTGGAAGGGAGCTGTGTTCTCTTAACCATCCTCTACGGAATACTGGGATAGACTGCAACTAGTAATCATGTTAGAGAAAACTGTGATTCATGAATGACCCCAAAGACAGAAGTAGACCCGTGACTTTCCCACCACCACCTTGACAATCTATGCTTTAGTGATTTTCCACCCTTGACCTCTACTGCCTACCTCTAATTTTCTTTGCTAGCTGAGAGCCACCATGTATATGGAACTCTATAATGGGTCTGGTAGTGGAATTGGCATTCCATGTTACAGGTGATGGAATGTCTCCTTTTACTTTCTCAAAGACAATGATATTGAATTACATTTTTGACATGATTTAATTTTAGATAGATTTTAAATTCATAGTAAAGTGGAATAGACTGTACAGAGATCTCCAGTCTTCTCTCTACCTCAAAATAATCCAGCCTCCTTCAGTACCACCACCACCCCAAAGTGATGCCATTTCTTATCACAGATAACTCCAAGCTGAAGTATAGTTGCACCCAAAGACCAGAGTTCACACCGGGATCTTATGTTCTTGGTGTGCTCCAAGAACACACTTCCAGTGTTGTATAGTTTTTAGACTTTCAAAATTTCGCAGCAGCAGACTTCCAGGACTGAATGACACATAGAGTTGTTTCACAATCTCTAGCAATCCCTAAGGTTGTATAATATTATAGTCCTTATATATATAATAGAATAGACAGTACAACACATTTTAAAATAACCAAGAGATTAAAATGAAGAAACTCTAAATAGAAAGGGTCATAAAAATATAGTTGTGAAGGAATAAGTACAGGGCAGAGTTTTCAGCTTCTTTTTTAAAAAGTTATTTATGTTAGGATCAAGTGATCCACTTTAGCAAGTTTATACATCACATAAATTCACAAATACTTAGATTTTTCAGAAGAGTAAAATATATTCTTAAATTCACACATGTATCTGATAGACAAGCTGATTTTCGTATAATAAACTTGTGAAAATATTTAGCTTTGAAATTAATCAAAATGCAGTAGTTCCAATAAATCATTCAATGATATTGATTAAATGAGATCCAATCAACCACCAACAATCAGTTGGTGGAACATAGAGATATGTGTAAAGTCTGAAATAATCCAGAAATGTTTCAAAAATAGCAGAGAGGTGCTTAAAGATAAAACACATCTCTGCAGGAACACTATGCCATAATTCTTTATCAGCATGACTTACTTCTTCTTCTTCTAGAGTTTGCCCTTCTTCCGTAGCCAGTCAACAAGTCAGGTTGAAAGCTGTCAGGAGCTGCTTGTTGCTGGCTTTGAAAGTGACTGGGATCCATGTGGATTCAGTCGGCTAGGAAGGATCGTTAGTTTCCCCAATGAATGGGTACTCACGGGACTTACTAAGAGTAGGCATCTCAAACAGGTTTGATGAAGCTTAACACAATGAAAAGTCCATGAGAAAAGGCTTCTGGCATCTCTCCTGAGCTCGGAGAATTTTTCCCTTTGCATAACATCTGTCTCTGTCATTTTCAGAGGGAATAATCTAACATGTGCTAGCACGATATTCTTCGAGATGATTTGCAGAGAAATCAAACTCATCAAACTCTCTAGCCTGAACTTTACGAAATTGCTAAAAAAAAAAAAAATAAAGAGAGAGAGAGAGAGAGAGAGAGAGAAAAGTGACTGAAAAGTTAAAATCCTTGATATTTACACTTATTATTGTCACTTAAAATAATGTTCACTTTCAGAGACTATCAGCGAGAGGAAATACTGCCTTTTTTTCTTAGTTTGGAAGCAACACTGTTGATATTTTAAATGCCTTTAAAAATCTGGAGAAGAGCTCTCTGTGAAATCCAAACAAAGTCTGTAGTCCCCAAGTGCACTTTGATCAGACTGAAAGATAGATCCCTGATTGTTTTGTAATGTAGTATGAAACTCAGCTCAAAGGGAAACTAGTGTTAAGCCAACACCTGCCCTTACAAACGAACAAGTATTCCATTCCTAACAGAATTTAGTTTTGGTTGAAGAATAATTAATAATACCAGAAACTGCTTTGATGTCAGTCATTTCCCTGTCTATCCATCACAGGAAAAAGGATGTCTGAGTCTACAGTTGAAAGCAACATATAGGTAAGGCCTCTGACCTCTCCATGCACTGACATCTCTGTTCCCCATTTGTCATTTGATCTGAGGTTGTCAGCCAACAGATGTCTCTTTTTAGCCTAAGGGGGACTCAAGAGTTGCAAGGCCACTGTTTCTGTGACATTAGATGAAGGTCTGGGAAATGATGATGTAGGGGTCGGGCGGTGGCACACCAGGTTAAGCGCACACGGAACTAAGTGCGAGAAGGAAAATGATGATATGATTTGTGGATCCATCTGCAGTAAGTGCTTGAGCAAGTTAGAGGGGAGTGGTGAGTTCCCTGCGAGTTTGTTAATGCTCATTTCACAAAATGCTTTTAGTTAAATGTGATATCCTGTGCCAGGCACATATATATTTTAAGTGCCTCCTAAGATAATTCACAAAGATGTGATCTATGCTTGTGAAAGAACTCTGAAGTCTGAGCTACAAATGTTATTGGCCAGAGTGGGTAAGATATGCACTCCCATAGACTTGCTTCTTGAAAGGAAATGCATGCTAATTGTTACCTTGTCTTCTCAGAATGAATAGTTGTAGCAATAGGGGCAGCTTGGAATGTTATATTAGGGCTTCTAATCTTCCATAAATAAATTGTAATGGTCTATGACATGTTTTGGATTGGGCATGTGACATCAAGCTGCCCATAGTGTGTGCATCTCCAATGTCCCCAGAGACTCACCTATGTATGGGTTTATGGGTGTATTGCTCCAAAGTAAAGGACTCTGCAGAAGGGTGTGGGGTAGGTGGGAAGCTTTGAGGTCCTGGTTCATGATGCTGGAGGATGACCTAGGGTAGGGGTGAGAGTGTTTTCCTGAAAACTGAGAAATTTTACACATGTATCAGCAACTGTATTTACCGAAAATCATTCATCCCCATCAATACAAAATGTTTTAAAAAAATTTAAAAAGAGTCCCCCCCGGGGGGTCAGGCGGTAGCTCAGCGGGTTAAGCTCAGGCAGCAGAAAGCACAAGGACCAGCGAAAGGATCCTGGTTCGAGCCCTTGATTCCCCACTTGCAGGGGAGTCGCTTCACAGACGGTGAAGCAGGTCTACAGGTGTCTGTCTTTCTCTCCCCCTCTCTGTCTTCTCTTCCTCTCTCCATTTCTCTCTGTCCTATCCAACAACTGCGACATCAATGACAACAAGGGCAAAAGGGAATAAAAAAAAAGACCCCCCCCCCGTGACATGATTGTATTTCCTGAGAAGCCCTGAAGTAGCCTGTCCCTTTAATCTTTAATTTCTCTATAGATTGAGATACTCTTACATACTGATATGTTGGGTAGTTGCCACCTCCCCCTGGCTTCTTCTTATCCATATGCCTATATAGGGATTTACTGATCCAAAGGTTTGGTCTATTTACATAAATCACTTTTACATAAAGCACTCCAGGGCATTGGTGGTTCAGTTATAGGATTCTCGCCTGTTCCGCCCCCTCCTTGTCACACTCTGATTTTCACCAGTCACTTTTCTCTCCACCCTCTCTATATCACATCCTGTTTCCACCCTACTTGGAGAGTATAAAAACAGCTGCTCTTCTGATTAAAGACACTTGGAAATTGCTTTCCGGCTCCGAGAGTTCCAGAGTGTATCTCCTGCGGAAGTTGGTGCAGCACGAGTTCCTGATCCCTCTCCCACACAGCAGCCTAGATCAGCTCCAGTTGAGTTCTCTCCAACCCAGAGAGCACTAGCTCGGGAAGAAGTACCCTCAGGCTATCCCGGCACTGATATATTTTAAAACAATTTGGTGAGGTAACACTGGTTCAAAAGACTTAAGGTTCAGGTACTCAGTGGTGTGATCTCACACCTGTAGCTTCTATGTGCTTGGGGTTAAAATGAAGCATTGCATAGTGAGGCATGGACAGTAGATTTTGGTGATGATCACAGCATGGTATTTGGATTTATCTTCCAACTTATTAAGAGATGTTTCCTAGATGGGCAAGGCAGTGGCACAACTCCTTCAGTGCACACACTACAGTACACAAGGACTTAAGTTCAAGCCCCTGGTGCCCACCTGCAGGGGGAAAGCTTCACCAGTGGTGAAGCAGAGCTGCAGGTATCTCTCTGACACGCTCTCTCTCCACCACCCCCTCAACTTTTCTCTGTTTCTATTCAATAGTAAATAAATTAATAAATAAAACAGACAAAAAAGAGAGACGTTTATTAGGAAAGTTAGTGCACTCTCCAGATTAAAGGAGCAGACAGGGAGAGGGATTGACAGTATTCAGATTAAAAAAAAAAACATTGTTTTTTAAATTTTTTATTTAAGAAAGGATTAGTGAACAAAAGCATAAGGTAGGAGGGGTACAACTCCACACAATTCCCACCACCCAATCCCCATAACCCACCCCCTCCCATGGTAGCTTTCCCATTCTCTACCCCTCTGGGAGCATGGACCCAGGGTCGTTGAGGGTTGCAGAAGGTAGAAGGTCTGGCTTCTGTAATTGCTT
Source organism: Erinaceus europaeus (assembly GCF_950295315.1). Taxonomy (NCBI): domain Eukaryota; kingdom Metazoa; phylum Chordata; class Mammalia; order Eulipotyphla; family Erinaceidae; genus Erinaceus; species Erinaceus europaeus. The sequence goes on along the minus strand of NC_080166.1, from coordinate 132,978,787 downwards.
CCCCGCTGAACATGGGCGTTGACTGGTCGGTCCATACCCCCAGTCTGCCTCTCTCTTTCCCTAGTAGGGTGTGTCTTTGGGGAAGCTGAACTCCAGGACACATTGGTGGGGTCTTCAATCCAGGGAAGCCTAGCCAGCATCCTGGTGGCATCTGGAACCTGGTGATTGAAAAGAGAGTTAACATATGAAGCCAAACAATTTGTTGAGCAATCATGGATCCCAAGCTTGGAATAGTGGAGAAGAAGTGTTAGGGAGGTACTCACTGCAAACTCTAGTGTAATCCTGCTTTCAGGTATATATTTTGCAGTAGTTTATGGATACGTGTGCACATAAGCTCTCTCTCACAGAAACTGGTGTATGGGACTAGGTTATGGGACTTTGTTAGAAAGTGAACTACCTGAGATGAAATTAGAGTGTACTATTAAAGGAAAGGTCTCACCGGAGTAATGAAGCTGAAGGGTTGTCATTCCACACGTGAAGTCTCTGGATACAGTCTGAGGTGAAGCATGTATTTGTACACAAATTGTTTTCATCTGCATTGGGGAGTTTGGATTGTGAGTACAGTTTTTTTTTTTTTAAGACTAATGAGAAATTTGTGTTTCTCCTTTGAACAATTATTTAGTGTCTTTACCTGAGTCATTAAAACAGATGTTAGATTCAGAACACATGGTCAGGACAACTAGGGAAATATTTTACTATTGTAGTGCTTAGCATAGCACTCTAAAATCTATGGGGGAAGGCGATTGTGAGGAACATGTGGAATTTGAGAGCGAAAGGCAAGTCTATGATATTCATTCATTTCATCGAGACAGAGAGAGATGGGGCTGGGTGGTGGCACACCCAGTTGAGTGGTTGAGTTCACATGTTATAATGCACAAGGGCACAGCTTCAAGTCCCTGGTCTCCACCTGCAGGGCTCACTAGTGTTGAAGCAGTGTGGAAGGCATCTCTCTGTCTCTCTCCCTCTTTATCTCCCCCTTCCCTCTTGATTTCTGATGGTCTCTAGCCAATAAATAAATAAAGATATAGAAAAAAATTAAATAAAGAGACAGAAAGAGATGCAGCCCAGCTTCCAGTAATTGGTGCGAGATGTAGGGGTATTGCAAAGAAGCCCACAATCCAACTGGGATATTTTCTTGGTCCAGCATGATATTTCCAGTCTTAGTTTCTTGAAATATAAAAAATGAGACTCCTTCAGTGGAGAGGAAGTTACAGAAGCCAGATCTTCCACCTTCTACACCCCACAATGATCCTGTGTCCATTCTCCCAGAGGAATGAAGAAAAGGGAAGCTATCACGGGAAGAGATTGGATATGGAGCTCTGGGGGTGGGCTAATTGTGTGTTAATGTGCCAGCTTATCCTATGGTCTTGTCAATATTTGCATTTTATAAATAAAATTAAAAATAAAAAGTGAGACTCCTGTGGTTCAGGAGGTGGTACAATGGATAAAGCACTGGACTCTCAAGCATGAGGTCTTGAGTTCGAACCCTGGCAGCACATGTACCAGAGTGATGTCTGGTTTTTACTCTCTCTCTCTCTCTCTCTCTCTCTCACTCTCTCTCCTCCTATCTTACTCATCAATCAATAAATAAAATCTTTAAAAATGAGACTCATTATAACTATTTTGAAATATTATTATTATCAAAGAAGTTAATATCCACTGATCATTCATTACCACATTGGTTACTTATACAAAGGAGCACATTTTTATGTTGATATGAAAACCATAATATCTGAGACACTGTCTGCTTGTGAAAGCGCCCATGAGGATTTGTGTATGCGTGCATAGTGGTGTGAGCATGGTCTCATGAAGTTGAATACATGCTGCACCCAGAGTGTTTTATAGAACCTTATGAAGTAAAAAGAAAAAGTTACTAGAGAAGACAACTGGCTGAAAATAGTCTTGTCATTTTAGAGGTAAGAAGGTTTTTTTAAAAAGATGCCAGTATCTCCTAAGAAGAATCTTAGGACTATAAGCTTGATGATGATTCCACATCTGTTACAACAGTGCACATCAGATTTCCAACAAGGTGTGTAAATGTTTGTAGTAGTTAGTCATGTAGCATGACATGACCCTAAGCATAAGAGCATAGAGAAAAGGCTGGCAAACAGCATGGCAAGGGATGTAATGGATAAGCTTCAGCAAAAATGATCATTGAGTCAATGAAAATAATGCTCTAGATAATCTCATACTATTATAGATCAGCACAATACAAATGCCACAAAAGATGACATAAGAAAAATTCTTAACAGATGGTAAGTCGTCTGGATCGAGAAAATTAAGGGATAATACACTTAAAAATAAGAGTAGGTTATTTGACATGCACTGTAATTACGTGGGATATATTGCTTTCAATAAACGTTAAAGGACAAATTAACATTAGTCGTGCCAGCAATACTTCTAAATCTGCTTTTCAAGCTTATAATTAAAATCCTAAATTATTACTGCGGCAAATTAACAGTTTGAATGTAATGAAAACATTGTCATCATCAGTATTTAGTTTTTTTCTTAAATGAATTGTTAAATGCAAATTTTAACAAAGTTCACCTCAATAAACAGTAAATACTCATAGGATTTTTTTCTTTTCCTTTTTTTTTTTTTAGTGTTGTAAGAGAAAGCTTTGAGATAAGACTTGTTGATCTGAATTTTTTCTTCAAGTAGTGGGACAACTTTGACTCCCGAGAGAGATGGCACAATTATTAGTGGAATGATTGTATGTGCTTTATGAGAGTGGCAGTTGCTTGAAGCAGTTATTTAGAATCTTTCATCCTACTCTAAACAAAGGAGACACCTTTATTTTGTTTTTCTAGCTAGTGTTATAATGTTGCGGGAAGAGTACGTCCTTTCCCCAGATGTTTTCTTGGTGGCCTACTTTTGAAATTCCAACATATTTTTCTTTTTTAATTTTTTTAAAGATTTTATTTATTCATTAATGATAAAGATAGGAGGAGAGAGAAAGAACCAGACATCACTCTGGCACATGTGCTGCCGGGGACTGAACTCAGGACCTCATGCTTGAGAGTCCAAAGCCTTATCACTATGCCACCTCCTGGACCACTCCAATTCAATTTTTCTATACACTCATTGTACTGTACTTATGATCTCATTTTATTCTCACAATTTTCTAAGTGATACATACATATATATATATATATATATATATATATATATATATATATATAGCAGCTCGTAGGGAAATAAATCTTCAGATAACGGTAGAGTTTTGGAGCCTTGTAAAATTATGTATGGAGTACCCAAGGTCTAAAGGTATGAATTCAAATGAATGTTTTGAGGGCATTTGTCTTTGCTCTTTCATGGGTGGTTTCTGCCAAGGTCAGTGGTCTGGGAGTCATCAGTCAAAGATACTGCAGTCAAAAATTCAGCCAGGGACTGAGGAGGCAGCATAGTGGTTCAGCTAAGAGTTTTCATGCCTGAGGCTCTAAGGTCCTAAGCTCAGTCCCCAACACCACTATAAGCCAGAGCTGAACAGTACATTTCTCTCTCCCTTAATTAAAAAATAAAAATAAATAAACAAATAAATAATGTACAGAAAAAACAAGAATATAACAGGAGGTTTAGTGTACTAAAATTTTCTTTTTAAAGAAATGCAATCAATAAGGACATGATTAAAATGAAATTAATTATCGCATGCAAAACGATTTTAATTAGTTATTGAGTATTGACTGACAAATTTATGAGATAGTGGGGGTGCAATTCCACACCGTTCCCACCACCAGAGTTCTGTGTCCCCATTCCCTTCATTGGAAACTGCACTAGATTTTCCAAGGTCACAGTTATACTGTTAACTATTTTATATATATTTGTTCATTTTTTCCTCAAAATTGATGTTTTTAAAGAAATACTGCAGAAATTTGCTAATCTTAGGTTTAAATAAATGGTCACAAAATTATAATGGTCACCGACATAGTAGTACCATTATTCTGTTCTGTCATAGTAGTGAAAAGTATGAATTATGAAAAGTATCATGAAGTCATGTGCACGACTTCAATTATACATAGATCAAAAGACACACTTCACTGACACACTGAAGACTGTGACCACAACGAACTTTAATCTTCAAGACCATCTCTCTGTAAAGCAGCAGCATATATTCCCGAGATATTCCAACATTTCATAGTTGTAACAAAAGGAAATGTATTTTTATTTTGTCATTATTGGTGGATTGAATAATTACAGTCAATAGTAAAATACAGTACCTTGTACCTGTGTCACATTCCTCAGTTTTCCACATAACAATTCAACCCCCAGTAACTCCTCCTCTGCCATCTTGTTCCAGAACCCTCACCCCACCTCAACCTCAGAAACTTTTACTTTGGTGCAATATACCAACTCCAGTCCAAGTTCTGCTTTGTGTTTTCTTTACGTTTCAACTTTTTAATTTTATTAGTGATTTAGTAATGATTGATAAGATTATGGGATAAGAGGGGTACAATTCATGCAGTTCCCACCACCAGAATGTCATATCCATCCCCTCTATTGGAAGCTTCCTTATTCTTTATCCCTCTGGGAGTATATACCAGAGATCTCTATGGGGTGCAGAAGGTCAGAGGTCTGACTTCTGTAATAGCTTCTCTGCTAGACATAGGCATTGACAAGTCGATCTATAATCCAAGACTGTCCCTACCTTTCCCTAGTGGGGTAGGGCTATGGGGAAGTGGGGTTCCAGGACACATAGATGAGGTTGTCTGCCCAGGAAGTCAGATTGACATATAGTAGTATTTTTCAGTTTCTGTCAATGGGTGAGATTATCCCATATTCATTCTTCTATTTCTGGTTTGTCTCACTTAACATAATTCTTTCAAGCTCCATCCAAGGTAAGAAGTATTCCATTATATATATTCCACAACTTTCTCAGCCACTCATCTGTTGTTGGGCATCTGGGTTGCTTCCAGGTTTTGGCTATAAATTGTGTTACTATGAACATAAGTATACACACATCTTTTTTGATGATTGTTTTTGGTTCCTTAGGATATATCCCCAGGAGAGGAATTGCAGGTCATAGGCTAGGTCCACTTCTAGCCTTCTGAGAGTTCATAAGAAATATTTTTCCAGGGGAGTCTCTTCACAGGTGGTGAAGCAGGTCTGCAGGTGTCTATCTTTCTCTCCTCCTCTCTGTCTTCCCCTCCTCTCTCCATTTCTCTCTGTCCTATCCAACAACGACAACAACAATAATAACTACAACAATAAAACAACAAGGGCAACAAAAGGGAATAAATAAATAAGATAAATATTAAAAAGAGAAATATTTTTCATAGAATCAGAATTCTGGAGGAAAAGTTCTTTCCCCTCCTCCTCCTCCTCCTCCTCCTCCTCCTCCTCCTCCTCCTCCTCCTCCTCCTCCTCCTCCTCCTCCTTTTTCTTTAACCTCAAGAGTTATTGCTGGGGTTTGGTGCCTACACCATGAATTCACTGCTCCTAGAGGCTATATTTTCCTTTTGTTGCCCTTGTTATTTTATTGTTGTAGTTATTATTGTTGTTGTTATTGATGTCATTGTTGTTGGCTAGGACAGAGAGAAATGGAGAGAGGAAGGAAAGACGGAGAGGGAGAGAGAAAGACAAACACCTGTAGACCTGCTTCACAACTTGTGAAGAGACTTCCCTGCAGGTGGCCAGCGGGGGCGGGGGGGGGGGGGGTGTGTGTGTGGAACCAGGCTTTGCTCTTCTCCCCATGTGCACTTAACCCGCTGCGTACTGCCTGAGAAAAGTTCTCAATTGCAACTTTATGAGTCCAGATTGACTAATTAGAAAAAATTAAAAGCAGGGATCTGAGTTGTGGCACACTTGGTTGAGCCCATAGGATGAAGGGGACAGGTTCAAGTCCTCAGTTCCCACAAACAAGGGTGAAAGCTTTACAATCAGTGAAGCAGTGTTGCAAGTCAGTCTCTCTCTCTCTCTCTCTCTCTCTCTCTCTCTCTCTCTCTCTCTCCCTCTTTATCTTTCCCTCTCCCTCTTAATTCCTCTCTGTTTCTATCAAATCAATAAATATTTTTGTATTTATTCCCTTGTGTTGCCCTTTTTTATTATAGTTATTCTTGTTCTTATTGATGTCATTGTTAAGATAGGACAGAGAGAAATGGAGAGAGGAGGGGAAGACAGAGAGGGGGAGAGAAAGATAGACACCTGCAAACCTACTGCAATGCTTGTGAAGCAACTCTCCTGCAGGTGGGGAGCCAGGGGTTCTGGCTTGAACCAGGATTGTTACCTCGGTCCTTGATGTTTGTGCCATGTGAGCTTAACCTGCTGCCTGACCCCCAAATAAATATTTTTAAATAAAGAAATTTATTTAAAAAAAAAATTAGAGGACTGGTAGAACATAAATGCTACCATGAGTAAGGATGAGTGCTGAAGCAGTACTGCAGTCATCTCCCTTTTTCTCTCCCTCTCCACCCCCTGCTCCTTTCTCAATTTTCTTATGTCTCTATTAACAAAAAAAAAAAAGAATGTGAAAAAGTGGCAGATTCATTGTGCAAATACTGAGCCCCAACTGACAATCCTGTTGGCAATATAATTAATTAATTCAAATTAAAAATAATTATTAAAGAGAAAGAATATTAAATTAGTATGTGAAAAAGTAATGCAGGAACTTCTTTCTAAATACCATTTCTCTACTCTCTCTATTAGCTTTCACCTAGGGGAAACAAAAAAACAAACAATGCTACAAGGGACATTGGAATCATTCTGGCACAGAGTCTTAGCGGTAACAGAAAAAAAGCGGGTGTGGGGGGAGAGGGGCGAAGCAAGAGAAAGTACAAGGTGAGACGTTAATAAATCCGTAGTCGATTTCAGATGTGAGTGTACTAGAATAGAAAATGTCAGCAAGAGTTGAGAACCAAAGAGGGTTTGGAGCTTAGTCGCTTATGGTGGAAAGAAACATTTCTTTGGTGGTAGGTGAAGTATACCGGCACTTATTTGAGGAGATGTAAAATTCTACCTCCATGAGAACAACAGTCTGCTAATACAACATTATATATATAATGTTGTATTATATATATCATGTTGGGATTGGATACATGAACCTCAAGTTTATACTATTTTAAAAGGTTCATCTGTCAGGAGTCGGGCTGTAGTGTAGGGTTAAGCGCAGGTGGTGCAAAGCACAAGGACCGGCATAAGGATCCCGGTTTGAACCCCGGCTCCCCACCAGCAGGGGAGTCGCTTCACAGGCAGTGAGGCAGGTCTGCAGGTGTCTATCTCTCCTGCTCTCTGTCTTCCCCTCCTCTCTCCCTTTCTCTCTGTCCTATCCAACAACCACAACAATAATAATAACTACAACAATAAAACAACAAGGGCAACAAAAGGGAATAAATAAATTAAATAATAATAATAATAAAGGTTCATCTGTCTTGTTCTTTTATTATTAAAATCCTAGTGTGCAATCCTCACAGGAAATATAATTTCATGTCTTTTTTTAAAAATCACACTGTTTTTTTTATTTAGGTTAAACTGACAAAATCATGTTCTACTTGATGTCCACACTACACTTCAAAGGGAATGTCCTTAAAACATGAAGTGAGGAAGCTAAAAAGTCACACCAATATGTTTCTGAAATGCACAGTCTCATTAGGTATGAATTATCTCTGAGGGTGAGAGATAATTGGCACTATGCTATTCCAATGCAGAATACTGTGCCCCAGTATGGTTCCGTAGCCCCCATGTCCACTTGGTCGATTCCAAATTATATTCCTCCATAAGGATAATTTCTGGAACCATCCGTTCCACCCCGGTTCCATGGCTGCCAGTTCTTAGCAACATCGCCCCGCCAGATATTCGTCGGGATGCGGCATCATCTAAGTTCATTTCCCACGTCTACGCTCGACCGGACCTGCCAATATACGCGGATATCTTCGCCCACCCTGTCCAACGCTTGACGTCTCGTCACCCAATCTGGTCCCCTGCGTCTACACTGAACTTCTCTGTTCCAGTCTCTTGGAAACAGAGTTGGCAGTCAGCTGAGGTCAAGAACAAACACCTCATCACAGACCCCTGCAAGCGTCAACCCAGCTTTGACCTAGCACGTTATGATTGGGCCCTCCTCAATCGCTACCGAACAGGCCATGGCCGGTGCGCCGCTATGTTCCATCGCTGGGGAGCCAGAGACGACCCGAACTGCCCCTGCGGCTCCAGACAGACTATGACCCACATAGTCAACGACTGCCACCTCTCCAGATTCAAAGGAGGTTTCGAAACTTGACATCAGGCTCAACCTGACGCTGTTGACTGGCTATGGAAGAAGGGCAAATGCTAGAAGAAGAAGAATCTCTGAGGGTGACATCAGTGCTGATGTTATATTTTCATCACCAGCTGTAAAAGTCAGTTTCAGAAATTTTATATGTTTTAGGGTTATTTGAACTTTCCTGTGCTTCATTCATTGTGATATTATAGTAAATATCTCTATCAAGATCACCTAAGTGAAATGGCATGTCCCTTTTTCCTCTAAGGAAATTTCAGGGTTCCTGTTTGCTGTGATAACAGATGAGTCCTTTACTTAAGCTCTTTCTATTCTAAGAATTTGGATTCTGCCTTATCAACTTTTGTGGATATCTCTGATAATCTAATGTGAGAGAGAGCCAACATATTTTTCTTGGGTGGAGGAGTCATAACCAGTCAGAGTGATATATGAACTGTGATAATTACATCCTTGCGTCAAATATCCTAACTTTTATGCAGGGAACTTTCTTATCTCAAAGGTGTGATTTTGATATAATGTTACCTAATAATTTCTCTGGCCTTGTGACAAAAAGGTAGATGGCTAAATAGATTATGGATGATAGATAGATAGATAGATAGATAGACAGAGATAGAGAGATGTACAGGTAAATACAGTCCACTAAACCTAAGGTCCAAAACCTAAAACCCCAGTTATACCCCTCGGGAGTACTAAAACTGTTGGGGAAGCTTCAATGTTATGCTCTTTTCTTCTCTTACTTGTCCTCCCAGTTTTCTTCCACCTCCTCCTCCTCCCCCTCTTCCTCCTCCTCCTTCTCCTCTTCCACCTTCTCCTCCTCATCCTAATTCCTTTTCTTTTTTCTCTCTGTTTTATAAAGGTATCCCAAAGAGATAAATAATTAAGTGAATAAGCAAAACTAATACCACAGAAGAAACTATGATAAGGACCACATTTAACTCCGATGGCTAAAAAAATATTTAGCCTTTGTACCTTTACAGAAACAGTTTTTTGACCCTTGTTCTAGAATAGAAGCACAGCTATAAAGCACACCCCTAAACAAAGATTATTACGTCAAGTTAGTCTCATACAAAGTAGAAAAGTTGGAGTGACATTTCCAGTGCAGAACCACTAATAGCGTATCTATTTTAGCAATAAACTGCACATATTTTCCTGATGTACTTTATTAAGCCAGTCCTGCCTCCAAAGTACTATCATCCCTCCTCCAAAGTGAATGGGGCCCTCCACATTTAGAATCTGCCCCTTGCTTTATAACCCAGATTCTGGGGCTAAGGTCTCAGACTGTATACTTCAGGGCGTCAGAGCATGGGTGTGCACTACAGCAGCGAGCACATTCTTGTTCGAATTCTTCTGGAATTTTATTTATTCTCCCTCTCTTCACCTTTCTCCTAAGAGCACATTTTCAATAACTTATTCACACAAGAATTCCTGTCTCTATCTCTCATTGTCAAGGACGAACCCTGTCAGAGAAGCAATGAAAATGAAAGTTGCGCATAGTTTTCCTGTGTGTATGGTTTCAATTTTACTGGGAAAGGAAATCACCATGCTTTTGTTTTTGAACATGAAGTTCAGATATGGTTTTGAGTAAATGGGATACTTTCTTCTGGGTGAGTAAACATAAGCCTATACACTTGATATTATTTAGGGGTAAAAATGTCCTCTTCATCTCTTGGGAAAGCCAGACATTATCAACATTTCAAAGCAAAAAGGAAAGAACACCTTATGTGTTCATTAGATAGGTAAGTTTGCAACAAAATTGTTTAAAAAGGAAATCATAGGGATGTGTATACGAATAAATTTTAATGAAAACAATTATATGAGTAAGTTCTTTCTTGAAACTATGCTAGATAGTGTTTACATATATTTACTATACATTTAACTAATAAATTTAATCCCATGGCTAATTTATTCATAATGTGAGGAATATATTCCCAAATACAACATAGATTTGACTGATTTGCTAAGAAAAATAGTTGAATATTCAAGACTCAAATCAGAGGATTTATGAATTTTTTTTGTCAATAATGGATGTTTACTTCAATAAACAGAGGGAATATATATATATATGTCAGTCAGAGTTCAGGGTGCCAGTATGGTGGGCTAGCTTTGCGGCAGGAGAGAGAAGACCAGGGACACATGGCAGAGCGGAGAAGCAGTATTTTTTTATTCAAGAGCAAACGGTTCAAAAAACTAATCTAATCTAATCACAACCCAATTCTGTCCTGCCTCTCTCTCCTCTAGCGGAAGAGTCAAGAACCAAGGAAGTATGTAGGATGGGGGCAGGGAGAAGGTAGAAGCGCCAACTAGCAAGGACTAAACCAAAATGTCCCAGAGGCAGAGGGAGTGAGACCAAGCCAATGTAACAGAATGACCATGTAAATAGACCACAACGTCAAGCAATGTAAAAGAAGGGATCCCAGAAACAGAACTAGAAGCATACCAACACACACACACACACACACACACTCATATATATATATATATATATATATATATATATATATATATATATATATATATATATATACCTTTAAAAATGCATCTCAACAAAGGCAGTCATAGCCAGAAATTAATGTAAAGAGAGGCTGTCTCAAAAACTCATTTCTGTTTAATTTTCTGTGATTTTTTTTTAGCTGAATCGACTCAACTCAACAGTTAATTTTGGCAACAACTAACACAAATACAGTGTTAAGTTAAATGTAGAATATTGTGACAAGTTTGGAAGATGACCAAGAATAACTTTATTGAGGACTCAAAAGGAAGAAAGTGTCTCAGTATTTGTTGTCATAGCACATTTTAATACTAAGTTGTTTGTGTTTCATAATGACCTTGCCCATGAGAAATCACCCCACATTACAATAGCGCACGACTGACCTTTCTATTTCAAATAATATGTAAATAGACAAAGAAAATGAAATGTGTATTCAGCAAAAGAAATAGGCCACCCCTCTGTCTGGCTGTGCCTCACTTGAGCCTCTGTCTTATCCATGAGTTTTATTAATCCATCCTTAACTGTGTTTAGAAAATGCTTTTTTTTTTTTTTTTTGGTCTGCATTTGTATTCCACTGCTGGAAAAATAGCTTATGTGGGCTCCTTATCTGAAAAATAAAAAAAACTCTCCTATCTGACTTGGACTGTGTTCTTCCACATTCATCATCTACATTAAGAACTTCCTATCTTTATCTGAAACCTTCATTATCCAAATTACATCTCTGACCTGCTTTCCATTTTACTAATTGAGGTTTAATGATATCAGAATTTATACTCTCTGATTTATGAGAAGGGAGAAAGTTTCCTGTGTACCTAAACCAAAATCTAATCATTACTCATCTGCATTAAACCATTGATTGTGTAGCTGTGTTGCAGCTACTTTGAGACTTTTTTTTTTAATCACTATCATTTTTAGCAGGTTTAACCTTACAATGCCAATTATTGATGGCATTTTCTCTGGAGACAGGAGAAATCAGTAACAGGAGCTGTTATAATTTCCAGTGGAGTGAGGCAAGGGAAAAAGAAGCAGTGGGAAAGAAGTTTGATTAGTTCAGATCTTCTCAGTGCAGCACATGGGCAAAGAGGTAGACCAGGACTCTGAAAAAACCAACATTAATCCACGCAGAACAGTGAGATGGCAGAGAAGCCTCTTTCTCTCATCCTACCCACTTTCCTTCATCAGTTGAAAACCTTTAAATAAAGGATTAAGGGCCTACAATCAGCCAACAGACTATCTTGTCTGAGGCAAGGAACTTCCCTGATTCAGTCCCCACCACCACCTTAAGCAAAGTTGAGCAATTCTCAGAGAAGAAATCAGCTCGTTAATTCATTATTTAGAATAAATCATGGAAGCTGGCAAGATAGGGCACCTTGCTTTGTCATGCACACGCCTCAGGTTCGAGCCTGCTGCTCAGTGTTCCGTGTTGCATGGGAGGAAGCCACACTGTCTTGGTGTCTTTCTGTCTCTCCCTTTATCTCTCTATATGTCTCGTTCTACCTGTCTGAAAAAGTTGGCCCCATATAATGACACACCTCTAATTTCAGAAATTAAATAAAAGTGTAAATAACTACATGATCAGGGGCTAAAGAGAAAATGAAGGAGTCACTAGTTAATACTATTAGTATCTGCTAGTTAGAGACAGGAAGATAGATATAAATCTATACTTATATATTTATATAAAAATCTTCATATTTGCATATGTACCTGGAACTATATATATATAGTGTATGTATTTGTATTTAAATGTCCATATATTATAATAAGAGCAATATAAATTGTATATGTACATATATATATATATATATTTTTATATATATATACATGTGGCAAGACTTCGGTAGTCAAAGTTTTGTAGCTAAGTGGTAAAGAAGAAAAGTTGGTGTCAATAGCACTATTTCTATTTCAACATTAATTTTTAATGCTATTTTATATAATATTTATTTCAGAGTCTGGAAATATAGTGGTCCAAATAAAGGAAATATCTAGATGTCCACTAGAACTTTATATGCTGTTTATGTACATTGATAAGAAGTTTGTTTTTGTCATCCTCCTGGCTTCCTTTCTCTTGGAGGATATTTTTCAGATAGAAACAAATAAACTGATAGTATGAGAGAGAGAGAATTAGGGCTGTTAGGGCTGAGACAGAGGAGAGAGAGAGAGAGAGGGAGAGAGACCACATTACTAAAGTTTCCTCAGTGCCAAGAGAACTAGGGATTCAAACCTGGGTTACACACATGGTACTATCCCTTATAAATCTTCTTGCCAGTGTAATCACAAATATTTTAATTTTTTAAAACAATCTGACATCTATTATTTCTGATGAACTTCACTTAAAACATTGTGTAAGAAAACTAAAATCTATTCTTACTAATGGCAAGAAATTTGTCTGAAGGAAAAAAGGGCTAAGACTGTAGTAATAATAAGAAATTGTTGTACAACCCATTGTATTTATTGTTGAATTTAAAACATTAATTCCCCAATAAAGAAATTTAAAAAAAAGAAAATTTCTGAGTATTAGGATTTCAGAGATTACATAGTCTGAGAATGAATTTCCTTTCACTAGTTTCCTGAAGTAATGACTGACTTTCAACACTTTATTCCTCAGTAAGACTAGTGTGTAAATATCATTATTGGTAATTTACATCAAGGTCTTTTATGAGGTGATTTTAAAGTGGTAGCCTGAGGTAGTAAAATACCACCAATGTCCTGATCCAGATTTACTGAGCAAATTGAATTCAGTTTGTTATTATTATCTCTTCAAAGAGCAAATAGTCTGTAATAGAGGTTCAACTTAAACACTGTGCATCAAGTTAAACAAAAAGAACACTGCTGTATTAGAATACTTAAATCAGGGCTCTGAACCCTTACCACCCCTAATCGTGGTGTAATTGAGATGTCAACCGTTCCCCAATTCCAACTCGACCCCAGAGTTCCTCTTTTGATGTTCTGTTTTCATGCAATTGCCAGTCTGGAAAAAAAAAAAAAAAGACATTGTGTCAATTTTGAGTGTGTTTACAGTTTTTCCAACAATATAGTGTATCTTTTTCATGCTAACAGATTGGGATGTGATAATTATTCAGGACCAAATACTACCTGACTGGGAACAATCTAGTAACTGGATGTAATAATTAAATTATAATTTCACCAAAGCATAGCTCATTTTCCTTTCCCTCCCTCCTCCCCTTCCTCATATTTTATTTCTCCTCCTCCTCTTTTCCTTCCTGTTTCCTCCTCCTCTTCCTTCTCCTTCTATAGAGACAGATATGCAGGAAAGAGAGAAAGAGGGAGAGAAACCACAGCACCAAAGCTTTCTTCAATGCAGTAAGGCTGAGTTCATGATTTTCCTTCTTTGTGACAACTTGGGGAAAAGGAACACAGAAATGAGATTGAAGTGAGGTATTCCCAATTCAATTATCTATCATTTTAAGATTTACATCTTTATCGGTTTATTAATTTGTTTATATTTCAGAGAAAGAGAGAAGGAAAGAAAAAAGAAAGAAAGAAAAGAAAGAAAGAAAGAAAGAAAGAAAGAAAGAAAGAAAGAAAGAAAAGAAGGAAAAAAGAAAAAGAAAGAGATCAGAATACCATTCATCTGTGGCTTATATGGTGTTCAGCATGGAACCTGGGGCCTCACGCAGGCAAATGCTTTATGCTGTACAGAGCTGTGTTTCCATGCCGCTAGCGTCTCCTTCAGACTTCACATAGCACTGACAAATACAGACCAAGTCTCATTTCCAAACACCAGCTGTCACTGAATCAGGGGCAGTTGTGTTTTGTTGTTGTTGTTGTTGTTATTTATTTATTTATTTTTTAAGGTAGCTATTTTTCAAAAGTCATTTTCCAGACCTCTCTCCCAGGTAATTTTTTTTATGAGTAGGCAGAATTAGACAGAAGCAATCTGAACTATTTTTACCCCTTTTCTCTATTGTTTCCTGAGAGTATCATGTCTAGACATCTCTATTACAAACAAAAACACAAACCCAGATTGCTTGTGGACAGTTTGTTTTCTTTTCAGAAGCTACATGACTCTGACTGGAATAAGATGCTTGGATGAATCAATAGTCAGAGAGACAATAATGAGGACTTACTGTTAGTGGGGACATTTACTTTAGGTCAATTACTTTAAAAAAATATTTGGGGAGTCAGGCAGTAGTGCATCGGCTTAAGCTCAAGGACCAATGGAAGGATCCCGGTTCCAGCCCCCAGCTCCCCACCTGCAGGGGAGTCACTTCACAAGTGGTAAAGCAAATCTGCAGATGTCTATCTTTCTCTCCACCTCTCTATCTTACCCTCATTTCTCCATTTTTTCTGTCTTATCCAACAATGACGACAATAATAATAACTACAACAATAATACAAGGGCAATAAAAGGAAATAAAAAAATAAATATTTAAAATAATTCATTTGATTGAATGTGTTAATTTCAGTCACTCTTCAATCTTTTCCTGTATCATGTGATTTAAGAAACAAGATAGGAGGAGTATAATCCTTTATTTGCATGTAGGAAAATTGCAAAGTAGATGGGGATTTAGTTGCATTTCTGTCATTGCACATACAATGCAAAAGTTGAGATAGTCCTACATGCTCACGCCCTTACTCTTCGAAAATCCATTATCAACCTTCCATTTGTTTTCTCTGTTAGCCACATCATGAACTCCTGTGGTGTTTGCCCTTCTCCGCTTGGCTTACTTCCCTTAGCATGGAATCCTCTAGGTCCAACTGCGTCAGCCAGTGCACTTTAAATCAAGCCGGAAGAGGACGGGTGAGATTTCATCATGATTATCCAAAAATATTTTCATGCCTGAGGCTTCAAAGTTTCATGTTTAATTCCCTTCACCCTCACAAAGCAAAGTTGAGATGTGCTCTGGTCTCTTTCTTTCATTAAAATAAATAAAATAAAATGTATTTTAAATCAAGCCATAGGAAGGAATGACTGCTGATTCATATATATCTGATAGCTGGTGTTCATTGGTATTATTTCTGCCTCCAGTCCTCAATACTATCCACCCAACATTTTTTTGACATTTTTTTCTTTATTTGGGGGAAGGATAGTTTATAGTCAACAATAGAATACAGTAGTTTTTACGTTGATCCAGTATTTTAGACAGTCTCTCAGTTTTGAACAGGGGCAAATAAGAAGTGGCTGGAATACGGATTGGCCCTTAAGTATGCATTTACTATGTCCACCTCCCGACATAAGATGCCATGTCCACTTGTTGAAAGTTCTGCTATCATTTCCATTCAAAATGAGGAATTGGAGTAAGAGCATGCAACTGACCTCCCAAGGCCACTGAGGAGTCTGCAAGTCCTTACCTACCTTACCTACTGAGCCATTCTGTCTTGTATGCTACTTGGAACAGCCTTGGAGGCTTTGAGAAACACATTATTTGTAATGGATTCTGAATGGAAAACTGCGTGCTACCAAAACTGATGGACAGAACATTGCTCAGGAGAGAAACACTGTAGGAAACAGGCTGCTGTCTTGAAAACTACCTTTGCTGACCCAAAGAAAATCCTGAAATGCAAATTGTGAAAGTTGGGCTACTCAGGACTCCTCTGTTTGGATGTGACAAAAACTAACTTTGAGATGCTGGAATCTGAGAGGTTGAATTGATTGAATCAAGCCAGAGATCAATAATGCAAAATGTTTCCCGAGGCCTAGTTCTGGGGAGTATATTAACTTAGAATCCTTAAGTATCTTTTCAATCCTTTCTTTGCCTATCTCCTGATCCATCTTCATCTTAATAAAATAAGGGGATCTCAACTAACTTGCAATTTTTCAGTATCTTGGCATTTCCTGGGACACACCCACTTAGATGCCAGGGGACCAGTGACTTTGTTTATTAATGTCACTCAAGAGAAAGACAAAGATAGAGATTTACATTGAAGTTGGGCCCTTCCTGCAGTCTGGCAAATTTAATTCTCAGGTTTAAGCCAAAGCTCCATGTGGAATAACTAGAATTGCTCCTATTTCCTTGATAGAAATTCTATAAGATAGTGACCTTAATAAAGAATGTTGAGGGTGCTGGGTGCTTAAGTGCTTGTGGCACAAAGTGCAAGGACCAGCCTGAGGATCCCTGTTCCAGCCCCTTACCCCCACCTGCAGGAGAGCCGATTCACAAGCAGTGAAGCAGGTCTGCAGGTGTCTATCTTTCTCTCCCCCTCTGTCTTTCCCTCCTCTCTCCATTTCTCTCTGTCCTATCCAACAACGACATCAAAAACTACAATAATAAAACAACAAAGGCAACAAAAGGGAATAAATAAATAAATAAATAAATATTTTTAAAAAGAATGTTGATAGAGCTTCAGTCAAATAATGACTGACCCCATTTTTCCAAGTCATCATTTTATTTATTTTTATTCTTTCTATATATGGCAAAATTCTAGACATGCAGATTGTGATCAGTTCATTATTAACTACAGGATGTGTGTGTGTGTGTGTCCAGGTATCCAGAGCCTTGATCATTTTTAAATCCATTGTTCCAGGTTACTTTTTCCTTTAGCTAGAAACAGAAAAAGGGAGAGATACCACAACATAGGATATTTTTTCATCACCATATAACATCCCAAGTAGCATTGGGGCTTAAATGTGAACTGCACCTCTGGCTATGCAGACACTCTACACAGTCAGTTATCTATCCCTCTGCTTCAAATATGGATTATAGATGTTGTACATTTACTATGTGTCTAAATTATTTCAACACACACTGATGTTTTATTTTGATATTTTTAACAATTATTGCCTTGACCAAAAAACAATTAGCCCCAAACATATTCTCCTTTGAGTTGCATGTTTGTATTTTAGACAAAATAGAAGTAGGCTTGTCTTTTTCTGGTAGTTTCCTAGAGATCTCTATGTGCTTAATATTGTGTTTGATTTTACTGTGCCACAGATATTGGGTAAATTGTTTAATATATATTTTTCTTTTCTTTTTTATTTATAAAATACAAAATGAAATGGAACATCATCAAATTTAGAAGCTTCTGCACAGCAAAAGAAACCATCACCCAGACTCCTCACAGAATGGGAGAAAATCGTCACATGACATAGGTAAGACAAGAGGTTAATAAGCAAAGTATATAAAGAGCTCACCAAGCTTAGCATCAAAAAAGCAGATAACCCAATCCAAAAGTGGGGAAAGGATATGTGTTGGATAGTATGCCAGCTCCCCCCAGCTTAAACACCAGTATGTCTGTATGAGACTAGTTTGATCCCACTCAAAGCTGCCGTCTATTTACATAAATCACTTTTATATTTACATAAAGCACCACCCTCCCTCCAGGGCATTGGTGGTTCAGTGGTGGAATTCTCACCTGCTCCGCCCCCTCTCCTTGTCACACCCTGATTTTCACCAGTCACTTTTCTCTCTACCCTCTCTATGTCACATCCTGTTCGCACCCTACTTGGGAAGTATATATAAAGACAACATTGTTCATTTTAGTTTAGTTTTTAGTTTAGTTTTAGCCTAGCTTGGTTTAGATTGTGCTGCGTCCTGCATGAATAAAGAGATAGCCTACAGCTCAGCCATGAGTCCCGGGTCGTCTGTCTCCCATCAGTGAAGCTCAGCCCGACAGATATGAACAGAGTATTCACTACAGAAGATGTACAAAAGGCCAACAGACATATGAAGAATTTCTCCAGATCACTGATAGAGAAATGCAAAAAAGACAACAATGAAATACCACCTCACCCCATGAGAATGTCATACATCAAAAAGGACAGAAGCAACATATATGGAGAGACTATGGGGAAAAAGGAACCCTCCTGAACTACTGGTGAGACTGTAAAGTGGTCCAACCTCTATGTAGAGCAGTCTGAAGAACCCTCAGAAGGCTTGAAATGGGCATTCCATATGACCCAGTATTTTCTCTCCTAGGGTTATGTCCTAAGGACATAATCATACCCATATAAAAAGATTTGTGTGTACCTATGTTCATAGCAAAACAATTTCTAACATCTTTTTTTAATTGTATTCCCAAATATTTTGACTTTATATTTTATATTGCCATTATTTTTTCTTTTTTTTTTAATTTCTTCATTGGGGGATTAATGTTTTATAGTCAACATAAATACAACAGTTTGTACATGCATCACATTTCCCAGTTTTCCACATAACAATACAACCCCACTAGGTCCTCGGCCATCATGTTGCAGGACTGGAACCCTCTCCCACACCCGCCCCAGAATCTCTTACTTTGATACAATGTACATCATGTACAGTCCAAGTTCTGCTTAGTGTTTTCTTTTCTACTCTTGTTTTTTCTACTTCCTATGAGCGAGATCATCCCATATTCATCCTTCTCTTTCTGATTTATCTCACTTAACATGATTCTTTCAAGCTCCATCCAAGATGGACTGAAAACGGTGAAATCACCATTTTTAATAGCTGAGTAGTACTCCATTGTGCAACTTTTCCAGCCACTCATCTGTTGTTGGCCACCTGGGTTGTTTCGCAGTTTTGCCTGTTACAAATTGTGCTACTATGGACATAGGTATACACAAATATTTTGGATGGTTATGTTTTGTTCCTCAAGATATATACCCAGGAGACGAATTGCAGGATCATACTGTAGGTCCACTTCTAGCCTTCTGAGAGTTCTCCAGGCTGCTCTCCACAGAGGTTGAACCAGTTGACATTCCCACCAGCAGTGCAAGAGAGTTCCTTTGAACCCACAACCTCTCCAGCATTTGTTGCTGCTTCTTTTTGGGAAGATGATATTCTTACTGGAGTGAAGTGGCTCTCATTGTTGTCTTTATTCATTTGTTTGTCAGCCATTCGGATCTCTTCTGTGGTGCATATTCTTTCCCTAATTTTTGATGGGGTCATTTATTTTCTTATTGTTGAGTTTGGTAAGCTCTTTGTATATTTTGGTTATTAAACTCTCTTTGGGTAATATATATATATATATATATATATATATATATATATTTTTTTTTTTTTGCTATGCAAATGTTTTTTAATATGCTGTAGTCCCATTGTTTTAATTTAATTTTAGTTTTCTTTGCAATTGGATTCATTTAATTGAAAGTGTCTTTAAAATTTATGCAGAAAAGATTTGTACCATTATTTTCCTCTAAATAGTTGATAGTTTCTGCTCTTCCTCCAAGTCCTTGATCCATTTGGAATTTACTTTTGTGTTTGGTGAAATGTAGTAGTTTAATTTCATTCTTCTGCATGTTTCAACCCATTTGCAAACACCATTTGTTGAAGGGACTTCCTTTTCCACATGTAATAGTCTAGGCACCTTTGTCAAAGATTAGATGTCCATTGGCATTGGGGCTTAATTCTGGGCTCTCAGTTCTCCGCATGTCTATTCATGTTCCAGTAAGAAGTATTTTTTTTATTACAATGGCTCTATAATACAGTTTGAGATCTAGGAGTGTGATGCTTCCAGTTCTGTTCTTTCTTCTCAAGATGTTTTTGGCAATTTGATGTCTTTTCTGGTTCCAGATAAACATTTGTAGCATTTGTTCTATTCTCCTAAAAAATGTGGTTGGAATCTTGATGGGGATTACATTTAATTTGCATATGGCTCTGGGTAGTATATTCATTTTAACTATGTTAATTCTTCTAATCCATGAACATGGATTATCTTTCTACTTCTTTGTGTCTTTTTCTATTTTCTTGAATAGTGACTCATGATTTTTCAGTATACAAGTCTTTCACTTATTTAGTTAGGTTTATTCTTAGATATTTTATTGTTTTTGTTGCTATGGTTAAAGGAATTAATTACTGGATTTCTTCTTCTAACTTAGGGTTTGCATAGAGGAATGCCACTGACTTTTGTATGTTAATATTGTAACCTGATTCCTTACTATATTGCCTGATAATCTCCAAAAGCTTCTTTCTGGATTCCTTGGGTTTTTCTGTGTAGACTAGCATGTCATCTCCAAGTAGGGAGAGTCTGACTTCTTCTCTTCCAATCTGTATCCCTTTAATTCCTTGCTCCTGCTTGATTGCTATGGCAACAACTTCCAACACTATGTTGAATAGTAATGGTGATAGTGGGCAGCCCTTTCTAGAACTGTTCTGAGGGGGAATTTCAGGTTTTCACCATGGAGTATGATGCTGGCTGTGGGTTTGCTATATATAAACTCTACTATCTTGAGGAATTTTTCATCTATTTCCATTTTTGTAGGATTTTAATCATAAAGGGATGTTGGATTCTCTCAAAGGCTTTCTCTACATCTATTCTTATAACTATGTGGTTTTTGGTTTTGTTTTTCTTTGATGTGGTGGATCACATTGATTGATTTATGTATATCAAACCAATCTTGCACCCCTGAGATAAATCCAACTTGGTCATGACAACCACTCTTTTTCAGATACTGCTATATCTAGAATTGACTAGAATTTTGTTCAATATTTTAGCATCTATGTTCATCAGAGATATCTGTCTGTAGTTTTCTTTTTGTTGTTGTTGTATCCCTATCTGCTTTTAGTATCAGAGTGATGTTGGCCTCAAAGAAGCTGGGAGTATTGCTGTGTCTTCAGTCTTCTGGAAGACTTTTTTTTTAAAAATTTTTTTTCCTTTTATTTTTTTATTTTTTATTATTTTTATTTATTTTTTATTTTTTTATTTAAGAAAGAATTAAGTAACAAAACCATAGGGTAGGAGGGGTACAACTCCACACAATTCCCACCACCCAATCTCCATATCCCATCCCCTCCCCTGATAGCTTTCCCACTCTCTATCCCTCTGGGAGCATGGACCCAGGGTCATTGAGGGTTGCAGAAGGTAGAAGGTCTGGCTTCTGTAATTGTTTTCCCGCTGAACATGGGCCTTGATTGGTCGGTCTGTACTCCCAGTCTGCCTCTCTCTTTCCCTAGTAGGGTGGGTCTCTGGGGAAGCTGAGCTCCAGGACACATTGGTGGGGTCTTCAGTACAGGGAAGCCTGGCTGGCATCCTGATGACATCTGGAACCTGGTGACTGAAAAGAGAGTTAACATACAAAGCCAAACAAATTGTTGAGCAATCATGGACCCCAAGCTTGGAATAGTGGAGAGGAAGTGTTAGGGGGATACTCACTGCATACTCTAGTGTACTTCTGCTTTCAGGTATATATTTTGCAGTAGTTTATGGATACGTGTGAACATATGCTCTCTCTCACAGAACTTGATCTATATCTAGGATTTGGGACTTTGTTAGAAAGTGAACCAACTGAGATGAAATTAGAGTACACTATGAAAGGAAAGGTCTCACCCGAGTAATGAAGCTGAAGGGTTGTCATTCTCTTCACATTTTCTAGTTCCTTTGTATTTAATTTTGGAAGTTTGTAGGTATCTAGGAACTCATCCATTTCGTCTGGGCTCTCTAGCTTGGTGGCATTATATGTTGAATTTCTCTGTTGTCATATCTCCTCTTCCATTTGCAATCCAATTTCTGTGGGTCTTCTACATTTTCTTTTGTAAGTCTGGTTAAAGTTTTGTTGATTTTTTTTTTTTTTACTCTTTCAAGAACCAACATTTGGCTTTGCTAATATTTTCCATGGTTTTCTTATTTTCAGTATTATTTATTTCTACCCTAACTTCAGCTATTTCAGTCTTCCTGGTTGCTTTAGGGTTCCTTTGTTGTTCTGCCATCATTTTTTAAATAGTTCTTGTGTGCCATTCATTACATTATTATAAAAACATTTTCAATATGCATTATAGAAATTGATTATAAATCTATGGATTTATGGATTCAAATTTAGTTAGTCCCAATATTAAATATGATACCTAGTTTGGGTTTTAAATTAACTGCTAGTTTGCATTAACTATTTATTGTACATTCTGTTTCACCACCAGTCTAAATTAGCACATTTATGAGAATGAATAATATTTACTATTTTAGGAGATTCTTCTATATTCTTTTTTTTCCTTAGAGTTACTAGAGAACTTTCTGATTTTTTTCTCAGTGCTATTTGATTGAACTTCAAAGGTTTTCAGATGCAATAAAATTACAATATAATTCATTTTTATACTTAATTATTGAGAGGACAATGAGAAATTGAGAAGGCAAAAGGAGATAGGGAAAGATACATATATAGCCCTATTCCATCCCCTAGCATACCATCATCTCAGAACTCAGTTGTAATATCAGACTGTTGAAAACTTCTGTATTACAGTGAAATCAAGACTGATTGCCACACATCTCTTTTTGCATGGAAATTATCTGTTGCTGTGAGCACCGGTTGTGTTGATACACGTTTAATTCTGTGTATAAACTCTTCTGTAGACATAAATTAAAACACAGGAATGGATGACAATAATTAAACGAACTCTAAAATATAACCATTGTAAGGTAAGGGGAAAAAAAAAACAGTCTGAGCAATTGTGCTAATTGGGTTTGTTAAACCACAGCAAAGTACTGTAAATAAATGTTTGCAAATGTGTTTGTGCAACAAAAGTAAGCTAAAAGCCAACACTTTACAATGACTTCCGAAAGCTGTAGTTAGAGAGCCACATGCATGACTGAAAATCTAATTTCTCAAACTCAAACTGCTAAAGTGGATTTAGAGGATATAAAAAGAAGCTTAAATTTATGCTATTGCTACAAAAAAATAAATCATACATAATTGCTTGAAAATCAGTATCCCAATGCTGTAAAATCTTTTAAGTAGGGTCTGTTTCATAGTAAGAAAATAGTCTGGAGTATCTTGATAGTTCTGCATTTGTATTGATATAAGTGCATATGTGGAGTTTATGAGGCATGCACTTTTTTTTAACCACTAAAATGTTTTGAGGCATGGTATAGAGTAAGAGGAAGATAGATGTAGGATTTTTCCAAAGATTAAAAAATATGTATTAATTGAATGTGAGGATGATGTAGCAATGATATCTGTCACCACATTGGTCACCAGGGTTGGCTCAATGGATCTGGAGGGCTAGGTGGGTATCCTCTCCCCCCTTCAGTGCTTCAAATATATCCCTCTGAATTTGTGTAACTAGAGAAAACTACCTTTGCAGAAGAGAAACTGATCTTTATTTCCATGCTAGAGCTTCTAACCAAGATCTCAAGAACCTCCAAAATATATTCATTAGTAGTATACAGCCATTCTTTTTTAATTTTGAACAAGGTACATTCATTTATTTCTTTTGTTGTGGGTGGTGGTATTTTTTTTTATTTGATTGATTGTTTACTAGGGTAATGTTTTTTTTTCTACTATGGTTACTGCAGAAATACAAAATGGCTTGTAGTCTCCTATATAGAACTTGTTTTTCCCCAGACCTGTTTGCATATCAAAATAAAGGATCCAAGTTCACCACAAGAAATTGGCAAGGGGCTATCCACACAATGAAATCTCAGCTTCATTTGACCCTGGTACATCGCTGTCGGCATCTTTGTGGGTTATTTGCATAGTTAAAATTGCTTTGGGGGCCAGCAACATTGCACAACTGGGAGGGTACCTTCTTTGCTATGCATGTCATCAGGATCTGAGGCCTCAGTAGACTGATGAGAGCAGCACAGTGTTAGCAGAAGCTTCAGTGCCCCATGAACTCCCTCTCTCCATCTCTCTCTCTCTCTCTCTCTCTCTCTCTCTCTCTCTCTCTCTCTCTTTCTTTCTCTCTTCATCTCTCTCTCTCCCTTTCTGTAAAAAGTCAGCCTGGAAAAAATTGCTGTTTCCATATTCTCTTATTTTCACATGTCAGATAGAATACAGATGCTTGGGAGTCAGGCTGTAGCACAGCGTGTTAAACGCAGGTGGAGCAAAGCTCAAGGACCAGCATAAGGATCCCGGTTTGAGCCCCCAGCTCCCCACCTGCAGGGGAGTTACTTCACAGGCAGTAAAGCAGGTCTGCAGGTGTCTGTCTTTCTCTCCCCCCTCTGTCTCCCCTCCTCTCTTCATTTCGCTCTGTCTTATCCAACAACGATGACAATAAGGAAAATAAAAGAGAATAAATAAATAAATATTAAAAAAAAAAGAATACAGATACTTGTGGTTGGGGTTATGCAAAAAAGCCTAATGCCCTAGGCTTCAAAGTCTTATGTTCAGTCCCACACACTACCATAAGCCAGAGCTGAGCAGTGCTCTGGTAAGATAATAATAATTATAATAATACAGTTATCTTGCTACATAGACACAAAATTAATAAGTTAGTACAAAACACTTTGCCTTACAGTATCAAAGTAAGAAGTAATCACCTCTAAGAAAAGACTTGTTCTTATCAATATTTAGACTTTTTTTTACTACACCCAGATTTTTTCAGGAAGAAATGTTCCCATCGCTGAGAGATTCACCATATATATAGTGGCTTAGGAGGTGGTAGGTACTGTAGTAGATGGTTATACCTCAAGTGTAGAATGATGCTTATGTCTTCTCAGTCTCTCTCTCTCTCTCCACTTCCCTCTCTCCCTCTCCTCATCCCTCTCTCCCTCTGTGTCCCTCTCTACCCCATCTCTACCTTCTATCTCCCTCTCTCTCTCTCTATCTCTGTAAAAAATCAGCCTCAAGCAGAAAATAAAAACATGGTGATGACAAAAATAAGTAAACATTTAAAAATTGCTTTTGAGTCTAGGATATAAAACCCACTAGGGAAAGAGAGAGGCAGGCTGGGAGTATGGATCGACCTGTCAGTGCCCATGTTCAGCAGGGAAGCAATTACAGAAGCCAGACCTTCCACCTTCTGCATCCCACAATGACCCTGGGTCCATGCTCCCAGAGGGATAAAGAATAGGAAAGCTATCAGGGGAGGGGATGGGATACAGAGTTCTGGTGGTGGGGATTTTGTGGAGTTGTATCCCTCTTATCTTTTGGTTTAGTCAATGTTTCCTTTTTATAAATAAAAAAATGAAGGAAAAAAATCATGGTAGAGCATGAGACTTGAAAGCCTAAGGTCTCTGAGCTCCTACATCCTAGCTCCTCCATATGTT
This sequence comes from Erinaceus europaeus, assembly GCF_950295315.1. Lineage (NCBI taxonomy): Eukaryota > Metazoa > Chordata > Mammalia > Eulipotyphla > Erinaceidae > Erinaceus > Erinaceus europaeus. The sequence continues at coordinate 132,953,234 of NC_080166.1, read as the reverse complement.
AGAGCTGAACAATGCTCTTTTCTCTTGGTTTAGTTTCCTATCTCATCAAAATAATATTTAAAAGATTACTATCAACCATTGCTTTCTGGCATATACTTGTTGGGAACTGTTGAAAATGATAAAAAATAATAACCTGAAAGCATAGATTCTTAACATCAGAATTAAAATATGCATATCTCTATGTTCTTTTTAGCATTCTAATCTATTGTCTATTTTATGATTTTCTAGTCAAACCATTTAACTTTAGCACTTTTATGAATAGTAACCTAAAGGAATATTAAGTTGAATGAGAATAAAATCTATTTGGAATACTCTCAAAGTTTTCAGAAACAACTAAAAAAGAATTATTCCAAAACTTAACCTCAAGTGTGCTAGAGAACTTTTGAATTGGAATTTTCTATATTTTTTTCAAAAGTGGGCAACTGTTTTCTACCTTCATTTGCTAGTGTACGTATTTAGACCTTGGTTGCAAGTTAATCAATTTGATCTTGTCTTTATAAACTTTCAGTTAAATAAGTATCTCAAGTATTGATGCAATAATAGATAACACTTTGTAGTAAGAAATGAGCTATTGGTAGTAAGATTGCAGGCAGCAGGTAGAACACTGACTTCTTTATGCCTAAGTCCCAGTTTTAATCACTAGAACTTAATATGATGGAATAATGTTCCTCTAATTCTCTCACTCCCCCTAGCCTCCATGAATAAATAAATAGTTATAAATAAAGATACAAAATGAAACACAATATCATGTTTAAAGTTCGGGACTAATATTTTCAATTGTATTCTATAAAACATTCAAAAATACATTTGTGAAAACTACACCCTTTAGACATAGTTTAAAAAATAATGTTTTCCAAGTACTTACCAATTCATCTTTCTGATGAGATTTGACTTCTCTGTGGTCCAATTTTATTAAATGCCTCAAGATGATCTTTTTAAAAATGAAATAGAGGGCAAGGGTAGATAGCATAATGGTTATGCAAAGAGACTTTCATGCCTGAGGCTCCAGAGTTCCAGGTTCAATCCCCTGCACCACCATAAACCAGAGCTGAGTAGTGCTCTGGTAAAAACAAAGCAAACAAACAAAAAAATGTAGGAAAAAAAAGAAATAGAAACCACATTCTAATTACAGGACATCATTATATAGAGTTTTTCACTATATTTATTTGCCTTTTTGAAGTGAAATAATTAGAAATGTTTTTTTTTTAATCACCTGAAATTAACTGCTTCAGAAAAACATTTACTTAAAAAAAAAGAGGGAGTCAGGTGGTCGCGCAGCGGGTTAAGCGCTGGCACAAAGCGCAGGGACCGGCATAAGGATCCAGGTTCGAACTCCCGGCTCCCCACCTGCAGGGGAGTCACTTCACAGGTGGTGAAGCAGGTCTGCAGGTGTCTATCTTTCTCTCTCTCTCTCTCTGTCTTCCCCTCCTCTCTCCATTTTTCTCTGTCCTATCCAATGATGACATCAACAATCAGAACAACAATAAAAAAATGAGGACAAGAAAGAGAAAATAAATTATATATACATACATATACATACACATACACATATACATATACACAGAAAAAGCCAAGGAAGAGAAAAAAATAACAGAAAGATCAGAGTTTTGTAAATTCTCCTCACACAATGTGGGCTGGACTGGACCCTGGGTCCCTGGCATGACACAGTAGTCACCTTCCCAGGCATGTTTTCTTGGTGACTATAATTAAAACATTTTAAGCACTGACTCCCATAGTTTTAAAATTAGTGACACACCCTCCATACCCCAAATTCTGCAAAAAAGTGAACTCAAGTGTATAAAACTATACCTCCTTTTTGAAGTTCTTAGTAAATAACACCTAAGAGCTATCATATTGATACTTTAAGTGAAAATTACTGCCTCCTATTCTCTTATTTTCACATGTGAGAGAGAATACAGATACTTGGGGTTATGCAAAACGACTAACACTCTAGCATCTAGAGTCTTAGGTCCAATCCCAAACACCACCATAAGCCAGGGCTGAGTAGTGTTCTGATAAAATAATAATAATTATAATAACACAGATACCTTGCTACATAGCCATGAAATTAAGAAGTTACTATAAAACATTTAGCCTTACAGTATCAAAGTAAGAAGTGGTCAGCTCTAAGAAACTACTTGTTCTTGTCAATATTTAGAGTTTTTCTGCTCCCATATTTTTTCAGGTCAGGAAGAAATGTTCCCATCACTGAGATTTACTATATGTATACTGGTTCAGGAGGTGGTACTATGGGAGAGCATTGGACTACAAGTGTCCCAAATGACACTTATTCTCTCTCCCTCTCTCTCTCTCTCCTCTCTCTCTCCCCCTCCCCCTTTCTCCCTTTCTCCCTCCCTCCCTCTTTCTTCCCCTTCTCTTTCCCTTTGTGTACCCCTCCACCATATCTCACTCTTCTCTCTCTCTCTCTCTCTCCCTCCCTCCCTTCCTCCCTCTTTCTTCCCCTTTCCTCTCTCCCTTTGTGTCCCCCTCCACCCTATCTCTCTCTTCTCTTTCTCTTTTCAATCTCTTTTCCTCTCTCTCTCTTTCTCTCTCTCTCCTTCCCTCACTTCCTCCCTCTTTCTCCCCCTTCCCTCTCTCCCTTTGTATCCCCATCCACTCCATCTCTCTCTTCTCTTTCTCTTCTCTCTCTCTCCCTCCCTCCCTCTTTCTTCCCCTTCCCTCTTTCCCTTTGTGTCCCTGTCCACTCCATCTCTTTCTTCTCGTTCTCCTCTCTCTCTTTCTCTCATTAATAAATGAAATAGTTCAAAGTAATAAAAAAGTCAACAATTAACACTGAAGAGGTAGCTCTGTGCCCACACTCAAGAATGCCACCATTAACATTGTTGAGGTCAAGTTCTCCACCCTGGATGACGAAGTGCCAGAAGGCCAGGAGCAGTGATGGATGAAACACATGTGATGGTGAGTTTTTGGACTTCCCAGATGATGAGAAATGCTCTTCTGTGTCTATGAAAATAGACTAGGATGCAAATAGTAACACATACTTTGAAATCATATAGAATAGCAGCAGCTTAGTTTTGCAAATCAATATATATTAGCACACACACATACATTTTTAAAACTTATTTGTAGTAAGTGTGCTACTTTAAAAAAGATTTTGTTTATTTATTTATTCATGAGAAATATAAGAGGAGAGAGAAAGAACAAGACATCACTTCGGTACATGTGCTGCCAGGGATTGAACTCTGGACCTCATGCTTGAGAGTCCAATTCTTTATCCACTGCCCCACCTCCTGGACTACACAATACATATATATTCTCTACTTTAAAAATGAAGCATTGATTCTTACTTTTAAAAATTCTTTCACAGCTTTCTTCCCACTGTCAGGTGAACTCTTAGATGTATAATATCTTATATCAAATAAAACAGAAATTGCCACTTACCAGGAGAGAGAGATGGTTTAGATTCTTAAATGAATAAAAGTTGCACTGAACTTTTAGATGCACTTTAGCTGCAGAGCAGCAACTGTTTTAACAAGAGCAGATAAAATACAGGACCCTGCCTACAACATGTTAGCAGCACCTCCTGAAAAAGTGGAGAAAGAAGGTAATTTGGAGTTCAAATATAGGTCACAGTCCTCTCCCCACACCAGATTAAAAGCTAGAGTAAAAAGAGAAGGTCTTTCATATTTTTTTGGGGAAAAAAATTCCATTCATGTGAAACAGGAACTAAAAATATTATGTGTGCTACAATTATTGGAAAGATTGAGTATAGCATTTCAGAGACTGTGAAAGCTGTAATAAATTCTGTCAAATTGGTTCAAATATAATTATGTCAATTAGACTTCACACAAGCTGCACTCCAGCTCTGTAGCCAGTGGCTTTATTGTTAGTCCAATGCCAATCTCTCCTTTGTCTTTATTCTGCAGATGGAAATTCTCTTCAAACTCTCATATTGTGTAAACTAAATCCCTGCTCAGGGCACACACTCCATAAACAATAATCTAATGGGTCTTAAATCACCTCGAGGGAGGGAGGTTAAGAAATAATGTATTTTAATTTTTGCTTTGTATTTGGTGGACTTCGAAAAGGATATTTATGATTGAAGATGAAATTACGCTTCTTGTCTCATGCCTGTGAACTGAGCCACTAGACAGAAATGCCTGTAGGTCACTAAACCCCAGGAAAAAAGAAGACACTCCAATGGAAGGTAACTGTTTGCCGAAACTCTTTTCATGTTGACCTTTTCTTCTACTTCTTCTTCTCCTTCTTCTTCTTCTTCTTCTTCTTCTTCTTCTTCTTCTTCTTCTTCTTCTTCTTCTTCTTCTTCTTCTTCTTCTTCTTTTCTTTGCCTCCAGGGTTATCGCTTGGACTTGGTATAGGCACTACAAAAATCCATTGCTCCTGGTAGCATTTTTTCCCATTTTATGGGATAGGATAGAGAGAAATTGAGATGGGTGGGAAGGAGAAAGAGAGACTCCTGTAGACCTAGTTCTCCACTTGTGGGAGCCAGGGTCTCAAAGCCGGATCCTTGCTAGTGTCCTTGCACTTAATACTCTGTGCACTTAATGGTAGGTACCACTACCTTACCCCCCTTTTTTTTCCTTTGGAGTTAAAGTGTGTAAAAAATTATAGCACTAGTGTTCATTGATAGTATTAACATTTCATGCTGATATCAAGACCTCTTTTTAGAGAATCTCTAAGCAATTTATTTGCATGAATCATTGTTTGAAGAAATATACTAAGTGAATAATGCACTCGAGTTTGTCATTGTTGTTGTGTTGGTCATTACCAGGTCTTCGCTGCTCTGGATTGACTTTTTTCAGATTGAAAGAGACAGACAGAGACAGGGGAATAGAGGAAAAGATACACAGTGCCAGATCTTCTCAGTGCAGGGAGAGCTAGATGTTACCATGGATGATGTACATGGAACAGAAATACATTATCCAGGGAAGCTCTCTTGTGTACCCTGCACTGAAGCTTCAAGATCAGGAGGTAAAGCATATGCTAATATCACTGCCCAATTAGAAATGCTTTCTATCTTACCCTCTTATATCAAGTGGTTCTGATAAGGGGGACTGTATTAAAGAGTGACATCAACACAGTATTTCCTTATTTTTATTATGTATTGGAAAGAAACAGATAAATCAAAAAATTCTACAGATAGAGAGGGGGAAAGAAAGACACCTGCAACATTGCTTCACCATGAAGCTTCTCTATTGCACAGGTGGGGACCAAGGGCTTGAACTTGGGTCCTTGAGCATGCTAACATATGCGTTCAACTCATTGTGCCACTGCCTGGTCTCAATATTTTGAGAACCAAATTTTTTTTCCTAGACTTTTTTTTCTTAATTTTTTAGTATTTATTTATTTTCCCTTTTATTGCACTGTTGCTTTTATTGTTGTAGTTATTATATTTGTTGTCATTGTTGTTGGATAAAACAAAGAGAAATGGAGAGAGGAGGCAAAGAGAGAGGAGGAGAGACAGACACCTGCAGACCTTCTTCAACTGCTTGTGAAGTGACTCCCCTGAAGGTGGGGAGCCAGGGGCTGGAACCAGGATCCTTACTCCAGTCCCTGTGCTTCTCCTCTGTGACATGCGCTTAACCTGCTGTGCTACCACCTGACTCCCTCTTGTTTGTTTTTTAACAAACCACTGCTCACCTTGGACTGTTGGGTGTGCCAGGGATTGAACCTGAGAACTCTTACATGCAGGTGCTCTGAGTTCCTGCTATGTATCCATCCATCTTAGGCATTTGATTTTAAAGTTGACACAACCAACTGGGCTCACCCTATTCACATATACCACACTCCCACAGTTGTAATAAAAAATAGAAAGAAAAAAACATGTCATGGTTTTAAATTGTGTAACCTCTGGAAATTCAAGGGGATATTTAGAAACAAATGTAAAATTCTCAGAGGGAAGAACAGGGAGGAAATTAACATTCACCGCCAGCCAAGAACCTCTTGCAACTGAGTGAGTGCATTTCTCAGTGCGTGGTTTTATGTCTACCTCAAATCTCAACTCAGACATCTACAAAAATGGGTAACGTGTAGGGTCTGTAGCCAAGCTTCCAAACCAGATAGGAACTCAAAACTCTACACACTGTCCCATTTTATTTATTTATTTATTTATTTATTTATTTATTTATTTATTCTTTCTTTCTTTCTTTCTTCCCTGTGACAGCTCAGAATTTAGATTACTTTAATGTTGACAATCTGGACAATAATTTAACCAGGGGCAGCTGCTGCAGCAAAGTCTCATAAACTTCTTCCATTCTGAAGCTGACCCAGTCTGAAGTGAGAGACAAAAATGGCACATAGGGGAGAGGATGTGTGGGGAAGAGGATGAAAGAGTCCCCGGCATGTAGAGGCTATGAAAGAGCTTTCAAACAGCATAAGCAGTAAGGGTAGCGCTAATGACATAATTGCAACTGAAATTTTGGAGTCATGGAAGGTTTTCAGTGGGGGAAGCACAAAGGAACATCAGGCTGTTAAATTGAATCTACCATGTTATTAGAATAAAATGTCCCCTCACTATTGGACTCCGGCTTCCAGAGATATGACTGATGCCAACACCATGCCAACACCATGCCTTTTTTCTTCAATGCATTTCATGATCTCAGTGGAGACACTACAGCTGAAACTTTCCCCCAGTAACCTAGGCCATGCACATAAGACAGGGAGTTAACCCTGACCCCTGACCCACTAAATAAAAGTTCAGAAAATGAAACCTTAAAAGAATGAAAGACTAAAGCAAATTCAGTATTGATTTTTAAAAGTCAGGTTGTCTTTACAGAGACTTATTTATTTGTGTGTTTATTTGTATATGTATTTATTTCCAGATAAAGAAAGACCTTCACACTGAAGCTACCTTCAGTGTTGTGGGGGCTGAGTTTGAACTTGAGTTACACACATGACATGACAGAACACTATCCATTAAGCTATTTGCTGACACAAAGGGGATGCTTTATTTGTTAGCTTGTTTTATTATCTTTATTTATTTGATAGAAACAGAAACGGATAATATTTATTTGATAGAAATGGAGAGAAGGGAGATAGAGAGGGGGAAGAGAAACTTGTATCATTGCTTCACCACATGACAAGCCTCGCCCTCCAGGTAGGGACTGGAGGCTTGAACCCAGGTACTTGAGCACTGTATCATGTGCATTCAACCAGATGCTCCAACCACCTCACTGCACCTCAAAGAGAATGTTTTGATCCTAAAGAGAGAATTGTATAGATTAGACATCCAAGGAGAGTATTCTGTGTACAGTCAATGAAGTCCAAAGAGAAGCCATTTCCACTGTTTTAGAAATCCAACAGCAAAGGCTTCCTCTGTGTGAAAAGTCCAGTTGGGGTGCAGATGCAACCAGTGGTGGGTCCATAGATCCTGCCAGTCTGACATGCATCACACACCTGGCAGTTAAGCTTGGGAACTCCAATATGTGTCTTTCATAAACCATAATTTTACCATGACCCACCTTAGCTGGTATCTGACCATTCAATGTCTGTATTGAAGATACGTCAACCTACTTCACAAAAAAACAATTCAAGTTAGTGTGACTGTGATGGGAACATCCATTATGACATAGTTGTCTCCTAATCTGATGCAGGTTTTTAGACAAAATAGTGCTCGGGACAGTCCAGTCTTCTTCTGAGAAATGAAATTGTTCTGCCTCTGTTTGTTACTTCAGAATTGTATTTATTTTTCAGAATTTTATCTGAAATACAAGAGTACATTCTTTTTTAAAAAAAAATTTTTTAATTATCTTTATTTATTTATTGGATAAAGACAGGTAGAAATCGAGAGAGAATGGGGTGATAGAGAGGGAGAGAGACAGAGACACCTGCAGCCCTGCTTTACCACTTGTGAAGCTTTCCCCCTGCAGGTGGGGACCAGGGGATCGAACCTGGGTCCTTGTGCATTGTAACATGTGCGCTCAACCAGGTGCGCCACCACCTGGCCCCACAAGAGTACATTCTATGGCCAGGGAGATAGAAGAGAGTGCTGCAGACTTTTGTATTTTTATGCCTGAGGTATCAGAAGCTCCAAATTCAATTCCTGGCACCACAATGAAGCAAATCTGAGCAGTGTGCTATCTTTCTATAAATAAATAAATAAATATAAATAAATCAATAAATGTAAATTTTTTGAAAATCATACTGGCCTCCCCTGCAGTAAAACATTCCTGAAAAAATAATTGTACCTCTTCTCCAGCTCTCCTTAACACACTTAATTTCTCTGACTCCAGTTGTGTTTGTTTGTTTTGGCCTATGAACACAGTTGGCCTGCTTGCTTATGTTTCTAGCAAACAAGAATTTCACTTGCTTCAGGTGCTACCCATCACTTGAAAAACAGAAATAAGTTGCATAGTTAAGTGACTTGAAATTTAGTTCAGTTTAACCCTGTGCTCAAGGAATTCAAATTTGAACTGCAGACTCTCAACTGAGGAGGCAGTCTGGGCTAGCAGGAAATTCACTTGTAACTCAAGTTCTGGCAAGAAGAGAAGCAAGTGGCCCAAGACTGTGGCTATGTATTTCTGTGTACTTCTACCCTTCAAAGGTCCACATCAAATGGCAAGCTCTGAATAGAATGGACTTGCTTGGGGCACCACTCTCAACTCTGTGGGAGGCCTATCAGTAGTTAAAAAAAAAATCAGTGACCAGTGATTTGGTCTTCTTACCAATCATGAGCAATCCATGAGAGTGGTGTGTTCCTTCTCCTAGTTTCTTAATGAATAACAAAGCTTATCACACATAGTCAAGCTTCAGATCCAATTAACTATTAGGGATATGCTAAGCTGATAGATAGAGGATAGCTTGCTAGCTAGTTAGACAAAATTCTGCCTAATTATATAAAGAGACAGATAAAGTACCATGTAGAACTCCAAGTAAATTATACATGATTTCAATCACATTTATGTATTAACTGACCTCAGTGTTTCACTCACATCTATCCCAAAACTGATTAACTGGGAACATTAGATTTGTTTGGATCAAAGCTGAACTTTATTTTGCTTTGTAATTGTACTGGCAGTGGAAGGGGGGTTAATGGTTTTACAGTGCTAGTATTGACACGCAGAAACAATCTCTCATCTAACTATTCAGGTTCTCAACAGAACACTTTCACCCACAACTCAGGTCTTTTTCCATCATCAAGCAAAAGAACCCTGAAGTCTTCTTCAGCCCTCCCCTCCTCTACCCCCACTTCACTAAATTCTGTTGTGTTGCTGCAAAATTCATTGGTATCTATATGATAGATATTAGCTAGAATTAGTCACATCATGTCTGTTTGCATCGTGACTAAATATATCTATGGCATGCATTTTTCCCCCAGAAGACAGTAAGTAAAAAAGTAACAGTTCCCATTCAAATGGGTGGGAAGGCCTAAATGTGGTAAAATAGACAGATAAAATATCTGGAAGCAATCTTAGGAGATGTCAGTTAAATCCACCACTTCTAAAGTTAGTTTCTTTCACTTTTCCTTTCTTTCTCCTCTCTCTCTCTCTCTTTCTCTCTCTCTCTCCCTCCCTCACCTTCTCTCTTTCTCTCTCTCTTCATAGGGAAGAGACAAATTGAGAGGAGAAGGTGAAAATAGATACAGAGAGAGAAAGACACCTGTTGCTTACTTGCTTCACTGTGCAGTTTCCCAACTGCAGGAAATATATATATATATTATAATATATATATATTAGATAGATGATAGGTAGATAGGGAGCTAAATAGATAGATAGATAGACAGATAGATAGACAGATAGATACAGAAATATTGGAAAAGAATAAAAGAGACTTCACTGTCTAGACAATTTCTTCACTGTGGTGGGGTGGGGTGGAGCCTCGGTCCTATGTGTAGCACAGTGGCATAATACCCATGTGAGCTATCTTACCAGTCCCATGCTTTCTTTTTTTTTAATTTCTTTATTGGAGAATTAATGTCTTACATTCCACAGTAAATACAATAATTTGTACATGCATAAAATTTCCCAGTTCTCAGTATAACAATACAAGCCCCACTAGGTCCTCTGTCATCCTTTTTGGATCTGCATTCTTCCCCCAACCACCCCAGAGTCTTTTACTTTGGTGCAATATGCCAATTCCAGTTCAGGTTCTACTTGTGTTTTCCCTTCAGATCTTGCTTTTCAACTTCTGTCTGAGAGTGAGATCATCCTATATTCATCCTTCAGGCTCTGACTTACTTAATTTAACATGAATTTTTCAAGGCCCATCCAATATCGGCTGAAAATGGTGATCACCATGTTTAATAGCTCATTAGTGTGTATACCACTTGTGTATATATACCACAACTTACTCAGCCACTCATCTGTTGTTGGACACCTGGGTTGCTTCAAGGTATTGGCTATTACAAATTGTGTTGCTAAGAACATATGTGTACACAGATCTTTATGGATAGGAGTGTTGGGTTCCTTAGGATCTATCCTTGAGTTAGATGGGTTTCCTGTAGACAGCATATTTTTGGGTTGTGTTTTCTGATCCATCTTCTTACTCTGTGCCTTTTAATAGGTGAATTCAGGCCATTGACATTTATTGATATCAAAGATGGAAGATATTTTAACACCATTCATTCTTATAGATTTTTAGTGTTCTGATAGATGGCATGTTTATGGTGATCTGACTGTTTATAGAAGACCTTTCAGGGCAGCCTTGGTGATAGTTGATTCTTTTAACTTTTGCTTTTCTGAAAAGTTTTTTATGCCTCCATCCAGTCTGTATGACAGTTTAGCAGGATACAGTAGTCTTGGTTGAAAGCCTTTCTCATTAGGCACTCCGTAGATATCTTGCCATTCTTTTCTGGCCAGTAGTGTTCCTGTGGAGAAGTCTGCTGCTAATCTTATGGGTCTTCCTCTGTAGGTGATTCTTTCTTTTTTCTCTTGCAGCCTTCAGGATCCTTTCTTTATCCTTATTCCTTTCCATTCTAAATATAATGTGTCTTTAAGTCTGAGTTAATTCTGTTTGGGACCCTCTGGGCTTCTTGAGCCTTTATGTCTTTGATCTTGTCTAGATTAGAGAAGTTCTCAGCTATTATGTTCTGAAGAATGCTTTCTTCCTCTCTCTCTTTTCTTCCTCTGGTAAGCCAATAATGCATATATTATTTCTTTTGAAGTCATCCCATAGGACTCTGTTGTTGTTTTCAGTATCTCTTAATCTCTTTTTTAGATCTTTTACTTATTTTTTAGTTGTCTCTAATTCATCTTCGATCTTGCTAATTCTGTCTTCAGCCTCATTTATTTATTATCTCACCCCTCTACTGTTTTCTGGAGTTCATCTATTTTGTTAACCTGTTCTGACACTGTTTTAGATTGTTCAAGTAGTTGTGTTCTAAGCTCAGCTATTTCAGCTTTCAGCTCTCTAATAACCTTGAGATAACTAGTGTTTTCTGCCAGCATCTTGTTTGTTGTTTCTTCATTTCTGATAACAATTCTTTCAAACTCTTTACTCACTCCTGTGGTTATTTCCTTAATTAGTGTTTATATGTTGACCTCATTATTTTGTGCTTAAACCTATGGGGAGCTTTTAACTGGACTCTTGTCCTGGTTCATTTCTCCAATATTTATTCTTTCTGGTTTAACCATTTTGTATAGTGTGCTACAAGGCCTCTCTCTTAGTACTTTTCAAACTACTGATCACTCTTGCCTGGATTGACTTATGTCTAAGTAATTTAATTAAAGGGTTCACTGTTGTAGAAATTGACAGTTGTTTCAATATTATTTTAATCCCTGAGTTGGAGCACAGTGGCTTAAAAGCCTCTTTTGTTCTTTTCTTCCCTGTAGGCTATCAGAGCCTGAGGGGATTTAAACTATAAGTAGGCTTCTTAGCTTACTCACTCTCTTCTGACCATGAGATAAAGCAGGGTGGGACAGAGATAATCCAGTGGTTATGCAAAGAGACTCTCACAGCCCCACTGCTAGGCCACCTAGATAAAGATTTTCTTCTGCTGACCAATCACAAAACTAAAGGCAGGAATATTGCATATGATAATCTGGGGTTTTTGCCCTGAAAAATAGTTATTAGGTCTATTCTAGGTATATTCCCAATGGCCCATGAATACACTAGCCTCTTTCTGAGCCTATCTAATATGCAGGTGGATCCAAGTTATTGTCTGGGGAAATGATGCCATGGCCAAAAATAGGGCTAGAAAGCTGGATCAGGGAAGAGAGTAGCTCCAAAGTAGGGGAAAATTGTATAAATATTGTTGACTGTAAACCCCATAGATTTGATCTGAGGCCCATATTCTGCATAGGAGCCTATGTAACCTCTGCATCCCTATAGGTCTAAGCTCACATTTTGTGTCTTGAGTAGGAAAGTTCCAAGTTGCCTCAATTTCAATTTAAAGATGTATGGATAAAGCTTCATACAGGAATCACTTTAGCTATATTCTATAATATAATAATAGAATTTTTATAATTCAAATACAGGAATTACCTCTGGTTCATGCTCTGTTCTTAATATGTTTTCATTGTTGACAAATGTCTTGGATTAAATTGTAGTCCTTGTTTATAGTACTGACTGTGTTTTTTATACTGCTCTCTTCCAGAACAACTTGGAAAAAATGGGATAGCACATGGACTCACAAGCAATGCATCGTTTCTCATTAACATATTAAAAGTATTGTTTGCCTATCTGTTTTAAGTGAAAAGTTTTATGTAACTAAAAAACAAAATATCTTTTTTGGGGGGTGCTGTAGTGAGAGGAAAAAAACTAGTCCCAGGAAGTACGTTAGTATTTGTTTTGATTTAGAAATGGATAAATTTTATATCTGCTATACAAAACACTCAAACCAAAACATTTACATTATAAGCACAAGCACTTGCAAAATAATATTCTTGTTAATTTTTTCTCAATGAAATACTTAATCATTAATTATATTTTCTCCTCATATATATTATATATTTATATATATAATTATTTATAATTTCATGTGACACTTTGCACTCTAATATAAAAATTGTTACTTTAATACTGATCGTCACATTAAAAGTTGGAATTGCTAAGTCTTTTATTTTCATATTGGAATCCTTTTAGTCATTCTTCCCAGGCGGGGTTGGTAGTGGCAAATTCCTTCAGTTTCTGAATTCTTGAAAAGATCTATATGTTATCCTCATATTTTTAGGGAGAAGTTATACTAAGATAGACACATACACTAAACACTAACATGACCATTTTAAATGAAATATTTAACTCCGCTTAAAAAGTTGAATAATTTGTTAATTTATCTCAAAATTATTTAACCAGTCAGGCTTGTCTCTTTCCCCTCCTTTGTCAGTAGTGTTGACTCCAATTTGTGCCATCAATATAAACTTTCTCTCAAATCCACTTGGTTAACTTCCTCACCACCTCAACTACCAATTCAACAGCTTCCTATCTGAATGAACACTGCCTGGCTTGTTTTAAATTTGAAAAACTGTCTGTTCTTTCTACAGGGTACCTAACATCCTACTTTTTTTTTTTCATAGAACAAATCTATCTTTTTGGATCAGTTCAGAGCAAAAAATGCTTTTTCTCACTACTAAACAATCATGTGGTTGCCTTTCTTCAATCTATTTATCTATAACAGTAGACATATGATAGAAATAAAGTTCTCTTATGCTCAAATCAAAAAAGTAAAACATGCTTCTTTTGCTTTAGAAACCCTGTTCTTATAAATGAAATCTACTGAACATCATGGTTGTTGAATGAGAACCCCCCAAAAAAAAAATCAAAGTAAATTTGCTTTGAATAACATCCCCCCAAGATGTAAAATTCTAAAAGCAAGCCTGTCTTTTTTCTGTCACCTAGCCTTTGCCCTGCTGGGCTAGCTTTGCAGGCAGGAGACAGAGAGGACCAGAGACTCATGGCTGAGCTGTATGCAGTATCTATTCATGTGGAACACAGCACAATCTAAGCTAAGATATCTCTAATCACAATTCTGTCCTTATATATACTCACCAAGTAGGGTGGAAACAGGATGTGACAATAGAGAGGGTGGAGCGAAAAGAGACTGGTGAAAATCAGGGTGACTACGAGAGGGGGCGGAGCAAAAAGACAACATGAACCAGTGGGGATTAAACCAATGCCCTGCAGGCAGGGCGGTGCTTAGTTAACAGTGGTTATGTAAATAGAATATAGTGTTAAGCAGGGGGGATTAAACCAATGAAAGGGTTTTAGAAGCAGAATTAGAAGTATAGGAACATTGCCCTTGTGCATTTAAGGGTAATCACAGTACAATTATTCACTTTACATCAAATTTGAGGCTCCTGCCTACTGTTTAGCATAAGACTTTACAAAGGATATTCAACTAGTGGTGGGAATGTAATTATCAAACTTCTTAATTGTGTTCAAGATAAATAAATGTTCACATAAACAAACATCAAAAAATAAAGCCACTATCTGGAATTGTAGGCAAATGGCAAACTCTCCGAATACATAATGTATTTTTGAGTTGCAAATAATACTTCTAAAATGGTTTTAAATTACTGTTAAGTGAGTCATAATTCCTATTTACACTCTAAAAACTGGCTATCCATTATATGATGAAAGTAAACCTAAAGGGAAAAAAATCAACAAGAATTTATTTTGCTAATAACATAGATCTCTGTAACTTAATGTAGTTATATATAAAACTATCATTAAGTAAAAATTTAATACATATCTAATAATGTAAATCATTTTTCATGGGCAAAAGTTAGATTGAGTTAGAATATTAATTTCATTCAAGTTGCCAAGCAAGAAGAAATACCTTTAAAAACACTTTAAGAGAAAACACATATAAATGACTACTTTGAAAACTCAAATATAGACTTGATATTTCTGGTTTTTACTAAACCTTTTTTCTTTTTTTCATCAGGGCTCATATATCTCACTAAAGAAGATTTAGTTACATCAATATATTGATGATTTTATATGGTTATTTGGGTTTAGGATAAAGAATAACACAATGATATTAATTTAATTGAAACTAGCTAAATCTTCCATGACCTTGTTGCTTAACAAAGTGAAATTCTCATGATCTCTAGTTTAAAATCTACTGCATAACAGATCTATATTTGTTCTTAATGTTTGAAATATGACAGGTTAATAAAATTAGCTTCCTGTGCTAGAAGCTAGATCATATATCATGCTTATCTGTAATAATTTTGAGAGCTTGTTTGGAGGTTCTAGCAGGGGAGCACAGCTACTCCATATACCCTCCACCAAAGACTGGTCCATCTCTATTTGGGGAAGGCCATCCTCTTTGACCCAGAACACAGCTTTGGGAGGGACTTACATGCAGCAGTGAGGAAGGATGGGGACACCCACCCAGCCGGCCAGATCAGCTGAATCAACTCTGGTGATCAATGAGGTGACAGATGTCACAGCCAATTCCCCCTCACATCCATATGTAATAATTTTGAGCTCACATTTATTCATTTGCAATATCACATTGACATACAAATTTATTCAAATATATATTTGTGATGATGTCAATAAATAATTGATGTAGATCGAAAACATAATATGACAAGTAGATACGGAACAGAACTGAGAGAGTAAACACAGGTATAAAAGATAACAAAGCAAATATAAAATACATGGAAGAATTGACTTGACACAATATGGTGGTTGATGTCTGAAACCTTAGAAAACTGGATGGATGAAGAGGGAGTTGGGCAGTGGTGCAACAGGTTATGCACATCTGGCATAAGGATCCCAGTTTGAGCACCGGCTCCCCACCTGCAGGGGAGTCACTTCACAGGAAGTGAAGCAGGTCTGTAGGTGTCTATCTTTCTCTCCCCTTCTCTGTCTTCCCCTCCTCTTTCCATTTCACTCTGTCCTATCCACCAACAACGACATCAATAACCACAACAATGTTAAACAACAAGGGCAACAAAAGGGAAAATAAATAAATAAATATAAAAATTTTAAAAAAAGAAAATGAAATTGGATGAAGGACTAGCTCAGCATATCAGAAGCTTCTATCTTTGACTAGGGTGTTGGTGATGATTAAATTAATTGAGATGGAGATAGCAGGAGGTAGAATAGACTTGCAGTATAGAAAACAAATTTGGTTAAAGATTTAAAATTGAGCACACAGCTTGGAGTAGAGCTGTGTACCTTTGGAATTACAAACTGGTCAGTGTCTTGTGTATCAAATCCTTAACACATCCAAATTTAAAATGATTTTTCTGCAAAGATGAAGTACTCATCTATTCAGATCCAAGAGAATGCTAACAGAAGTGTGTTACACATGTAGTATAAGGGGAAATAACTTAGTACTGCACTATGAGCACTTAATGAATGTTTTATTTCACCTATATAATCTCATCAAGATTGAAGGGTTTACATAGGAAAACCATAGTATAATTTCCTTTTAAAGCTAAAATTAAGATGTTTTTTTAGCATTGATCATATCTTAACCAATAAATATACCACATTGGTCTTTTTAGTGTCAAGATAAAAATGCTGTCTACAGGTTACAGAAGCAACAGATTACTAAACATATTCCACAAAAATATACCTATGAAGATGGAAGCATGGTTTTCAGTAACTGTACTGCATCTGAAGCCATTTATTATAGCTCTGAATAGATATACCTCCCTTCCAGGAGCATGTACTAATAAAAATAATCTCCCAAAACAGAAATAGACATCACTTGTTAAAGATTAAAATATTTTACAAGATTCATAATGTACATCTGTTTAGATAAAATATAAATCATTGTGGTGCAACTTCTAGTTTATAGTCATTTTAATGCAAGGTATACAATACTCATTTCAAGAAATTATTCAATCATCTAAATTTGACCATATTGAAGTAATTTTTATATTATTTTCTATTTTCAATGGTTAATCATAATGTTGACCCATCTTGATTATTTGTCAAATACAGTTAAATTGGAATGAGAAGTTTCTCCTGTGTTCTGTATTTAAAGTTAGCTATGGGTTTAAAATGCATAATATTCCCAAACATACTGCTGCTATTTTGTATTGGTTAATAATTTAAGTTTTCTTCAGTTCATTCTGCTGACTTATTAGAACTGGTTCTATAATTATTTGAAAGGGCATACCTTGTTTCAACATGCCACAAGTGTGTCTGCAAAGATTTGAAATTCCCTTCCAAGGGATTCCTGACAGCTCTCTCCTGCATTCTTTCTCTGCTAATTGTCGCCAATATGGGTACAGGTCTCACT
This sequence comes from Erinaceus europaeus, assembly GCF_950295315.1. Lineage (NCBI taxonomy): Eukaryota > Metazoa > Chordata > Mammalia > Eulipotyphla > Erinaceidae > Erinaceus > Erinaceus europaeus. Next base: position 132,936,109 of record NC_080166.1, on the reverse strand, counting down.
GAAGGCTGACCTTGGTCTGGTTCACAAATCAACATCATCTGAGCAGCTCTGAATTCTTTCAATGTGCCATTTAGACATTCCCTCAGAATCCATTGGGTGCCTATTTTTGTAAACTAGGTGGCTGAAGACAATGATGAACAAGCACAGAAAGTGTTCTCAAAGATTCATGACTTCACGAAAAGCACAGACAGGTCAAATATTCCTCATAAAATGGAATTCATGTTTAAGTACCTCATCTCACATAAGACACAGAGTAGCAGAGTGAAGGAAAAACTGAAAGAGGAAATACATCATGGAATAATTTAACAATTTTCTTCTTTTTTTTTTTTATGATTTGCTATTAGCTTCCAGAAGCATAAAATTCAGAAGTGGGGCTTCACATCGTTAGATGTACATTGTCTGACCTCACACTCCATCATAATCCAAGTGTCCCCTCACTATCAAAATATGTCCACACCCTCCTCTTCCCTTCACTTTCAGTAGCCACTAATTTTTCAGAGGCTGAAAGTTATATATATATATATTTATATATTTTTTGCCAGTTTGTTTGCTTTACTTATTTATACCCTGCATGAGATTGAAATACATGAGAAAGTGAAAGACAATCACCAGATGGTTTCACTCATACATAGAATAGGAAATTATTTCTGAGATGTGTATGGGGCTGCTGCAAAAACAGGCTTTCAGAGAGAATGCAAGCTATATATTTAGAAGGCTAAACGACCCCTCTCATTTATTTCAGCCCCAATCCTTTGCACTCTGCTGCTGTCTGTGGACATCTGGTCCTAAAGTCAGCTCCTGAATCCTCATTGGCTTCCTGTCCACAATCTTGCTTACAGCCCACCGCGGGGATTTGTCAGGACTGCAAGACTCCCAGGTGAGGCCTGGTTCAGCTTCTCATTCTGCAGACAAGGGAGGACTCAACAAAGGAAAGGTTTGTTCTTTCCATTAAGTTAAGTGGCAGTATTCCTCAGCATTTGGTGACTTCCTCCTGAGTAGAACCCATTTCCTTCCCAAACAGGCAAGAAAATGCTGAATTGCAGGATAAAAGAGTCTCTATATGCTCAAAGGCAGTGCTTTTGAAAGTGATTCTTTGAGGGGACCTCGTGTATGTTGTCATATGTTCTTCTGTTTTTACTTCTTTCTCCATTTCCTTCATTTTTTTAAAATTCCATTTTCTTGCCCTAATTGTTTTATTATTGTAGTTATTGATGTCGTTGTTGTTGGATAGGCCAGAGAGAAAAGGAGAGAGGAGGGGAAGACAGAGAGGGGGAGAGAAAGACAGACACCTGCAGACCTGCTTCACCGCTTGTGAAGCGACTCCCCTGCAGGTGGGGATCCTGGTGCTCAAACTGGGACCCTTATGCTGGTCCTTGCGCTTTGCGCCATGTGAGCTTAACCTGCTGCCTGCGCTATCGCCTAACTCCCTCCATGACCTTCTTTACAAGTCTTCTGTCAAGTACCCATTCTAGTTAGGACGGCATTGAGAGTTCCTCCACAACAATTGATATTTCATCATCATCATCATCATCATTATTATTATTTGCTGTTGTTCCCTGCACCACACAAATGCCTGCTGTCTACATATACTGTAAGGTATGTTTAAGAGCCAGGGTTATTCTTTATTCTTTGTAGAATCCCTAATCCCTATAACTGTTCCTTGGATACACACAATCTCTTTTTGATTGAGCAAATATGAATTGTATATGATATTTTCTGGCAGTAGCTCAAACTGAATCAAATTGTGAACTCTAGTGCAAAGGAACATAGAAATTCTGTTTGTTTGTTTTAATAAGGTAAAGGAAAAAAATGCCAAGAAAAAAAAATTGCCTTTAAGTCCAAAAATTGAATATGGGAGGGTATATGGGCTCAAGGAGGAGAATTAAGGGTGATATAATGACACTTGCCAGTCCACACAGGCAGGTGAGATCATCAGGCCCTGAGCGTGTTCATATTCCAGTGCTCCCTGTACAGTCTATACAGAGGCCATTTGAATTTTCAAGTCAGTCCCATGTGTTAATGCATCTGGAATGAAAACATGTTGCTTATCCCTAGAAGAATTGTGATCATATCCCCCATTGCCTGAAATTCCAGACTGAAGCCTGCAGGGCCCCAGAATGTTTCAGGCACACACACACAAAAAAATCTGATGCAGCTGTGTTTTGGTATTAAGACAAAAATAAAAAATAAAAATCTCTTCATCAGTAGTTGACATTTAAGATATTTTAGAGAGCTTACATATCCTGGGGCTTCAGGTCCCCAAGGAAAACAGAAGCCAGAGGCTGTAATGGTAGCTGTCCCCAGGTGGAAATGCTCATGGCTCTTACCTTCTCCTTTGGAGTGAAGAGAGCTAATACCAAAAAGTTCCCCAGAATTGACTGCACAGAACAAGTAGTGAGTCAACAGCAGATGTACATTTCTCCGGAAGCTCTGGTCTTACCAGAACAATGTAAACATCTCAGAGTTAATCCCACTAGGAAAAGTAAATTGTGAGATAATTGTATACTTCCTAATCTCCAAAGCAACGCACTGAGCTTCAGGAAAACACATGCAAGAAGTGAAAATCAATTGAACCCTTATGGGCCGAGGTCTTCAACAAACAAAGGAAGAACATGTTGACGTTTTAGAATGGTGGCATTTCTCCCTATCTAGCTACCCTTAGGAAAGTGTGGTATCTGGATTTCTTTTTCCTCATAATAGTAATGAACTTGTGCTGATGAACTAGCGCTTTCTCATCTGTCGCCTGTGATCTCTAGCACATATTTGCAAGGAATCTGAATTCTTGATTCCAGAAGGGTGTTCTTTTGTAACAGGAAATGTGTGATGCACTGTTTCAAAATAAAAACCTTTTCTATTTGATGGAAATGTTCCTTAAAGTTTATACTGTTAGAAGCAGGACTTAGTGCTTAGAATTCCATAACTCTTCTTTAGTAAACTGTCACTCAATTTCTTCTTCTGAAGATACTTTGACACTTATGAGAGTATAAACCCTAGCTCTTTCCCTCTGAGTCCACTAGGGAAAATAGTGATAATATGCAAGTCACAACAGCAGGAAAACATTCAGTCTTTGTCTCTTGAGTGTCTGACTGTGTAAATAGATTGTCACTGGCCATTGTTCATAGAACATTATGAAATGGATCCTGATAATTTCCTTTCTCTAGTGAAAATCTGCATCAGAACTGAATTCAGCAGCTAGGTTCTTGATATATTCTTTTCTTTACTATTAAACATGATTACCAACAGCAGAGGTGTTAGAAGTTACATTTACTGGGAGTTGTGCAGTAGCGCAGCAGGTTAAGCGCAGGTGGCGCAAAGCACAAGTGTTGGTATGCTTCAAATTCTGTTTTTAAAAACCCCTTCTGTTTAATTTGGTTTAATCCCCCCTGCATTCTATTTACATAACACTGTATTCTATTTACATAATCTCTGTTAACAAGCACCACGCTCCCTCCAGGGCATTGGTGGTTCAGCGGTAGAATTCTTGCCTGCTCCGCCCCCTCTCCTTGTCATACCCTGATTTTGACCAGTCACTTTTCTCTCCACCCTCTCTGCATCACATCCTGTTCCCACCCTACTGGGCTAGTATATTTATAAGGACAAGATTGTTTGTAGTAGTTAGTTTAGCTTAGCTTGGTATAGATTGTGCTGCATCCTGCATGAATAAAGAGATACTGCATACTACCCAGCCACAAGTCCCGGGTCGTCTGATACCCACCTGTGAAGCCAGCCCATCGAAAACAACAAACAACACACAAGGATGGCACAAAGATCCCAGTTCTAGCCCCCGGACTCCCCATCTGCAGGGGAGTCATTTCACAGGCTGTGAAGCAAGTCCGTAGGTGTCTGTCTTTCTCTCCCCCTCTGTCTTCCCCTCCTCTCTCCATTTCTCTCTGTCCTATCTAACAATGATAACAATGATAACTACAACAATAAAACAATAAGGTCAACAAAAGGGAATAAATAAATATTTTAAAAAGAAAGAAATTACATTTACTGTCTAGACTGATTGTCAAGTCCCATTTTTTTTCTCAATAGACATCCCTTGTGTTCATCAGAGAAGTGTTATAATTTTACTGGTGCTGTGGCAGTGCCATAGGTCTGTTAAACAAATAAAAGGGCCATTGATCTTCCAGACTGTCTGGCTGTTTTTGTTTATTAAGCTTTTTCTCCAGTGATATACATCTCTTTGTTATGCCCAACCTGAAATGTCTTTCCAACCTCTGGTTCAGGGCCCATCTTGATGTCCCGGGTACCATGATTCGATCAGTATATTTCTGTAAGCCAAGACTACAATAAATATTTCAGACTTCCAACTGTCCCCCAAGACCTATCTTACCATCTTCCTAAATACCTAAGTGGCCAGGTAGAATTGACATTTATCGGTCACCTTTGCTTTTAGATTTGGCGATACCCTATGTTCTCAGCAGGAGTATGGGATTTGGAGAATTAGCCTCATATTTAAGAGGTCAGAAGTGCCAGTTAGCTTGCTTTCCTAGAATTTCCTGTAGTACTTCTAAGAGTAAAGCACCACCCCCTTTCAATAGTTTATTTTAAAAATAACTTAGATTTTGCTTCAAAATCAGATTCATCATTTAACATCACATTGGCCAAAGGTATAATCACCGTAACGCATAATGAACCTTCTAAAAAAATTTTTTCTTAAATTTGTCCTTTTTTTTTTTGCCTCCAGAGTTGTCACTGGTACTCAGTGCCTGCACTATGAATCCACTGCTCTTGTAGGCTATTTTTTCCCTTTTGTTACCCTTGTTGTTTATTGTTATTGTTACTATTGTTATTGCTATCATTGTTGTTAGATAGGACAGACAGAAATCAGGAGAGAACAGAGGATAGAAAGGGGGAGAGAAAGATAGACACCTGTAGACCTATTTCAGCTTTTGTGAAGTGACGCCCCTGCAGGTGGAGAACCAGGGGCTCCAACCGAGATCCTTGAACTGGTCCTTATGCTTTGCGCCATGTGCGCTTTACCTGTTGTGCTACCGCCCGGCCCCCTAAAAAAATGTTTTACCAGTTTTATTGTGATAACTGAGGAAACTGTAAGATGTTTAATGTAAATATCTGCTGATTTGATATACATTGTGAGAGGATTCTCACCAACTAGCTGACTAGGACATCCATCATCTCAGATATAATAGTGACCCCAAAGGGATATACCATGTAGGTGTGTCACTTAGGACTGTGTACATATAGTCTGTTGTCCACGCAACAATAAAATCAAACAGTGCATTTACATGGACCTATTTGGATTGTTAAGTGATGCGTGACTATCCCGTATCTGGAGGCTTGTTCATTCTACCACCTCAACCTTATCCTAATTAACACACAGTAATTTGTACCTTGTGCACCAGCTGTTGGACACAATTGCATTAACTAGAGATTAGTACAGGATAGGTTTGAAATAAGCAGTTGAGGGCAAAGGCTTGGGTGGGTGATATTGTTTCCTAAATGGGATTTGCTAGCAAGTAGAGAATGGTGATCATATTGTATGGTTTAGAAATATTATGCATGAGTATCATTGAGCTATGATGTTTACTACTGGAGAATGAATGCTGGGACCCAGGACATTATTTGGGATAATACAGTCTTACTGATATTTTTACTTATCACTGAACATTTTGAGAGTTAGAATTGTAACTGAAAATTATTTATGGAGACTAGAGGGGCTGGGCAGTGGTGCACCCAGTTAAATAAACATATTGTGAAACACAGGGACTTGGGATGGAGACTCTTGATTCCTGCCTGCAGGGGAGAAGCTTCATGAGTGGTGAAGGAGGTCTGTCGACGTCTATCTAGTTCTCCATCTCTCTACCTCCCCATACTCTCTCAATTTTTCTCTGTCCTATTTAATTAAAAAAAATAAATGCAGAGAGAGAAAGTCACCAGGAGCAGTGGATTCATAGTGCTGGCACCAAGCCCTAACTATAACCCTGGTGGTAATAATAATAATATATTTAATTTTAAAATGTATATATTTGTGTCCTAGGAAGATACTATGCTGCATTAGAACACTAAGTTTGCATGCCTAAGAGCCACCAGAGGTCCCCAAGTTCAGCCCTTTTACCACATGAATCCAGAGCTAAACAGTAATCTCTCTCTCTCTCTCTCTCTCTCTTTCTCTCTCTCTCCCCATCACAAAATAAATAAATCTTTAAAAAATAACCTTGAGGATGACAAGAGACCAAGAGACCTGCTCAAGTACACAAATATCCAGTATAACTATTTCTTTTTCTTTTCTTTTTTTTTTGCTTCCAGGGTCATTGCTGGAATTCTGTGTGTACTAAAAATCCACTGTTCCTGGAGGCCATTTTTTCCACTTTTGTTGCCTTTGTTGTTTTGTCGACGTTGTTGTTATTGTTATTGCTGTCACTATTGTTGGATAAGACAGAAAGAAATGGAGAGAGGAGAGAGAGATAGAAAGGAGTAAAGAAAAATAGACATCTTCAGACCTGTTTTACCACTTGTGAAGCGACCCCCTGCGTGTGGGGAACCAGGGGCTCAAACCCAGATCCTTCCGCAGTCTTTGTGCTTGGCGCCATGTGTGTTTAACCTGCTGCTCTACTGCCCGGGCCCCCTATTTCCATATTTAATGAAATGCAACCCAATTTACGTGAGGACTACATTGTGCAATTGAAGTCATCAATCCCAATGTCAATGCTAGTTGCGCACTTTCTCATCAGACCTGACCTGCTCATCCAGCCTGACCATCCTAGACCCAGTTTTGAACCATATTCCACAGGGGAGAACGGAGTTCAAACCTGGAATCTCAGATCTGGCAACCCAGAGCTCTGTCATTGAGATCCCAGGTCTGCAAGTGAGTGCTTCTTCTCCTCCCATAATGTCCCAAGACAAATGATAAAAAGATGTGAAAGAGTTCTACTTCCTCCTCAACTTCTTGATGAGTTGGATCATCCCATACTCATCTTTATCTTTCTGACTTAGCTCACTTAACATAATTCCTTCTAGCTCTGTCCAAGGTGAGTCAGAGAAGGTGGGTTCATTATTCTTGATAGCTGCATAGTATTCCATTGTGTATATATACCACAGCTTTCTCAGCCACTCATCTGTTGTTGGGCACCTGGGTTGCTTCCAGGTTTTAGCTATTATGAATTGTGCTGCTATGAACATAGGAGTACACACCTCTTTTTGGTTGGGTGTTATGGAATCCTTGGGGTATAACTCCAGGAGAGGAATTAATGGGTCATATGGAAGGTCCATGTCTAGCCTTGTGAGAGTTCTCCAGACAGCTTTCCACAGAGGCTGAACCAATTTACATTCCCACCAGCAATGCAAAAGGGTTCCTCTGTCCCCAAAACCTCTCCAGCATTTGTTGCTGCTTTCCTTTTTGATGTATGCCATTCTCACAGGAGTGAGGTGGTATCTCAATGTTGTCTTTATTTGCATTTCTCTGACAATCAGATCAATTTCTCTGACCTGGAGCAGTTTTTCATATATTTGTTAGCCTTTTGGATCTCCTCTGTAGTGAATGATTTGTTCATATCCTCTGCCCATTTATGGATGGGGTCATTTGCTTTTTTGGTGCTAAGTTTGCTGATCTCTTTATATATTTTGGTAATTAGTTTCTTGTCTAATGTATGGCATGTGGAGATCCTTTCCCATTCTTTGAGGGGTCTCTTTGTTTGTTTAATAGTTTCTTTGGATGTGCAGAAGCTTTTCAATTTGATGTAGTCCCATTGGTTTGTTTCTGCTTTAGTCTTCCTTGCAATTGGGTTTGATTCATCAAAGATGTCCTTGAGGTATAGGTGGAAAACTGTTTTATCAATGTTTTCCTCTAAGTATTTGATTGACGATCTGAAAGGGAAACTAAAAGCAGGACCTGACCAAATTGTAAGTAGGGCACCAAAGTAAAAGCCCTGTGGTGAGGGATAGACATACAGCTTCCTGCGCCAGTTGGGGGTGGGAGTGGGTAGGAGGGATGGGTCACAGTCTTTTGGTGGTGAGAACGGTGTTTATGTACACTCCTAGTAAAATGTAGTCATATAAATCACTAGTTAATTAATACGAGAGGGGAAAATTAATTGTACGTCTCGAAGTTTTTTAAAACACAGACTGAATCTTTTTAATATATAGGCTGTGTATTTGATAGGCAGACTCTCTAAATCCTAGACCAAGTAGATCAGAAGTAACCAATAGCACAGCTATATACAAGATACTGGGTACCATACAGCAAACCATAACAAAAGGACTTTTCCAAGTTAACCCAACTACCAAATAATGTGATGATAACATTAACTAACAATTGTCTTTTTGAACCCTAAGACAGCAGGAACCTCACATCTCCACTATAGAGCCTCTACTTCCCCCAGTCCTGGAACCCTTGGATAGGGCCCACTTTCCCCTATGCCTCTCCCAATCCATATCAATTAATATTGCATCTACGGATCACAGCCTAATCAACGTGACGATGACCACCTCAACATGCTTCACTTCAGACTGTGTCCAGAGACTTCACGTGTGGAATGACAACCCTTCAGCTTCATTACTCGGGTGAGACCTTTCCTTTCATAGTATTCTCTAATTCCATCTCAGGTGGTTCACTTTCTAACAAAGTCCCAAAATCTAGATATACACCAGGTTCTGTGAGAGAGAGCATATGTTCACACGTATCCGTAAACTACTGCAAAATATATACCTGAAAGCAGAAGTACACTAGAGTTTGCAGTGAGTATCCCCCTAACACTTCCTCTCCACTATTCCAACCTTGGGGTCCATGATTGCTCAACAATTTGTTTGGCTTTGTATGTTAACTCTCATTTCAGTCACCAGGTTCCAGATGTCATCAGGATGCCAGCCAGGCTTCCCTGGACTGAAGACCCCACCAATGTGTCCTGGAGCTCAGCTTCCCCAGAGACACACCCTACTAGGGAAAGAGAGAGGCCGACTGGGAGTATGGACCTACCAGTCAACGCCCATGTTCAGCGGGGAAGCAATTACAGAAGCCAGACCTTCCACCTTCTACAACCCAGAATGACCCTGGGTCCATGCTCCTAGAGGGATAGAGAATGGGAAAGCTATCAGGGGAGGGGGTGGGATATGGAGATTGGGTGGTGGGAATTGTGTGGAGTTGTACCCCTCCTACCCTATGGTTTTGTTAATTTATCCTTTCTTAAATAAAAAAAATAAAAAACTAAATTAAAAAGAAAGAGTTCTACTTCTCTGCCCTTAGAGTTAAAGAGCTTGGTCTAAGTCCTGAGGCAGTGTGCCAACAACTCTTGATACTCATAACATACTCACCTGTATGCTTTCATACCTTGATCTCCACACTCAAGAACATGTTTATTTATTTATTTATTTATTTATTTATTTTTACTTTTTTTTTTTTTACCAGTGGACTGGTCATCACTGGCTTCTTGTGGTGCAGGGGGTTGAACCTGTGGCTTTAGAGCCTCAGACAAGGCAGTCTATTTGCATAACTATTATGCTATCTACCCCATGCCAGAAGACTTCTGAATGATCTTTTTCACTTTAACTTGATTCTATCTGGACTTTTACTGGGAAAGTAATGTTTGATATTTACTTTCAATGCAGCAAACCATGGAAAGTGCTTCGAATTTCAACACTAAATTTAGAGAGACTTAAAGTGGATTTGGACCGAAAATATTCATAGTTTGACTATAAACTGGCTTTTATAAGATTGGTATGTAATTTAAACATGTATTTAAAAGGTTTGAAATTTTTTTATTCATGATTTAATAGTGATTGGCAAGAACCTGGGATAAGAGGGTCATGATTTTATATAATTCCCACCAACAGAGTTCCATATTTCCTCCCCTCCTTTGGAAGTTTCCCTGTTTTTTTTATCCCTCTGGGAGTATGGACCACTGATCTGTATGGCGAGCAGTAGGTAGAAGGTCTGCCTTCTTTAATTGCTTCTCTACTGGACATAGGTATTGACATGTCTATTCATACCCCCAGCCTGTAAGATTTCCTGTTTTTTAAATTTTCCCCTTTCTTCCATGGGATATGAACCAGAGGACTGCCAGCTTGCCCAACCTCATCTCTTACCAGTGGGGTTATTGCCCTGTTTTCACCATCCAGTCCTTCCTGTTCCTTTAATAAACTCTGACAAATGAGAGAAAGCTGTGAAGATGATGCTCACTCCACTGCCTTAACAAAGTTCTTGGTCTAAGTCTTTACCAATAGAGTGTGTCAGCACCTCTTAGCACTAGATGTTTTCAAATCTTAGTCAACACACTCAAGGATCTTTGCATGGTATTTCCACTTTAACTTGATTCTATCTGGACTTCTACTGGGAAAGTAAAGTTTACTCTCAATTCGATAGAGTATGGGAAGGGCTTGAAATTTCATCACTAAATATGGGGGAGTTCAGTAGATTGAGTTGTTAAATTTGTAGAGTATGTTTGGACTTACTTAAAAGATAAATACAGAGGGAAAAAAACACATTTCAACAAACTTTTTTGAGCTTTCAAAAACAACAAACACTCATTTGGTAGATCATAGACATTACCATGTTGGTTTACACATGTGATCTACAGTTTCAGTGCAATTCCTATTAAACTCTCAATGACATATTTGAAGGAAACTGAACAATGTCCAAAGAGTCACACACAAACACACTCACACAGTCAAAGCATTCCTAAGGGGGGGTTGGAGAAGGAGGTATCATGCTTCCCAATTCCAGTTATACTACAAGGCAATAGTAATTAGAACAGCTTAGTTAACACCGGAATAAAAATGGACACATGGATTATTGGAACTCATAATAAGATAATGTACTTATCTTTTGCTGCAGATCAATTACTATGGCCAAACCTGATTTTTGTTTAATTTATAACAATCATTGCTAATATTTGTATTGAACAGCAACAGAACAAGTCTAAACAGCTGTTCAAAAGCAGAGAATTATGTAAAAAATACGATTCTTGCCTTTAGGTTCATGATTAGTCAACAAATTATTCTGATCTGTATCTTAACTCTTTTCAGCCACCAGGTTCCAGATGCTACCATGATGCCAACCTGACTTCCCTGGGCAGACGACCCCACCAATGTGTCCTGGAAACCTGCCTCCCCAGAGCCCTGCCCTACTAGGGAAAGAGAGAGGCAGGCTGGGAGTATGGATCAACCTGCCAACCCCCATGTTCAGCGAGGAAGCAATTACAGAAGCCAGACCTTCCACCTTTTGCACCCCATAATGTTCTTGGGTCCATACTCCCAGAGGAATAAAAAATAGTAAAGCTATCAAGGGTGGGGATGGGATACTGAGTTCTAGTGGTAGGAATTTTATGCCAATGTACCCCTGTTATCCTATAGTCTTGTCAATATTTCCACTTTATAAATAAATAAAAAATATTGCGCCATTGACAAAGTATCAATTGTTTTACCTGAGCATTGTGGAAGAAAAATTTGTTGGAGAACAAGTATGAGTTCACTTTTAACTTTCTGATATGACTAAGTATCAGAACAACAAAGATAGGGAATGAGCATTTAAATTTGTGAATTTGGGGTCATGTGATGGTGTAGAGCATACATTCCTATGAGCAAGAACAAGAATTTAAGCCCCTGGTCCCCCCTGCAGGGGAAACTTCCCCAGCAGTGAAACAGTGCTACAGGTATCTCTCTTTATCTTTCCCTTTTTGTCTCCCACCTTCCCTCTCAATTTCTTTCCACCTCTATCAAATAAATAAATAAAATGTATTTTTAAAGTATGTAAACTTGAAGATATTTCCAAGCACTCACATCAGGGCTATTTTTTGAGTGAAGTGGATAAATACAGTGGTGGAGAGCACTCTTTCTAGAAAACATATTAATTAGAGAGTAAGATAAAACCTGTAAAAGCAGTGAAGAACTAAATAGTCAATAATAAAAAAATGATGGAAGAATCAAATATTCTAAGAAAGATTAAGTAGAGAAGAAGGCAGAAGACATGCAAGATTGCTGTGTATGGCATAAGTTTAGAACATACTATAGGGTTGACTCTGGCAGTGTGGCAAGATTTGACTACAACATAATTTCCCCCGGTGATTCTAAGCTTCTTTAATCATCAAATAAATGCAAATACTTGAATAGGGAAATACCCCAGTGATAAACATGGGGCTCATGTACCTGAGCTGCCAGAGGATCTAATAACAGTTCCCACACAGAAATGTCACAAGTTAAGAGTTGCTTTGTGCTCTTCTATCTTTCATAAAAAATTAACGAATTAATTAATGAAAATAAACTGTTAGAGACACATGCATGTCTGTGCTCTCATCAGTTTAAACTTCTACTTGGAGACCCTAAACAACGGGAAGGAACAAAAACTTGTCAATTAGAGGCCCAGAAGGTTGGCACAGCTGATACGAGTATTGAATTCTCAAGCATAAGATCTTAAGTTTGATTTTGGTATCTACTGAACGAGAGTGATGCTTTGGTCCTCTTTATTTCATAAATCAGTAACTAATGAAAAAAGGAAATGGGCAATTAAACTCTATTGGAAGGCAGTGTGAGGTAATGATCAAATAGAAGTAACATATATAAGACTGATCATTAAAGTAGGAAATAAAATTTGCTTGGCTCAAGGCAAAGTAATCCATGTATAATGCCAATACTTAACAGTCTTATAATACTGGCAGTCGAGATTGAATGAGTAGTTGTTTAAGAGGAGTGGTATATGGATGGCCAGTTTTATAGTACGTTTCCAATTGAAATCTTTTCACAGCCCCATGAGGTAGGGAAGAAGATAATGCTGTGAGGTATTATGTCTGTATTTATAGGAGAAATTAATAGTCATAAACATGATTGTCTCAGATAACTTAGTTAATAAGCAGCAGACACACAGACAGATGCTGAGGCAGATGTAGTAAACTTCAAATAGCACAAGTTTACAAGTATGACAGCCATCACAGGAGCCTCTAAGGAGTAAAAGGAGAATTTGTAGAGGCCTCACAATTGTAGAAACGGAGTCACAAACAAGTTTTGGCCATATAAGTCAAGGTAGGTCAGAGGGCCTGACGGATACCTCCCCTGCTAGGATGCGGGCCTTGCTATGTGCACAACCTGAATCTGAGCACCTACATCACATGGAAGTGTAAAGTATCAGGAGAAAACTTAGCCTTGTGGTTTCTCTCAGTATCTCTCTGTCTCTCTCTCTAACTGAAATATAAAAGAGAATGAAAAATGTCATTCTGGGATAGGTGAAATCATGAATGTATGAGGGCTCAGGGCTACAAAAATAGATATCTCAAGTATGATAAACTAAAAATTAAAAAGCATAAGTGAGTATTGTTTTTAACTCTTGCATAAAATTTGAACAGAGTTAAAGGTTTTCCCTAAGCAGAGGTTCTGTTCTCAGAATTACTGTGTTCTTGAGCTGGAGAGCAGTACAGTGGTAGAACATATGACTTGCAAAAGAGAAATCCTTGAGTTCAGTATATGAATGGTGCAGAGGTAAAAGAAAAAAAAAAAAAAGGAGGAGGGAAGGGGAGGGGAAGGAGGCGAGGGAAAGAAAGAAAGGTAGGTAAAATCATTGTATGTTCAGCATGTTTGCAATGATTTTCTGTGAAACTGTGAGGGGGGAAAAAGGCGCAGTATCACTTAGTCGCTTTTAATATCTCCTAAAATGTGTTTGTGTGAACCATAGTTGTCCATTTACGAGTGTAAACTGTTCTCTGTCTAAACAGTAACATTAGCTTAAATTCTCCCTTTCTATCATCGTGGTTGTTTTTTGTACGTTTCCTTTTCATGACATCAGCCTCCAGAAGCCAAGCGCACCACTGATCATGTAAAAAATGTTTCTAATGCGAGCAATATTGATACTAATACACACAATTCTAAAATGTACTATGTAATTTGCCAAATCCGCCATGAAGAGAAAGGACTCTTACATTAAATGTTGTTAGAGAAAGTAGGAAAGAAGTAGAAAGAGCATTTCAGATGCTCTGGAGGAAACATTTTGTTCCATTTTAATAAATCAAGATTAGAAAATAATCAACAGCTGAAATGCTATTTCCACAAATGAAAAATTCTGTCTGCTAGAAGAAAAGGACAAAGTTATATAACTTAATAATACACTGGCATTAATGGGAAAGTCTAATGTATTGAAAAAAAAAAACGAAATCTAGTCACTTGTGATTTGTGTCTGCACTTTCTGGGTGATATTTACACAAATTCAATTTCCTAATCCAGGTTAGGAGAATTTATTTCCTTCCCTTTTTTATAGTAACAATAAAATTGGTCACACAATTAAATATTAAGTCATTCTTAACTTTAGTTTTAGAGCTTTCTATTAAAGTAATAATGTAATAGCCCCCTCATAATCCATGTATCATCAAATTTTAAAAGACAGTTTCTAAGAAATCAGGTGCAATCAAGAATAAGTCGCATTAAACTCGTCATTTAAAAAATTCCGTACTGAGACTCCAAAGTCATTTTGTAGCTAAAACAGCCACGTGTCTTCAGGAGTCTGGACCTCTAAAAGTGCTTATTTCTGTACCACAAATATAGTGATACTTTACCCTCTGTAGATACTTAAACCACATTTTAAAAAATCTGAATGTGTACCATTTATTTAAATCAGATTAAGGGAGGAAGAAGCATGGTAGGAGAGATCATGGAAACAAAATGAGAGGAAATATCATGCTTTTATTATGCCTTCTGTTCCCCTTATTCAGGGTTTAACACAAGCTCCACATGTAAGTTTACATCTATTGTTTTTTCTATGTGACCTATAATAGATTTCTAATTTGTCCTTCATAGATTGTATAAGCTTGATTAATCTAAACATATATTCACTTGGCAGAGTAAAATAACCAAAGTCCAAAGGAATTTACACGTTATTTTTCTAAGATGATGGTTGTATCACATAAAATTGTAGAAATGGTTGGGGAAATACTATAATGGTTATGCAGAAAGACTCATGACTGAGGCTCTGAAGTCCCAGGTTCAATCACCCACACCACCATTAGCCAGAATTGTGTAGTGTGCTGCTAAAATAATAAACAAATTACTGCAGAAGGAATTCAGGAAAAATAAAGAGCAAAGAATGAAAATGCACACATCCACTCAATGCAATCCTTTCTTTTTTTTTTATTTAAGAAAGGATTAATTAACAAAACCATAGGGTAGGAGGGGTACAACTCCACACAATTCCCACCACCCAATCTTCATAACCCACCCCTTCCCTGATATCTTTCCCATTCTCTATCTCTCTGGGAGTGTGGACCCAGGATCATTGAGGGTTGCAGAAGGTAGAAGGTCTGGCTTCTGTAATTGCTTCCCCGCTGAACATGGGCATTGACTGGTCAGTCCATACTCCCAGTCTGCCTCTCTCTTTCCCTAGAAGGGTAGGGCTCTGGGGAAGCTAAGCTCCAGGACACATTGGTGGGGTCTTCAATCCAGGGAAGCCTGGCCAGCATCCTGGTGGCATCTGGAACCTGGTGATTGAAAAGAGAGTTAACATACGAAGCCAAACAAATTGTTGAGCAATCATGGACCCAAAGCTTGGAATAGTGGAGAGGAAGTGTTAGGGGGATACTCACTGCAAACTCTAGTGTACTTCTGCTTTCAGGTATATATTTTGCAGTAGTTTATGGATACATGTGAACATAAGCTCTCTCTCACAGAACCTGGTGTATATCTAGGTTATGGGACTTTGTTAGAAAGTGAACCACCTGAGATGAAATTAGAGTGTAGTATAAAAGGAAAGGTCTCACCCGAGTAATGAAGCTGAAGGGTTGTCATTCCACACGTGAAGTCTCTGGACACAGTCTGAGGTGAAGCATGTTGAGGTGGCAATCATTGTGTTGGTTAGGTTGTGATCGGCGGATGCAATATTATTTGATATGGATTGAGGGACATAGGGGAAAGTGGGCCCTATCCAAGGGTTCCAGGACTGGGGGAAGTAGAGACTCTGTAGTGGAGATGTGAGGTTCCTGCTGTCTTAGGGTTCAAAAAGACAATGAATAGTTAATGTTACCATCACATTATTTGGTAATTGGGTTAATTTGGAAAAGTCCTTTTGTTATGGTTTGCTGTACAGTATCCAGTATCTTGTATATAGCTGTGCTATTGGATGCTTCTAATCTACTTGGTCTAGACTTTTGAGAGAGTCCGCATATCAAATACACAGCCTATATATATTAAAAAGATTCAGTTTGTGTTTTGAAAAACTTTGGGACATACAATTGATTTTCCCCCTCTCATATTAATTAACTACTGATTTATATGTCTCCATTTTGCTAGGAGTGTACTAAAACACCATTCCCACCACCAAAAGACTGTGACCCATCCCTCTCACCCACTCCCACCCCCCACTGTCCCAGGAAGCTGCATGTCTACCAAGATGAGTATGGGATGATCCCACTCATCAATAGAAGTTAACTAAGAAGATCTGAAAGGGAAACTAAAAGCAGGACCTGACCAAATTGTAAGTAGGGCACCAAAGCAATCCTCTTTCTAATAAATCATAGTCCTTATCAAAGCCAAGAAAAAGCTCACTGTGTCAGTGAAGTCTTTGTTATTAAATAAAATAGCACCAAATACTTACATACCACCCTGTTTTGATTATGGGAAATTTCATAGCTGTTGTATTTATCCTAACTAGTCTTGTTCACTTTAAATGTCTCTATTAAGTAGTCGAACAGCATCAACATGTTAAAAAAATGAAGATCATTGTTTGTCATTTAACACTTTACCATTGACTTTTGTCAGTTACCATATTTAAAAGGGGTACAGTTTGACTGGTAGTCCTTCCATGACTTAGTTGGTGAAATAGCCACCTTAATACCTCAGAGCTTAGTATCTTATGATAACCCATACTTAATAACCCAGATGTGTCTCTACAAGAATTTGGTAAACAGATGACTATTCTTCTTTTTTTAATTTTTTTATTTATAAAAAGGAAAAATTGACTAAATGAAAGAATAAGAGGGGTACAACTTCACACAATTCCCACACCAGAACTCCGTTTCCCATCTCCTCCCCTGACAGCTTTCCCATTCTTTAACCCTCTGGGAGAATGGGCCCAAGGTCATTGTGGGATGCAGAAGGTGGAAGGTCTGGCTTCTGTAATTGCTTCCCCGCTGAACATGGGCATTGACAGGTCAGTCTACTCAGGAATGAAGCAGGTATCTGCTTAGAGGAATTTTTATTCCTACTCTAATGAATTTTTTAAAATTTCTTTATTGGGGGATAAATATTTTACAGTTGACAATAAATACAATCATTTATGCATACATAACATTTCTCAGTTTTCCACATGACAATACAACCCCCACTAGGTCCTCTGTCATCCTGATCCAGGATTTAACCACCACCACCCCCAGAGTCTTTTACTTTGGTGCAGTACACCAACTCCAGTCCAAGTTCTGCTTAGTGTTTTCTCATCTGATCTTGTTTTTCAGCTTCTGCCTATGAGTGAGATCATCCCATATTCATCTTTCTGTTTCTGACTCCTCTCACTGAACATCGAATGTAAATTTCTAATGAAGATAATTTATGGTACATATATTCAAATACTTCAAAACAGTGAGGGCGTAATGAGGGCGTATAGACATAACAACAATTTGTTTGCCTTATGCAATGTATTCTAAGATCTTTTCTTTCTTCTTTTTCTTTTATTACTTATTTAGAGAGAAAGAGAGATAAAAACAGAAAGAGTGAAAGACAGCACAACACCAAAGTTTCTTTCAATGTGATGAGGGCCAGGCTGAAACCTGGGTTACATACATAGAACAACACACTATCCAAGTGAGTTCACTCACTCAACCTGTCATAGCTTTGTATTCATTACAGAAGAGATCTATAAATTGGAGGATACTATTAAAAAGCAAAAAAAAAAAACCCCTCAACTTATTCTAATTTATTTTTATTTGGGGAATTCATGGCTTACAGTCAAGGACAGAATATAGTAGTTTGTACACGTGTAACAATTCTCAGTATTCCACATAATAATCTAGCCCCCACTAGGTTCTCTTCTCCCATCATGTTCCGGGAATTGAACAACATCCTCCACCCCAGAGTCGTTTACTTTAGTGCAGTACACTCACTCCAGTCCAAGCTCTGCTTTGTGTTTTCCCTTCTACTATTCTTCAACTTTTGTCTGTGAGTAGGATCATCCCATATCCATCCTTCTCTTTCTGGTTTATCTCCCTTAACACTATGCCTTCAAGCTCTACCCAAGAGGAGGTGAAGAAGGTGACTTCACCAAAAAGCTCAAATTTTATCACAGACTATATACTAACAATAGAATCAGCTAGTACCAAAAATAAACAAAGAAATAAAAGCAATAACAAAATAAAATGCCTTACATAGTTTAATAGTTACTGAGCCTCTACTTAATAAAATTCAAATTTGTCATGCACACCAATATATCTTAAATATGTTCTACAACAATTATAATTTAAACATACTGATTTGGCATTCTGAATGACTTTTGGATAATTTCCAATTGAATAAATACTAACATAGATGATGACTTACATTACCATAAATGACAGCTATACGATCTCTTAGCACACCCACGAGTAAAGAGACATCACATTTGCATCCATTTTATTGAAATATTTTAAAATATGGCATTCAAACATATTTAAAATATAAACACAGACATTAAGAATTCACAATAAAAATTTAAAATATAAACACAGACAGTAAAAATCCACAATGAAGGGAGTCGGGCTGTGGAGCAGCGGGTTAAGCGCAGGTGGCGCACAGCACAAGGACCGGCATAAGGATCTCAGTTCGAGCCCCCGGCTCCCCACCTGCAGGGGAGTCGCTTCACAGGCGGTGAAGCAGGTCTGCAGGTGTCTATCTTTCTCTCCTCCTCTCTGTCTTCCCCTCCTCTCTCCATTTCTCTCTGTCCTATCCAACAACGACAACAACAATAATAACTACAACAATAAAACAACAAGGGCAACAAAAGGGAATAAATAAATAAAATAAATATTTTAAAAAAAATCCACAATGAAGATTCTCCAGTGCATATGCTATTATGTAATATGAATGAAAAAGTTTAGAAGTTATGATGAAATTTAGCATGCACAAGGACTTGGATTTAAGCCCAAGGTCCTTACGTGAGCATTTCTACAGGGAAATATTTTACAAAGCCTAGAGAGGTACCATGAGGTCTTCCCTTCTCTATGTGTCTCTCTCTCATTAGTTTACTGTGTCTCTCATCTTTTATCTTAAAAAAAGAAGAAGAAGAAAAAAAATGGAGGAGCTAGAGAGGAGGCTTCCTATTGCCGTGGAGACACTGAGCCCCATCAATAGTCATGGTGTTAGGGGGCTGGGTCACGGTGCACATAGTTGAGTGCACATGTTACAGCGTGCAGAGACCCAGGTTCAACCCCCAGTCCCCACCTGCAGGGGAAAAGCTTTGTGAGTGATGAAGCAAGGTTACAGGTGTCTTTGTCTCTCTCCCTCTCTACCTTCCCCTTCCCTCTCAATTTCTGGTTGTCTCTATCCAATAAAATAAAGATAATTATATTTTTAAAATCATGCTGTAAAAAAAAATGACTAAGTCCTGGGAGGGTGCTTGTTTTGTCTTGCAAATGATCCACATTAAAAGAAATCTTAAATGCTGTGGTGTCTTTCACCCTCTATCTCTGTCTCTCTGTCTGTCTCTCTAACTGAAAAGAGATAAAAGTTCCAGCAAGTACCAGAAATGAATGATGTCACTGACAGTTTTGAAACCAAGATAGCGACAATTTCATTATTCCTCTGAATATGGTTTGTTCTTTATTCTTTTATTTCACCATCTTTATCATCCTTTTCTGTTGGTATTTAAAATGCATTTTAGCTATGATAATGTCACACTTCTTTAACTTACATGAATTGCAAAAATGAAATAAAATGTGAAGTAGAAAATAGCATCAGTTACACATGGCATTATGCCCTAAGAACACAAAAAGCCAAGACATATTCTCACATTACCTCTCTGCCAGATTGGTTTCCATGCTGGTAAGTGGAAGGATGATTGATCTACTGCTGCCTAAGAGCCTACCGCCACTTTTTGTCCTCAGGGTGACAAGATGTCTCAATAGCAAATTTTCATTTCTAGTCAAATAATGTAGGGGCTAGAAAAGAAAGAGCTCTGATGAGAATGATTTCATGAGACAAGAAATCAAACAAATTGCTATGGAAGAAGAAATCCAAATAACAGATGAGTCTAAAAATGCAAATAATATCCATGTAAAATAAATCTGAGAAGGGCCAAGTAGCAGCTAGACCTACCTGGTGACAGGAAAAGACTCTTAAAATATGGAGCCTGTGATACAATACTATTTTTTGGTATTCTTATCAAATAATGACAGAATTGAATTCCTGGACATGCAGTAAAAGTGCAGAGCCAATTCTTGAAAGGACACAAAAACTGGGAATTTGGAGGCAGAGTGCAGAGACAAGGGTTGATTTGATGAAGTCTTTGCCTCACGATAGGTGGGTAAATGGTGATGGAGTGATGATGACCAGATCATTTTTGGAAGAACCTTGTCCTGAGAGCTGAGAACCAGTAGGTATTTCAAGGAGCTAATTCATATAGAAACCTTGTCCTTATGATAAAGGGAGACATTTTAAAGAAAGCTTTTTGCTAGAAATATAGAAGCTTAGAAGAAAGATAATTACAAAGTGAAAGTCACCAGAAAATAAATTATTTGTCCTATTTTTTCCCAGGTATATTCTTTAAAAAAAATTCTTTATTGGGGGATTAATGTTTTACATTCTATAGTAAATACAATAGTTTGTACATGAATAACATTTGTCAGTTTTCCACATAACAATACAAGCCCCACTAGGTCCTCTGTCATCCTTTTTAGACCTGTACTCCACCAACCCCAACCTCAGAGTCTTTTACTTTGGTACAATATACCAGTTCCAGTTCAGGTTCTACCCCAGGTATATTCTTAAGCCTTCTACTTTAATAACACTGGAAAAGATGGGAGTCAGGACCAGCAAATCCAAAGAAGTTAACTCCTGCTTTTACTATCTTTACCAAGGGGGCTGGACTAGATAGCATAATGGTTACACAAAGAGACTTCCGTGCTTGAGGTTCCAAAGTCCCAAGTTCACTCCCCCCCACCACCATAAGCCAGAGCTAAGCAGTACTCTGATAAAAAAGAAAAAAAATAGGTAATCTAGCAGTAGGATTCATATGAGTTCTATTTGTATTGCTTCCATGAGCTAGTATTACAAAACACATTTAAATATTAACTTATTTTTTCTAAAAAAAAAAAAAGTTGGATTTTCAGGATTTTAATGAAGGTTCTATTTGTAACTAAGAAAACAGTAGATTATAGACAGAAGATAGATAGATGATAGATAGATAGATAGATAGATAGATAGATAGATAGATAGATAGGGACAGACAGAGAGACATGAAGACATGTGTCAAGGGGCCATGTAGTGTTTGAGTACATATCTTATTATGCACAAGGATCTGAGTTCAAGCTCTTAGCCCCCACTTGGTATAAGCTTCATACAGTGAAGCAGGGCTAAAGCTGTCTTTCTCTTTCCCTCTCTATCTTCCCCATTCCTCTTAATTTGTTTTTATCTCTTTTAAAAGGTAAATGATTTCTCTCATGGACAGAAGTTGGAAAATAAGAACAGAAGGAAAAATGCAAAGCAGAACTTGGACTGGGTTTGGTGTGTTGCACCAAAGTAAAGGACTCTGGGCTGAGAGTGGGGGCGGGGGATTCAGATCTTGTTGCAAGATCATGGAAGGAACCCAGGCTGGGGTTGAGAGTGTCTTGCAAGAAATCGAGAAATTTTACACATGTACCAACAATTACATTTATTATAAACCATTACTCTTCCCAATAAAAAATGCAAATAAAATTAATTTATCTAAACCATAAAAATCAATTTCTATTTATCTACTTACCTTCATTATTTATAAATTGTGAACATACTCTTTTATCAACATATATCTGGACTTCTAAAATTCATGCAAATTATGTATATTTCCAAAGGTAAGTCAAAAGTGCAAGCTCGTTTCCCCTCTTCAACTTGTGTTCTCTTGAATCCTAACTCAGTACTACGTTTCCCAGTTTGTAATTTGGGCAGCTTCCTACATCCAGACAGAATTTTGGTTTCCCTATTTTACCAGGTCTACTGTTCGTCAGGTAAAAATACCACTTCACTCTCAATAATACATTTATGAACAAAAAAGGACCTTACTGATAGCCTGAAACAGTTCAAGGGCCTAAAGGATGTATATTGTGAAAATGTCCTTATATAGGACACAAAACTTCAGTATTTCCCTAGACATCTACTGGACAATATCAGAGGAAGATTTGGGAGATATTCCAACTGCATCTGAGGACCAATGTTTCTCTGCACTAATGGGTTTAAACATTCTGTTTGTAAGAGATGGTTAGTTCTTCTCTTAAAAAGAAATGAATAAAACAAATATAAATATATATCTTGTTTCAACTCCTTGTCTTTTACTTTCACAAGTAATTTTCACTGGACATTATTTACAACAATTTGAAAGTAAAATATTTCCAACTAGATAATTAATTTATTTTTAAAATTTATTTATTTATAAAATAGAAAAACTGACAAGACCATAGGATAAGAGAATATGCCCAAGGAAGTCAGGTTGGCATCATGGTAGCATCTGCAACCTAGTGGTTGAAAAAGAGTTAACATATAAAGCCATATAAAATTGTTGAACTAATCATGACTGGAATATTGCAGATGAATATTTTGGGGTCTCCATTTTGGAAATATCTAGTAGGTCTGTTTTAGGTATATTCCAAAAGGCCCATGATAATTAACTTCTTTGTTGTCCTATTTCCAGCAGTTTCTCTGTGGGACCAACCAAATGACTCTGCAGAGCATGACGACTGACCATCTCCCACCCTTCCCAAATCCAGATCTGTTTATTCAGATCTCTACCCTTGGTCCTTGTCAAAAACGCAACCCTCATTCCATTCCTTTTTCTTACATGACCTTAGGAGACTTGTCTCAAGTGGCCTCCCCCAGGGCTCTGTTCTGGCTCCTACGCTATTTAATATTTACATCAATGACCTCCCAGAAACTTCTTCAAGGAAGTTCATCTACGCCGATGACATCTGCTGTGCAACTCAGGCATCCAAGTTCGACATCCTCGAGGAAACACTCACGAAAGACATGTCTCTGATATCTGATTACTGTAAAAAATGGCGACTAATCCCTAGCACTGCAAAAACGGTATCATCTGTTTTCCATCTACACCATGCCTCGGCCTTGCGTGAGCTTGATGTGCAGCTTGGCGATAAGAGAATCCGGCATGAAGCCCAGCCAGTCTATCTTGGCATTACTCTCGATCGCACTCTGTCATTTCACGAACATCTCATAAAAACTGCAACAAAGGTGCGTGCGAGGAATAACATCATTGCAAGACTGGCCAGCTCCTCATGGGGCGCGAGCGCTTCCACACTACGATCATCATCTCTGGCATTATGCTATTCCACTGCAGAATACTGTGCCCCAGGATGGTTCCGTAGCCCCCATGTCCACTTGGTCGATTCCAAATTATATTCCTCCATGAGGATAATTTCTGGAACCATCCGTTCCACCCCGGTTCCATGGCTGCCAGTTCTTAGCAACATCACCCCGCCAGATATTCGTCGGGATGCGGCATCATCTAAGTTCATTTCCCACGTCTATGCTCGACCGGACCTGCCAATACACGCGGATATCTTCGCACACCCTGTCCAACGCTTGACGTCTCGTCACCCAATCTGGTCCCCTACACCTACACTGAACTTCTCTGTTCCAGTCTCTTGGAAACAGAGTTGGCAGTCAGCTGAGGTAAAGAACAAACACCTCATCACAGACCCCTGCAAGCGTCAACCCAGCTTCGACCTGGCACGTTATGATCGGGCCCTCCTCAATGGCTATCGAACAGGCCATGGCCGGTGCTTCCATCGCTGGGGAGCCAGAGACGACCCGAACTGCCCCTGCGGCTCCAGACAGACTATGACCCACATAGTCAACGACTGCCACCTCTCCAGATTCAAAGGAGGTCTCGAAACTTTACATCAGGCTCAATCTGACGCTGTTGACTGGCTACGGAAGAAGGGCAAACGCTAGAAGAAGGAGACAGGAGACTTCCAAATTAAACAGACTATTGTAATTAATCACATTAATAAGCCATTAGTTTGGTATAGTGTTTATTTTTAGTCAATAATCAAATGTTCCTTTTTATTTATTATTTTTACTTTTCAAGATAGCCGTCTGACTTTTTTAGGCACCATAGTAGTCCTTTGAGTCAGTTATCCGGTGCAAGATCAGGAGAGTTTTGGAGTGACATTTCTCTAGCTCGTCTATTACTAACCTAAAGTAAGGTTAACACCAGACATGATTTAAACATCAATGTGCTCTAAATGGCTAACAGAAACCATCTATACACAATTAAAGGCATCCGTTTATATCTGAATCTTTTCCCCAGGGCACTCATAAGTAGTTTATTGAACTCAATATAAAGCAACAGGCTGGCCTTTTAAAGACTCAGGGTAAGCACATATGTAAAAAGCAGAAGGTTTTAATAGACCCTGTCTCTGAAAATAAAAGAGTGGTGTGATAGAAACAAATGATAATTTTCTATCAATTTCAAACAAGCAAAACTGAAGTTTGGGGGGAAAATCAGATTTCTAGTGAGAAACAAAATTTTTTTTAAGCTTGAATTTTAAATCTTGCTCTGAAAAGATAGAAATGAGAAATTGGAAACAAAATGCTAATGATTAGGGTAACTGAGACTTTGGTTTCTATTTCTTTGTCTTTTTTTTTGAAACTTCTGTGACCTGCACCTGAAGGTTGTTTGTACAAATAAGAGGCCCACCACTTGGAGCATTCAAACTTCACCCCTTTGTTTGTGTTCACTGAGCAGTTTCTGAATGCCTTTGGTAACAATCTTAGAAGGGGCTTTTTAAGTTCCATCAGGCTAAAGCCTGGAGGGGGATTTCAAAGGCTTGATCAATGATGGCTCTTTAAAAGGGTTTTTGCAAATTGAGTTGCAATTGTCACTTAAGTGCTTTTACAGAGAAATACATTCATTTTTTTCTCCTTAGGAGTGACACTGTATGTGTACCTTGAAAGGATGGAGGGAATCACATATCCCCTTGTATTCTATTTGCAAATACTAACGCTATATATGTAATTTATAGAATTGAGACTGCAATTTGTTTCAATTCCCCCATTTATTAGGTTTCCATATGCATTATCATTGTCAACAAAGCACATGTATATTTTATTAAGGAAACACAGTAGCTACTGGCAACGATTTTATTAGCTGATTTTATTTTTCCTGACAGTTTCTCCTTCACCTTTGAGTTTTGAAAGAGCTGTCCTCTCTCCTAATTCAAGGCTTCTCAAATTTCACCTTATCGTGCATCATCTTCTTTACTTCTCAGGTTAAAAATAACAAAATCACTTTTAAAATGAAATGCTCTGACAAGCTCTTTCTATGGTTTTACTGATTGGACCTCTTGATTCTGATGTAGACTGTACACTCCATGGATCAAAAGTCTTCCATCAAAGGCTTTTTTTTTTCTTTTCTTTTTTTGCCTTAAAGTCCTTTTCCAAAGTAGTTTTGATGATGTCTACTACCTCTGTGAACCTTGACCTACACTGAGCTAAAAGCACTCCCTGGGGGCAGAGAGATCACAGCTGCTACTTATCAGGAGATATCTGAAGTTTGGTCTACCCTGGATGGATATAGTTGTGCTTATGTACACTTTCCACTTCTTGGAATTGATCTAATTAAGGTTCTAGTTTCCTGTCTACTCAATACAAATAAAACTATTTAGTTGAAACCCAGTGAGGGTGATGGCTGTGTCCAGTAGCACAGAAAGCCAAATGCTATTACACCAGCTTGTGCATGCAGGATACTCTTGTTAATGGCTGTTGGAAAGGGCTGTGAGAAGCTAAACTCCCTTAGTTCTAAACAAGCTCTCCTCTATCAAGGAGTGCCAGGTTTTTAGACAGTTAGTAGTAGGGAGAGCAGAAAAGCCAGGAGCTGGATTTGAGGGGAAGTCAAGGAGGACAAGGCTCCCCAGATCAGATCTGTTGACTTTTATGCTCTGTGGTATAAAAGTCAATAGATTTCCTAAATGGAGGAAGTAAACCAAGTTTATGAGTCTTGAGATCTGTGAATGAATAGACGCATATAAACCCATAAGACTAGAAAAACAAGCTCCACTAGACTGTCTCCACAGAAGATTGTTATGGTAACCGAATTTTTCTTATCAATAATGACTCACTCAACTGCTTTGAGATGATTTTATGTAAATGTGAAGAGAAAATACATTTCTCAGCAGCAGCATTTAAACACAGCAATGACTCCCCCTTCCAAAAATGTCAAGGAAGCATCTTGCCTGAGATGAATTTCAAACATCCTTTTGAAAGAAGAATGCGGCAACAGGAGAATCTTCATGCTAATCTTCATATACTCACATATTTCATCCCCAGTTTGCCAAGAAGACAATTAGACACATTGACCAATGTGTCTGGAATGTTACCCAGACAGGCAGAAACTTTTTCTTTGGATTCTGGTAAGCAAGACTATAACATCTCATTACTTAGCTGCTTTGTGTTTGATGAATTCCTTCATATTCCCAGAAGATGTTGTCTTCCATTGATAAGTCAGAATGTCTTTTCAAGGAACAACTTAATGCCTGCTTTAGAATTTTCAATATGAAAAGAACTCAGTGATTTTAAGGTCTTTCATGTACATAATATTTAAAACCATTGTAATGTACATTTTTATATCTCTCGTTATCCATACAACTCTACCTGTGCATATTTATGCCTGTCAAATGCTACCTATATTTATTTTACATTAATCTTTGAGTTGATATTTTCTTGTCTACGTTATTTCCGTATGAAGCTCATAAAACACAGTACCTAACCTTTTTGAAAAATCACACATGGTAAAGTATCCTTACCCTAGCTTTGCGTTTATAAAAATTGCACCTTGTGAAATTACATAATAAAATACGTTTTGAAATCTTTTTTTTTTTTTTTTTCTGAAAGAAGTTTAGTGTACTTGATATGTAAACTGGTATTTTGAAAACAAAAACTAGGGAGTCCGGCTGTAGTGCAGCGGGTTAAACCCAGGTGATGCAAAGTTCAAGAACCAGTTCAAGTTCCAGCCCTGGCTTCCCACCTGCAGGGGAGTCCCTTCACAAGTGATGAAAGAGGTCAGCAGGTGTCTATCTTTCTGTCCCCCTCTCTGTCTTCCCTTCCTCTCTCCATTTCTCTCTATCCCACCCAACAACAATAGCAATAATAACAATAAAAGAACAAAGGCAACAAAAGGAAATAAATAAAATAAGAAATAAAATTTAAAAACTTAAAAAAAAGAAAATAAAAACAGGAAATGAGAGATGGGGCATATTCTGATGAAAACTGATGAGATAGAAAAGAAATTGCTGTGAAATATTACATTTTGAATGGGAGGTATGGCTCAGTAGAGCAAGACTTCTTCTGTGGAATTTTCTAGTTCAGCTGAAGGTACCACATGACATGCACAGTAGTAGGATTTTAGTCTCTCTCCCTGACAAAACAAATAAATATGCAAATCCTTTAAAAGGCTCATCATTAATATCACAAAATACGTTTTAATTTTTTTATTATATTTATTTATTTATTGGATAGAGACAGCCAGAAATCAAGAGGGAAGGAGTTAATAGTGAGGGGGAGTGACAGAGAGACACCTACAGCCCTTTTCACCATTTGCAAAGCTTTCCCCCTGCAGGTGGGGCCTGGGGACGCGGACCTGGGTCCTTGTGCATTGTAACATGTGCGCTCAATAATATAATTTCATTATTACTGCTATTATATATTTTTTTTTCAGTGAGGAAAATAAAAATAAATCCACTCAGGCAACACTGTTAGTGAAGCTTTGCACTTGCATGCATGGAGGCCTGAATCATGAATCCCTGCCATCACAGGTACCAGAGTCGTGCTCTGGCATATTCTCTGTTTCTCTTTTTCTCTCTTCTGATTAAAATTAATAAATGTTTTTTAAATTAAATACTAGAGTAATGGAGACCTTTCCAACAACACCCGAGACCTGACACCTTCAGTAATAGTTTAGATAATATATAAATTTGTATCTGATTTATTATTTTTATTCACAGAGACAGAAAGGCAGCAAGAGACTGAAAGAGTTTCTTTCATTACAATGAGAACCAGGCTTAAACCTGGATCATGCCTATGGCAAAGCAGCATACTACCCAGATGAGCTATTTCCTGGTCCTGTTTGATTTTTTTTTTGGATAGCTTTTGTTATCATTGGAATGTTTCCTGATTTCCCTAGTTGTAAAGTCAGATCAGAGGAAAGAGAATGGCATGGACTCCATGAAGGCAAAACTGAGAGAATCAGAAGTATGGTGATTCAAATTTTCTCTCAGTTGTTGGCTGGTGGCAAGTTATTTAATAAACTACTTAACCCCTTCTAGTGGGACAAGATTAGGATTGTCATATATCTAACTATCAATGAGAACTGAAAAAGAAAGAATGCAAATCTCTAACACAACAAAAATATCGCTATCTCAAAGACTTGATCATGTAATATAGTTGAAGCATCTCTTGTAATCCTTGAGGATCTCTGTCTGAAGATCAGCATCCCATAGAGATCCCTTTGCTCTCCCAGTTTAGGATTGGGTCTGGAGGGGCAGG
This sequence comes from Erinaceus europaeus, assembly GCF_950295315.1. NCBI lineage: Eukaryota > Metazoa > Chordata > Mammalia > Eulipotyphla > Erinaceidae > Erinaceus > Erinaceus europaeus. Next base: position 132,907,471 of record NC_080166.1, on the reverse strand, counting down.
GAGACATCAGTGAGATCCATCTCACAGTTATGAGATGACTTTCACCAAAGTTTTGTTACTAAAACTCAGTATAAGAGTGCATCATCTCAATGCCAAGTGGGGAGACAATCTCTCACTTCCTTTGCTCTTTGCTGAACCCTGTACATTATATTTCAAACACTCCTTTCCTTTCCCGACCTCTGCAAGATGATGTGAAAGTACACTCCTTGGCTAGGCCTCAGGACATTCAAAATTGCTGCTTTCATAGATTATGGCTTCACATGGCAAGTCTTCAATGGGGAATTAGTCTATCCTCCATCACCATCAAAGTGAACTTTGACAATTCTTTCTAATTAAAGAAAAAAAAAAGTAAAGTAAAAGGGTCCAGGAGGTGGCCCACCTGGTTGAGTGCACTTGTTACAGTATGCAAGGTCCCAGGTAAAAGCCCCACTTGCAGGGGGAAAGCTTCATGAGAGGTGAAGCAGAGCTGCAGGTCTCTGTCTCTCTTGCTTTCTGTCTTTCCCTGCCTCTCAATTTCTGTCTGTCTCTATCCAATAAGTAAATAAAGATAATAAGAAAAAAAAAGAAAAAAAAATTCAGTGTAAAGTTCTTTTTTTTTTTTTTCATTAGTTTTAGACCTGTTCTTTCTTACCTTTTTCTTTTAGGGTACTATTAGTTTAAATGACTGTAATACCATGTTCACAAAGACACTGTCTTCAAAAGAAAAGAATTTCACTTTATATACTCATTTCTACTAAAATTACTTTTCTGTGAACCACTTTGCAATGGGCTAATGGTATTAGCTATCAAGTTTCACATAATTTTTGAGGTCATTGAATAAAGTAAATTCCCCTGATTAAAATAGTTTAAAAGTCTGAGTTGGAGCTAGTTTAGCCGCAAAAGTCAGCACACACTAAAAAGTTCTAAGGTTATTTTTTTTCCTACCTTAATATTACAACTTTAGATCTTAATATTAGAGAAATAAATTTGGAATCTTTCTTTGAAGTTTATAGTTTGGGAAAAAGTTATTTTGATCTCTTTGAAGACCTGGTACATTTTCTTTGCAATATCTATCTGAAAGCAACCTTTCTGGCAAAGGTAAATAAAGCTATTTTTAAGTAACAAGTTATATAATACAAAAAGATTTATTTTATATGTGTTGATTATGAATAACTACATGTGAAAACTTAAGCTTTGGCAAGATATACCTTTTTACCACTTTTGAATAAATTAAACAATTGGGGATGTAACCTACGTAAATCCAGAAATCATTTACCTCCCCACCCCATTTTATTGATAGATAATCTGATTCCAGGGGGTCAGGCGGTAGCACAGTGGGTTAAGCACACTTGGCGCGAAGCACAAGGACCAGTATAAGGATCCGGTTGGAGCCCCCAGCTCCCCACCTGCTGGGGAGTTGATTCACAGGTTGTGAAGAAAGGTCTACAGGTGCCTCTCCTTCTCCCCCTTTCTGTTTTCCACTCCTCTCTCCATTTCTCTCTGACTTATCCAACAAGGACAACAACATCAACAACAACAATAACAATAAAATGACAAGGACAACAAAAGGGAAAATAAATAATAAAAAATTAAAAAAGAAAAGTAAACCTGATTCCAGATTTAGGTTATCCAAGATCAGTATTTGTATAGAGGTGGCTTCAAATACTGTGTTATAAACTACTGGTTTATTAAAATACTTAGTCAGGCATTGAATGACATGCATTTTTGTTGTTGTTGTTGTTGTTAAAAAAGCCTCAGACTTGTACCTTCCGCACTTGTCAGCAATAATAATCTTTAAAACCCTTTACTACTCTGAAGGACTAAAAATCAGTACCCAGGTATATACCAAAACTTGTGAGATATTTTTATATTCAATGTTTTGAATCTCAACCTGGAATATTTGCACACAATTGGAAAAAATAATATTAATGACATCTTGCAATTTTAATTGGAGTATTATCTCTAAATATCCATTGCTTTATAAAAAATATGACAAATGAATGTAGGGCAACAAAGTAAAAACCCTGTGGTGAGGGGTAGACATGTGGCTTCCTGGGCCGATGGGGGGTGGGGATGGGTAGGTGGGATGGGTCACAGTCTTTTGGTGGTGGGAATAGTGTTTATGTCCACTCCTAGTGAAGTGTAGTCATATAAATCACTAGTTAATTAATATGAGAAGAGGAAAATTAATTGTATGTCTCGAAGTTTTTAAAACACAGACTGAGTCTTTTTTTTATATATGGGCTGTGTATTTGATGTGCGGACTCTCTCAAAAGCCTAGACCAAGTAGATCAGAAGCAACCAATGACACAGCTACATACAAGATACTGGGTAATATACAGCAAACCCTAGCAAAAGGACTTTTCAAAGTTAACCCAATTACTAAATAATGTGATGGTAACATTAACTATCCACTGTCTTTTTGAACCCTAAGACAGCAGGAACCTCACATCTCCACTATAGAGCCTATATTTCCCCCAGTCCTGGAAACTTAGGATAGGGCCCACGTTCCCGCATGCCTCTCCCAATCCATATCAAATAATATTGCATCTGCCAATCGCAACCTAATCAACGCAGTGATTGCCACCTCAACATGCTTCAGCTCAGACTGTGTACAGAGACTTCACGTGTGGAATGACAACCCTTCAGCTTCATTACCTGGGTGAGACCTTTCCTTTCATAGTATACTCTAATTCCATCCAGATGGATCACTTTTCTAACAAAGTCCCAAAACCTAGATATACACCAGGTTCTGTGAGAGAGAGTATATGTTCACACGTATCCATAAACTAGTGCAAAATATATACCTGAAAGCAGAAGTACACTAGAGTTTGCAGTGAGTATTCCCCTAACACTTTCTCTCCACTATTCCAACCTTGGGGTCCATGATTGCTCAACAATTTGTTTGGCTTTGTATGTTAACTCTCTTTTCAGCCACCAGGTTCCAGATGCCATCAGGATGCCGGCCAGGATTCCCTAGACTGAAGACCCCACCAATGTGTCCTGGAGCTCTGCTTCCCCAGAGACCCACCCTACTAGGGAAAGAGAGAGGCAGACTGGGAGTATGGACCTACCAGTCAACGTCCATGTTCAGCGGGAAAACAATTACAAAAGCCAGACCTTCCACCCTCTGCAACCCACAACAACCCTGGGTCCATGCTCCTAGAGGGATAGAGAATGGGAAAGCTATCAGGGGAGGGGATGGGATATGGAGATTGGGTGGTGGGAATTGTGTGGAGTTGTACCCCTCCTACCCTATGGTTTTGTTAATTTATCCTTTCTTAAATATAAAATAAATTTTAAAAACTAAAGAAACATTACAAAATGCACCGCAAAAAATATGACAGAATCTCTATGAATTATTAAGAGAATTCACTATCAACTTTAAAATTCTTTGTGGGGAAGGGCACCAAAGTAAAAACCCTGTGGTGAGGGGTAGACATGCAGCTTCCTGGGCCAGTGGGGGGTGGGAGTGGGTGGGAGGGATGGGTCACAGTCTTTTGGTGGTGGGAATGGTGTTTATGTACACTCCTAGCAAAATGGAGACATATAAATCAGTAGTTAATTAATATGAGAGGGGAAAAATCAATTGTATGTCTCAAAGTTTTTCAAAACACAAACTGAATCTTTTTAATATATAGGCTGTGTAATTGATATGCAGAATCTCTCAAAAGCCTAGACCAAGTAGATCAGAAGCAACCAATAGTACAGCTATATACAATATACTGGGTACTGTACAGCAAACCCTAACAAAAGGACTTTTCCAAGTTAACCCAATTACCAAATAATGTGATGATAACATTAACTATCCATTGTCTTTTTGAACCCTAAGACAGCAGGAACCTCACATCTCCACTACAGAGCCTCTACTTCCCCCAGTCCTGGAACCTTAGGATAGGGCCCACTTTCCCATATGCCTCTCCCAATCCATATCAAATAATATTGCATCTGCCGATCACAGCCTAAGCAACACAAGGATTGCCATCTCAACATGCTTCACTTCAGACTGTGTCCAGAGACTTCACGTGTGGAATGACAACCCTTCAGCTTCATTACTCGCGTGAGACCTTTCCTTTCATAGTACACTCTAATTTCATCTCAGGTGGTTCACTTTCTAACAAAGTCCCAAAACCTAGATATACACCAGGTTCTGTGAGAGAGAGCATATGTTCACACGTATCCGTAAACTACTGCAAAATATATACCTGAAAGCAGAAGTACACTAGAGTTTGCAGTGAGTACCCCCCTAACACTTCCTCTCCACTATTCCAAGCGTTGGGTCCATGATTGCTCAACAATGTGTTTGCTTTGTATATTAACTTTCTTTTCAGTCACCAGGTTCTAGATGTCATCAGGATGCCAGCCAGGCTTCCCTGGACTGAAGACCCCACCAATGTGTCCTGGAGCTCAGCTTCCCCAGAGACACACCTTACTAGGGAAAGAGAGAGGCAGACTGGGAGTATGGACCGACCAGTTAACGCCCATGTTCAGCGGGGAAGCAATTACAGAAGCCAGACCTTCTACCTTCTGCAACCCATGATAACCCTGGGTCCATGCTCCCAGAGGGATAGAGAATGGGAAAGCTATCAGGGAAGGGGGTGGGATATGGACATTGGGTGGTGGGAGTTGTGTGGAATTGTACCCCTCCTACACTATGGTTTTGTTAATTAATCCTTTCTTAAATAAGAAAGAAAAATATTCTTTGTGGGATTATTGTTTCATTGAAAATAATTCTAGAACCCAATTCTAAGATAAACTTTGGGCAGGAGAGATTTCAGAGTTGTTTATGCAACAGACCTTTATGCTTGAGAATCACAGGTCCCAGGCTCAACACCCAACATCACCATAAGGCCCAATGGTGGCACATCTGGTAGAAGCCATGCATTATCCTGTGCAAGCACCTAGATTCAAACAGCAGTGGAGCTGCAGGCGTCTCTCATCTCTCATCTCTATGCAAAAAAAAGAAAGGAAAGCAGAAAATGGGGGCCAGGTAGTTCGAGGTATCATTGATTTTCAATGATGCACACCAGAAGTTTATATCCTGCTATAAGGCAATGTTCAGAAAATATAACATTAAAGAAGTAAATTAAATTTCCTTGCAAAATTGCATAGCCTAAATATTTATACCAAGAAGTAATTTAGAGTTCACTGAATCCTTTTTAATAAGTGTATTGTTCTTTTCATACCATAATCAGAAGTGGTTTGGGACATTTTTGAGGGTGTATATTTGATCACTGTATCTGATCAGTGTTCTAGCAAACAAAGAGACAAAAAAAATTTTTTTGAAAGTGCACTTCAGTGGCAAATAAATAAATAAATAAATAAAAATCTTTCAAAAACATGTGTTGGGTAATCTAACAGCTGTGAATTTACAAAACACTATTGAAATCATGATTTAAAAAATCCTAATGACTATCGCTGTTAAAGATATTATTGCTGTGTTGGAACTTGAGAGGGTGTAAAGTTAACTTTTGTAGAAATATGCACAAATTGCTCCATTTTCTACCTGATTTTCTCTTTCAGTGTGCAGGATGTTATTGGCATCAAACAGCAATGCTGTGATTGTGGTTGCCTATTCAATGTTATTTTTTTCCCTGTAATTTCTGCTTAATGTTATACAGAGTTATGCATATTGGTAGATATTTGGTAACATTAGAACAAACTTCCCACCCTCAAATTACTATAGGTTCTTCAAGTAACCAAGTTAATAAGCTGGAATGAAAAAAATCGAGCTGATGAAAGCAAAGGTGGTTTATAAAAGCACAATGCAGGGACTTATTTTCATCTGCATGGGTAGGTTGAATTAGACTTTAAAAATCTATAGACATTAGAAAGTAATCTTCTCACTGGTGTGCTTGAGATCAGTGGATATAAAAGAGTCTTTAGGGGAACTACAAAGGAACATTCTATTTAGACATCTAGATTTTACATTTGCAATACTTCTAGAGCTTCCAGGTTGAGCTGAAGACCAGCATTTCTGTTCTTTGTCGTGTCAAGGCTCAGCCCCTGTTCTAAGTTCCTAAATCAATACACTTACCCTCCACCTGTGAGCCATAGTCTTCTTGCCTCCGTTCAGTAATCTGAAACAGAACAACCACATGCAAATCTGTCTGTCCAGTAAACATTAAGAGTAGCACAATATTGCAGCACTCTTACCATCACGCTGTTCTTTCTATTTGATCATTGTTAATTGACAATGACAAGACAACAAAAATGTTCAAGTGTGAGATCCAATTTAATGCCAGATGTTTCTCACTTATTTTATTATATATTGTTATTTTTAGAGACCCTGATGTAATTAACATTAGGGCCAAATAAATCTTGGCATAACCATGGAACTACTACCACCTAATAATAATCATTGCTACTTAGGTTGGAGAAGGAATCATTGAGCAACCCTTCAGCTAGAATGAATCTTTCTCAGTCACATATATGAAGCATTTCTGATGATTCCATTCTTGTACATCTTCCTCTAAACTTTTTTTCTCCATCAACATAGTCTCCTGATAAATGTTTCTGGCATTAGTATACACCTTCTGCATATATAACAAAGGTAAACCTTTCCTGACCTCAGGTGAAGAGTACTGTTGAATCTACAAGTATATGAAAAGCCCAGTCTGTATGTTTCCAAGTATAGGGCATACCCTTAATCAAATATGCATGGCTGGGTTGGGTCGCAGGGGAGAGAACTCGACCAGAGCCAACCTGGTCTGCTGCTTACTCAGTGACGCGGGAGAGGAACCAGGAATTTAAGGATGAGCGGGTGTTGGTCTGCTTCTGAATTATGCTTCTAAGACCCCTTCTGTTGCATTGCTTGCCACTGTGATCTATTTACATAATCCTTGTTTTGCCCACACTGGTTTAATCCCCACTGGTTCTCGTGTTTTTTCCTCTTTCCCACCCCCTATCCTGGTACATCCTCTTCTGACCTGACACTTCCGCCTCAGGAGATATATAGGACAAGACTGTGATTAGAGATAGCTAGATCACACTGCATTCCCGCTCAGTAAATATTAAACTGTGTTCCACTCAGCCATGAGTCCATGGCCCTCTCTCTCATGCCCGTTAAGCTAGCCTGGCATCTGGCACCCTGAACAGGGACATAACCTGTCGCCCATCCACCAGATAAGTAAAGCCTTTTGGCTACCTATCCACTATGGGCGGCCTTTCTACTTATGAAGAGGTTTCCCAAAGCCTCTACTCTGTCTTCATGAGAGAGTTTCTTTGTCTCTGGAACAGTTTGCTCTGGGCCACACTTTGGTTCCCTGACCAGGAACTTTGGTTCCTTATGACCATGGTCCTAAGCTTGGGAGATGCGCTGAGATTTCCCCTGGGACTCTCTGAATTCCCTCTCCCATGTTTCCTGAGGAGAAGGACTACATTTTGCTCCAGGCCACACTTTGGTTCCTTATGACCGTGATCATAGAGCTTGGAAGATGCTCGGAGATTTACCCTGGGACTTTCTGGACTTCCTCTCGCATGTTACCCACGGAGAAGGACTACTCTAACTTGAAGATGATTCTCCAGTACCCTGGCAGTCCCCAAGAATGGAGACACATGGTTAGTTCTACCCTCCTGATTCAATTCTTTCTTCAACGGGAAGATGCTTTTAAAAATGGTGCTTGCAGCAGTCTTGCAGGAACCGTCAAAAGTACCCTAAATGGAATTTTGAGGAGCTTTTTGGACTAGCATGCCCTCTGGGGACTCGTGATGCTACATGGTGAAATCTGGATAATCTGGTTAAAGGTGAAAGAAGCAAAAACTCCCTACTGCTTTTCTCTCGATTCCGCCCCCTCATTGTTCTCTCTGAATATCTTAAGTTTGCTGTCTGCTTTCAGTTGTGTTTTGTAAAAGAGTGATTTGAATGACTGAATTTTTGTATGACTTTGACTTAAATAAAAATGCTGGATGCAGCCATGATTTCTAGAGACATCCAGAAACAGTCCAAAAAATTGTTTTTGTTTCTCTTTTGATTTTATATGTCTTGGAAAAGTTTAATCCTGAAAACTGTATGAGTATGGGTGGGGTAGAAAAAGTAATGTTTATGCTAATTATTCTCATGCCTAAGGCTTCTAACCATGGTTCTTCTGTTTATCTTTCCACATTTTATTGAGTTTAAACTGTTTAAACAACCTTAAAATCATACTAGAAAGGACTTCCAATTATAATGGAGTTATCAATTATAACTTCTAATCTGCTACAAGTTTTGTTTCACAAGTAAGTGAATTACAGCTTTCAAGTCTTCACATGAAAAAGCTTCTGCTCAAATGGAATCCCTGGAAATCCATTTGGACCCCTGCACTCTGACATCGCCCACAAGATGGCATGACTACAACGCACCCCCCGAAACCAGTGATGTGACCTGGCATGACATGAAAAACTGATTCACAGACTCCAAAGCTCACTATCTACAGAAAAGCAGAATTACAGTGGTTGACCTTCCCCAATGAGGCAGACATGCCGCGTTTCATCCCCCGGCATTTCATCCGTGGTTATCTGCTTTGGACTGATGCTTCTATTGGACTTACTGGTACACTTCTTTGGCACTTTACACAACTTTACAGCAGTTTCTCTTTACACTGCTGGGTTTCTCAAAGACTGACTGCAGCAGTCCATGGACTTTGCAGCTAGAAGCAAGAGATGTCCACAGAGGCAGGAAATGTCCTTTGAGTCAATAGATGCCTCCCAGAGGCAAGAAACACCCTTTCGTCTGATAGGCCTTGCCCTTTGAGGCAGGAAACGCCCCTCTCAGGCCCCCCCTTGGCATCACACTGGTTCTTGCTGCTCTCTTTCTTGTTCCTCCATGTCGTGTGCCAGTTCTTTTGAAAATACCTGTACGATATAGGTTTCTGTTCACCCCACACTCCTGATACTATGGCCATTAGTTAAAAAGAAAGGGGGAAATGTTGGTCTGCTTCTGAATTATGCTTCTAAGACCCCTTCTGTTGCATTGCTTGCCACTGTGGTCTATTTACATAATCCTTGTTTTGCCCACACTGGTTTAATCCCCACTGGTTCTCGTGTTTTTTCCTCTTTCCCACCCCCTATCCTGGTACATCCTCTTCTGACCTGACACTTCTGCCTCAGGAGATATATAGGACAAGACTGTGATTAGAGATAGCTAGATCACACTGCATTCCCGCTTAATAAAGATTGAACTGCATCCCACTCTGCCATGAGTCCATGGCCGTCTCTCTCACACCTGCGAAGCTAGTCCGGCAAGTGGGAATGCAGTCCAATCCTTTATTGATAAGAGAAAACACATTTACGTCTTTTGAAAGGGAAGAGGCAGGTTGGAAAAGGAAATGGCTAGGAGAGAGGGTGGAGAGAAGGAAAGAGCATGAAGGTAACAAGCTTCCATAGCACCTGTTACGAAGGTTCGAACCAGTGGGGATTAAACCAATACCCCGTAGGCAGTGTGGGTCTCAGGCAAAACAATGATTATGTAAATATACCACAGCACCAAGCAATGCAGGGGACCTGGCATAGTGACCAACAATGCACCCTCAAAAATATCCCCAATAACTTCTGGTATGGTATGAGAAGAATAATACACTTACTAAAAAGATTCAGTGAACTTTAAATTACTGCTTTATATGGATACTTTGGCTACACAATTTTGCAAGTATAATTAATTTACTTCTTTAATGTTATACTTTCTGAATATTGGATTATAATAGTTTATATGTTATAATATGATATCTTATAACAGGCTTCAGGTGTGCATCATTGAAAATCAATGATACCTCTGCCAACTGGCCTACATTTTTTTGTTTTCTTTCCTTTTGTACTTTCCTTTGAATAAAGAAGAGGGAGAGGAGAGAAACCTGCAGTTCACTTCCCTGCTGGTCCTATGCATCCTCTGCAGGTCTGAACCTAGGTCATTTCACAGAGTGATGCTTGAGTTCTACCAGATGAGCTAATGTTGGGCATGTACATAGGTTCTGTAATAAAGTCAGAAATAATGTGTTCCAGGAAGAAAGGTTGTGCTATGCTAATGCAGAGTAGCTCTTTATTTATCTGAGATTCATATATGTCACTGTAAACATACAACCCTGGTTGGTATAGACTTGAGTGTATGGACCCACCACCACTGCCCTTAGCTGACTGCCACTTCCTATCTGCTGGGAAGAGCCCACTCCTGCTCATTCTTAAAGATTTTCCCCTTGTGGTTTATGGATCCCTTTTCATCTCTTTCTCAGCATAGATCACAATTAGTTAATTATAAATGTCACATAATTGATTTGATTTGACAGCTACAGTAAAAAAAAATGAGTTACCTTTATTTTCATGGTTCACTTAGTTTCACGGTCCCTGTACATTGTTAACTTTTCTCTAGACAAGGTTATTTTGACAGTTTTTGCTTTTTTTTTAATTTTAAAAGTTTCTACAAAAGAGTGGGACTTTGGAACTAACTGCTCTAGCGTTTTTATCGCTATGTCTACCCCTGCTATTCATATTCAGAACTGGTTGCAAGGATAATGGGAAAGAGTGTGTGTGTGTGTGATTGAGTATATTACTATTCGTTTAATTGTATATACTCATATATATCTAACATTATTTAACATTTATACTTAACATGGTTTTACATAAAGTTAGCATTGTACACCTAAAACTGCTTTCTTAGTCGATGGAATTTATAATAATGGACTAAGTTGGAATATTTAAGGGGGGTTATAAGTAATAAATGGCATTTGTAAGAAATTAATGGATATATGTTACTTCAGATATTAGTAACATATTATTTACTTTACCCCAATTTCTTAGTTTTAAAGTAGAAGAGTATATGACGACATGTGCTTTGATGGTCACGTTTCAGTTTGTCATATTACATTATCTATATATGAATTCTTCTTCATTTTTTAATTTTATTATTTATTCATTCCCTTTTACTGCCCTTGCTGTTTTATTGTTGTAGTTATTGTTGTTATTGATGTCATTGCTATTGCATAGGACAGAGAGAAATGGAGAGAGAAGGGGAAGACAGAGGGGGGAGAGAAAGATAGACATCTGCAGACCTGCTCATCACCTGTGAAGCGACTCCCCTGCAGGTGGGGAACCGGGGGCTCGAACCAAGATCCTTATGTGGGTCTTTTCGCTTTGCGCCATGTTTAACCTGCTGCGCTACTGCCCGACTCCCCACTCTTCTTCATTTTTAGCTGTACCCCATGGTACTGAGTGCTTGTCATGTATGCATGAAAAACAGGCATGCAAGTCTTCTGCAGAACCAATACGCTGTCTCTTCAGCTCCTGTTTTTTTTTAATTAAATGAAGTGTTCAGGCTATTATTATTTACTGCAACAATCTTTATAAATGAATAGTCCTTACTAGTGAGACAGGCTTGTTCAGAATGCATTACCATGCAATTAAAATGAAACTATAGTGTTTCTTACAGAATTTGGCCATTTTATGTAATAAACTTTTTCCAGTATTTGAGTATAAAATAAATTTAACCAGGCTCCCCACCTGTAGGGGAGTCGCTTTACAACCGGAGAAGCAGGTCCGCAGGTGTCTATCTTTCTCCCCCTTCTCTCTCTTTCCCTCCTTTCTCCATTTCTCTCTGTCCTATCCAACAACAACAACGATATCAACAATAATAGTAGCTACAACAATAAAACAATAAGGGCAACAAAAGGCAACAAAAGGCAATAAATAAATAAATTTAAAAATAATACAAAATTAAAAATATTTTATTTGTTTTATTTTAGTGTGAGAGAAAGATACAGAGAGAAAGACACAGAGAAAAAACAGAACACTTTGCAGCTCTGGCTTATGGTGGTGCTGGGGATTGAACCTGGGATCTCAAAGCCTCAGTCATGAAGATCTTTTTCAGAACCATTATACTGTTATCCCAGTCCCACTTCATTGAATCTTAAGAAGCAAATTTTAAGTAAAAGTTCATTTTATATAAATAGTTCTAAAATAAAATCAAAAGTTTCTGTATGCAACGTTATGGGGCTTATTTTTATATTTATTTCTTTATTTGCCTCTAGGATTAACCACTGGGGCTCAGGTGCGCCTTTGCATGCCCTCCCCATCCTGAGGCTTAAATCTTCCTCTTATCATTTAAAAGTTTTACTACCTCGTGTCTGATGTGTCAAAGTTGATGAGAGCCTGATAGTTAGTAGCACTGTAGGGAAATGGGCCAATATGTCAAGTTAGTAGCACTGTAGGGAAATGGGCCAATATGTCACTCCAGCAAAATGTGTAAAGCCTTATTTGTTTCTTAAATTTATTTGTTTATTTTGCAAGGAAGAAAGAGATCAGAACTCTGCTGGAATTAAGCCCAGGGCCTCAAATATATAGGGAATGGCTCTACGTTCTGAGACATATCCCCAGCCAAAAGCTTTCTTTAAATCATACATCATTCCGAATTATAGTCCCTACCAACAAAATTCCAAGAATAAGTGTCAATTATGTCCCTTTAATAATACAAGAAATTATCGTAGCCAAGCTCAATGCCACTTTTGGAGCTTTTCCAAAATATGCCTTTAAAAAGTTACGACAGTTGGAAGGAACAATGAATTAACATTCTGCCCCATCAACAGAAGTGTGTAGTATGTATATCAGAAGCACAATACAAAAATATTGATAATGAATGGGGCATATGTGTGAACCCCAGCACACAGTAAATGTCAACAAATGTTCCTGAAAGAGTGAATCCATTAAATGATAGATGAGTGAACAAATGAATGAGCAAATGAAAGGAAGAAAATGCATAATATTATCTCTATGAATTTGCCTCACATATATGAAGAAAAAATGTATCCTATTAAGTCTTACATTTTCAAAAGGTTAGTGTTTGTGACACTTCACAAGCTGTAAATTATTTTATATTAACTTGTTCGATATTGAAAATCTTTAAAGAATTTTGTGTCTAATAGGCACACAATGATATAGCGAAAAAAGAAGGAATTAATGGTATCAGAAATAAATTAACATAATGAATCTATAAGAAATTAATTTCTCTGTATCTCATGTGCCTTGTGTCCAGATAAAGTAAACACAATATTTATAGAATACCTATTCTGGGCAAATATATCAGTTGTCTTAAATCTTTCAGTGTAAAAGTCGTAGCAATCAAAGACAAATTTATTGCCTTTCCTTTGCTAGTTCATGGCCCACATGTATTGCAAGAATTTCCCAGTGTTATCTATGGTTAGTGCTTACCTAAGAACTCAGCGTCTCTAAATTCATGAAGACACGCAGCGTCCTACTGAAGAAAAAGTTTCCCTTAAAAGAAGTTACATACCTAACGTGAGCAGAGGACACATTTCAGAGTTCTCCCCCAGTGAGGAATGAAGGAAATGATTAGGGATATGATTGTCTCAAGTTCAATTTAATCGTGAGTAGAATGAATTGATACATGGATAATTCATACTGGGTTTATCGCTCTCTTCTAAATCAACTTCACCAAATTCCATGCTATCGAAATTTACTAAGTCTGAAGTTGTGGGAATCCAATAATGAAATGCTATTTAAATGTTTACAAATGATACTAGCCAACTTACTTACAGTGTGAATATATCAAGCAGGAGAAGAGAGACTTTATTACAAAGAAAGCAGTACCAAAATCCACTTTGAGTTGACTACAGTTTGCCTTATAAAACCCTTGTTTGTATTCATTGTATTATTTTTAAAGGCTTTCTTTTTTTATTATTTTTTTATGTTGATTTATTTATTCCCTTTTATTGCCCTTGTTGTTTGTTTTATTGTTGTAGTTATTATTGTTGTCATCATTGCATAGGGCAGAGAGAAATGGAGAGAGGAGGGGAAGACAGAGAGGGGGAGAAAGACACCTGCAGACCTGCTTCACCTCTTGTGAAGTGACTCCCCTGCAGGTGGGGAGGCTGGGGCTCCAACCGGGATCCTTAGGCTTTGTGCCACATGTGCTTAACCAGAGGCACTACCATCCAACTCCCGTATTTTTTGTAATTTTTATTCCTGCCATGTTGATGTATTTACTCAAGAGTACCTGCATTCACTCAGAACAATATGGGTCTAGAACAGTATGGATACTTAGTGTTTGGGGAGAACCTTATACCTTATGGAGCCTTGGACTTGAGCTTTTGCCTCTGAGAGCCAGTTTGAATTTCTGTTTGGATATATATGTGTGTTCTTCCTCTAAATACTTAACCAGGATCCAGTAATTAATTCACCCCCCTTTTCCCCCTTGTAATTGTTAGTCTCTATTGATTGTGTGTGTGTGTGTGTGTGTGTGTGTGTGTGTGTGAGTGTAAAACTCAACAATCCCTGAAACAATCTCTTGACTTTTAAAAATATGGCTTTCTGAGTCTTTTCTTTCCCAGTTTTTTAAAATTTATTTATTTATTTAATCCTTCATTGCCCTGGTTGTTTTATTGTTGTCGTTATTGTTGGATAGGACAGAGAGAAATGGAGAGAGGAGGGGAAGACAGAGAGGGGGTGAAAGACAACTGCAGACCTGCTTCACCGCTTGTGAAGCGACTCCCCTGCAGGTGGGGGGGGGAGCCTGGGCTCGAACTTGGATCCTTTTGCAGGTCCCTGCGCACCTGCACTTACCCTGCTGTGCTACCATCCCACTCCCTTCTTTCCCAGTTTTAATAAACACCTACCCATCTTCACTTCTGGTACATATTCTTTCATGATTCTGGGATCCCTCAAGATTTATTCCAGTAGGTCATGACAGGAAGACAGATTTCTATTTTTAAAATGCATAAGGAAGATTAAGAAGGGCCGGGTAGTGGCGCACCTGGTTGAGCTCACAGGCTACAGTGAACAACGACCCAGGTTTGAGCCCCTGGTCCCCACCTGCAGGGGGAAAGCTTTGCAAGTGGTGAAGCAGAGCTGCAGATGTCTGTCTGTCTGTCTCCCTCTCTATCTTCCTCTCATTCTCAGTTTCTATGTCTCTATCCAACAAATAAAGATTTTTTTTAAAAAAAGAAAATGAAGGAAAACAGGAGTTTTTTGAAGTTGTAGGTTTAAGAATCTTCTGTATTTTCCCCTTAAAATAGTTTTCCCTTTTACCTAGTTAAATTAGTGAGTTCATGCAAACCCTACAATCTTTAATGCTTCCAATAAATCATTAGTTTATTTTCTTCTTGGCATATATCTCATTTTCTTAGGGAATCTTGTGTTTTTCTTTGTTGTTGTCATTTTTTTATTTTTTTCCATCTATTTATTTATTTCATTGATTTAATAATGATTAACCAGACCATAGAATAAGAGAGGTATAATTCCATACAATTCCCACAACCAGAGTTCCGTATCCCATCTCCACCATTGGGAGCTTTCCTGTTCTTTATCCCTCTGGGAACATGGACCCAGGGTCATTATGGGGTGCAGAAGGTGGAAGGTCTGGCTTCTGTAATTGCCTCTCTGCTCGACATGGGTGTTGGCAGGTGGATCCGTACCCCTAGACTGTTTCTGTCTTTCCCTAGTAGAGCAGGGCTCTGGGGAGGTGGGGTTCCAGGACACATTGGTGAGATGTTTAGCAGGGGATGTCAGGTTGTCATCATGGTAGCATCTGCAACTTTGTAGCTGAAAAACATTAAGATATAAAGCAGAACAAATTGCCTAATAGTCAGGAATCTAAAGGCAAGAATGTAGCAGATGAGATTTGATATTTCTTTCCTCACTTGGGTGTCTTCTCTCTGGTACCTTTTGAAATACATCTACCATATAGGAAGTTGATCCAATTTCCATTGGTCCTGTGATATATATATATATATATATATATATATATATATATATATATATATATGTATTTTGGCACCAAAAAGTCTTCTTAATACACCCTTAATATGAAATATGCATCTATCAATTTAACAATGTAAAACACTAGCAGAAGATCACACACTATCATAAAAGAATGCCTGGACTATGGGTTACAAAGAAAAGAGAAAGTGGCAACTGCTTACAATTTCACAACAAGAATTGGAAACACTGCTGTATTACTGTTACCAAATTCATGGCCAGTTGAAATGCTGATGTAATCTCCAGCAAGGGAGAGGTCAGTCTGGAAATAAAAGAAGGAAATCTGAATGTGTTGTTGAGCCAGATGTTGTTGTGCACAGGCCGCGGAGAAGAGAGCGGGTCCGGAGAGAAGAGGAAACACAAATCTTTATTTGCGCTGGCACCTCAGAGTTGGATGCTAGAGAAGCAGGTTGAGCCACGTGGAGGTAGCGAAAATGGCCACCTCACGCAGTAACCTTTCCTGTGTCTGAACACCAGAGTGAAGCGCTGGCAAGAGAGAGAGGTGTGGAAGAAGAAAGGCATTTATAGGAATAGCTTTCGGGAGAATGGGAAGGGGGAGGAGTAACCAAAGCACTCCGAATATCACAGGGATATAGACAATGCCCTGAGGGCACAACATGGCTGAACAGGTGCTCTGAGAATGTCCCAACTCTCGAGGGAACCAGCAGTAGCCTGAGGGGACAACATGGCAGATGTGACTGCATCGGCACAATTTCCCAGCATGAATGTGCTTTGTAGAAAATTAAAACACGGAAGGGAGAGGAAGATGGCGGCCTGAGAAGTTGCTGACAGCGAGCGCTCTGACCGCATCGTCGGCAATGGTAGGATTTTCTGCCTTTAGCAGGCCAGTTAATAAGGGGTGACACCAAAGAGTGGGTACAATTTAATTTGGGTTAAGAATTAGAGTAAAGGTGACACGGACTAGCGGGGCTCCAGAATTCCCAGGGCGCCGGGCAAGGAGAGTGCGCCGGGCATTGTCCTCCGCCCGCCCAGGAAGGCGGCTCCTCCGCCGGTTGCAGAGCGCGGCGGGCAGAGGACCCGGAGAGAGCACTTTAGCTCGGGGGCTTCCTCTTGGGAGAATCCAGGGTCCACCTCGACCCTGAGAGCAGATCCAAAGACTTCTTGAGTATAGCTCTCATTGGATCAAAGGATTTGGAGCTAGTTTTCATTTTTGAGAAATCCTTTAAAAAAGTCTGGAGGGAGGGGTTTCCCGGAAGATGGCGCACGGAGAAGCAGCTAGCCTTTGAGCTCCGGACACATCTCGTGTAAACAATAGGATTTTCTGCCTTTAGCAGGCCAGCCAATAAGGGGCCACAGCGGTCATACCAAGGTGTCTATAACTTAATTTGGGTTAAGAATTAGAGTAGGGGAAAAAAATTCTTTTTTCTTCCTTTTAATTTTCAAGCATACATCCTTCCCGCCGCTCCCCCCGCCCCACCATAAACAGTGCCTGGGACCAGCTACTAGCAGGATACCCCATACCACCAAACAGGGTTTTTTTTGTTTTTTGTTTTTTTTTTAACTCACTGATACACATTTGGGAAGTTCCTCGCACTGCTCTTTAATTACAACCCTTCTTCTTATATTCTCCCTTTTCTCTCTCTTATCTCTCTCTATCTCTTTTTTATTTTTTATTATTACTATTTTTTTTATCCTGTCATACACTTCTTTCTTCTTTGCCTTTCTGAATTTGTGAATTACTTTGGGGAAGAAATCTGACCCAGAGTGGACTTTCTATGTGTGTATCTCTGCTCTAGTTCCCTTTATACTCTTGTTACCCCTAGAATATACACTGGATAGTAGGTTTGCATAACTGTCTATTCTTGATATCCTCTCTTTCTTTTCTCTTTCTTCACTGGGATTTGGTTACTATTTTTTCACGGACTGGAGAAATTTTTTGGCTAACTGGTAATGATCAAACTCCTTCAATACTTACTTCAGTTGCTACTGTAATTCCGGAGATTGGTGAGTGCAATTGTCATAAAGGTATTTAGTACAGTGCTACTTGTGCTCACAACACAACAACTGAGGAACAACAGAGCATTAAAAAAAAAGAGAGAGAGAGAAACACATAAATAAAAAAAATATGGGTAGATTAAAAACAAATAAAACTGCTACCCCAATGAATGAAGACAAGAGCCCAGAAGAAACCATAAATCAATCAGAAGTAACCATAGATAAGAAAAGTATGCAAGCAATAATAAACTTATTAATCACAGAAATGAAAACAACATTGGAGGAAAGGAATGGCAGTATTAGGGAAACAACAGTTGAGACACCCAAGGAAAATACTGATTATCTTGAGACAATTAGAGAACTGAAAGCTGAAATAGCTGTAATGAAGAAAGAAGCTGAGGCAAGGGAAAGCAGACTAACAGAAGCAGAAAACAGAATTAGTCAGACAGAGGATGAGTTAGAGAAAACTAAGAAAGAGGTGAAAGAGCTTAAAAAGAGATTGAGAGACACTGAAAACAACAACAGAGACATATGGGATGATCTCAAAAGAAGTAACATTTGTATAATTGGCCTGCCAGAGGAAGAAAGAGAGGAAGGGGAAGCAAACATTCTAGAGGAAATAATACAAGAAAATTTCCCAGACCTGAATAACAGAAAGGATATCAAGGTGCAAGAGGCCCAGAGAGTACCAAACAGAATCAACCCAGACCTGAAAACACCAAGACACATCATAGTCACAATGAGAAGAAGTAAGGATAAAGAAAGGATCCTAAAGGCGGCAAGAGAGAAACAAAAAGTCACATACAGGGGAAAACCCATAAGACTTTCTGCAGATTTCTCCACTCAAACCCTAAAAGCCAGAAGGGAGTGGGTTTCAACCAAGGATAATATATCCTGCTAGACTTTCATTCAAGCTAGATGGAGGGATCAAAACCTTCTTAGACAAACAACAGTTAAAGGAGGCAACTATCACCAAGCCGGCCCTGAAAGAGGTACTAAAAGACCTCTTATAAACAAGAACATCACTATAATACTTGTAATATATCAGAGTAAACAAATCGTTTTTTAGAAAAATGGCACTATAATACATTAAATCCATAATATCAATAAATGTCAATGGCTTAAACTCACCCATCAAAAGGCACAGGGTGGGGGGATGGATCAGAAAACATAACCCAACCATATGCTGCTTGCAAGAATCCCATCTGTCACAACAAGATAAACACAGACTTAAAGTGATAGGATGGAAAACTATCATACAGGCTAACGGTCCACAAAAAAGGGCAGGAACAGTCATTCTCATCTCAGACACGATAGATTTTAAATTAAATAAAGTAATAAAAGATAGGCAAGGACATTACATAATGATTAGAGGATCAATCAGCCAAGAAGACTTAACAATTATTAACATCTATGCACCCAACGAGGGACCATCTAAATACATTAAACACCTACTGAAAGAATTTCAAAAATACATCAATAGTAATACAATAATAGTGGGAGACTTCAATACCCCACTCTCACACTTAGACAGATCAACAAAGCAGAGAACCAATAAAGATACAAGAGAATTGAATGAAGAGATTGACAGACTAGACCTCTTGGACATTTTCAGACTCCTCCATCCCAAAAAACTGGAATACACCTTCTTTTCAAATCCACATAACACATACTCAAGGATAGACCACATGTTAGGCCACAAAGACAACATCAATAAATTCAAGAGCATTGAAATCATCCCAAGTATCTTCTCAGACCACAGTGGAGTAAAACTAACTTTTAACAACAAATGGAAAATTATTAAAAGACATAGAATTTGGAAACTAAACAACATGCTCCTTAAGAACCACTGGGTCAGAGACTCACTCAAACAGGAAATTCAAATGTTCCTGGAAACTAATGAAAATGAAGACACAACCTATCAAAATATTTGGGACACAGCGAAAGCAGTACTGAGAGGGAAACTTATAGCCATACAATCACATATTAAACACCAAGAAGAAGCCCAAATGAACGACCTTACTAGACACCTCAAGGACTTAGAGGAAGAGGAACAAAGGAACCCTAAAGCAACCAGAAGGACAGAAATCACTAAAGTTAGAGCAGAAATAAACAACATCGAAAATAAAAGAACCATACAAAAGATCAATGAAGCCAAATGTTGGTTCTTTGAAAGATTAAACAAAATTGACAAACCCCTAGCCAGACTCACCAAACAAAAAAGAGAGAAGACTCAAATTAATAGAATTGTAAACGATGCAGGAGATATCACAACTGACACCACAGAAATCCAGAGAATTCTGCGAAACTTCTATAAAGAACTATATGCCACCAAGCTAGAGAATCTGGAAGAAATGGAACAATTCCTAGAAACCTATGCACTTCCAAAACTGAACCAAGAAGAACTACAAAATCTAAATGCACCAATCACAGACAAAGAAATTGAAACCGTTATTAAGAATCTCCCCAACAACAAAAGTCCTGGACCAGATGGCTTCACAAATGAGTTCTACAAAACTTTCAGGAAACAGTCAATACCCATACTTCTTAAGCTATTCCATAAGATTGAAGAAACAGGAATACTCCCTTCCACCTTTTATGAAGCCAACATCACCCTGATACCAAAAGCTGATAGGGACAGAACAAAAAAGGAAAACTACAGACCAATATATCTGATGAACATAGATGCCAAAATATTAAACAAGATCTTGGCCAACCGGATACAGCAACACATCAAAAAGATTGTTCATCATGATCAAGTGGGATTCACCCCAGGAATGCAAGGCTGGTTCAACATCCGTAAATCAATCAATGTCATTCATCACATCAATAAAAGCAAAGCCAAAAACCACATGATTATCTCAATAGATGCAGAGAAAGCCTTTGACAAAATCCAACACCCATTCATGCTCAAAACTCTACAGAAAATGGGAATAGATGGGAAATTCCTCAAGATAGTGGAGTCTATATATAGCAAACCTACAGCCAACATCATACTCAATGGAGAGAAGCTGAAAGCATTCCCCCTCAGATCAGGGACTAGACAGGGCTGTCCACTGTCACCGTTACTCTTCAACATAGTATTGGAAGTTCTTGCCATAGCAATCAGGCAAGAGAAAGAAATCAAAGGGATACAGATTGGAAGGGAAGAAGTCAAGCTCTCACTATTTGCAGATGATATGATAGTTTACATAGAAAGACCTAAAGAATCCAGCAGAAAATTACTGGAAGTTATTAGGCAATATAGCAAGGTATCAGGCTACAAAATCAGTATACAAAAATCAGTGGCATTTCTTTATGCAAACACTAAATCTGAAGAAGAAGACATCCAGAAATCACTCCCATTTACTGTTTCAGCAAAATCAATCAAATACCTAGGAATAAAGTTGACCAAAGAAGTGAAAGACTTGTATACTGAAAACTATGAGTCGCTACTCAAGGAGATAGAAACTGATACCAAGAAATGGAAAGATATCCCATGCTCATGGATTGCAAGAATAAATATCATCAAAATGAATATTCTCCCCAGAGCCATATACAAATTTAATGCAATACCCATCAAAGTTCCACCAGGCTTCTTTAAGAGAATAGAACAAACGCTACAATCATTTATCTGGAACGTGAAAACACCTAGAATTGCCAAAACCATCTTAAGGAAAAGAAACAGAAATGGAGGCATCACACTCCCAGACCTTAAACTATATTATAAAGCCATCATCATCAAAACAGCATGGTACTGGAACAAAAATAGGCATACAGACCAGTGGAACAGAATTGAAAGGCCAGAAGTAAATCCCAACACCTATGGGCATCTACTCTTTGATAAGGGGGCCCAAAGGATTAAATGGAAAAAGGAGTCTCTCTTCAATAAATGGTGCTGGTAAAACTGGGTTGAAACATGCAGAAGAATGAAATTGAACCACTTTATCTCACCAGAAACAAAAATCAACTCCAAATGGATCAAAGACCTAGATGTCAGACCAGAAACAATCAAATACTTAGAGGAAAACATTGGTAAAACACTTTCCCATCTACACCTCAAGGACATCTTTGATGAATCAAACCCAATTGCAAGGAAGACCAAAGCAGAAACAAACCAATGGGACTACATCAAATTGAAAAGCTTCTGCACATCCAAAGAAACTATTAAACAAACAGAGAGACCCCTCACAGAATGGGAGAAGATCTTCACCTGCCAGACATCAGACAAGAAACTAATCACCAAAATATATAAAGAGCTCAGCAAACTTAGCCGCAAAAAAGCAAATGACCCCATCCAAAAATGGGCAGAGGAAATGAACAAAACATTCACCACAGAGGAGATCCAAAAGGCTAACAAACATATGAAAAACTGCTCTAGGTCACTGATTATCAGAGAAATGCAAATCAAGACAACACTAAGATACCACCTCACTCCTGTAAGAATGGCATACATCAAAAAGGACAGCAGCAACAAATGCTGGAGAGGATGTGGGTACAGAGGAACCCTTTTACATTGCTGGTGGGAATGTAAATTGGTACAGCCTCTGTGGAGAGCAGTCTGGAAAACTCTCAGAAGGCTAGACATGGACCTTCCATATGACCCAATAATTCCTCTCCTGGGGTTATACCCCAAGGACTCCATAACACCCAACCAAAAAGAGGTGTGTACTCCTATGTTCATAGCAGCACAATTCATAATAGCTAAAACCTGGAAGCAACCCAGGTGCCCAACACCAGATGAGTGGCTGAGAAAGCTGTGGTATATATACACAATGGAATACTATGCAGCTATCAAGAACAATGAACCCACCTTCTCTGACCCATCTTGGACAGAGCTAGAAGTAATTATGTTAAGTGAACTAAGTCAGAAAGATAAAGATGAGTATGGGATGATCCCACTCATCAACAGAAGCTGACTAAGAAGATCTGAAAGGGAAACTAAAAGCAGGACCTGATCAAATTGTAAGTAGGGCACCAAAGTAAAAACCCAGTGGTGAGGGGTAGGCATGTAGCTTCCTGGGCCAGTGGGGGGTGGGAGTGGGCGGGAGGGATGGGTCACAGTCCTTTGGTGGTGGGAATGGTGTTTATGTACACTCCTAGCAAAATGTAGACATATAAATCAGTAGCTAATCAATATGAGAGGGGGAAATCAATTGTATGTCTCAAAGTTTCTCAAAAGACAAACTGAATCTTTTTAATATATAGGCTATGTATTTGATATGCGGACTCTCTCAAAAGCCTAGACCAAGTAGATTAGAAGCTTCCAATAGCACAGCTATATACAAGATACTGGGTACTGTCCAGCAAACCATAACAAAGGGACTTTTCAAAGTTAACCCAATTAACAAATAATGTGATGATAATATTAACTATTGAGTGTCTTTTTGAACCCTAAGACAGCAGGAACCTCACATCTTCACTATAGAGCCCCTACTTCCCCCAGTCCTGGCACCCTTGGAGTGGGCCCACTTTCCCGTATGCATCTCCCAATCCAAAGCAAATAACATTGCATCTGCCGATCACAACCTAACCAAAGCAACGATTGCTACCTCAACATGCTTCACCTCAGAATGTATCCAGAGACTTCACGTGTGGAATGACAACCCTTCAGCTTCATTACTCCGGTGAGACCTTTCCTTTAATAGTACACTCTAATTTCATCTCAGGTAGTTCACTTTCTAACAAAGTCCCATAACCTAGATATACACCAGTTTCTGTGAGAGAGAGCTTATGTGCACACATATCCATAAACTACTGCAAAATATATACCTGAAAGCAGGACTACACTAGAGTTTGCAGCGAATACCTCCCTAACACTTTCTCTCCACTATTCCAAGCTTGGGATCCATGATTGCTCAACAAATTGTTTGGCTTCATATGTTAACTCTGTTTTCAATCACCAGGTTCCAGATGCCACCAGGATGCTGGCTAGGCTTCCCTGGATTGAAGACCCCACCAATGTGTCCTGGAGCTCAGCTTCCCCAGAGTCACACCCTACTAGGGAAAGAGAGAGGCAGACTGGGGGTATGGACCGACCAGTCAACGCCCATGTTCAGCGGGGAAGCAATTACAGAAGCCAGACCTTCTACCTTCTGCATCCCTCAACGACCCTGGGTCCATGCTCCCAGAGGGATAGAGAATGGGAAAGCTATCAGGGGAGGGGGTGGGTTATGGGGATTGGGTGTTGGGAATTGTGTGGAGTTGTACCCCTCCTACCTTATGCTTTTGTTCACTAATCCTTTCTTAAATAAAAAATTAAAAAAAAAAGAAAATTAAAACACATAGGAGTATTTTATAATACAATGGTAGTAAGATAAAGACACATTGAATAACAGAGTTGAGGACAATGAAAATTTAGCTGAGCTTATAGAGAAAGAATTATTCACTATGCGTTGCCCTATAATCAACATCTATTGAACATTTCTTTAATTAACAATGGATAATTTCTTGATTCTTTTCTTCAGAGTTTAAATTCTGTGCCTAGATAGTCTACCTGATATGTGAAGCCACCATGCAAAGACTAAGGCTATTATAAGACTGTGTTTGTACATAACTCTGTAGCAGATGCCACATCACTTCTTGAGAAAGTGTTCTGAAAACCATGAATGATTACTAATGGTATGTACTATATTGTTTACAGCATATAAAATTTTAGTGAGTTTACTCTCAACTACATTGGGTACTATAAAGTAGAAATGCTTGTTATGATAATTTAACTTCACAGTTTTTTCTCTAAGCATAAATGTGTCTATTTGAAGGCTCCCATAAAACACATTTGTCAGGCTTCTTCTCTGTCATGTATACTTATACCATTTCTTCAAGAGAGCACTTAAGTAAAGGAAGATATCTCTCTCTGTCTCTCCCTATTTCTCTCTCTCTCTCTCTCTCTCTCGCTCTTCTTCTCCCTCTCTCTCTCTCTCTCCCTCCCTCCCTCCCTCACCCCTCCTAGAATCATTTGCTTGAGGATATGGGGGCATGGAAGTTATACATATTGCTTAGTACATATGCTACAAATAATAATACAAATAGTTTAGTAAAAGGGAAAAAAAGAGTATAATTTGGACAGAAGAGATAACTATAGAGGAAGGTTCAAGGGATTTTTCAAAGTAGTCTGAAAAGGAAAAAAAATGAAAACAAAAAAGTGAAGGTCCACCTGGGGGATTGGGGAGATACTATGGTAGAAATAACAAAAGTTTAAACTCATAGGAGGTGTCTTATGCTTCAGTCTTCCTGCCTTATTGAAGAATAGCAAAGAATAGGAACTACTACAAAGCCCTTTACAAAATAAATACATTTAGTCACAGAGATACAGTGGAAGTCTAGGTGCTTGTAAAAGGAATGTGGAAATCTCTATATCCTCTGATTGTGGCTTCTTCAAAATAATTATCAAATGAAAAAAAAACACAGCTTTTTGTACAGGGTGAATTTTATTTCAGAAAATAACACTCTTGATGGTCAGATTAATGACAGTGGATTGAATCTAATTTGTTATGTCTATAGTCTTCCAGGGACGATAATGATAACCAAGGGTTTGTCCTGAAAGGAACCAATGAAGCCATTCAAATCACCCTGCCAGAACATAGAGAGCTTTACTAAATTCAATTTCTGAGAAAACTTTTTCACGTATCTATTATAGATATTTAGAGCAAGATGAGTTATTTCAGAAAAAGATAGCATGGAAACGAGAAGGTTTCAGTAGGCCATGCTCTCAAAGAACACTCTAATCTGGCAAATAACTTCTGGACGGGTTGTTGACAGGCAGACACTGGTTGCAGAGAGCAGCTGGGAAAGCACTAACTGAAGGGTCTAGGAGAGGGTAGTTCTGGGTAAGAAGCCTGGACCAGGTCAGGGTGGGGAGGAAGCTCCTGACATGGAATTCAGCCAGAACCATCAAGAGAAAATTAGACTCCTAAAAGAAAAAAAGAACACTAATCAAAACCACACCAAAAGTCTGAAGGAAACCCACATGTGACCTGCGTGCACCCCATTCCCAAAGATAAGAAAAATAACATTCTATAAAAAGTATGTTTTCAGTGTGAGGGGAGGACATCAGGGTAGACTTGAATTCTCTGAATCTAGTGCATTTGCAATTTTACCTTTGGACACGGGCAGCCATTTCACATGGTTGTAAGGAAAATTAATTCTTTTTAAAGAAGTAATCTCTGAATCTGAAGAGCAAAACTGAATAATTAAATCACTTTTGTATCAGTGGTCTAATCAAACTAAATGATTTCAAAATGAAGTCATCCAATTATTTTCATTTGGTGAGACACGTTCCAAGAATAATGGATGCAAAAATCTTTCGTTCTTTTGGTATTGATCTTTTATCATTCAATTATGTGTTATCTTGATCGATAGATGACAGTAGTTGATAACTGTGTGATACAATATTTTTTCAGCAGAAGAGAAAAGTACAATTATAAATTCACAGTAGTTATATAGAGATTCTCTCATCTTTCAACTTGAAATATCACAATTAAAGCTTATTTAAACTAAATTACAGTTTTAATTTAAGTAAGTAACCTTAACGGAAAATATTTCCTTATTCTATCTAAGAAACATTGGCCAGGTGCAACCACAATCCTAATTTGTTATTACAATATTTAACTTCAGCCAACTGAGTTAATTAAAATCCTAAAGTTATATTTTCATGTTAAAATCAATAATGATGGATCAATTTTATGAATATTAATTTGGGAACCTAATGAGTTCTGCATATACCATTATAATTTTGAGCCATTTTCAGAATCTCCCATGCTTTCACAAATCCTTGCTAATGATGCTCAAGTCAATGTACAAGGTTTTTGGGATATAGAAGTGCAAAAACCCCCTCTGATCTTATATTTAGACTCACATTTACTTCTTCATTATCCATGAAATACAGTTGGGGTGTCCAGTGATGTAAATTCACCCAGAATCAACATTTCTGCATACATTATAATATGATCTAGTGAATAAAGCTTTTCCTCTGAGCTCTCAATCTCCTGTAGAGACAATATAGTTCACAACTGCAGTTGTAATAAGCATGCTGCTTTTGGGAGCTGCACGTCTATTCTAGCATGCTAATAAAGAAGGAGGCCATTTTGGATTTGCATTTATGGAGCTGAATTTGAAGCTAGTGCATGAGTCAAGCAAATCATTCTTCCCGGTGAACATACATGTGCTGTGTGGTTAATTGGACATGTCCCTTTGCTGTGTGGCGAAACAGGGAAAGTAAAAGCAACTTTCATAAAACATAAAGCCAGTTAACATACAAAGCCAAACAAATTGTTGAACGATCATGGACCTAAAGGTTGGAATAGTGCAGATGAAGTGTTGAGGGGGTCTTCCATTTTGTAGATAGCTAGTAGGCATATTTTAGTTATATTCAAAGGACCTGTAGCTATACTAGTGTTTTGTTTTTGTTTTTTGTTTTTTTGCCTGAGCCTGAAATCTGATATGCAGGTGGATCCAAGTTATTGTTGTCATTCCACACCTGAAGTCTCTGGTCACAGTCTGCAGTGAAGCATGTTGGGGTGGCACTCGTTGTGTTGATTAGGTTGTGATCCACGGATGCAATATTATTTGATTTGAATGGAGAGCAGCATGCAGAAAAGTGGGCCCCACCCTAAGGTTCCAGGACTGGGGGAAATATAGGCTCTATAGTGGAAATGTGAGGTTCCTGTTGTCTTAGGGTTCAAGAAGACAATGGATAGTTATTGTTATTGTCATATTATTTGGTGATAGGGTTAACTTTGGAAATTCCCTTTGATAGGGTTTGGGGTATAATACCCAGCATCTTGTATATAGCTGTGCTACCAGTTGCTTCTGTTCTCCCTGGTCTAAGCTTTTGGGAGAGACAACATATCAAAGACAGCCTATGTATTAAAAAAACTCATGTATGTTAACTCTCTTTTCAGCCACCAGGTTCCAGATGCCAGCAAGATGCTGACCAGACGTCCCTGGACAGACGACCCCATCAGTGTGTCCTGGAGCTCCACTTCCTCAGAGCCCCACCCTACTAGGGAAAGAGAGAGACAGTCTGGGAGTATGGATCGACCAGTCAACGCCCATGTTCAGCGGGGAAGCAATTACAGAAGCCAAACTGTCTACCCTCTGCAAGCCACAGCAACCCTGGATCCATACTCCCAGAGAGATAGAGAATGGGAAGGCTATCAGGGGAGGGGGTGGGATGTGGAGATCGGGTTATAGGAATTGTGCGGAATTGTACCCCTCTCATTCTATGGTTTTGTTAATGTCTCCTTTGTTAAATTTAAAAAAACAACATAAAGGGAGGCTAGATTTTATTCTATTTGTTAAGAGGTTTTCATACTTCCCAATATACACATATCATACCAAGGCACAGGGTCACCAAGGAGGAACTTCAACCTGTTAGAGCAACAACTTGCAGGCCTGAAGCCACAGAGGCCACAGGTTCTAGTCCAGACCGTGCCTTATGCCACAGTTCAGCAGTGTTCTGATTCTCTTACTCACATCTCTTTCTTTCTCTCATGATAGAGAAGACAATGAAGTCTTTAAAAAATTAAATAAGGACACATGGAACTAGTAGCTGTCCATATTTATTTAAGACAATTTTCAAAGTAATCTTATTCTGAAAGCTTTTCTTTCTTAATTTTTACACATTTAGTTTGTTATTTCGGTTTTGCCACCAGAGCACCAGAGATATTGCTGGGATGTGGAGAACAGCCCACTGTCTAGGAAACCCAGGCCATTCTCCCCATGAGAGTCTGAGAGGGCTGACTCCGAGCCCCTTCCTCACAAGAGGGGCCCCCACTCAAGCCCATGGCTGGTGATGGAGTTTTCCAGACTGGGAACTTTTTTGCACATACTTCCTCCTCCCTTTTGAACAAGGCCATACATTACCGTATATGGCCAACTGAAACCCACTGCAAATATCCTGGTTTTGCTTAACTGCCCCCTTCCCCCCTTCCCTGAGGTGCTCCTGATTCACCTTTAGAGAGGAGCCTGCCTATGCATGATGAGCTCATGCCAGACTTTATATGATAACTTCCCAGTAAGGAACAAACACCTGTTAAGTTCAAGACTTAACCCTGTATTGTGTGTGTGGCTTGATGATTACCTTAACCTTTTCCTAACCCTTGGGTATATCTACCTGCTTGTACCCCCAAAGAAAGGAGATGTCTCCCTGAAGCTTTTCCCGGAGTGATCATGTGTTCACTCCGTGCACTCACCCTCATCAACAGTGTCTCCAGGACCCCCAGATGGCCTGTTCCCCTCCTCCTCTGGAGACACAGGCTGATGCACAGTGGAGAACTGGGCCCCACACTGGAACTTAGTACTTATATGATGACTCTACTGTTTACAGCAATTATATTGTTTCCCTTTTATCTTTCTGATAGAGACAGAAATAGAAAGGAGACAGAAAGAGAGAGAGAGAGAGAGAGAGAGAGAGAGATGGAGAGAGAGAGAGAGAGAGAGAGAGAGATGGAGAGAGAGAGAGAGAGAGAGAACTGCAGTACTGCAACACTAATAGTGAAATTCCCCCACTGCATATAGGAACTGGATCTTAAACCCAGGCCTTTGCACATGGTAAAGTATACACTGTGCTGGGAAGACCATCACTTGGTTCCTGCAAATGGATCTTAAATAATATTCTGTGGGGGCTTGGCAGTAGGGCATCCAGTCAGGCACACACATTACCATGCACAAGGACCAGTGTTCAAGTCCCCACTCCCCAACTGTAGGGGAGTACACCTCAAGAGCAATGAAGCAAGTCTGCAAGTATCTCTCTTTTTCTTTTATTGTTTTTTTTAATATTTTATTATTTATTTTCTCTTTTGTTGCCCTTGTTGTTTTATTGTTGCTGTAGTTATTACTGTTGTTGATGTCATCATTGTTGAATAGGACAGAGAGAAGTGGAGAGAGGAGGAGAAGACAGAAGGGGAGGATAGACACATGCAGACCTGCTTCACCGCCTGTGAAGTGACTCCCCTGCAGGTGGGGAGTCAGGGAACTTGTGCTTTGCACCACCTGCGCTTAACCTGCTGCATTACCGCCTGACTCCTCTTTTTCTTTTCTTCTCTGTCCTCGCCCTCCCCTCTATATTTCTCTCTGTTCAATCTAATAAATAGAAAGAAAGCAAGCAAGCAAACAAGAAAGAAAGAGAGAGAAAGGAAGCAAGAAAGGAAAAAAAAAAGATGGTGTCTTGATGGCAATTAGAAAATACACATAGGGATTCAGGTGATAGCATAGTGGGTTAAGCACACATGGCACAAAGTGCAAGGACTGGTGTAAGGACCCCCGTTCGATTCCCTAGCACCCCATCAGATGGGGAGTTGCTTTGCAGGTGGTGAAGCAGGTCTGTAGGAGTTTATCTTTCTCTCCTTTTTTCTCTCTCTTTTCCCTTCTCAGTCTCATCTCCTCTCTTAATTTCTCTGTGTTCTATCCAACAACAGCAGCAGCAATAACAACAGTAAAAATAATGGCAACAAGGGCAACAAAATGGGAAAAAATGGCCTCCTGGAGCAGTGGATTTGTAGTGCAGGCACTGAGCCCCAGTAATCGCCCTGGGGGCAAAAAAAATACACATATGTTCTGTATGAGGAGCATGTTAAAGCACTTTATTTAAAAGCAAAAATAAATTGATACTTAAGTTGAAAGACTTTATGTTAGCATATGAATGATAATTTGGATAAAGTCACATCCTAAAACTATCTGAAGACCAGAGTGTCAATATTATTAGAAAGATAAAAGCAGACTGTGACCATGAGACAGTCTGCTTGAATGTATATCCATACCTGGCTCTTATAGCCGCTCTGAGACCCTGGGCAAGTAAGCCAAGGCCTCTGTTCTCTCAGTCCTTCATTTCCAAAGTGGTATCTACCGTCAGAGGAATTTTGAAGGGTGGTTAAATTCATAGTAGTGGACATAGCATATTTTTTATGTTTTTTTTAAATACTTATTTGTTTATTCCCTCTTGTTGCCCTTGTTTTATTGTAGTATTCACTGTTGTTGTTATTGATGTCTTCATTGTTGGATAGGACAGAGAGAAATGGAGAGAGGAGGGGAAGACAGAGAGGAGGGAGACAGAGAGACACCTCAGACCTGTTTCACTGCCTGTGAAGCAACTCCCCTGCAGGTGGGGAGCCGGGGGCTTGACCTGGGATCCTTAAGCTGGTCCTTGTGCTTTGCGCTGCCTGTACTTAACCCTCTGTGCTACTGCCCGACTCCCGACAGAGCACATTTTGAGTATGTCTACAACATGGAAAATAATTCATAGATTTGAGCCTTTCACTGTTATGTGATCCTCAATTGCTTGGCTATCTTACACTGATTTTTTTGGACTTTTTTAATTAGAATTTTTTTCTTTTTGTTTTATTTAATTATTTTTCTGTCGTTACCACTGGGGTTATTGCTGGGTCTCAGTGACTACATGATGAATCCACCACTTCTCTAAATGAATCCCCTGGTTGTCATTTGGTGTTTGATAGTGACAGAGAGAAACTAAGAGGTAAAGAGGAAGGAGATAAAGAAGGAGAGACACCTTCAGCAGGGCTTCACCCCCTGCGAGTGGAGATCG
Source organism: Erinaceus europaeus (assembly GCF_950295315.1). Classification (NCBI taxonomy): domain Eukaryota; kingdom Metazoa; phylum Chordata; class Mammalia; order Eulipotyphla; family Erinaceidae; genus Erinaceus; species Erinaceus europaeus. The sequence continues at coordinate 132,876,279 of NC_080166.1, read as the reverse complement.
TGGACATGAATTTGTGGCTCAGTGTGTGCTAATCTGTGTGCCATGCTGTGTGTTTCACTACAAGGCCCCATTAGAACATTTTCTAACTGGGCACTAAAATTACATCATTCAAAGTTCATGCTTGATTTTTTAAAATTATTGTTATTTATTTATTTTGCCTCCAGGGTTATTGCTGAAACTTGGTGCACTATGAATCCACCGTTCCTGGAGGTCATTTTTTTCCATTTTGTTGTCTTTGTTGTTACCCTTGTTGTTGTCATTACTATTGTTGTTGTCTTTGCAACAGTTGCCGTTGGATAGGACAGAGAGAAATCGAGAGAGGAGGGGAGGCAGAAAGCGAGAGAAAAAGACATCTGCAGACCTGTTTCATCGCTGGTAAAACAACCCCCCTCCAGGTGGGGCCACTCTGCTGTCCCCTGACCCCCTCATGTTTGATTTTTAAACTGTATTCCAGGGAATCAAGTTAAAAATATGGGAATATTTATTCCACTTGATTTTGCATACTAGAAATATTTTCTCTGGGGAATACGTGATACATTATGCCTGCTAATTGAACTAATCAGCAAAGCAAAAGACAAGGACACAGCATTACTAGCAGATGTCATTTTAGTACTAGGGAAGGACATATCAAGGCAGGATGAAAATTAGAAAGCTGTTGAAGATTTTCCTGATCCCAGACTTCCTGTTATTTGGTGCTAGAAATTCTACTGATTTTTACCTATTCCTGCTCTAGGGCAGAGGTCTGGATTAAGTAAAGGGTTATCTTCATTTTTTTAAAAATTATTATCTTTATTTATTGGATAGAGACAGCCAGAAATGGAGAGCTGAAGGAGGAGATAGGAGAGACAGAGAGACACTTGCAACACTGCTTTACCACTCAAAAAGCTCTCCCCTGTGGGTGGGACCAGCGGCTCACACCTGGGTCCTTGCTCATTGTAACGGGTGCACTCAACACCACCACATGGAGCTAAGAGTTAACTTCTAATAAGTCTACAGGCTCAGGATAATGCAACATGCAATTATCTGTGAACTCTGATGTCTGGCATTCTCACTGCACATCTGGGGATTTGTACTGGAGGATAAACTCAGCATTTCTTAAGGCATCAAAGACATGTGTCTGACATAATGACGTTTAGAAAATGGCTATTGTAGTTAAGTTTTAAACATCCCTACTTATATTCTGATATTCTCCCTCCCCATGGAAACATATTCTGACATTTGTTGTTGTTTTTTATTAGATAGAGACAGCCAGAATTGGAGATGGAAGGGAGAGGTAGAGAGGGAGGGTAGCAGAGAGTCACCTGCAGCACTGCTTTGCCACTTGGGAAATTTTCCCCCTGCAGGTGAGGACTGGAGGCTTGAAACCAGGTCCTTGTGCATTGTGAGATATGTACTCAGTCAGGTGCGTCACCACCTAGTCCACATCTTCTTACTTTTCTAAACTGATGTAAAAGCACTTGTGATTTTTAAAAAATGTTTCAATATGTATTTATTTTCACTTTTGTTGCCCTTGTTTTTTATTGTTGTTGTAGTTATTATCATCATTGTTGGATAGGACAGAGAGAAATGGAGAGAGGAGGGGAAGACAGAGAGGGGGAGAGGAAGACAGACACCTGCAGACCTGCTTCACCGCCTGTGAAGCGACTCCCCTGCAGATGGGGAGCTGGGGGCTTGAACCAGGATCCTTACACAGGTCTTTGCACTTTGCACCACATGCGCTTAACCCACTGCGCTACCGCCAGACTCTCAAGCACTTGTGATTTATACTCCTTTGACGTAGGCTCCACTTAAAAAACATCCTTAATCTTCCTTCTTTTCTTTTTTGACGCTATGGGTGACTTCACCAATAAATACACTGTAAGAGTGCTGGTGTGGGCTGCTTACTTGACACTCTTCCATCTCAGGATGTCTTGTATAAATCCCTCCAGATCTTTTCAGATCAACTGTGTGGTGACTGTAGATACTGTCTCTCAATCCTGAAACATGCCAGGACCTCAGGGTCCTGTCATCTGGCTTAGGCTTCTCACCACAGTAGTCAGAGTAGAAAGCTACTGAAGCAGTGACCTAAAGAAGCAGAACTCTTGTGAATCTTCTCTCTTGGGAAGCTGCTCTTGCACACACATGGAAAGCTGATTGGTGGAAGATGGATGACTAACAATTTGTGACAGAAGCAGATTGATCCAATATGGTCGACGTTGGGCCTTTTCCTCTTTCACCTATTCTCAGTACAACATAGTTTTATTTAACACCTCTAAGATCTGAACATCAAGCTGCAGTAGCAGCATCTCGGGACCCCACAGAACCAATGTCTTCTGTCACAATTTTTCTTGATCTGCTCATTGTGGCCTTCTCTGTAGAGCAAGTGTTGCAGTGAATGTCAAAGGTGTCTTCCTCCATCTCTTCTGGAGGGCTCAACATCAAGGCTGAGAGGGCTAGCTGGCAGATAAGCCCAGCAGGAGGCTCCCTTCCCACATTGCCCATGCCACCTTGTCACTCTCTTTGTTGACTTTTTTCTGAATACCATCTAGCCCTTTAAGAAATATCACAGATAGTTGCTTTTATTTTAAAGGTGTAATAGCAAATAAAAGTGTCACTCTTGAGTTCAATTTTCAGAGCCCTTTCCCTCCTTAAGCTTTGTTACTATTGTAATAAATCATTTTTAGATTATTACTTAGTTTTAAAACTGCTCATCCATCTCAAGATGTTTCTGACCCCATGTTTCTTTTCCTGATATTTTCCCCCAAGTTTTTATTATTACAGTTTACAGACTCCTTTCCCCTCACAACATATGTTTATATAAATCTGAAATTAAGACTGAATTTTCATGTAGTCCTGGCTTCATAGAATTGATTCTAACATATATTCATGAGAAGATATTCTACTTAGTGGTTATATGCTAAAGCGTTCCTATGTCTAATTCCACAAATTTAAAAGTATCAGTCTGTACTTAGTGCTTCACAGGCAAAACATGACTGAAGAAGCTTTTCAGTTGTCTGAATCGATGCAGGGCTGATTTATAGCTTCAAATTTCAGATTATTACATGTGCTTTGGAAGCAATCACCTCTTTTGAATATTATCTTGATAAACATTAATAAAACTAAAATTGATAAAAATTGATAAAACTAAAATTCTGCAAAGTGACAATATTTTCTTTACAGCATCATGAACAAGAAATCAAAGAGACATTGTAGTTAGAATAAAAAGATTGTTGTGGGGGTCGGGTGGTAGCGCAGTGAGTTAAGCCTATGTGGCACCAAGCACATGAACCAGCAAAAGGATCCCGACTGAGCCCTGGGCTCCCCACCTGCAGGAGGTCACTTCACAACAGTGAAGCAGGACTTCAGGTGTCTATCTTTCTTTCTCCCTTCTCTGTCTTCCTCTCCCCTATTTCTCTCTGTCCTATCCAACAACGACAACAGTGATAACAACCACAACAATGATAAAACAACAAGGGCAACCAAAAAAAAAAAAGAGGTGTTTCAACAGACGGACTCTGGAAATTTTATGCCTGAGGTTCTTTTTTATTATTGTTATTTATTTATAGGGGAGTTAATGTATTACAGTCAACAGTAATTACAATAGTTTGTATTTGTACATGCATAACATTTCCCAGTTTTCCATATAACAATACAACTCCCACTAGGTCCTTTGTCATCCATTTTGAAGCTGTATTCTCCCCCCCTACCCACTCCAGAGTCTTTCACTTTGGTGCAATACACCAGTTCCAGTTCAGGTTCTACTTGTGTTTCCAAAAGCTTCTTTCTGGATTCCTTAGTTTCTTCTATGCATACTATCATGTTATCTGCAAATAGGGAGAGTTTGACTTCTCTTCCAATCTGTATCTCACTATTCCTTGATCCTGCCTGATTGCTATGGCAAGAACTTCCAAAATTATGTTGAAACTTAGGACCGGGGGAGTCAGGCTGTAGCTCAGTGGATTAAGCGCAGGTGGCACAAAACGCAAGGACCTGAGTAAGGATCCCGGTTCGAGCACTGGCTCCCCACCTGCAGAGGAGTCGCTTCACAGGCAGTGAAGCAGGTCTGCAGGTGTCTATCTTTATCTCCCCCTCTCCGTCTTCCCCTCCTCTCTCCTTTTCTCTCTGTCCTATCAAACAAGGACGGCAACAATAATAACCACAACGATAAAACAACGAGGGCAACAGAAGGGAATAAATAAATAAATAAATAAATAAATAAATAAAATAAAAGGTGGCACACCTGATTGAGCACATGTGTTGTAATGTGCAAGGAACCAGGTTCGAGCCCCCAGACTCCACCTGCTGGGGGAAAGCTTTGCAAGTGGTGAAGCAGTGCTGCAGGTGTCTGTCTCCCTCCCTATCTTCCCCTTTCCCTCTAGATTTGTGGCTGTCTCTATCCAATAAATAAAACGATTAAAGAAAATTTAAAAAAAAGAAAAGCAATAGTGATAGTGGGCAGCCCTGTCTAGTACCTGATCTGAGAGAAAATGCTTCCAGATTTCCGCCATTGATTATGATGGTGGCTGTAGGTTTGCTATATATAAAGTCCACTATCATGAGGAATTTTTCATCTATTCCCATTTTGTGTAGTGTTTTGATCATAAAGGGATGTTGTATTTTGTCAAAGTACTTCTCTGCATCTATTGATATAACCATGTGGTCTAACATATGGTCTATCCTTGAGAATGTCCCATGTGGACTTGAGTAAAATGTGTATTACAGTTTCCTGGGGTGAATGACTCTGAAAATGTCCAATAGTTCTACTTTATCTATCTATTCATTTAGCTCCTCATTTCTGTTTTGACTTTTGCCTGGATGATCTGTCAATGTGAGAGAGTGAGATGTTGAAGTCCCCTACTATGACTCTGTTGCTGTTAATATATTGCTGTAGCTCTTTCAGGGGATGCTTGATATATTTATATGGCTTCTCATTGGGTGCATAGATGTTAATAATTATTAAGTCCTATTGATGGACTGATCCTCTGAGCATTAAGTAGTGTCCATCCCTAACTTTTTATTTTATTTTATTGATTTTAAAGTCTATTGTATCAGATATGAAAATAACTATCCCTGCCCTTTATTGTGGGTCATTGGTTTGTATGGTAGTTTTCCATCCTTTCTCTTTGAGTCTGTGTTTGTCTAGTTGAGTTAGGTGTGTTTCCTATAGACAGCATATTGTTGGGTAATGTTTTCTTATCCATATTCCTATTCTGTGCCTTTTAGTAGGTGAATTCAGGCCACTGACATTTATTGATATCAAAGATTGAAGATGAAATTCTTGTAGATTTTTAGAGTGTTCTGATATATGGCCTATTTATGGTGGTCTGACTATTTATCGGAGACCTTTCAGAACTTCTTTCAGGGCAGTCTTGGTGATAGCTGATTCTTTCAACTGCTGCTTGTCTGAGAAGGTTTTTATGTCTCCATATAGTCTGAATGACAGTTTAGCAGGATACAGTAGTCTTGGTAGATAGCCTTACTCATTGAGCACTTGATAGATATCCTGCCATTCCCTTCTGCCCTGTTGTGTTTGTATGGAGTAGTCTCCTGCTCATCTTACGGATTTTCCTTTGTAGGTGACTCTTATTATTATTTTTTCTCTTGCAGCCTTCCGGATCCTTTCTTTATCCTTATTCCTTTCCATTCTAAGAATGATATGTCTTGGTGTCTTGAAGGATGGGTTAATTCTGTTTGGGAGCCTCTGGGATTCTTGAACCTTTATGTCTTTGATGTTGTCTAGACTAGATTTCAGCTATTATGTCCTGAAAAATGCTTTCTTCCCCTCCCTCTCTTTCTTCCTCTGGTAAGCCAATAATGTGCATGTTATTTCTTTTTATGTCATCCCTAGGTCTCTGTTGTTGTTTTCAGTATCTCTTAATCTCTTTTTGAGATCTCTTGCTTCTTTTTTAGTTGTCTCTAATTCATCCTCGATCTTGTTAATTCTGTCTTCAGCCTCATTGATTCTATTATCTCTCCCCTCTACTGTTTTCTGGAGTGCATCTATTTTGTTACCCTGTTCTGACTCTGTTTTAGCTTGTTCAGCTAGTTGTGTTCTAAGCTCAACTACTTCAGCTTTCAGCTCTTTAATAACCTTAAGATAACCAGTGTTTTCTTCCAGGGTCTCATTTGTTGTTTCTGCATTTCTGATGACAATTCTTTCAAACTCTTTATTCACTCCTGTGATTATTTACTTAACTAGTGTTTGGATGTTGACCTCATTATTTTGTGCTTCAAACTTTGGGGGGCTTTTAGCTGGACTCTTATCCAGGTTCATTTCTCTAATATTCTTGTTGGTTTAACCATTCTATATGTTATGAGGTCCCTTTCTCAGTACTTTTAAAGTTACTGATCACTCTTGCCTGAATTGACTTGTGTCTAAGTAAGGTACTTAAAGGGTTCACAGTTGTGGAAATTGACAGTTATTTCAATATTATTTTAATCTCTGACTTGGAGCTCAGTGTCTTAAAAGACTCTTTTATTCTTCCCTATGGGCTATGGGAGCCTGAGGGCTTTTAAATTATAATGAGGCTTCTTAGCTTAATCCCTCACTCCTGACCATCTCTCTGGGGGATAGATGGCACAGTGGTTATGCAAAGAGACTCTCATGCCCCAAGGATCCAAAGCTCCAGGCTCAGTTCAGTTTCTTTGCCAAGTGGGGCAGCACTGCTGGGCCCTGGGAGTTTCTAAACAAGTCCCAATTTTAAAATTCTGTAAGTTCTGAGGCAATTATTCACTCTTCTCATCAGGAGAACAACACAGAAAGGCTCCCACCGCACAGCCCCACTGCTAGGCCACCAAGATGTAGATCTTCTCCTGAGTTTTCTGGTCAGTTCTCTGTCCCCTGGTGTCAGCACAGAGTCTCTCCCCTGCTGCTCCAGCCTCTAAGGACAGTAGCAGTGGAGATTCACAGTTGTGTTTGGTGAGTTTTAGGGGAGTCCTCCCCTCCCTTCAGCCGTCTTTTTGTTTGTAAAACACACTGGAGGTGGTGCCTTATGTGGTAAACTTCTGGACTGTTACCAGCCACTGAATCTCTCACTAGGCTCCTCTCTGTCTAGGATCCACACCTATTGCACTCACGGATGATTTGGTGGGTTCCTGAAGTCGTTCTATTCCTGCCTTGTTGTGGTCCCAGATGATCTCCTTTGGTATTCCTAGTTGACCAGGGAGAAGAGATGAGAAAAACACAGCTGCTGCTGCTCCTTAGCCCTACCTCCCTCTTTCCTGATGCTTGAGGTTCTTAGTGATCTCCCCAGCAGTGCATGAGCCAGAGAATTATCTTTCTCCTTTTATCCATCTCATATGAATTTCCCTTTTTCCCTATCTCATGTACAATAAAGAAAACAAACATTTCAAAAGTAAAATATGAATTATAATATATTTTCCTTTATGTATATAGCAGGGTACATCTATTATATCAACTACTGGAGTGACATAAATAATTTACTTTTGTATTTTCTTCTCAGGGGATAAGTCAGTTTGTTTGGCTTTTAAAACTATGCCCTTTATATGTAAATCACATATATGCCCTTCTTCAAAGGCACAGGATCTGAGAGTCATTGGTCTTCAGACTCAGCACAAGTTCTGAATGCCTAAGTTTTCCTCTCAATGTCCATAGTTAAATAAAATCCACTTAGCTCTTCATTCGCTCATATTTTTCCCCATATGTCCCTAGTGTACTTTTTTTCTTACACTAACAACAACAAAAAAAAATTACAAGGGGTGCTAGGCACTAATGCACCCAGTTAAGCACACATAGTACTAAGCACAAGGACCTGTGCAAGGATTTGGGTTTGAGTCCCTTCTCTCCAATTGCAGGCAAACACTTCACAACTAGTGAAGTGGGTCAACAGATGTCTCTCTGTCTCTCTCTCCCTCTCCCCTTTCAATTTCTCTTTGTCCTATCCAATAAAAAGTAAAAAATGGCATCTAGGAGCAGTGAATTCATCATATTGGCACTGAACCCCAGTGATAAACTTAGAAGCAACAAAACAAACAAACAAACAAACAAAACCCTAAACATATATACTGCAAGAGTGATGGCTTTAAACAACAGATATTTATTCTGTAATAATTCTAGCTGTCAAAATTCCACCATGAAGACAGGGCCAATGTTCCTTAGACCCTCTGAGGAAGACACTTCTTGCCTCTTTCAGACTCTTGATGAGCCCAGTTATTCATTGCTTGAAGGCTACATGACTTCTATCTACCTCCATTTTGGTATGCCCTTTATTTTTCTGTGTTTTTCCTCTAATCCCATAAGGATAAGATACTTTGCACCAGCACTCACTTCATGAACTCATTTTCAGTGATTGCATTTGCCAAGACCCTATTCCCAAATACAGCACCAAATATAGGTCTACAGGTTAAAAGTTCACCATCTTTTATTGAGGTACTTGACTCAGCCCAGCATGCTAATAGGCCATGCTGAATCTCTGGCAAGATTCAAGTCTTTTACAATTTAAGATTCAGCTGTCTTTTTTATTATTTATTTAATCAGTAACTAGAGTACAATGAATACTTGTTTGCATTGCTGAGTGGGCTCCATGTATTCACTGAGTTGAAATATATTCATTTATCTCCTCCAGGGAACAAAATGGCCTGGACAGCAGAAGATTAAACTGTGAGTCTGACATAGAGTGGCTTTTAGAAAAAAAAAATTAAAAAAAAATTTTTAATATATAGAAAGAAAATGGAAGGGCCTTTTAAAGATGAAAATGAAAAATAATAACTGCTGTACAAGAGGGAGGAATAAAATCCAAGGAGGAAGGAAAATAGTTGTGGTCAGAGACCTCACAGCTAATAGCCATGGATCAACAGGGAAAGTGTGTTTCTTCCTTCATTGAAATCTCAAGCTTTAGAAGATTCTTCATCACTTGTCTCAGTGCACCAGCAGGACTTAATACTGTATTTTTTCCAGTCTTGGCCAGACCAGTGCTACTCCATTTACAGAAAATACAAATACACTTTGGGCAGTAGTTGGTCAGGTTCTGTATGGAAACTATAATAGTATGAAGTGAGGTTTGCTTCTATGTTCTTTTTTTTTCCTTTAAGGGATCTGTTTCTCTTGTATTTAATGGAAATCTGGAGATGGTAATATATTGAAATAAAAACAAACAAACAAAAACATTGAATTCCTTACCTCAGATATCCAAAGTTTGGGAAAGGACTTCTCTGTGGAGATGAACCACATGTAAGACTTAAATCTAAAATCCCCTCAGTGAACCATTGCTGAGTTGCAACTGAAATGGGAGGTTCAGGTGATTGGTAGGAAATACAGTAACTTTTGCTGGTATCCAGTCTTGTCTAGATTGTCTAAAAAGACACCTCAGGATTCTGCTACTGGTGGCATAGTGAATGGAGTCTAGGATCACCTGCATGATCCTATGTGTACCCTCCTCAGTATGTGGTACCTTTATTTTTGCTTTATATGTTGCTTTGTTTTGCCAAGACAATTATCCCTGGGGCTCAGTGTCTACCTTACAACCTCAGCGTTCTCTTTGGCAATCTTTTTAATGCAGAAAGAGTAATATAAAGAGAAAGAGAGAAAGAGAGAGAGAGAGAGAGAGAGAGAAGGCAAGATATCTACATTATTACTCCAACACTCATAAAACCTCCCCTCTGTTGGGGAGATCCAGAAGCCTAAACCTAGGTCCTTAACACATGGCGACATGTACATTCTACTTGGTGAGACACCACCTGACCCTTACTCTCACACTTTTTAAGTATTTTAAAATATTATTTATTATTATGTATTGGATAGAAACAAAGAGAAATGGATAGGGAAGGGGCAGCTAGAGAGTGAGGAAGCGAGACAACAGCACTGCACAACTTTCCCCCAGCAACTAGAAGTAGGGTTTTGAACCTAGGTCTTTGTGCTTGGTAACATGTGCACTCAACTGGTTGTGCCAGCACCGAAGCCACTTATACATATTTTGAGAGCAAGACATGTCATGCCTTGTAGTCATACTACTGTTAAAGATGAACTCGCTTCCTTCTTATGAGAAAGAAAGGAGACACATGACAGATGTTATGACACTCCTGATATTAGGAAGCTGTGTACAGTTGTGAAATCTTTAGGGGGACAAGTTAGAAAAAACAGGGGTGGGGAGATAGCGTACTGGTTATCCAAACAGAATCTCACCCTTAAGGCTCTGAGGTCCCAGGTTTAATTCTCTATATCACTATAAGCCAGATTTTAGCAGTGCTTTGGTAAATGATTATAATAATAGCTATGACAATAGTGAAATAAACAAGTAAATACTAGGTGTTAGGATCCATATTAGGAAGAGCCATAGGCCATGGGAGCAAGGTAGGGAGATTGACTCTGGGAGAGAAGACAAATAAATAATTCTGAAGGCTGTATGGCTGATGGAGAAAGGAAAGGATCCCAGAATGACCTGTCTACACCATGGTAAGTCTGAGATCTTAGATAATTACAGAATTCAGAGGTCAGAAGCCAGTGGTCCCCTAGAGCAATGGCTTTGCAAATGTTTCAAATTCAAGTAATGTTTTTCTAGAGCGAATTTGCCTATGAATCAAGTCTCCTAGGACAGTTTTATTATTCACAGAAGAAAATTTAAGACCAAACTAATTTCCCAACACAACAACAAAAGTTTATAGCAATGAGGTAGCCCTGTGTTAAATCTCACAAACATCCCCCAAGGTAGTTTAGAGTGCAGACATTTTCAAAGTTTAAAGGATCCTTATTAATCAAGTTTACATTGTTTCCTTCAGTGTTTTGGGGCTGGGGACGAGTAGGTTGTTTGCACACAGATACTGCATTTCAAGTTTTTTTTTTTTCTTCTTAATATCACTAACTGTAAGTCTCATGACACAAAAAGGGCAGAATGAATGAGCCAATATTGAGTAGGAGAAAAACTATCTAATGAGCCTTCTTATTCCGCTATTATTCTGTGAAATATGGGGATTTCTCAGACAGATGATGTAAAAAAATAGAGTTGTTTTTAAGTGTATTCCATTTAATTTCGCAGAGCCTATATAAGGGGTAGAGAAAAGTAGAAAGAAGTTCCATCAGAATTAGTTATGGGATCCAGTAAAGTAAAGTTAAGTAGCTACTAACTACTGTCACTAAATATATCATATAGTCAGGCTTTTTATGTATTTGAGCTACATGTATGTATATGTGTATCTTTCATTTCTCTTAAAAAATTTCCAAATATTTCTGAGTGCATTATCATTTGATTTATGGTCAATTAACTCAGAATCTTAGCAATGTAAGGACCAGGTCCAGCAAAGAAATCAATTAAATAAGTATTATTTAAAAAATCATTCATGTAGTTCAAAACACAATCAAACATGTCTCTAGTTTGAAAACTTCAATTGATTTTTTTAAAATAACGGTCTAGATAGTAGAATGATAGGGCTATTGTTACTGTTATAAATATTTATACGGGCTTACATTGTCACCAACTTATGCATGGGTTTCATTTTCTCCCCATCTTTGCCAGCTTTTGTTGTTTCTATCCCTATTGATGTGCATAGAAGACAGAATTAGATCCAAAAAGTGACACATACACCTATGTTCATCAAAATGCTAGTCACAATAGCCAAGATTTGGGAATAACCGGATACCCAGTTGTCAAAAAGCAGGTGAGTGAATAAAAAAGAAATGTCTAGAGACAGGATATTATTCAGCTACAAGTAAATATGGGATCTTTTCTTTTTCTACAACATGGATGGAGGCCATCACTAAGTGAAATAAGCCAAATGAAGATCAAAGAGAGGATGATCTCATTCATTCATCTGTTGTATCAAAAAATAATATAAAGTAGGGAGACAAGATCTAAATAAATCATGGGGCTCTCCAAAGCAGAAATGAGTTGACCCAAGGGAGATCGTAGAGTTTATAGTTAACAGGAAGGATGTGGTCACTGGATTAGGCAGGAAGGAGACTGACACGTAGGTGGTAGTTGTAGCATTGTCATATTCACCTTGGACAGAGGTAAAGTGGTTCACCTAAAAATCTAGGCTGTCTTGAAAGCCAACATTATCTTAATTAAAAATAATAATAATAAAAAAATTAATAAGAGGCCCCAGGTTCAATCCCCCACACCACCAAAAGCCAGAACCCAGAGGGTTAAAGAGTCGGAAAGTTATCAGGGGAGGGGTTGGTATACGGAGGTCTGGTAGTGGGAACTGTGGGAAGCTGTACCCCTCTTATCCTATGGTTTTGTCAATGTTTCCTTTTTATAAATAAAAAATGTTAAAAAAAGGGAAAAAAAGGAATAAAACCCTTGCTAAAATCCTTTTCATTATCCTCTTATATTCTTGTCAGTGCCAATTGATGTTAGTTCCTTTACCATTCTTTGGAAAACATACTATAAATCTAACACTGTGTTTACTATTAAAAATTCATAATCCCCACAACTTGTTTTCTACCCTAATTGAGTTCAAAAAGTCATACTACATGACAAATATAATATATTCACCAACAGGGAATGTAGTAATAGCATTGATAGTGTGTTTTTGGGTTAGAATTGCATTTTATTCTGTGCATTATATAAAGCAGATATATAATCTATCTCTATTTAAAGGATAGGCCTCCTGAAACCAGATGAAGCCCTAAATAAAACAGTGGATGATCCCACATTTCCACCCCATTCATACACACACACTCATATAAAAAGAAATTCCTCTTGGTTAATTGCCTTGGAGATTGGAAACACACTGTCCTCAACTATTTTGGACTCAAACTGAAGCATCAGTGTGTCCAGAGTCACAAGCATGTCCTGCTTTCAGGCTGGACCTGAACCAGCAAGTCTTTGGGGTCTCCCTTATACCAGCTGGATATCTTGAAATTTGTCAGGCCCCATAGTAATATCTTCTAGTTCCCTCTTATAATATACATCATGTCCCCCTCATTTTTAATTTATCCTGGGAACCTTGGTTAATACACAGCTTCACAAAGGATATGTCAAGATAGTAGAGGAAAGCCAGAGAATAATTACAGATGCCATTTTGGCTTGATTTAGTGAAACCCATTATAAAATTTAACTTAGATATATTCATTTTTTTAAAATCTTATTATATTATATTTTTTATTTATTTATTTACAGAATAGACAGCCAGAAATTAAGAGGGAAGGGGGATTTGGGAGACAGAGAGACTTCACCACTCATGAAGCTTTCTCACTGCAAGTGGGGACAGGGGTCTTGAAGCTGGATCCTTGTGCACTGTAATATGGGTGCTCAACCAGGTGTGCCACCACCTGGCCCCATATTCAATCATTTTAAAGGTATATCTATTGAATAAAAAATAAGACTTATAAGAGAGAAAAAGATGAATACCCATAAGTTGATGTTTTTTTAATTTATTTTATTTTATTTATTTCCTTTTATTGCCCTTGTTCTTTTGTTGTAGTTATTATTGTTGTTTTTGTCGTTGTTGGATAGGACAGAGAGAAATGGAGAGAGGAGGGGAAGACAGAGAGGAGGAGAGAAAGATAGACACCTGCAGACCTGCTTCACCGCCTGTGAAGCGACTCCCCTGCAGATGGGGAGCCGGGGTTCGAACCGGGATCCTTATGCCGGTCCTTGTGCTTTGCGCCACCTGCGCTTAACCCACTGCACTACAGCCCGACTCCCCATAAGTTGATGTTTTAACTAGTCTGTTATCTCTCAGGACCAAAATGTTTTTTAAATGTATGCAAAGGGTAGTTATTACAAAAAATAAAAACTAGTAAGGGATTTTGATGAAATTTATAAAGCAGAAGGTTTATGAGGCATATTAAAACCACAATAGCAAAATAAGCAAAGAGGGAAAAAGGCCAGCCAGCCATGTGCTTTGAGCCACAGTCCTTAAGCATTGTTCACTAGCATTCAGTTCAGCAACAACATCCAGGAGATCAGACAGGAACAGTACAAGGGAGCAAGAAAACCAAAAGGTGAAAAAGGCAAAAGGACTGAATTTCCATCAGAGGTTTGCTTAAGTAATCTCTTATACCCACAACCCCTCTCAAATTTCCATCCTATGCTATAGTTTGTGACACCAAATCCTATGCAGACTACATAGATGGCCCACAATTCCTATTCTTTCCAGTCAATAAAACAAAGTCCCCAACAGATAGCCTTTATCAAAGAAATAAAATAATTAAAATAGACTATTTTCATTTGTTATTTTTTTATTTTATAGAAATACAAGGTATAATTCTTTAATTTTGGATTAACTTAATTGATCTATTAGATAGAGACACCAGAAATCGAATGGGTAAGGGGAGACGGAATGGGTAATGGGAGAGGGAGAGACAGAGAGACACCTGCAGCCCTGTTTTGCCATTTGCAAACCTTTCCCCCTACAGTAGGGACGGGGGCTGGGGCTTGAATTTGGGTCCTTGAGCATTATAACATGCACTTAACCAGTTGTACCACTACCTGGCCCCTCAGGATATAATTTCACAATACCACCAAAGTTCTGTGCCCCTACCCTTCCGCCTTCCAGAGATAACCACCATAGTTTTCACAAGCCTTAGAAACAGTGCTTGCTTCTGTCCCTCACCCAAGTTTATGTGTACCTGGTTTCTGTATGCCACATGAGTGAAACCATCCTGTAGCTGTCCTTCATCTCTCTATTGATTTCGCTAAGCATAATCACCTCCGTTTCTATCCATTTTGTCCCAAAGGGCACAATAGCATCTTTTTATTGCAGAGTAGTATTCCATAAAAGTTGTATGGAAAATCCTTAAGAAAACAGAAATAAAATTAGCATATGATCTGATAATACCACATTTCAGCATGTACCCAAAGGTCACACAAACATTTATCCAAAGGGATATATATACCCCCCATATTCATAGATGTATTATTCACAATGACAAGAGAGTGGAGATCGTTACATTCCTAGTAACAGATAACTGGCTATTATTAGTATTTCAAAGGACTTTTAATGCCAGAAATTGATTTCTAATAGCACTTTATATGTAAATGTGATTGGTTAAAACAGAGGCACTTATAACTGCTCTAAATGATGGGGGAATTATCATCAGCTGTGCAATAAACCCAATTATATCTTAAGCTCCAAGAAGTTTCCTCTTTGACTTCTCAGTTTTATTTAGCAATTTATAGGTTAAAATTATGCCTTGATATCATCAGAAAAGGAAGGGGTCCTCATCCTCCCCTTTATGAGCATCATCATATAATTTAAACCAGAGTGGCATAACAAATTATAACACCCATAATTCATAAGATAACAGTTTTAAGGGGAGCAAACATTTTTAAGTACAATTACTCCACTTGGAATTTATTGCTATGTCTATTCCATCTGTGGCCAAAGGATTAGATAAAACAATTAATCATAGCTTATTTTGCTCTATCTTGATGAGAAAAGAATGAAAGGTATTTTGGCTGGTAAAGGAGGAATAAACATAGATTTATATCATGAAGCTAAGTTTCACCTTGTCTTGGAGGATTTTCAAGAAATAATGCTTTTGAAAGATTAAGATTATGGAAACAGTTGTCTGAAAGGTGAATTTTTCTAAAAAGTAGAATACTGGAAATATGTTCAGAATTTAACACCAGTGAAGTCTCAAATCAGTGGGAAAGATTCACTTTTCAACTAGTAGGAGCACTGAGTAGGTATCTGAAGAAAAAATGATTTATATATGTATTTAAAATATCCCATTAAAATAAATCCAGTCTGATCAATGATTAAAGCAACTGACAAACATACAGAAATGTGAAAAATGAAATATGAGATCTAGATTGGGTTCTATCACTCTGGAGTTGAAACGGCGTTTCTAAATATGAAACAAAGCTTCCAAGACATCAAATGACATACTGGAAAATTTTAATGTTTGCATATAAATTTACACAAAACTTGCACAAAATCAAATACAAAATTTAGTTTGAGAAAATATTTTCAAACCACAGCACAGACAGTGGGATATTTTCATAATATATATATATATATATATATATATATATATATATATAATATTAAATAAAAATAAAAACACTACCTAAAAGAAAATAGAGATACCACAGCACCACTTCACTGCACAGGAAGCTTTCCTTTGACATGATGCTTCCATTTGGTGACTGGGGTCTTGAAACTGAATCTGGGCCCTTCTGCATGGTGAAACATGTATTCTACTGGCTGCACTATCCCCCAAACCCTATACTTTCTTTTTCACCAAAAGGTGGATTTAATTATTATTAATGAGAAAGGGAGAACCCCAAGTCAACACAAAATAACAGTGTAGTTAGCATTATTTGCTATGAAAAGGTTCTAGCCCTTTGGAGGGCCATTTTTCATTCCCTCCTTTAGGGATGCATGTTCAACAGAGACACCTTCAAGGTCTGTCAGAAACATGATTTATGTCTCTCTGCACAATCTTTTGGGTTCACCCCTGTGGGTGCACACCACCATAATACCAAAAGGAAAAAGCACCTAAATCTTCCCTCCTCCCAAGCCTACTCTTCACTCTATGGCCATGGCTTCTCCTAGGAAAGAAATCTCCTTAATAGGTCTTAACTCTTCCTCATTGTAACAAAAGGGTAAAGAGCAGAGGGGAACTTAAGCTTTGAGGCAACTACATGAGTTAAATTTAACTCAGTTTATCCATCTCTGGGCAGCCCTAAGCCCAGACATATCAAACCCAGCTCTTTCTGGAAGTTATTTCATATACTTTAAATTCAGTACAATAATAGAGTACACCTAAAGTTAGGGAATTTTTGAATCAATAGATTACCCATTAGAGACTTGGCAGAGAAACCATTGCAATCTGTATCTATCCTACAACATCCTTACCAGACAACTTTCTGAGCCTGCCATCCATTCATGTGATCTCCTATTTCACTTTGCAGAGGAAAAATTATATCCACCCTATACATTCAAATATAAAAGAAACTTCCTCCTTCTTCACAAAGGTATTCACACTTGTTCTGCATATCTGGTTGGAAGGTGGAGAACACCATATTCATTTAGATTTCTATTTTCTACCAGGCCTGTCTGACTTGTGCTGGTTATTTATGTTGACAGCTTGGACAGTGGGGCTTTTTTTCCTGGTAATATTGGAACAGTCATAACTTCTGCAGGCTGAGCCATCGCCACTCTTTATTCATTCTCGGGTTGCATTGGGGATTTGAAGCCTGTCATTCTGCCTTCCACAGACAATGGATTGAGAGAACTCAGGCATGCTTGGTAATGGAACACAGCCTGTTCATCTTTGATAACACACTGTAATCCTATATAACAGGGTGCCAGTCTCCTTTTGCTTTTATCCCTTCATATTTAATCTGATGAAGGATGGCTCAGCACACATAACTGATCATGGAATATAAATCGGCTTTTGGAAGCACACACCTTCTGTGATAAATACCATACGTTAACCAATCCTTTTTGGACATGTGCAACTGAAGATCACTTCCTCACTCACCCCCCCCTCTATAATTTTATCCATGCTACAGGATGTTCCCTGACATCCCTCCTTTTTCTGTTGATAGGAATTATAGTCATACTTAAGGTGTGGCTCTGATTATGGCATTATGAACAGATTGGTCACGCTAGTAGCTAGCCCTCACTTCCCTTCCAAACTTTGACTTCTGGATACAAGCACTAAAAATTAACCTCCTGGTTAGTTAAATTAAGATAGTTCAGCAGGTGAGGCAAGCATTCTACCATCTGTGAGACCCTAGGTTCCATCCCCCACATGGAAGCACAATAGATGGTAGAAACATGCTGTGGTGTCTCTTTTCTGTATCTGTGTTCTTGTCAGATTCTCTCTCTCTCTCTAGGAACTTATATGGGCCAAGAAGGTGGGCCTCCATATAATACCCTGGGATCTTTTCTCCATAATGTAGTTAATTAAGAGAAAAAAATATATTGGGGACTATGTGGTAGTGCAAAGGGTTAAGCACACACATATACAAAGCACAAGGATCCATGTAACAATCCTGGGTTCAAGCCCCTAGCTTCTCACCTGTGTGGGGTGGGGGTGTCTGTAGGTGTCTTTCTCTCCCCCTCTCTGTCTTCCCCTCCTCTCTCAGTTTCTTTCTGTCCTATCCAGCAGCAACAATAACAACAATGGAAAAAAGATGGCTGCCAGGAGCAGTGGACTCATAGTCCAGCCATCAAGCCCCAGTGACAACCCTGGAGGAAAAAAATATCTCTATATGAGTAAATACTAATTTGTTGTGACTTCAGGTAAAATTGAGTGTTTAAATCTCTAACTTGAATTCCATAATCCTCATCACCTAGCTAAATTCTTAATAAATAGGTTATTAATTTATTTTTAAATATATACTCATTTGTTTTATTTTAGTGAGTGAAAGATACAGAGAGACCAAAGCACAGATCTTTCTGACTTATGGTGGGGTGGAGTGAGGGACTGAACCTAGTACCTCAGAGCAAAAAAATACTTTCATGTATTTTCTGTTTAGCTGT
The DNA here is from genome assembly GCF_950295315.1 of Erinaceus europaeus. Taxonomy (NCBI): domain Eukaryota; kingdom Metazoa; phylum Chordata; class Mammalia; order Eulipotyphla; family Erinaceidae; genus Erinaceus; species Erinaceus europaeus. The sequence goes on along the minus strand of NC_080166.1, from coordinate 132,857,901 downwards.
TATGCTATGTCTTCTTGCCAAGAAGTTATTTAGAATTACTTTTAATCACACACATACACACACACACACACACACACACACACACACACACACTCAAAATTGTACTTTTTCCAAGGAACAACTGGGAACAACTCTTTCATATCCTAGTTTGTAAATTTAAATTTCATATGACCACCAGTGCTGTTTTTTTTTTCTTTCTTTCTTTTTTTTTTAGTCGAAAAGGAAATAGTGGTTTAGGAAGTAGCTCACCCAATAAAGTGTAGCATTTGCGATGCAAGAGGACCAGGGTTTGAGTTCCTACTCACCATAGGGGCTCACTATACAAAGGGGAAGTTTCCTGAGTGGTGGAATATTGCTATGGCATCTCCTCTCTCTCTCTCTCTCTCTCTCTCTCTCTCTCTCTCTCTCTCTCTCTCTTTATCTATCCATTTCATTCTTTTACCCTCTTTTTTTTTCTGCCTCAAGAGCTGGTGGGGCTTGGTGCAGGCACTACAAATCCACTGCTTCTGGGGACCCATTCTTTTCACTTTATTAGATAATACAGAGAGAAATTGAGAAGGGAGGGGAAGATAGAGAGGTAGAGAGAAAGATAAACACTTGCAGACCTGCCTCACCGGTTGTGAAGCATTCCTGCTGCTGGAAGGGAGCAAGAGCTCTGACTCAGGCCCTTGCACATCTCCATGTCCTTAATGCCATGTTTGCTTGTGTCACCTCCTGCCCTGCTCTGTATCTTACCCTCCATCTAAACTAGGAGCAGTGGAATCATGAAGGTGAAAAAAACCCTTGTAGCAAGGGTAGTGGTAGTGGTAATAACAATAATAATAATAACAATAATATCTTGGGCTGACTGCTATGCTTTCATTTGTCTTGATCTTCCTTGATTTCTATTCTGCACTTTGCAAAGCACATCTGGGAATGAAAAGGGTTGCCTAAAACAATCAAGATTGCACGGGCTAATTCAGACTCATTTATCTCAGACATAACAAGATCAAATACTTTCCTCTGTTACTTCTTTCTACACTGGAAAGCTCCAAATTGTCCTTGACCATCAGCAGAAGTTTCCCCTGATCCATGCAGAGAGGACAATTAGCAGCCTGTAAAACAGAGATTTTCAAGTACAACCATTTTCCCTGAGGGAGTAATCAGATCCAGTCCTTGGGTCTAATCAATCTGCTTCTCCTCTATAAAATGAGACTAGATGTGCAGGTGAGCCATGGATCTTGTTCTATGCTTATGCTGACTGGGTGAAGTAGGTAGCAGGTCATTACCTTTCCGGTAGAGTGTGATGTCCAAAATACAGGCAAACAAGTGTTCTCCTTTTCTCTCAAGAATGAAGCTTGAGTCCAATTAACTAGTCTCATTGGATCTCAGTGATGTAGTACAAGCATCATGTCAGGAGACACCTACTCACTCCTTTTAGAACTCTTTCCTAATAATTTTTATCATCACTCCCATGTATCAATGTTCTAAATAAGAAGTGGGTCAACTCTTATGACTTTGTGACAAGTGTTTATTCCAGAGCTTCATACATGCAAGATATGTACTCTGATCTCTTCAGATTTTTAAATGGACTTCTGTAAATCCTGACTAATTTTCTCTAGAAGTTCCCCATCACATATCTGAAGTGAAGAACAGATCTTCAGGCAAGTGAAAAGATGGAAGGAAGAAGAATGGGTCAGGTGTGATACAAAAATCTAAGTGAGAATCTTAGGTTGGGTAGTGATGATTCTGATGGAGGTAGGGGAACAAAAATGACAATAAATGGATGGATTCCTATATGTAGACAGCATATGTGACAAAGTCACAGGTTAGCTTTAAAAAAATCATATGAGAGGTCATTTTTTGTGCTCTAAAGTGGTTGTCCTTCGGTCACATCGTCTGCTGAAATGCAGAAGTTAAGAAAGGAATGTTCTTTGGGAGTCCAGGGAGAAATCAATGATTCTACTTTGTAGAAGTTAGGCCAAATATAGTTCAGTATATAAATAAAAGATTGTTATCAACATTTTCTATCACCAAAAGAGAAAGTGAACTGCAGGTTATTGGACAGAGATGTATTCACCAAAGGAAAATGGGTGGTGAAATAGAAGCAAAATTAGGACTTTCCTCTGTCTGTCAAGCTCCTTCTTGTTCTAATTGAGAAGCTGAGGAGGTGGGAGACTAAAAGTCCACTGCTAGGTACCCCAGTATCAACTTAGAGCAATGCAACTATTCATTTACGTATTATATCTGTGTGTTCACAAGTCCATAAATTCAGCTCGGTCAGTAAGCACAAGAAGACAGACAAATGGTGGAATGAAAAGTCAGGCATTTCTCCAATTCTTCTTCTTCTAGCATTTGCCCTTCTTCCGTAGCCAGTCAACAGGTCAGGTTGAAAGCTGTCAGGAGCTGCTTGTTGCTGGCTTTGAAAGTGACTGGGATCCATGTGGATTCAGTCGGCTAGGAAGGATCGTCAGTTTCTCCAATATGAAGCTGGGACAAGAAATTACTTCAACACCTTTCTCAAAATAATTCTCATTAGCCACAACTTTCTGTAGTTTGGTGAACTACTCAAGACTTCCTAGAATACCATGGCCTTATGCTCATGTTCACATGCATTGGGGACAACCAAAATATCAATTAAAAGTGCCAAAAAAACATTTGTAGGGGAGAGTGGGGAAGATGGCGGCCTGAGAAATCGCTAACAGCGAGTGCTCTGATAGCATCGTCGGCAACGGTAGGATTTTCTGCCTTTAGCAGGCCAGTCAATAAGGGGGGGGCACCAAAGAAGTGATTACAGTTTAATTTGGGTTAACAATTAGAGCAAAGGTGACACGGACTAGCGGGGCGCCAGAATTCCCAGGCGGCGCCGGGCAAGGCGAGTGCGCCGGGCATTGTCCTCCGCCCGCCCAGGAAGGCGGCTCCTCCGCCGGTTGCAGAGCACGGCAGGCAGAGGACCCGGAGAGAGCACTTTAGCTCGGGGGCTGCCTCTTGGGAGTCTCCAGGGTCCTCGGCGACCCTGAGGGTGGATCCAAAGACTTCTTGAGTATAGCTCTCATTGGATCAAAGGACTTGGAGCTAGTTTTCATTTTTGAGAAATCCTTTAAAAAAGTCTGGAGGGCGGGGTTTCCCGGAAGATGGCGGATTGAGAAGCGGCTAGCCTTTGAGCTCCGGACACATCTCGTGTAAACAATAGGATTTTCTGCCTTTAGCAGGCCAGCCAATAAGGGGCCATAGCGGTCATACCAAGGATGTGTCTATAACTTAATTTGGGTTAAGAATTAGAGTAGGGGAAAAAATTCTTTTTTCTTCCTTTTAATTTTCAAGCATACATCCTTCCCGCTGACCCCCCCCCCCCCCATAAGCAGTGCCTGGCACCAGCTACTAGCAGGATACCCCATACCACCAAACAGGGTTTTTTTTTTTTTTTTTTTTTAAATTCACTGATACACATTTGGGAAGTTCCTCGCACTGCTCTTTAATTACAACTCTTCTTCTTATCTTCTCCCTTTTCTCTCTCTTATCTCTCTCTATCTCTCTCTCTCTCTCTCTTTTTTTTTTTAATCTTGTCATACACTTCTTTCTTCTTTGCCTTTCTGAATTTGTGAATTACTTTGGGGAAGAAATCTGACCCAGAGTGGACTCTCTATGTGTGTATCTCTGCTCTAGTTCCCTTTACACTCTTGTTACCCTTAGAATATACAGTGGATAGTAGATTTGCATAACTGTCTATTCTTGCTATCCTCTCTTTCTTTTCTCTTTCTTCACTGGGATTTGGTTACTAATTTTTCACGGACTGGAGAAATTTTTTGGCTAACTGGTAACGATTAAACTACTTCAATACTTACTTCAGTTGCTACTGTTATTCCGGAGGTTGGTGAGTGCAATTGTCATAAAGGTATTTAGTACAGTGTTACTTGTGCTCAAAACACAACAACTGAGGAACAACAGAGCATTAAAAAAAAAAAGAGAGAGAGAAACACATAAATTAAAAAAAAATGGGTAGATTAAAAACAAATAAAACTGCTACCCCAATGAATGAAGACAAGAGCCCAGAAGAAACCACAAATCAGTCAGAAGTAACCATAGATAAGAAAAGTATGCAAGCAATAATAAACTTATTAATCACAGAAATGAAAACAACATTGGAGGAAAGGAATGGCAGTATTAGGGAAGCAACAGTTGAGACCCCCAAGGAAAATATTGATTATCTTGAGAAAATTAGAGAACTGAAAGCTGAAATAGCTGTAATGAAGAAAGAAGCTGAGGCAAGGGAAAGCAGACTAACAGAAGCAGAAAACAGAATTAGTCAGACAGAGGATGAGTTAGAGAAAACTAAGAAAGAGGTGAAAGAGCTTAAAAAGAGATTGAGAGACACTGAAAACAACAACAGAGACATATGGGATGATCTCAAAAGAAGTAACATTCGTATAATTGGCCTGCCAGAGGAAGAAAGAGAGGAAGGGGAAGCAAACATTCTAGAGGAAATAATACAAGAGAATTTCCCAGACCTGAATAACAGAAAGGATATCAAGGTGCAAGAGGCCCAGAGAGTACCAAACAGAATCAACCCAGACCTGAAAACACCAAGACACATCATAGTCACAATGAGAAGAAGTAAGGATAAAGAAAGGATCCTAAAGGCTGCAAGAGAGAAACAAAAAGTCACATACAGGGGAAAACCCATAAGACTTTCTGCAGATTTCTCAACTCAAACTCTAAAAGCCAGAAGGGAGTGGCAAGATATCTATCGAGCCCTGAATGAAAAAGGGTTTCAACCAAGGATAATATATCCTGCTAGACTTTCATTCAAGCTAGATGGAGGGATCAAAACCTTCTTAGACAAACAACAGTTAAAGGAGGCAACTATCACCAAGCCGGCCCTGAAAGAGGTACTAAAAGACCTCTTATAAACAAGAACATCACTATAATACTTGTAATATATCAGAGTAAACAAATTGTTTTTTAGAACAATGGCACTACAATACATTAAATCCATAATATCAATAAATGTCAATGGCTTAAACTCACCCATCAAAAGGCACAGGGTGGGGGGATGGATCAGAAAACATAACCCAACCATATGCTGCTTGCAAGAATCACATCTGTCACAACAAGATAAACACAGACTTAAAGTGAAAGGATGGAAAACTATCATACAGGCTAACGGTCCACAAAAAAGGGCAGGAACAGCCATTCTCATCTCAAACACGATAGATTTTAAATTAAATAAAGTAATAAAAGATAGGCAAGGACATTACATAATGATTAGAGGATCAATCAGCCAAGAAGACTTAACAATTATTAACAACTATGCACCCAACGAGGGACCATCTAAATACATTAAACACCTATTGAAAGAATTTAAAAATACATCAATAGTAATACAATAATAGTGGGAGACTTCAATACCCCACTCTCACACTTAGACAGATCAACAAAGCAGAGAACCAATAAAGATACAAGAGAATTGAATGAAGAGATTGACAGACTAGACCTCTTGGACATTTTCAGACTCCTCCACCCCAAAAAACTGGAATACACCTTCTTTTCAAATCCACACAACACATACTCAAGGATAGACCACATGTTAGGCCACAAAGACAGCATTAATAAATTCAAGAGCATTGAAATCATCCCAAGTATCTTCTCAGACCACAGTGGAGTAAAACTAACTTTTAACAACAAATGGAAAATTATTAAAAGACATAGAATTTGGAAACTAAACAACATGCTCCTTAAGAACCACTGGGTCAGAGACTCACTCAAACAGGAAATTCAAATGTTCCTGGAAACTAATGAAAATGAAGACACAACCTATCAAAATATTTGGGACACAGCTAAAGCAGTACTGAGAGGGAAACTTATAGCTATACAATCACATATTAAACACCAAGAAGAAGCGCAAATGAACGAACTTACTACACACCTCAAGGACTTAGAGGAAGAGGAACAAAGGAACCCTAAAGCAACCAGAAGGACAGAAATCACTAAAGTTAGAGCAGAAATAAACAACATCGAAAATAAAAGAACCATACAAAAGATCAATGAAGCCAAATGTTGGTTCTTTGAAAGATTAAACAAAATTGACAAACCCCTAGCCAGACTCACCAAACAAAAAAGAGAGAAGACTCAAATTAATAGAATTGTAAACGATGCAGGAGATATCACAACTGACACCACAGAAATCCAGAGAATTCTGCGAAACTTCTATAAAGAACTATATGCCACCAAGCTAGAGAATCTGGAAGAAATGGAACAATTCCTAGAAACCTATGCACTTCCAAAACTGAACCAAGAAGAACTACAAAATCTAAATGCACCAATCACAGACAAAGAAATTGAAACCGTTATTAAGAATCTCCCCAACAACAAAAGTCCTGGACCAGATGGCTTCAAAAACGAATTCTACAAAACTTTCAGGAAACAGTTAATACCCATACTTCTTAAGCTATTCCATAAGATTGAAGAAACAGGAATACTCCCTTCCACCTTTTATGAAGCCAACATCACCCTGATACCAAAAGCTGATAGGGACAGAACAAAAAAGGAAAACTACAGACCAATATCTCTGATGAACATAGATGCCAAAATATTAAACAAGATCTTGGCCAACCGGATACAGCAACACATCAAAAAGATTGTTCATCATGACCAAGTGGGATTCATCCCAGGAATGCAAGGCTGGTTCAACATCCGTAAATCAATCAATGTCATTCATCACATCAATAAAAGCAAAGCCAAAAATCACATGATTATCTCAATAGATGCAGAGAAAGCCTTTGACAAAATCCAACACCCATTCATGCTCAAAACTCTACAGAAAATGGGAATAGATGGGAAATTCCTCAAGATAGTGGAGTCTATATATAGCAAACCTACAGCCAACATCATACTCAATGGAGAGAAGCTGAAAGCATTCCCCCTCAGTTCAGGGACTAGACAGGGCTGCCCACTGTCACCGTTACTCTTCATAGTATTGGAAGTTCTTGCCATAGCAATCAGGCAAGAGAAAGAAATCAAAGGGATACAGATTGGAAGGGAAGAAGTCAAGCTCTCACTATTTGCAGATGATATGATAGTATACATAGAAAGACCTAAAGAATCCAGTAGAAAATTACTGGAAGTTGTTAGGCAATATAGCAAGGTATCAGGCTACAAAATCAATGTACAAAAATCAGTGGCATTTCTTTATGCAAACACTAAATCTGAAGAAGAAGAAGACATCCAGAAATCACTCCCATTTACTGTTTCAGCAAAATCAATCAAATACCTAGGAATAAAGTTGACCAAATAAGTGAAAGACTTGTATGCTGAAAACTATGAGTCGCTACTCAAGGAGATAGAAACTGATACCAAGAAATGGAAAGATATCCCATGCTCATGGATTGGAAGAATAAATATCATCAAAATGAACATTCTCCCCAGAGCCATATACAAATTTAATGCAATACCCATCAAAGTTCCACCAAGCTTCTTTAAGAGAATAGAACAAACACTACAATCATTTATCTGGAACCTGAAAACACCTAGAATTGCCAAAACCATCCTAAGGAAAAGAAAGAGAAATGGAGGCATCACTCTCCCAGACCTTAAACTATATTATAAAGCCATCATCATCAAAACAGCATGTTACTGGAACAAAAATAGGCACACAGACCAGTGGAACAGAATTGAAAGCCCAGAAGTAAATCCCAACACCTATGGGCATCTAATCTTTGATAAGGGGGCCCAAAGGATTAAATGGAAGAAGGAGGCTCTCTTCAATAAATGGTGCTGGGAAAACTGGGTTGAAACATGCAGAAGAATGAAATTGAACCACTTTATCTCACCAGAAACAAAAATCAACTCCAAATGGATCAAAGACCTAGATGTCAGACCAGAAACAATCAAATACTTAGAGGAAAACATTGGTAAAACACTTTCCCACATACACCTCAAGGACATCTTTGATGAATCAAACCCAATTGCAAGGAAGACCAAAGCAGAAACAAACCAATGGGACTACATCAAATTGAAAAGCTTCTGCACATCCAAAGAAACTATTAAACAAACAGAGAGACCCCTCACAGAATGGGAGAAGATCTTCACATGCCAGACATCAGACAAGAAACTAATCACCAAAATATATAAAGAGCTCAGCAAACTTAGCACCTAAAAAGCAAATGACCCCATCCAAAAATGGGCAGAGGAAATGAACAAAACATTCACCACAGAGGAGATCCAAAAGGCTAACAAACATATGAAAAACTGCTCTAGGTCACTGATTGTCAGATAAATGCAAATTAAGACAACACTAAGATACCACCTCACTCCTGTAAGAATGGCATACATCAAAAAGGACAGCAGCAACAAATGCTGGAGAGGATGTGGGGACAGAGGAACCCTTTTACATTGCTGGTGGGAATGTAAATTGGTACAGCCTCTGTGGAGAGCAGTCTGGAAAACTCTCAGAAGGCTAGACATGGACCTTCCATATGACCCAATAATTCCTCTCCTGGGGTTATACCCCAAGGACTCCATAACACCCAACCAAAAAGAGGTGTGTACTCCTATGTTCATAGCAGCACAATTCATAATAGCTAAAACCTGGAAGCAACCCAGGTGTCCAACAACAGATGAGTGGCTGAAAAAGCTGTGGTATATATACACAATGGAATACTATGCAGCCATCAAGAACAATGAACCCACCTTCTCTGACCCATCTTGGACAGAGCTAGAAGGGATTATGTTAAGTGAACTAAGTCAGAAAGTTAAAGATGAGTATGGGATGATCCCACTCATCAACAGAAGCTGACTTAGAAGATCTGAAAGGGAAACTAAAAGCAGGACCTGATCAAATTGTAAGTAGGGCACCAAAGTAAAAACCCAGTGGTGAGGGGTAGACATGTAGCTTCCTGGGCCAGTGGGGGGTGGGAGTGGGCGGGAGGGATGGGTCCCGGTCCTTTGGTGATGGGAATGGTGTTTATGTACACTCCTAGCAAAATGTAGACATATAAATCAGTAGTTAATTAATATGAGAGGGGGAAATCAATTGTATGTCTCAAAGGTTCTCAAAAGACAAACTGAATCTTTTTAATAGATAGGCTACGTATTTGATATGCGGACTCTCTCAAAAGCCTAGACCAAGTAGATTAGAAGCTTCCAATAGCACAGCTATATACAAGATACTGGGTACTGTACAGCAAACCATAACAAAGGGACTTTTCCAAGTTAACCCAATTAACAAATAATGTGATGATAAAATTAACTATCGATTGTCTTTTTGAGACCTAAGACAGCAGGAACCTCACATCTCCACTATAGAGCCCCTACTTCCCCCAGTCCTGGCACCCTTGGATAGGGCTCACTTTCCCGTATGCATCTCCCAATCCAAACCAAATAATATTGCATCCGCCGATCACAACCTAACCAAAGCAACGATTGCCATCTCAACATGCTTCACCTCAGAGTGTATCCAGAGACTTCACGTGTGGAATGACAACACTTCAGCTTCATTACTCGGGTGAGACCTTTCCTTTTATAGTACACTCTAATTCCATTCCAGGTGGATCACTTTCTAACAAAGTCCCATAACCTAGACATACACCAGTTTCTGTGAGAGAGAGCGTATGTGCACACGTATCCATAAACTACTGCAAAATATATACCTGAAAGCAGGATTACACTAGAGTTTGCAGTGAGTACCTCCCTAACACTTCCTCTCCACTATTCCAAGCTTGGGATCCATGATTGCTCAACAAATTGTTTGGCTTTGTATGTTAACTCTCTTTTCAATCACCAGGTTCCAGATGCCACCAGGATGCTGGCTAGGCTTCCCTGGATTGAAGACCCCACCAATGTGTCCTGGATCTCAGCTTCCCCAGAGACACACCTTACTAGGGAAAGAGAGAGGCAGACTGGGAGTATGGACCGACCAGTCAACGCCCATGTTCAGCGGGGAAGCAATTACAGAAGCCAGACCCTCTACCTTCTGCAACCCTCAACGACCCTGGGGTCCATGCTCCCAGAGGGCTAGAGAATGGGAAGGCTATCATGGGAGGGGGTGGGTTATGGGGATTGGGTGGTGGGAATTGTGTGGAGTTGTACCCCTCCTACCTTATGCTTTTGTTCACTAATCCTTTCTTAAATAAAAAATTTAAAAAAAAAAACAGTTAAAAAAAAAAAAACATTTGTAATCTAAGTTTCAATTACTGTATTACAAAAATTTGCCACAGAACACATGCACCACAATCAGACTTCATCAAGACAAGACTTGAATTTTAATGACCAGCTGCAAGGAATGGCTACAATTTTGGAGGAGATGGGGAAGGAAGTAGAAGGGGAAGCAAACAATTTTTTTTTTCAAATTTGACAGTCTTTGGGACATCAGTTCATCTGACCACATGCAAAGTTGATACCAATGAGTTGAGATAAGGCCATAAGGTTAAACTAAAATTATAATGGGCAGAGTGTAGTTTCAAAAAGTGAGCCTATCTGTATTCAAGTATCAGCCAATTTTGCTTTAATATGATGTGTTCATTGGGACATTATCCACTCTAATTATAGAGAGATTAAGGGCAAATCTATGTTGGGTTGAAGGTGAGGAGAGAATCTGAAGCAGAAATCTGGCCTAACCTGTCCTTACTCACACATTTTAACCACTAGGACGAACATTCTCAATTACTATAGAAGACTGAGTGAGCTTCTTGGATTTCTTGGACGTCTAAATAAAAGGTAATGTTTTTGCTCAAAGGCAGGAAGTACTTTTCTGGGTAAAAATCTGATAATATAGCCAATGTTTAAAGGGGTGTGTTGCCCTTAAAATGTTCTTAAGAGGTGGAGGAGAAACATTTTAGCTCCCCCACTTTATCCACAACTCTTAATCTGGTCCCAACCTTTAGAGAGGTTTATGAATCAAATATAAGGGCATGTATTCATTACAAAACAAAGAATGGCTGGTCAGTGACACATCTGGTAGAACGTATATCTTACAATGTAAGAAGACCAGGTTTAAGCCCCTGCTGGATTCCCACCTACAAGGGAAAGCTTCAAGAGTGGGGAAGCAGTGCAGCAGGTACCTCTTTATCTAGCTCTTATCTTTCTTCTCAATATATCTCTGTCTCCACTTGAAATAAAGTAATAAAATATGAAAAAGGACAAATAATTGAGTAAAACGGTGGAAGATCATAGGAGAGTGACCATGACAGCTCCTACATCAAGGGTGTTTTCTCTCTTGCAATTTTAAAATATTTCTTTTATTTATTCCATGAAATATAGATGATAGATAGATTATATATAGATAGATAAATAATAGATAGATAGATGATAGTATATAATTGATAAAATCAATAAAAGGTATTTGAAAATGTAGTAGTTTATAATATACTAGCTGCTTTTTTTTCTCCAACCAAGAAGTTGACTACAACTAAGAGTCATCTTATAAAGATAAGTGGTAAGCCAGAAAGAGAAATATGTGTATGAGATGATATCCATTCATAAACAGAAGCTGAGAAAAAAGAACAAAAAGGGAAAACAAAGTAGAACTTGGACCGCATTTGCGATATTGCAGGAAAGCAAGAGACTTAGGGGCAGGGAGTGGAGGATAGATTTTAGGCTCATTTGTAGCGGGGGGGGGGGGGCAGCGTTTAGAGACATAGATCTATGGTGGGAACAGTGTTTGTATATACTCCCATGAACCTATTAAAATAAACAAACAATAAGAAAAATAAGTTCTAATTTATTTGTTCAGCCTTCGAGTTTTAAAGTAAGAAGTCTGAACACAGTTTCCTACTGATTAAAATGAGTACAAGTTTAACATTGGAAGCTTCCACTTAACTGGCTGTCTCCCTTGGAACCTGTGGCTGAAAAGAAGTCATGGTCTCAGGGTTCCAGTCACATCTGTCAACTTTTTTTCGTGGAGACAGAATATGAAAGATGACCTTTAAACTGCTTTGGTGAGGAGAGGGTAAAGTAGTGGACTGGAGTTGTATAATTCACTTGACACTGTGGCTGACAACTTGAGAGGAGACTTTGTCTGTTTTAAGACAAGGAAGGACACCCAGGAAAAAAATAGATACTCAATCTCCAAAGAAAAGACCAGTCAGTGATATAACCATATCCTATAGGGTTGATCAAGGAATTATGATCAAGGCCCTGCTTCCCACATGTAGATAGGATACTTCGAAGAGAAGTAAATCAGTGCTGTATTTATCTTGTTATTCTCCCTCTCATTCTCTCTCCCTGTATGGCTCTCTCTCTTATCTCTATATCTCTATCTCCTACTGCCCTCTCTAGCAACAAAAATAAAAGAAAATGTGGGGGCTGAGCAGTGGCACATAAAGTTAAGCTCACACGTCACTATGTTCAAGGATCCTGGTTGGAGCCCCTACTCACCATCTATAGGGGGGAGGCTTCCCAGTGGGGTGAAGAATCTCTGTTTTTTTCCCCTCATAATTTCACTCTCTTCTCAAATAATAAAATAATAACAATAATATAGGAAATTGGAAAAAGTAACCACTGGGAGTGGAGGATTTGTAGTGCAAACACGGTGCAATAGCAATAACCCTGGTGGCAACTAAAAAGAAAGACTGAAAAAAAGAAAGAGAGAAAGAAAGAAAGAAAGAAAGAAAGAAAGAAAGAAAGAAAGAAAGAAAGAAAAGAAAGAGAGAGAGAGATGAAAGAGAGGGAAAGGAAGAAGAATAGAAGGAAAAAAGGAAGGAAGGAAGAAAGGAATGAAGGAAGAATGACAGACTTCCTGGAGGAGTGGATTTGTCAAGTAAGCACTGAACCCCAGCAGTAACAATAAACATAATAAATAAGTAATTAAATAAATAAAGTGAAAAGATGTTGACCAGGAAAGATAGAGTTATGCACCCAGGCAGTCCTAGTAGTACTAAATATAATAATAATTAAATAATAATGTATCTATTTAAAAGGATATTAAACAAATTATTTGATGTTTTTATATTTATTGGTTTGTTCATTTTGGATAACAACAGCAAGAAATTGAGAGAGAAGAGGGGGACTTGGGGGACACCTGCAGCACTGCTTCACCGTTCCTGAAGCTTCCTCTCTGCAGGTATGGACTGGGGTCTGGAACCTAGGTGTTAAAGCGCTGTGATGTGTTCACTCCATCAGCTGCACCACTTCCCAGACTCTGATGTTTAAAATACTTAAAAAATACTATGTTTGTACCTTTTTTATTCAATTGAAATAAGTCAATATGTATAATAGAAGAGGTTTAATGTAACATTTTGAATATAACTGAAAGATTGGAGCACAGTCACTCAGGTTAATTCTTAATATGTCATTAGAAGTTCTAGAAGGAGACTTCTAACCCTGTAGTTTTGGAGTTGAAGGACAAAGGGCATCTGAGTCTAAGTATTGAAAACACAGAGGGTAGTTGACCGCAGAGTAATGGAAGCCAGAAAACAAAGCACAACTGGCACTTTCCAGATGTTTCTTCTTTATGACTTTGATCAGGACTCAGTAGCTTAAAATTAAGTCTATGTTGTTGCTTTTTTCCCAAGTGGGGATGAGTTTAATTATCTCTAGTTTATAGAGCTGTTGGGAAGAACATCTGAGCCTACATATTCGAAGTGCTAGGGTGCACGTTGTTAGTGTCCTACACAACAGAATTTTTTTCCTTTTTTTCTTTTTTCCTTACTTTTTTGGTACTAACAGAGCCTCAGTTTTGCTGGCAGTTGCATCATAGACACTAAACTTTTTCTTTTCCCCAACCTTTTGTTAACAAAGGTGATCAAAGAAAACAGGTGTGGTCAATAGAATACCATATAACTTGTGAGTGTGAAATCGTTAGTGCTGCGGGTAAAACGCACGTGGCACAAAGCGCAGGGACCGGGAGGCTCTCAGTTCGAGCCCTGGCTCCCTACCTGCAGAGGAGTCGCTTCACAAACGGTGAAGCAGGTCTGCAGGTGTCTATCTTTCTCTCCCCCTCTCTGTCTTCCCCTCCTCTCTCCATTTATCTCTGTCCTATCCAACAACAATGGCATCAAGAACAAGAACAATAAGACAACAAGGACAACAAAAGAGAATAAATAAATAAATCTTAAAAAAAATAAAAAAAGAATCACACGGATGTTTCGTAGACATTAGCAGTTACTTTATGACCATAATGGAGTCTGAAAGATGCAGTCAAGTGTTAAATAAAATTAAGTGTAAATACTGAAGGAGTCTAGGCACTCATTTCTGTTCCATTGCTAATCTTTTGTACCTCTCTCTTGTATGGTGCATTTGAAATTTGAATGCAATTTATCTTGGACAGAATTGAAGCATAGGAACAAATCCTATCTTCTAACACATTATGATAATCAGGATCACATTGAAACAAATAATAAATTGGTGTTAATACACAGCTGCTAGTTGAGTTCAACATGGAAATCAGAAACTCAGAAAATAAATTGTTTAAATAAATTAAAATTTACTTCGGTTAACATGTTAAGGTTGTGTAAAGAAATAGAACTGATGGGAGTCGGCCAGTAGAGCAGCAGGTCAAGTGCATGTGGCATGAAGTGCAAGGACCGGCTTAAAGATCTAGGTTCAAGCCCCTGGCTCCCCACCTGCTGAGGAGTTGCCTCACAGGCAGTGAAGCAAGTCTGCTAGTGTCTTTCTCTCCCCCTCTTGGTCTTCCCCTCCTCTCTCCATTTCTCTCTGTGCTAACTATGAGGACATCAATAACAACAACAATAATAACTACAACAATAATAAAAAAGAAAAACAAGTACAACAAAAGGGAAAATAAATAAATATAAAAATATTTTTAAAAGTAATAGAACTGATAGAATGCATATGCAAATATGTATTTTTAAATATATGCAATAATATTTTATCTCATTTAGCTGAAGTGATTTGTAGAGGCAGACTAAAGCACCAGCAAGAGTTGTAGGTTTAGGACCCAAGGAAGTGGACTGGTAGAATTTTTTATTTTCTGATACACAGGTGGATAACCCAAGTTATTGTTTAGGGAGATGATGGCATGGCTGGAAAAAGGAACAGAAAGCTGGATCAGGGAAGAGAGTAGTTCCCATATAATGGAAAGGTGTGTAAATATTGTTGACTGTAAACCCCATGCATCAATTTGATGTGATCTGGGGCTCATATTCAGCTTAGGAGCCTATGTGATCTTTGCGTCCCTGTAGATTGAGCTCACATTCTGTGGTCATGAGATGGAAAATTCCAAGCTTCCCCAATATCAGGACCCGTCTTCCTCAGGTATATCATAGAGTGTGTTGTCCATCTTTCCTTTGAAGGATGGAACATAATTTACCATTTTTGATCCACGTTGAGGGCAAGGTCCTATGGGGACCCACAAAGGGGTCTATTGCATTGTTCCTGATAGGGATTACAAGTAACCATGGAGAGAGGGATTTATTTGAGGTCTAGGCCCATCATGTCTGTTTTAGAATTTCAGGACTCCCTGAATAGGGCCCCAGCTGATGGGGTGGCCTGGAAGTGACTAAAGAGTCATTGTTAAAGTATGCCAGTCTCTTGCCTTTATTCAGCTTTTGCAGTCCTTGCTTTAATAAGGTTATCTTTGGAGTGAGTGAGGGAAGTGTAATAGGAAGTAGGTGAGGAGGGTATTTGTCTAAGTAGACACTATTTCATTATGAACATTATACTAACTCACTGTAGACTATTGTGTACTTTTCTTTCAGGTATATATTTTGCCCTAATTTATGGATACATGTGAACATATGCCCTGTCTCATGGTACCTGGTTTATATCTAGGTTTTGTGACATTGTTAGGAAGTGAACCATCTGGATTGGGATATCAGATTTCAGGCTCAGGGAAAAAAAAACAAAAAAGAAAAACTAGTATAGCCACAGGCCCTTTAGAATATAACTAAAATATGCCTACTAGCTATCTACAAAATGGAGACCCCCTTCCCCAATTCTTCATCTGCACTATTCTAGCCTTTAAATTCATGATTGGTCAAAAATTTGTTTGGCTTTATATGTTAGCTCTCTTTTCAACCACCAGGTTCCAGATGCTACCATGATGCCAACCAGACTTCCCTGGACTGACAATCCCATTAATGTGTCCTGGAGCTCCAGTTCCCCAGAACTCCATCCCACTAGGGAAAGAGAGTGGCAGGCTGGGAGTATGGATCAACCAGTCAATGCCCATGTTCAGCAAGAAAGCAATTACAGATGCAAGACCCTCCACCTTCTGCATTCCACAATGACCTTGGGTCCATACTCCCAGAGGGTAAAAGAATATGAAAGCTATCAGGGGAAAGGAGGGGATATGGAGTTCTGGTGGTGGGAATTGTGTTGTACCCTTCTTACCCCATGGTTTTGTCAGTGTCTCCTTTTAATAATAATAAAAAATGTTTATTTTCCACAGAGGTTAATCTTTTCCAGTTAAGTCCTTCAGTTGGCAAATTTCCAACTACATTATAGAGAATGACCTGCTTTACTTAAATTAGTTAAATTTAAATTCGAAGCTTGTATTAAAATACCACCACAGTTTTCTTAAGATAACAGTTTACCCCAAATATCTAGGTACCATGGAATAATATTGTCGAAAAAAAAAATCACATTTGGGTAATATGGGAACTTTATACTATCTCCCAACTTGACCCTCTCTGTCACCATCGTGATTTCTTAGATGTCTCTGTGGGACTCCCTAGTGATCTCCATAGTCAAAATTAAACAAACAAAAATATCCTTGGTCTACATATTTCATTGAATTTATATGACCTCATTCGGTTCCTGAACTTAGCAAAGATGAGTCATGCATTTTGATCTTGATCCCAAATCAACAACAAGTTGGCCATATACCTCATTCTGCTTATTATATTCTCTCAATATTATGCCCATGCTGTGGTATAGTTTCAATTTTTTTCTGTTCAAACTCACTTATTTTTAACAAGAGGAATTATGCTTTGTCAAATGAAAGTATTTGCATTATGCAAGTCATCATAAATAATGCTTATACTTGTTATGTGAGAATATACATCCAGAATATATATATATATATATATATATATACACATCCAGAACAGAAAAGTCTTGTGAACTATAGCTGTGAAGGACGGTTGACTAAAATTTGATAAAAGAGGATACTAGAGACTCATTTTGTCCCTTCCAATAAATCCCATCCTTCTATTTTTGAAAGCTAGGGTGAGAAGTGGTTTATTTTAAACTTTGTGCTTGGTTGGGGGTGGGAAAGATATCATATGCAGAAAAGGATTTAAGAGGTAAGTGTGGTGCTTGAGTATTTTAATCATCATGTCAAAATACCTGCCTGGTTAATATATATTGACTTGTTGGAAAAGTCATGATCCATTTTCATATTGAAAAACAAGAAAATATAGCATGATCTTTTGGGCAACCATATATATATATGATCACTGCAAACATGTCACCCTTGAAACTCTAGGAACATTCATATCAATATTTGGCTTTGAGTTAATATATGAAATATGGAATACATATATGAAACTATTAAGAATATATTCTCCTATAAATTTATTCACCCAGAGAGATTCATATAAAATACACTATGCAATTAATTTTATGGCATATTGCTAAATCTTACTCTTCATGCGTTCTAAAACACAGGAAGACTATGAGTTAAATGATCACCAAATCTGTTTGAACACAAAGGTTAAAGTTTATTTTACTATTATCTCATCATGGAAGCCATAGAGAAAATAGAAACCTAAAAAAAAACAATTAATTAATTAATTAAAGATCCACTTTCAATGAGATAAGGTGAGAGCTGGGAAGTGAGGTACCAAATCAGATGCAGAGTCTCCTAGGAAAGATACAGCTTAAACCAGCAGGAGAGAAATGGTGAAATGAGTATATTCCAGAGAAGATTCAGTTCTGCTGGGCTCCCAGGCAAAATGTGTTGGACCTCTTTCATCAATG
Source organism: Erinaceus europaeus (assembly GCF_950295315.1). Lineage (NCBI taxonomy): Eukaryota > Metazoa > Chordata > Mammalia > Eulipotyphla > Erinaceidae > Erinaceus > Erinaceus europaeus. The sequence continues at coordinate 132,840,045 of NC_080166.1, read as the reverse complement.
GAGAAGCTCAGATGGTCCTTCACAAAGGGTTAGATCACCCCTTACGATACTATTCTAAGACATAGAGGAGATACAAATCAATGAAGATTCTTTAAAGTAAAAAAAAAAAAGGATTTGTTATAAATCATTTGCAGCGATTATGATAGCCCACAAGAAAATAACTTTTGCATTGTGGTTTATCACAACGGGCTGTTTATATTAACCAGGAAGAAGAAAAGCAAGATCAAACTAAGTCCTAAAAAAAAAAAAAATGGATCTAAGAAAACAAAGAGAAACACTCAAAAGTCCAATTAGCTTAGTACATGCCCAGGCAACTCCCACAACGTATCTCTTGCAAGTAACTGCTGGGGGGTGAGAGAGGAAGGAAGGAAGAAACCATCTCTTTCAGTTATACGTTGTACAAAAGAGGCAGTGAAGACTTTATGCAGATGCATGTCACGAAAATAAACAGAAAGAAAAAGCAAATGAACAACCACCAACAAGACAAATTAAGTGTTCACAACTGAAGCCTTCCCACAAACAATAACCAAAACAAAACAAACAATAAAAAACTTTCAGTATTTATTTTGCTTTTCCATTGGAGAAAAAAAAGCAAAAACAGCATTTTAACAACTCCTTGAGGAGATACTAAGCCAATCAGAAGAACTGACATTTCAGTTAAGATGGAGGAACATGGACAGAAAGGAAAAACTTTCTTTATTTATTTATCTTTTATTAAACCACAGGCTTTCTTGTAATCAGAGGAAAAGATAAATGAAACACACACACACACACACACACACACACACACACAATGTTACTAATTAAATACTGAAGTTAGACTGTTTTTTAAAGGCCTACATACCACAACATAAATATCAAACTGTAACCTCTAGGAATTCAATACCTAAACAGAACCTCAATAATTTTCAAACTGTCATTAAGTAGTTTTAGATACATGACCAATAAGAAATTTCTGGATGACTTTAAGTCAAAGGATTCAAATGTCATTTGTATGCTTGCAAATTTTGACAGTTCCTTCTTTCAGTCCAGTTATTTGATCACTTGGGAGGTGTGACTCTACGGTTAAATTTTAAGGAATTCTATGGAAATCATGGACAGTAGTTATGGGCAGAGTGCACTGCCTATTTTTGCATGTTGTTTCTAATCTTACTAGTAATTCTATTATGTTTTCCTTTAGTTTTCCATTCTGTTTCTATCTATTCTATTCCCTAGTCTATTTGTTTCTTTCTTTCTAGGGGTTAGGTGCTAGCACAACTGGTTAAGCACACATGTTACAATGTGCAAAGATAGGGGTTCTAGTCCCCGCCCCAGCTGCAGGGGAAAGCTTTGCAAGTTGTGAAGCAGTGCTGCAGGCATCTGTCTTTCTCCCCCCTCACCCTTTTCCCCCTCCCAATTTCTGGCTGTGTCTATCCAATAAATAAAGATAATAATTTTTTAAAAAAATATTTATTCATTTACTCCCTTTTGTTGTCCTTATTATTTTATTGTTGTAGTGATTATTGTTGTTGTTACTGATATCATTGTTGAATAGGACAGAGAGAAATGGAGAGAGGAGGGGAAGACAGAGTGGAGGAGAGAAAGACAGACACCTGCAGATCTGCTTTACTGCCTGTGAAGCCACGCCCCTGCAGGTGGGGAGCTGGGGCCTCGAACCGGGATCCTTATGCTGGTCCTTGCGCTTTGCGTCACATGTGCTTAACCCGCTGCACTACCATCCGACTCCCCATAATAAAAATTTAAAAAAGAATTATTTCCTATTTCTTCTCTATTCCAATTCTATTTTTCTCTATTCTACATCTCATGTATTTCTTTTTCTGCAAACATCTTCGAGCCACTGGTTTATTCAGTTAAACTCATTTAATTCATGTTCTTACCTTGTCCAATGTCTCATTTTCACTTTGCCAGTATTTCTTTTTAAGAGCTATATTTTAACAACAATCATATGATTTGTCTTGTTTTGTTAGCCCCTCAGATGAGGAAATTATGGTTGAAATGATTAAACATGCTGTTTCAAGGTGGGGGAAAAAAGTGAAAGTGGAGGAGGAGGAGGAGAAGGAGGAGGAGGCGGAAAGGAGCTGTATCACAAACATTTCAACTACAATGTCTTTTGACTTATGACTTGTATTGCTTTGCCTTAAATATCAATTACCTTCCATTTGGGAAGAATTGTTGTTATGAAGATAAAAACTATTGGATTATATTAATATATATATATGCCATTAAGGTCAACTTCAATATTATGATTTAATCATACTTTGACAACTATCACATAGGAGGTATATTTTCTGCTACTCATTAAACATTAAAGCTTCAAATGTATTGTGGAGAATATTGAAAGAATTTCTTACACTCACACTTCACACAGATTTTTGTTTTTACCACCTTCTCAAAAATACTCGACAAAAACTGTATGCTTGTGTGTTGATTTTGAGTCCTACAATTTAGTTGAATTTATTTACTCTGATATTTTCTGTGTTAAGGTTCCTGGATATTCATGTCATTACAAATCAAAATAATTTCTATGTTTTCCTTTCTAATTTTTGGATAGATTTCACTTCATTCTTTTACCTAATTTTTCTGGCTAGAATTTCCAGATGTGATAAGAGAAGAGAAGACTTATATTCTTCCTAGTCAAAAGGAAAAATTTGCAACTTTTTGTAACTGAGTACGATTTATCTGCTAAGCATCTTTTTATGACCTTTATCATATTGAAATCTATTCCTTCTATATACTGGATCTTCAACATAATCTATCCATTAGCTTAACCTATTTTATTGTTTTTATTTGGAAATAATATGAGATTTTTCAAGTACTTTTTCCAAAAATGTAAGTTGTTCTTGAGGTTACTTTTCTACCTTTCATAAATTAACATTATCTATTACATTAGGAGACGTTCATGTTGAGCCATCCTTACATCAAGGGGAAAAATCCTTTTGATCACTATACAGATAACTTGAATGTGGTGTTGAATTTGGTTTAGTAGATATTTCTTTTAATTTTTATTTATGGTTCATTGTGGATTAATATATTTTAAGATTACAATATATACTTCTATGCATATTGGTAAAATTTTAAGGACAGTGTACAGATTTCAACAAAGCTATTAGACTGCTGACTTTTCTTCCTTGTAGTGTCTTTAGGCATTAAGGTAATTCTGACCTCACAAAATAAGTTTGGAAATGTACTTTTCATACCAGTGATCAATAAGTATAGGGTAAAGTCCTGACCATTAGTAATCATGAGTAAAATAAAGGTTCAAACTATAATGAGCTTTCAACTTCTGCCTTTGGGAACAATCATTATTTAAGGGAAAAAAAGATAGCAAGTGATGTCTATGCTATAGCCACTGAAACCTGAACACATAGCTGAATTGAACACAGAATGGCGCAACTACTGTGGAAACCATTGCAAAGATGTCCTCCCAAATCAGGAACAACTGTGGGATAGAGTGATTTCTTTTATAAAAATCTATCCCAAATAACTGAAAACAGAATCTCAAAAAGCTGTCAGCATTCTTATGTTTCATGAACAATATTCATAGTAATTAATAGCCTGACTATCCACACCTGTTGTCTTAATTAATAGTCTGACTATCCATATTTGTTGTCTATCAGTAGATAAATGGATATGGGAAATATGATGTATACAGATACTAGAGAGAGCTAGGTTAGTCAGGATAAAGTCAAAACAAGAAAAAAGGCTGCTTGCTTTCACTTTTACATAGCGGTCAACTTCATAGGAACAGAGATTAGAATGGTGGCTTCCTTAGACAGGAACAGGAGGACATACAGATATGTCTATCAACAGGTGTGAATTTTCTGTTACACAAGATAAATAATTCCTGAAATACAGATAAGGTAATGAGGCATTATATATGCACTTGGAAGAATAAAATATAAACACAAATCTTGCCTCTCAAGCATTTTCCAATTGTCCACATTTCCAAAATTGCTATCTTAATATTTGTTTGCTTATTTGTTTATTTATGCTCTGGTTTGTAGTGGTGTGGGGAATTGAATCTGGGACTTTGAAGCTGCAGGCATAAGAGTTTCCTTTCTTTTTAAAAATTTAGCTTTATTTATTATTGCATAGAACAGAAATTGGGAAGGGAAGAGGGCGAGAAAGAGAGAAAGGGAGAGAGAGACAGAAACACCTGCAACCCTGCTTCACCACTCATGAAGCTTTACCCCTGCAGGTGGGGACCAGGAGCTTGAACCCAGGTCCTTGAGCATTGTAATATGTGCGCATAAGCAGGTATGGCACCACCTGGCCCCAGAGTTTCTACCCATAACCATCATGATATCTATCCCTGTCCTCTATCATAATCTCTATTCCCATAATTTGACTTGATGTATATGTAAGTTTTATGGTCAACTTGAATGTGTTTGGTATTCATAATATACCAAATATTCTCTCTGTGTACAATTAGGTTCTCCTTTTCTTTCTGGATATTGCTTTTTCTTTATCCATAAATAACTTCTTTATAAATAGTTTGATCTGCTTGTATGTGACACTACATCTCTAATGATTAATAGGTCACTTGTAACTGCTGTTTCTAATTTTATGCTATCTTCACTAGCTCTCTTACTGTTTCCCACCAGAAATTCCTCTTAATAAATCATGTAATTAGAAATGATTCTCTTTCTACTTCTTTCAAGTTGCATATTGATCAACATCATGCTCTAGAACTAAAATGTTTTGGAGTAGAATTTGTGAATATGAATTTCTATTGATTTAATTATGGTCAACAAATCCATTGGATAAGAGGGGTACAATTGTACACAGTTCCCACCACCAGTGTCCCACATCCCATCCTTTCCACTGGAAGCTTTCCAATTATTTATCCCTCTGGGAGTATGGACCCAGGATCATTATGGACTTCAGAAGGTAAATGCTCTGGCTACTGTCTACCCATGTTCTTGACCTGTTTCTCTCTTTCTCTAGTATGGCAGGGCTCTGTAGATACAGGGTTCCAGGACATATTGTTGAGGTGTTCTGCCTAGGGAACTCACATTGGCATCATAGTAGCATCTGCAACTTGGTGGTTGCAAGCAGAATAAATTGTTTAATAGGAACCTAAAGGTAAGAATATAGCAGATGAAATTTGGGTTCTGCATTTTGGAAGAAGCAGGGAATTATATTTTAGGTATATTCCAAGGGGGCCATGACTTTACAGTTTTTGCCTTATACCAAAAGCTAACATGCAGGAGGGTCTAAAGGTATTGTCTGGGGCGATGTTGTCAGAGTTAAAAATAAGACTAGAACACAGGATTAGGAAAGAGAGTAGCTCCCAAATATGGTAAAAGTATATAAATATCATTAACTATAACCTTCATCGATCTTATCTGGGGACCATTTTCAGCACAGGAGCCAGTGTAACCTCTGCATCCCTGTCAGTCTAAGCTCACACTCTGTGGCCACAGCTGGGAACATTCTAGGCTGCACTCATTTCAGGAACAGTCTTCTTTGAGTGGCAGAATATGTTGACCCTGTCTCCCTTCAGAGAGTGGGGCAGCCTCTACCATTGTTGTTTCACACTAAGGGCAAGATCCTGGAGAGGACCACAAGTGGGTTAATGATGTAATTCCTTGTCAGGCTGCTCTGTGGGGTGCCAGTCCCTGTTCAGGGTGCCATTATGCCGGGCTGGCTAGCTTCACGGGCTTGGAGAGAGAGACAACCAGAGACTCATGGCTGAGTGGTATGCAGTTCAGTCTTTATTCATGTGGAACGCAGCACAATCTAAGCTATCTCTAATCACAGTCCCGTCCTTATATATACTCACCAAGTAGGGTGGAAACAGGATGTGACATAGAGAGGGTGGAGCGAAAAGAGACTGGTGGAAATCAGGGTGTACTAGGAGAGGGGGCGGAGCAAAAAGACATCATGAACCAATGGGGATTAAACCAATGCCCTGCAGGCAGGGCGGTGCTTAGTGAACAGTGGTTATGTAAATAGAATACAGTGTTAAGCAGGGGGGATTAAACCAATGAAGCAGAAGGGGTCTTAGAAGCAGAATTAGAAGCAGACCAACAGCGGGGAAGAGAGAAGAGATCAGAGTGGAGAGGGAACACAGGTCTTTATTCACGCTGGCACCTCAGCGTTGGGTGAGAGCTCTGCGATTCCGGGCCACGTGGAGCTGGCAAAATGGCCACCTCCCACTATACGCAGCAACCCTTCTCTGCATCAGGTCACGGAGGTGAAAAGGGGCAAAAAGAGCTCACCTGGAACAGCATCAGGCTTTTATAGGATAAAAGCTGGAAGCGGCAAGTCGGGAAGAGATTGGCTAGGAAACAAGGCACTCCGGGAACAAGGTTTCAGCTCTCACGGGAATGGGAAAAGGGTGTGGAGAGAGGCAAAGGGCATGCTGGGGAGGTGGAAACACCCTAGCAATACCCTGAAGGGATAACGTGGTGGTGGAGGCGTCACTTTAAAACAAGGCAGAAGATTGATATGTAAATAATAATGCGCATGGAAATATGGTAGTTTTGGGGTCCTGCCTAACTCAACCACATCTGTACAATATCCCAACAGTTCCTGATAGAGATGACCAGCAATGATGGAGAGAGTGATCTGCTAGAATTCTATCATATCGATGTGGGAATCCCAGGATTCCCTGACTTGGGTCCCTGATGTTGTGGTGGCCTGGTAATGACCAAGAGAGCCATCATGGAAGTAGGCTGACTCTTTGCCCTTATTCAACTTTTGCAGACCATACTTTATCTGACAAGGTAGACTTAGAGTGATTGAGAGAACTGAAATAGAAAATGGGTGAGAAAGTTTAGCTAGAAACCACATTATTGAGTATTTTATAGTTTTTTTTTTTTTTTTTTAGGTCTTTCTACTTGTTTGCTGCACTTATTGAGTCATTGCAAATTATTTGACACTTTTACTTTAAGGTAAATATATCCCCCTAACTTATGGATACATATATCCATGTGCACTATCTCACGGCCCTGGCCTGTATCTATGTTTAGTGGCTTTGTTAGAAAGAGTATCATCTGAAGTAGAATTAGGGAGTCCTATGAGCTAAGAAAGTTCTCACCAGAGCAATGGAGTCTTTTATTTTATGGTGTGTGTGTGTGTGTGTGTGTGTGTATGTGTGTGTTTCATTTTGGTTTTTCTTATAGGAACAATGCCACCCATTTTCACAATTCTCATTTTCTTAAATATCAATCTAAGAAAGCATTTCTAGGGAGTCGGGCTGTAGTGCAGCGGGCTAAGCGCAGGTGGCGCAAAGCACAAGGACCAGCATAAGGATCCCGGTTCGAACCCCGGCTCCCCACCTGCAGGGGAGTCACTTCACAGGTGGTGAAGCAGGTCTGCAGGTGTCTATCTTTCTCTCCTCCTCTCTGTCTTCCCCTCCCTCTCTCCATTTCTCTCTGTCCTATCCAACAATGACAACAACAATAATAACTACAACAATAAAACAACAAGGGCAACAAAAGGGAATAAATAAATAAAATAAAATAAATATAAAAAAAAGAAAGAAAGCATTTATAGGCTATTTGCAAAGACAAAAGCTTCATATTGTGGGTGATTGAAAGTTTTAATATGACATTTTCATTCTCTGGATATACAATCTAATTGTATAAACATTGAGATAAAAAATAGCTCCAGGATAAAGCAAATGTGTTCATAGATATTCTAGAATTATAAACAAATCTCAAAGGATGAAATGATTCTGGGGGAATCTAATGATTGGACAGCATAGAGTCTCAAATGTCTGAAAACCTTTGAAAGATCTTACTAGAATACAAAAGACTAGAGAATGCAGACTGAAGTGTAGTTCCATTCCAACTTAGAGTATTCACTTCAGCTAAGATTCAGAGCAAGCAGCCCAGGTTTCCAACAACAGATGAGTAGATGAGAAAGTTGTAGTATATATACACAATGGAGTATTACTCAGATGTTAAAAAGTTGAAGTCACCTTCTTCACCTCATCCTAGATGGAGCTTGATAGAATCATGTTAAGTGGGGAGTCGGGCGGTAGCGCAACAGGTTAAGCTCAGGTGGCGCAAAGCACAAGGACTGGCATAATGATCCCAGTTTGAGCCCCCGGCTCCCCACCTGCAAGGAACTTGCTCCACAGGCGGTGAAGCAGGTCTGCAGGTGTCTGTCTTTCTCTCCTCCTCTCTGTCTTCCCCTTCTCTCTCCATTTCTCTCTGTCCTATCCAACAAGGATGACGTCATTAACAACAATAATAATAACTACAACAATAAAAAAGTGCAACAAAAGGGAATAAATAAATATAAAAAAATTTAAAAAAAGAATCATGTTAAGTGATATAAACCAGAGAAAGAAGGATGAATACGAAATGATCTCAATCATAGAAAGAATTTGAGAAGCTATAACAGAAAAGGTAGGCACAGAGAACTTGGATTGGGTCTGGTGTATTGTAGCAAATCAAAGGACTCTGGGCATGGAGAGGGGGGTGGCTTAAGGAGGGTGGCTTTTGGGGTCCCAGTGCATGATGATGGCCAAGGACCTAAGGAAGGGTGTGAGAGTGTTCTGCAGATACTTATTATGGTGAAATGAAAAACTTTACCCTTGTGTCAGCAACCCACTGCTCCATTTAAAAAAAATGGTAAGAGTTATATTTTCATGGGTGTTAGTCTATGGCCAGAAGCACTGAACTCAGAGACTAAATAAGAAATGGGAGCTAATTAAGGTAACACATCTCATGCAATAAATGAAGAAATCATGATTCATAAAATCTGTGTGACTCGAATATTATCTAAAATATGAATAGAATAAAAATCAAGATTAAAAACCATATCTCTAACTTCCCAGATAAATGACTGCCCCACAGATCCATGATATGTTTTAGTTAATGACAGAGAAGAATATTTGTTCTACTCTGTGATACTCCTTACAGAAGATGAAGTTCTACTAGGAGCTATTAAACCCATATGAATTTCCATTTAGAACTGATAATTTTCCACTTTTTATGCTAAACATGTTGGTAAAATCAAAAGCACTTTATTGGATATCAAATATAACAGAAGTTGAAAGCAAAAGACATTCTGACCTTGATGTATGATCAGATGAGAAAATTCAGGTATCAGAAGAATATTTTAATCTAGCTAGCTAGAGAGTAGTAGGAAAGGGCAAAAGAGAGGTCCTCAACTTCCTCATGGAAACTTCATCCATGTTGAGCTTTTGTTTAAAGGGAGAGCTAGAAATTCCTTATCAATGTCCATCTTCCATTCTCAGATGCACCTTTTTGTTACCATTATTGTAGTGACTATTTCATTTATACATCATCATGACCATGATTTGCTGTACATAAAAATCAAACTGGGTAGGGGTAGATAGCATAATGGTCATGCAGAGTCGCTCATGCCTGAGGCTCCAAAGTCTTAGGTTCATTCCCTCTGCACCACCATAAACCAGAGCTGAGCAGTGCTCTGGTTAAAAAAAAAACAAAATCAAACTATAAGTGCTTAATTGCTGGTGATTTCATAAAACTTCCACATATTTCTACAGTTTGGATAATTTAGTTTGTTTAGATACACACATGTACATAGTTACTCACTACATCATATGGTTTGTCATGCCACTTTGAAAGGAAACATTTTGTAGTCAGTAAAATTCACTTAAACAGAAGGAAAACTTATTGATAAATTGATTAGAATCACAATAGATGACAGAGTTATCCACCAAAACAACCATTCCATACTAGAGAATGAGTACCAATAAGTATGAATGCATTTGACTAAATAAACACACCCTGGGGGTATATATAGAAAGGAACTATATACTTTCATGCACTGTTATATTTTACAATAGAATCAATTCTATTTCATTTCATAGAGTATGGCTACCATTTATATCATAGATTTCTTCAGATAAAGAACCAGAAAGCTATTAGCATTTCTTTCTTAGACTGAAATACACCTAGTCAGGTCAGTCCCCAATTAATCCCATTTTTGATATAGATAAATTCAAATATTTCTGAATTGTTCCTTCATTTTATCACTATTTCTTATCTTATTATGAGAGAGAGCCCCAATATCAAATGTTTAAACTTGCTATGATCATATGTGTTATGGATCACTTGATTGGCAAATGCAGAAATTTGAGAAGAAAAACTACTTTAGCTATATATATATATTTCAATCACTATTTCAGAGCTTGCTTTTCTTTGCTGGTGTCTTTCCTTCTTACCCTCTATAAAGTCTTCAAGACAATGCAATATTTCAAACTTTAGTCCATGTTGTCTACATTTCCCCTTACTCCCTAAAAATAGTTGCAAGACTATTATTTAAAAATATCTCCCACTATTCATAAACCTCTCTTTACCCCAAATCTCCTAATGCAGATATTGTTTTGTATGGGGAGTGGGGAGGTCTGTCTTTTCTTCTAAGTGACAAGTCTATGGATTACCTTTCTCAAATTACACTCATTTACTAGTATATCATTTAAAACAACTCCTTCCATGTTTAAAACAAAAGGCCTTGTGACAGCTACCTTATTTACCACTAGTAGTGAAAAATAATTAAATATACCACTAATTAATGATAACTGTACAGAAAAGAACACTCATTATAGATGAATTGTATAGCTTTGAATGCATCATTGTAATAAATTCCAATTTTCTCCTCTGAAATAACACCAAAAAAAATGCATAAATCTTTACAAGCTGGTCTATTGCGCTGAAGTAAAATCCCACGGAGTGGAAGGGAGTGCTCAAGTCCCGTAACATAATGGCAGAGAAGGACCTAGGTGTGGGTCAGATTGCTATGTAGAAAAATGAGAAATGTTACACACGTATCAACTACTGAATTTTACTGTTGACTGTAAACCATTAACCCCCCCCCCATAAAAAAAAACTTTATAAACATCTTAGTTTTTACCACTCTCACCTCCCAGTACAGCCTAACCCATTGTAGGGGCCAAAAAAAGGAAAGTTTATTAGTTAAAACCAAATATCACAGAGTAAGACCATGTGGAGAGGGAGCCACTGTATTCTCTTCCAAGCTCTCTCCCCACTGTGTCCTTACCCCTCCATCTTTATATTCTTTCCTTCCATGTAGATACCTTCCTTTCTTATTTAAGGGCAGAGAAGGAGTTACAAGGTATCAATCCCCCACTGTCAGCTGCTAAGGACTCCCTGCTCCACGTAACAATTCTAGGCCAGGTGACTATGAATTTGCCTTCATTAAAAACCATGGAGTTGATACTGGGTGGTTGCACACCTGGTTGAGTGCTCAAGACCCAGGTTTGAGCCCCCTCTCTTTATTTGCACAGGTAAAGTTTCACTAGTGGTTAAGCAGTAGTGCAGGTGTTTCTTTCCCTCTCACCCTCTTGATCAACTCTTTCCCTCTCAACTTCTGACTGTTCTTATCCAATAAATAAATAGAGATAATAAAAAACATGGACTTAAACAAGTTCTCCTTTAACTCAAAGTATATGCCCCCTTTTGAAAAGCTTCCTGACCAACTCAGTAAAAATAAATAAATAAATAAGCTCTAGAAGGGGAAATTCTGAGAAAATTTTGGCATAAGGCAATCAAGAGAAAATAGCAGTGACTGAGTACATAACACATAACCCTACAGGACACATGCAAAGAGTTCCTGAGTCAGCTTCATGATAAAAGTGGCAGTAGTTAGCCCAGGATGAAGAAAGAGTGTGGAGGGATCTAGTGAAAACAGAATAGGCACTACTTATTATTTATTATTATTAATATTGTAGGACTACTACAGATTAGAATCTGTCATTTATCTTTTTCTGTCAGTTCTTAACCGCAAGAGTATGAGTAACTAACTTCATTTAGCTTTCTGTAACACTGAATTGATTCTGACTTTATTCATGGGCTCTTGTGATTGCGTAATGAGATGATTTCAAAAGCAGCCTTGTGAAGTATATTGCTTACAATCAGATGCATCAATTAAAATGTGTAACAGATGAGCCTTAGTGAATATATTCTTTTACATAATCGCCATATGATAAGGATAGAATTCATATCAGCTTAAATTTGTTATCTTTACCCAGTGCACTGGATCACTTCTTTCTAACCCCAGCCCCAGACAACTAATACCTGCTGTGCCATTACTAATGTGCTACTAGTTCTGCAGTTTCATTGAAATGGTTGTTTCCCATCTTTTAGATAACCTCGTTGGGCATTTAGAATGTGTCCCGGCTGAATAAATCTGACAGAGCACATGTTACCATGCCCAAGTAGTAGGGTTCAACCTCCCTGGGCCCCACCTGCTTTGAGTGGTGAAGTAGTGCTCACGTGTCTCTCTTTCCCTCTCTATCTCTTCCTTCCTTCTCAATTTCTCTGTTTCTATTAAAAAAAAAAAAGGAAGGAAGGAAGAAAAAAAAGGAATAGAAGGAAACAGAAGAAAGAGAAGATGTTCTCTAGGAGCAGTGGGCTCGTTATGCAGGTACTGAGCTCCAGTGACACACCGCATGATAATTAAAAAAAAAGAAAGAAAGAAAAGAAGAGAAGAGAAGAGAAGAGAAGAGAAGAGAAAAGAAAAGAAAGAAAAGAAAAGAAAAGAAAAGAAAAGAAAAGAAAAGAAAAGAAAAGAAAAGAAAAGAAAAGAAAAGAAAAGAAAAGAAAAGAAGAGAAATCTGTGGGGAGCTGGGCCTAGCGCACCTGTTAAGGGCACATGGCAAAGTGCATGGACCTGCGTAAGAATCCCGGTTCCAGCCACTCGCTCGCTCCCCACCTGCAGGAGAGTCGCTTCACAAGCCGTGAAGCAGGTCTGCAGGTATCTTTCTCTCCCCCTCTCTGTCTTACCCTCCTCTTTCCATTTCTCTCTATCCTAGCTAACAACGATGACAACAATAACAACTACAACAATAAAAAAGGGCAACCAAAAGGGAACACATATATATATATATGAAATAAATCTGTGACATAATCCCACTGATGAAAGGTAAGAAGAAAGATAGATATGAGGTTTGGAAGCAGAGTCAAGATGGCAACAAGAAGCCAAACCTAGGGAATTTCGGCTGAAAATAAATCTTGCTGATGACCCTGGTTGCAAAAAAAAAAAAAAAAAGTACTTTCAGATACCACTGACTTATTTTATTTTTTATACTTATATATTTACTTACCCTTGTTGCCCTTGAATTTTTTTTATTGTTGTTGTTATTGTTGTTGTTATAGATGTCATCATTGTTGGATAGGACAGAGAGAAATGGAGAGAGGAGGGGAAGACAGAGAGGGGGAGAGAAAGACAGACACCTGCAGACCTGCTTTACAGCACATGAAGCGACTCTCCTGCAGATGGGGAGCTTGGGGCTGGAATGGGATCCTTCAGTTGGTCCTTGCTCTTGGCTCCACATGCAATTAACCCCTTCTGCTACCACTCAACTCACTATTGATTTATTTTATTAGTTATCTTGTGCTTGTATTTTATTGAATAGACATAGCAAAACTTGCTTATCTGTGAATTATTCATATCTGAAGGTTGTTTTCATTTTGAAGCTATAATTTTAAAAAATCCACAGGCATTCAGTTATGTTTACCTATGGATATCATTTTATTTTTCCAGAAAATAAGAACAAGTGGGGATGCTTGTTTGAATGTCATATATATTTACCTTTATAAGTGTTTGTTCTGATGCTTTTACAAAGTGCATCTGCCATTTTGAATACCCAAGTAGGTGAGCTTCGTGGTTCTTAATATCCTCAGTGCCGTCTAATTGTGGATTTATTTTTTAAGTTGCTAGAGGTGTTGAAAGTCTACTCATGTTCTGCTTTGCCTTGTGTGCATTTTATTTTTTTAAATTTATTGACTGGGGAATTAATGTTTTACATTCGACAGTAAATACAATAGTTTGTACATCCATAACATTCCCCAGATTCCCATTTAACAATACAATCCCCACTAGGTCCTCTGCCATCCCTCTTGGATCTGTATACTCCCCATCCACCCACCCCAGAGTCCTTTACTTTGGTGCAATACACCAATTCCAGTTCAGATTCTACTTGTGTTTTTCTCTTCTGATCTTGTTTTTCAACTTCTGCCTGAGAGTGAGATCGTCCAATATTCATCCTTCTGTTTCTGACTTACTTCACTTAACATGAATTTTTCAAAGCCCATCCAAGATCAGCTGAAAATGGTGAACTCATCATTTTTTATAGCTGAGTAGTATTCCACTGTGTATATATACCACAACTTGCTCAGTCTCTCATCTGTTGTTGGACATCTGGGTTGCTTCCAGGTTTTGGCTATTACAAATTGTGCCACCAAGAACATATGTGTACACAGATCTTTTTGGATGGGTGTGTTGGGTTCCTTAGGTCTTTTCTGGTTCCAGATAAACATTTGTAGCATTTATTCTATTCTTCTAAAAAATGTGGTTGGGATCTTGATGGGGATATCATTAAATTTGTATATGGCTCAGGGTAGTATGTTCATTTTGATGATCTTAATTCTTCCAACCCATGAACATGGAATATCTTTCCATTTCTTTGTGTCTTTTTAAGTTTCCTTGAGTAATGACTCATGTTTTCAGTATCTAAGTATTTCACTTCTTTGGTTAGGTTTATTCCTAAACATTTTATTGTTTTTGTTGCTATAGTAAAAGGAATTGATTTCTGGATTTCAACTTCTTCTAACTTAGTGTTTGCATAGAGGAATGCCACTGACTTTTGAATGTTAATTTTGTAGCCTGACACCTTACTATATTACCTAATGATTTCCAAAAGCTTCTTGGTGGATTCCTTAGGTTTTTCTATGTATACTATCATGTCATTTGCAAATAGAGAGAGTTTGACTTCTTCTCTTCCAATCTGTATGCCTTTAATTCCTGGCTCCTGCATGATTGCTATGGCAAAAACTTCCAACTTCCAAAACCTCCAATGGTGATAGTGGGCATCCCTGTCTAGTACCTGATCTGAAGGGAAATGCTTCCAGTTTTTCACCATGACTATGATGCTGGCTGTAGGTTTGCTATATATAGACTCCACTATCTTCAGGAATTTTCCATCTATTCCTATTTTTTGTAGGAATGTTGTATTTTGTCAAAGGTTTTCTCTGCATCTATTGATATGACCATGTGGTTTTTTATCTTGCTTTTATTGATGTGGTGGATCATGTTGATTGATTTACGTATATTAAACTAACCTTGCATGCCTGGGATAAACCCCACTTGGTCATGATGAACAATCTTTTTAATATACTGCTGTATCCATTTGGCTAGAATTTTTGTTCAATATTTTAGCATCTATGTTCATCAGAGATATTGGTCTGTAGTTTTCTTTTTTGGTTGTGTCCCTGTCTGCTTTTGGTATCAAAGTGAGGGTGGCTTCATAGAAGCTGGATGGAAGTATTCCAGTATCTTCAATCTTCTGGATGACTTTTAAAAGTAGAGGTATTAGTTCTTCTTTGAAGTTTTTGTAGAATTCATGTGTAAAACCATCTGTTCCAGGACTTTTATTTTGGGGAAGGTTTTTGATAACTGTTTCAGTTTCATTAGCTGTGATGGGCCTGTTCATGTTATCCACTTCCTCTTTACTTAGTTTTGGAAGTTGGCAGGTATCTAGGAAATTGTCCATGTCTTCCAGGTTCTCTAGCTTGGTGGCATATAGTTGTTCATATAACCCTCCCATGATGTGTTGAATTTCTGCTGTATCTGTTGTGATATATACTCTTTCATTTACTATACAACTTATTTGAGTCTTCTCCTTTTTTTGTTTTGTGAGTCTAACTAAAGATTTGTCACTCTTTTGAAGAACCGCCATTTACTTTTGTTGATCTTTTGTATGGTTTTCTTATTTTCAATGTTATTGTGTTCTGTCCTAACTTTAGTTATTTCTGCCCTTCTGGTTGCTTTAGGGTTTCTTTGTTCTTCTTCTTCCAGGTCTTTAAGATGTGCAACCAGGCTGTTTATGTGTGCTTTTTCTTCTTTTCTACTGTGTGCTTGTATGACTATGAACTTCCCTCTAAGTATGTCCTTAGCTGTATTCCAAATATTGATTGCTTGTTTCTTCATTTTCATTGAACTCTCGAAAGATTTTGATGTCTTCCTTTATTTCCTCTTTGACCCAGTAGTTAAGTAGTGTACTGTTGAGCTTCCACATTTTGGGACTATAACTAATCTTTTGTTGATTGTTAAGTGTTAGTTTAATTCCACTGTGGTCTGAGAAGATGCTTGGGATGATTTCAAATGCTCTTGAATTTTCTGATGCTGTCTTTGTGGCCTAACATGGGTCTATCATTGAGAATGACCCACATGGACTTGAGTAATATGTGTATTCCCGCTTCTTAGGATGAATGTGTCTGAAAATATCCAATAGTTTTAGTTTATCTATCTCCTCATTTAGATCCCTCATTTCTTTTTTGATTTTATGCCTGGATGATCTGTCAATTTGAGGGAGTGGGGTGTTGAAATCCCTTACTATTACTGTGTTGCTGTTAGTATACTGCTGTAGCTCTTTCACTAGATGTTTAATGTATTTAGATGGCATAGATGTTAATAATTGTTAAGTCCTCTTGATGCGCTGATCCTCTGAGCATTAAGTAGTGTCCATCTCTATCTTTTTAAATTTTATTGATTTTAAAGTCTATCATACCAGATATGATAATAGCTCTTCCTACCCTTTATTGTGGGCCATTGGCCTGTATAATAGTTTTCCATCCTTTCACTTTGAGTCTGTGTTTATCTTGTTCAGTTAGGTGGGTCTCCTGTAGACATCATATTGTTTGTAGTGTTTTCTCATCCATCATCCAACTCTTTGCCTTTTAGTAGGTAAATTCAAACCATTGGCATTTATTGATATCAAAGATTGAATATATTTTAATGCTATTCTTGTAGAATTTTAGAGTGTTCTGATATATGGCCTATTTATGGTGGTCTGACTGTTTATAGGAGACCTTTGAGAACTTCTTTCAGGGTTGGCTTGGTGATAATTGATTCTTTCAACTGTTGCTTGTCTTTTATGCCTCCATCTAGTCTTAATGACAGTCTAGCAGGATACAGTCATCTTGGTTGGAAGCCTGTCTCATTAAACACTTAATAGATATCTTGCCTTTCTCTTCTGGCCTGTAGTGTTTGTGTGGAGAAGTTTTCTGCTAATATTATGGGTTTTCCTTTGTAGATGACTCTTTTTTTTTTTCTCTTGCAGCCTTCAGAATTCTTTCTTTATCTTTATTCCTTTCCATTCTAAATATGATGTGGGTTAATTCTGTTTGGAACTCTCTAGGATTCTTGAACCTTATGTCTTTGATGTTGTCTAGACTAGAGAAGTTTTTAGCAGTTATGGCCTGAAGAATGCTTTCTTCCCCTCCCTCTCTTTCTTTCTCTGGTAAGCCAATAATATATACATTATTTATTTTGAAGTCATCCCATAGGTCTTTGTTGTTGTTTTCAGTATCTCTTAATCTCTTTTTTATATCTCTTACTTCTTTTTTAGTTGTCTCTAATTCATCCTTCATCTTGCTAATTCTGTCTTCAGCCTTATTGATTCTATTCTCACACCCCTCTACTGTTTTCTGGAGTTCATCTATTGTGTTACCCTGTTCTGACACTGTTTTAGGTTGTTAAGCTAGTTGTGTTCTTAGCTCAGCTATTTCAACTTTCAGCTCTCTAATAAACTTAAGATAACTAGTGGCTTCTTCCAGGGTCTCATTTGTTGTTTCTGAATTTCTAATGACAATTATTTCAAACTCTTTACTCACTCCTGTGGTTATTTCCTTAGTGTTTGGATGTTGACTTCATTTTTGTGTTTCAACCTTTGGGGGGCTTTTAGCTTGAATCTTGTCCTGGTTAATTTCTCCAATATTTCTTCTTTTGGTTTAACCATTTTATATATTATGTTATGAAGTCCCTCTCAGTACTTTTCAAATTACTGATCACTCTTGCCTGGACTGACTTGTGTCTTAGTAAGGTAATTAAAGGGTTCACTGTTGTGGAAGTTGACAATTGTTTCAATTGTCAATTGGAGCTCAGTGGCTTAAAAGCCTCTTTTGCACTTTTTCTTCCCTGTAGGCTATGGGAGCCTGAGGGCTTATAAACTATAAATAGCCTTATTAGCCTAATTACTCCTGACCAAGAGATAAAACAGGGCGGGTCAGAGATAATCCTGTGGTTATGTAAATAGACTCTCACACCCCCACTGCTAGGCCACCTAGATCTAGATCTCCTGAGTTTCCTGGTTAGTTCTCTGTCTCCTAGTGTCAGTACAGGGCCTCCCTACCACTACTCCAGATTCTGTGGACAGTAGCAATGGGGACTCACAGTTGCATTTGGTGAGTCTCAGGAGTGTCCTCTCCTCCCTTCAGCCATCTTTTTTGTTTGTGGGACAGACTGGAGGTAGTGTCTCAACTGATAAACTTCTGGACTGTTACCAGCCACCGAATCTCTCCCTAGGTTCCTCTCTGTCCAAGAGCCACATGTGTTTGCACTCACTGGTGATTTGGTGGATTCCTGAGGTCAAGTCCTGTCTTGTTGTGATCCCAGGTGGTCTTCTTTGGTATTCCTGGTTGATCCAGGAGAGGAGAGGAGAAAAACACAGCTGCTGCTTCTCTGTATCCCTGCCTCACTCTATGTGCATTTTTTGGTAAAGTGTATATTAAGAACTTAAATAGGTCCTTATGACATGGCAAGACATAATGGGAGAAGATCTCCTTCTTTACTTACTCCTCCTTTGCTTTTTTGTATGCATGTCATCTGGGCCTGTACAGAGTAGACAAACAGTATCACTAATAGCTTACCTGGAATGAATGTGAGTCTAAAAGAATCTCTCTCCAAGGCTATTTCAACACACTCTATTTAAAAATATATATCTACAAATATGTGATTGTGATTACTTCCCAGATATTAATTATCTAGTGCTGAAATATTCTTCTGTTGCTCAATCAGATCTAGAACTATGACTATTTTCATCCTAATGAGAAACTCCAAAGGGAGGTTCTAGGTTTATTCATTATCATGTAAATGTAACAGCCTCACACAAACATTTTTAAAATAAATAAAAATAAATTAGAAGCCCAGTTCCTTGAATCAGGCAGATTTGTGTTTAGTTCTGTCATTGCTTCTAGTAGCTTTGTGACAATTCACTTAACCTCTTGAAGATTTGGTTTCTTCATCCTCTAAGTGAACAACAAGAATAATAGCTACAACAATAAAACAACAAGGACAACAAAAAGGGAATAAATAAATACATAAACTTTAAAAAATACCCTTGTACTGCAGACAGATGTATGTATATATGTGTTAATTGTAACAAATTATATATATATATATATATATATATATATATATATATATAAACACACACACACACACATTTTGTGCTTAAGCATCAGCCTCACACAGTGGGAAACTTGTAGCATCTTTAACAAGTGGGATACCTCTATACCCCTCACAGGTTTAATCTCCTCTCTTAATGACCAAACATTTTCTCAGCTTAGAGCTTACACATTGGTGTAAGACTTCTCAAAACTCAAAGGCTCTCAAGTTCAGTTCTTCACGCACACAGACTTCCTCTGCAATCTCTGCAATGTAGAGCGATATCTACTTCCCTTTACTTAAGCATGGGTGTCTTTAAATGGAGCCACTATGGGAGATACTTTATAAATGCCCTCAGGGAAAATGTCTGGCTGAAAATGTCCATGAATTTCTGTCTGCAACCGAAATAGCGTAATTTTTAGAGCTCCATAGCTTAAGGCAAGCAAAGCAAAACTTTCAAAATAGTTCTTCTTTTCACTTTGATTGATCTATCTTAATATGCATGAACATTTTCTCCCTTTTTTATGGTGTCCTGCTAATCCTCCTCCCTACCCCTCAGGAGAGGGGGTAGTGTGGTATATATGATACAATACAGCCACTTCTGGGCATCTGATCACTCAAGGTCTATTCAAACAGTGTGGCTGTTTTTCTTTTCAATTGTCGGGGACAATTCTGCTCTTTACTCCATCCTCCCATTTCTTTTGGGTGTAGTAAGAACACTTAAAATGTTGTCAGGATTCTTGACACATTTTTGATGCCAAAAGCAATGCTATTAACTGTAGACACAGAAATAGAGAATACACCACTCCAACTTTCTCATCCCATCTATTTCCCTTTACACCTCACCTCCAAGCCTCAGCAACAATTGTTCTACTCTCTACTTCAGTTTGAGCATTTAGACATCTCACAGAAGTGAAATCATGTGGTGTGAAAAAGCTTATTACACTGAACACCCTGTCTTCTATGTTGTTGGAGTTTGTGGCTCATTGTCTGGAAGGTAAGGAGAGTGGTAGCTCTTTGTTCTAAGTGTCTGTTGATATAATAACTTGTTAAACATTTATGCTTTTTGTATCCTTTTCATTGTGAACCTCCTTGATTTTAGTGCTCACCAATTCCTCCCTAGAAATATTTAGAATGCTAGAATCAGCATTTTGAGAACAATGCAAAAGTGGAGAATGTCAGGATCAAGCAGCCAAGTCCAGATTTAGGTCTTATACGTGGAAGTCTAAAGAATAGAAACCAAGGGTGATGAGAATGGAGTTATCTTTGTCTTCTCTCTAATAGTTCCCTATTCTGACATAAAAGATGACATTTGAATAAAATGCTTTACTCTAAAATGTCATTGACATTTCCCATAATAGCTATTATTCTTTTAGCTTTACACATACTAATCTATAGTCAATTCTGGAAAACTAGTAGTTGAAAATCCCAGTCAATCAAAACTTCTACCAAGACAAGGTCTCCTGATAGGGTTTTCCCATTGGCTCAGCCCCCACTGTGAAATCCACCAAGAATAACAGGGCCATTGATTTAATCCCCTTCTGGCAGGGGCTTTTAACTGAAATTTAATTATGTTGCTTTTTGTCTGCAACCTTCCCCTAAGGTTTCTGTGATATTAGAATGCCTCCCTTTAAGTGTTATGAAAAGAGCATTAGAGAGCTTTTCCTCTGATTATTTCATAACATAGCATAGCAGCTCCTTCTGCCAGCAAGCCCACACAACTGTTTTCAATAAACGAAACAGTTTTCTTTTTTTCCCACATTTTATAAAGTGTAGATTAAACATTAATTAGTCATTGCAAAGCCCTAGCCTTTTTCTTCACCAGTAAACTTTCTTCTAGCTAGTTCTCTGACCGCACAAATAAGGTCCTGTAATGAGTGAACTGTGTCAACACCCAGTGCTTCATAGAGGGAGAGGATGCTTGGTGAAGTCAATCTTCAACTGTTTTGCAATGATTTCAGGCTGGGAAATTATTTCTATAACCCTTAAATGCTGGGTGTTTCAAAGGCATGGGGGAGTGTGTGTTTTTATAGCTAGCAAAAGAATCTGAATAAATGAGTATGACTCTGGGTTTCTTTCCCTTCTTTTTACCAAACTCAAAAAATGGAAAGAGGGCAAACCCCACTGTCACTGCAGTCACTTCCATTATTGTAAGGACACCGGTGTCAATTCTTATCATTTTGGATTATTAGTATTGGCTTGTCATGGGCTTTGTATCTCCAAAAATAATTGAAATAAATGAAAACAAACTGTGTGTGTGTGTGTGTGTGTCCTTTTTCTACTAGAAATATGTCAATCTGGAAAAATTCTCTCTTTGAAAAGAAAGTAAAGTTGTCATATAATTGTTGTCGTTACCCCAGCTGTTACAGACATAACATGCTGAACCTTCCTTGGAGACAGAAAACCAATTTTGATGTGACACTTTGAAAAGTCACTACCAGTACTTTGCAAATAGTTCAAGGTCACAGAAGTCTTTCCCCAAACACTATCAGTTAAAACTCTGGAGGACTTTACTTTCTTGGGGAGTCACTGTGTTTTAATTGATTTTTTTTTCTTTTTGAAAGTTGTAGGCTTAAATTCTAACAAAGGAAAAACTATCAATAATAATAATAAGCTAAGTATAAAATCAATGTGTTGGCTTTGAAATAAAAAAAACTAGTCTATATAAGTACTATGGTGAGTGATATATTAAAATTTTCATTCTTGGCTTTTTATTTTTATATTGGATTGGAGGACAGAAAAACCTCAAAACTCAATAGGAATGCTTGGTAAATAATTTAACATGCTGATTAAATGTAGCACAAGTTTCTTATTTAAAATAACTGTCATCAAGGTTATTCTATCCATATCTCAGATAATTAATTAAACCCACTACTTCTATTGTTTACTTACTATAGATTTTATCATTCAATCGGAAGCATATTATCTAACAATATTCCAGTGAAAGTCATGTGTTTTTTTTTTTTTAGTATAAATAGTTGAGTATTCGTCTAGTTAGTGATTTCTGTGATAAACCAATGAGCTTTCATTTCTCTCTTGCTCTTATCACTGCTGAAATATCTTTTTAGTTGCTGAGTACTTTTTGGTTAGCTAAGGAAACCAAACAGCAGTAATAGAGCAAAGAAAGAAGACTCTATGCGTCATATTTTGTTTCTGAATTCCCTGACCCCTACCTAAATGGTTCCCTAGAACTCTCACTCTGAATTGGTTTCACACTCCAACTATATCCCTGCTATTTCTTTTCCTTTGTGACCTCATTTCAATACATGGGGGACATACACTGAATTGATCAACAACAATTTCAGAACAAAATGCCACCAGGAAGAACACATCCATTTGGAAAATAATGGACTCTTGTCTATGTCATTTTTTATAGTCATCTTTTAATAATATTCTCATTATTGTAGAGCTTTAGGGCAAGTAGCAACACATTTAATTTGTAAAGTTTATGAGTTGTATTCATATTACTGCTGTTTCAAAGGCAGAACCATTATTTTGTACACAGTGATATTTTGTTTTGTCCTAAATTCAGATAGCTATTAGATCTGTAGATGGCTAGATAGATATATATGTAGATAGATAATAGATAGATGATAGATGACAGTATATAGATATATCAGCTCAACATGGAGTACTCAAAGAAACAAGTTTATTATATGAGTGAATCCATAAAGAAACAATGACAAATATCTTTCTACTTAGCAAATAATTATGAGGTACAGAATACAGTAACACATTTTCTCTGCATAAACAGGGATAATGATATTTCTCTAGCCTATAAATTCAAAATTAATTTAATTATAATGACCATTTATCATTGGCTTATCTCCTAATACCCTATGCATTATCCTATATCTTGAAAGTTGGGTAAATCGCAGAGGTCAACAAGTTCCAAGTGCAATGAACTAGTCTCACCCTGGGAAAACCACCTGCTTGATCATGGTGTTTCCACTGCCAGTACACTCTAATTCCATCTCAGGTGGTTCACTTTCTAACAAAGTCCCAAAACCTAGATATACACCAATTTCTGTGAGAGAGAGCATATGTTCACACATATCCATAAACTACTGCAAAATATATACCTGAAAGCAGAAGTACACTAGAGTTTGCAGTGAGTACCCCCCCTAACACTTCCTCTCCACTATTCCAAGCTTTGGGTCCATGATTGCTCAACAATTTGTTTGGCTTCATATGTTAACTCTCTTTTCAGTCACCAGGTTCCAGATGTCATCAGGATGCCGGCCAGGCTTCCCTAGACTGAAAACCCCACCAATGTGTCCTGGAGCTCCGCTTCCCCAGAGACCCACCCTACTAGGGAAAGAGAGAGGCAGACTGGGAGTATGGACCGACCAGTCAACGCCCATGTTCAGCGGGGAAACAATTACAGAAGCCAGACCTTCTACCTTCTGCAACCCACAATGATCCTGGGTCCATGCTCCCAGAGGGATAAAAAATGGGAAAGCTATCAGGGGAGGGGGTGGGATATGGACATTGGGTGGTGGGAATTGTGTGGAATTGTACCCCTCCTACCCTATGGTTTTGTTAATTAATACTTTCTTAAATAAAAAATTAAATTAAATTAAATTTTTAAAAAGTTGGTATGTTGAAAATCTTGAAAAAAATGTACCACACATTTGAAAAGCATTATAACTCTGATTTACAAATAAACGCTCTGACCACAGCAAGTTGATTTTCCCAAGCTTATAAGAATCATAAGTAAATGAGTTGCTATTTGAATTTTAATCATAGAACCTGCTACCTTAGACCTAATGGAAAATGACAAACATATCATTCTACTAGAGAGAAAGATGGTATCATTTTCAGTTGAGATATGAATAGTTCTTATTCAGAGCAGTGAAACATTAGAGAAAACACTGACAGAGACAAACTTTGAATTTATCTTAAGTAGATATTTAAACATCCAAGTAAAGGCTGATAGAGGAAACACATTTTGGAAAGCAGTCACTACTTTGTCCAATAGGTTGACCTCACTTTGGATTAGAGTATCAGAAGTGACAGGCCACTTATGAAGCATGATGTGAATTTCACACTGCATTTTTCTTACCGGAAAATCATGGAAGTGGGTAAAGAATATGGTATTTTCTTAGCTTAAGTCTCTGAGTAAAGATTAAATAAAGCAAGACAATCACGCAACACTGTTAGAGCCATTTTAGTGGAAATGATAAAGGAAACATCATTAAGTTAGTTCAGTGAACTGACTGAGGCCTAACTTGTTTTTTGTTAGTGTGATATTTTGTTTTTCTTCCTATCATAGTCTATTTGTCCTTAAGGCTTTAAATAATCAAATCAAGTAACTTTTCCCAGGAATCATTAAGTGCCTCTAAATTTTAATGTCAAGTATCTTTATTGAAATTTGCACAGTACAATTAACTAACACTTTTTAAAAATCATTTCTGTAACCCTGGTGGTAGGAATGGCATGGAATTCTACCCTTGTTAAATTACAGTTTCTGTAAATCAATATTAAATCACTACTAAAATTACAAATAAATAAATAAAATGAGAACTATCAGATAATTGCCAATCTGAAATTCCCAGTCCTGGGTACTTCATCAGATATACTCAATTTCATCTTTATGTAAAGGGATGAGATAAGATTTTCACGTGATCAAACACTTAAATAACATCAGGAAATAACATATCCTTCCTTACCTAAAGGTAAAATACATTATTTATCTCTGTCTTCTGTCTACTAGTTTAGAAAACTCCTATTAGCAGAAATACACTATAACAAATACTGATGACTTTTTGTAGAGCTACAGAATTTTATCATAATAGAGATGCTCTTTTGTTGTGGTCAACATAACTGATATGAATGTTATAGTCAATCTCTCATCTTCTGTGCCACAGACATCATCAAGTGGGACAGGGTAGGTAGCATAATGGCTATGGTGCAGGGGATTGAACCTGGGACTTAACAAAATCTATAAAAAAATAAAGGGAGACAGGTGAGGGACGGTGGCGCAGTGGGTTAAGCGCATGTGGTGCAAAGTGCAGGGACGGGAGTAAGGATCCCGGTTCGAGCCCCTGGCTGCTCACCTGCAGGGGAGTCACTTCACGGGCGGTGAAGCAGGTCTGCAGGTGTCTTTCTCACCCCCTCTCTGTCTTCCCCTCCTCTCTCCATTTCTTTCTGTCCTATCCAACAATGACGACATCAACAATGGCAATAATAATAACCACAACGAGGCTACAACAAGAGCAACAAAAAAGGGGGGGATGATAAAGGAAGACAAACATGTGGCCAGATACACAGTCTCTTTTTATTACTTCTTAAATTATCTTTATTTATTTGTTGGATGAGACAGACTTAAATCTCAAGAGGGAAGCCAGTGATAGAGAGGGAGAAAGACAGAGACACCTGCAGCTCTACTTGACCACTCTTAAAGCTTTCTCCCTGCAGGTGAGGGCTCAAACCTGGGTCCTTGTGCCTTGTAACATGTGCGCTCAACCAGATGCTCCACCACCCGGCCCTTGGTCCATATTCTCTTTCAAAGAAATGCTAAGGAGCCACTGACATAACAACATGGCAGTTTCCTTTGTTCTCTTGTATCATGCAAAACAATATGATGCCAGAGGTTCTATGAATTACAAATAGAATGCAATGATAGTTGTGTTTACATATTCATAGTTCAGCACATGAGAAAGAAAAGTTTAGATCAGCAGTTCAAGTTCACACTGTTTGTCGGTGTGAACTTGAACAGAGGCAAATGCAGTTCCATTCTGCCGGTCTCTCAATGGCCCTGCAGGTCACATATTCAAGGGATATGGAACTCTGTGAGTCTAAATCCGACACATTCCGTGAGGTTCCCTGATGTGGTGTATCTGAGCGGTCATAAGTGTGGTATAGTCAGACTACCAAACACAGTTCTTTGCTCAGTAAAATTGGCCCTCTGTGAAAATATTGCCGCTTCCCCTTGTTTTCTAAAGTAAATATTCCAAAACATAAGGGAAGTTAGCATTTTAGATTTTCCAAAGTATCTGAGTTCCAGGTGTGAATTGAATGCAGTATAGGTGCGAGTTGGTTTTCAACTAAGGACACACGACTTATAATAAATGTTCTTTCAACTTAAACAACAAAAAAAGTGTATATACATTTTAGAAAATGCTTTCCCAAAAAAAAAAATTGTATCTTTGTAACATGTGCACTCAGCCAGGTGTGTCACCAGCCAGTCTTCTGTACTATAAGTTATGGCCTCTTACTTTGAAACCACCTGTATTAATTTAATATTTAATAAGATTTTGTATGTTTTCAAAAATAAACACAATCCATTAACTCAACAAGTATTTAACTGATCTATGGTTCAAAGTTCTGCCCCATGACTTTGTGGTGTCTTAAATATGATTTCCAAAAAGATAATCATCTGTCAATCTTCAGCAATACAATAAAAAATTATTTCTTGAGCTATTTGTCTTTGTAATATGGAGGCTATCAGGATGGGTAGGCACACTATGTTAATTTTTTAATGACCAAATGTATGATTGTCTATTATCTTCATCCTGAATATTTCCACTTTAATATATGACAGGACAGGATGAATGGATATACTATATTGAAATGTATGTTCTTTATTTGGGATCTACTCTCTTCCCTGATACAGCCTTCTAGCCCTATTTCCAACTCTGACACCAAAGCCCCAAACAATACCTTTTGCCCATCTGCATGATAGCTGTCACGCTCAGGTAAACAAAAAATTTAGTGAAGTCATGGCCCCTTGGAATATACCAAAAATAAACTTTCTATCTTCTTCCAAAATGGAGACCCCCAAATCTCATCTGCTCTATTCTTACCTTTAGGTTCCTGATTATTAAAACAAGTTGTTCTCCTTTATATCTTAATGTCTTTCAACCACCAAGTTGCAGATGATACCGTGATGCCAACCTGACTTCCCTGCTCAGACCAACATACTAATGGGTCCTGGAGCCCCACCTTTCCAGAGCCACCCCATAATGATCTTGGATCCATGCTCCCAGAAGGATAAAGACTAGGGAAGCTTCCAATGGATGGAATGAGATACAGAACTCTGGTGGTGGGAAATGTGTGGAATTGTACCCCTCTTAGCCTATGGTCTTGTTGATGATTATTAAATGGATATATATTCAATAAATCATATAAATCATTACTGACTAATATCAATATGAAGTTTCTTTACGGCCACAATAACCACTTAGACCTTTCTGAAGGATGCTAATTACAGTTAAACTCCATTGTGCATGTATTACACTGAAATGAAAAAGGATGGTATTTATTCAGAACCAGTAAAGTAATATTCATAACTTACCTTTTGTGAAGCATACATACCAATTTTCTGAGATACGTAGACTATTTCTTTGGAGAGTGGGAAGACACAAACTACAGAGTGGTGTCTTTTACTCTCATATTCAAATATCTGGTAAAGTTTCCTCTTGAATTTAAAGTGGGAAATACAATATATGGTCTTCTTATGTTTATGAGAATAGAAGGCAACTTCTGTAGAAAAAAGTATTAAGGAAATGTGTAAAGCGACGTGGAAAACATTGAAAAACGAGAAGGCAATTTTCCTAAAATACGACTTTTATACAAATGTAATGATGCGATTTAGTTTGAATCTAATGGATTTTAATTTTGTTTTTCAGGAAATTGGGAAGAGACCATCCTTTAAAAATAAACTATAAATTTAATTTTAAATTTAATAATTTTTTAAGTTTAATAAGAAATATAATGAATTAGCACATGAATCTTTATGTATTGGGTTAATCATCTAATAAATAAAATAAGTTTTCATATAAAAGAACACCCCTAATCTTAGGAAAACCAATGTAGTGGTAACACACAAGATAGAAATATTATTATGATTCCTAAAAGTAATAAATATTATTAGACAACTAGAACTTTCTAGAAAGACTACAGGACTTGATTTCAAATAGCAATACTATTTATGTTTGAATTCAGGACTTAACAGAGGTTAGGACAGAGAAGAAAGGCGTATCTGAAATCTACCTTAGAATATATATCACTACTATTCCAACCTTTGGGTCCATGATTACTCAACAATTTGTTTGGCTTTGTATGTTAACTCTCTTTTCAGCCACCAGGTTCCAGATGCCATCAGGATGCTGGCTAGGCTTCCCTGGACTGAAGACCCCACCAATGCGTCCTGGAGCTCCGTTTCCCCAGAGACCCACCCTACTAGGGAAAGAGAGAGGCAGACTGGGAGTATGGACCGACCAGTCAACGCCCATGTTCAGCGGGGAAGCAATGACAGAAGCCAGACCTCCCACCTCCTGCAACCCACAATGACCCTGGGTC
The DNA here is from genome assembly GCF_950295315.1 of Erinaceus europaeus. Taxonomy (NCBI): domain Eukaryota; kingdom Metazoa; phylum Chordata; class Mammalia; order Eulipotyphla; family Erinaceidae; genus Erinaceus; species Erinaceus europaeus. The sequence goes on along the minus strand of NC_080166.1, from coordinate 132,811,545 downwards.
CATCCTCCCAGAGGGATAGAGAATGGGAAAGCTACTGGGGAGTGGAGAAGATAGGGGGACTGGGTGGTGGGAATTGTGTGGAGTTGTACCCCCCCCATCCTATGATTTTGTTAATGTCTCCTTTCTTAAATAAATAAATAAATTTTAAAAAAATAATAAAGAATAAAATAAAGAATATGTATCACTAGTGTGAGAACAAAAGTAAACAAGTCAGTTGAAACTAAAGATCTCAGAGGAGAATGCTAAGATTCTAACTGGAAAATGCAGAAATAGCAGGCACACATTGGGACACCATTCAGAGTACATGGTTCAATTAATCTGATCACAGGACAATACTGGTTACCGGAGGAGCTGGGATTAAAATCAAGAGTCTATTCAAGGGCTGAACTTTCAAAGACAACGTTCAACACTACTGTTGCTTTTCCTGGGGGTTGGGAATATTTGAGAAGCTGATTATATGCCTGAGGAAACGAAACAGTTCCGTTACCCTAGAGGTCAGCTCTGTTTTAGTGGTGGGTACTAAATGCACCCAGGGCAGCCTGACTAGCGGTCACAGAAAATTATGAAAACAAGGTCTGCAAAAGCTAAATGGAATCAGGACTGAACTAGGAGCAGGAGGGAATGGAAGTGCTACGTTGCTCAGCCTCGTGCGAGTGGGGACTTGGGACTTACCACCTAACTAAAAAAATAAGAAGAAAAAGAAAATGCATCTGTCCAAATCAGAGTCCATAAATATTGACTAGTATCTGGTATCAAAAGCTAGTACAACTTATGAATTTCATGGCTTATGTATATATTTTTATTTTTTATATTTATTTATTCCCTTTTTCTGTCCTTGTTGTTTTATTGTTGTTGTTGTTATTGATGTCTTCATTGTTGGATAGGACAGAGAGAAATGGAGAAAGGAGAGGAAGACAGAGAGAAGGAGAGAAAGATAGACACCTGCAGACCTGCTTCACTGCCTGTGAAGTCATGGTTTATATTTAAGCCTTGTCAAAATGTGAGTCTGAAATTATTTCTGCTTTGTCAACATGTGATCTACATCAGTGCTGGAGTGCTCTAAAAAATCAAGATTCACTATGTGCATGCATGATTAAAAGAAATAAGAAAACATGGAAACTAGCAATCATAACAGTGGAAAAAAAAAGAACTGGATCAATATGCAAAGGATTTGAGCATATGAACGATGCACCCAATCAGATGAGTACAATGAGAACTTAGAATGCAATATAGGCTCCGTGATTCTCTGTGCTTGGTTGCTAGAATGAGTGAACTTAGAGAATCTGCAGGAGAAACTGATTTGGCTTTGAAACATAATGAGTTCAATCACAGAGAAGATGAATCAAAAGTTGGTGCAGCTCTGTAACAATTATGACACGAAAAAGGACAGAACTTTGTGGAATGTATAAAATCATCACAAAAAAAGGAACACATATTAAGAAAAGGTATGTCCATGGAGGATATGTGTAGAACAACATCAGTGAAGATTACAGAAGTACAAGAACAAACAGTAACAAATGAGTGTTATTTAAAAAAAAAAAAAAGATTTTAGGGCAAGTTGGTGGAATGGTATAAAAAGGAAAGTTCACTCTTAATCGATCAGATTCATCAGTCAATGTATTAAATCAGAATTAAAAAAGTATTTTTGTGTGATAGTGAGTTTCTTAAGCATTTCAGAAGGTTACAATATGCTCACGGATTAAGGAACCCTAGACAGCACGTGTATTTTTCTTACTATAAATCTGGGTGTGGTAAGTAGCAACTAGGAAGCATAAGCCAAACTGCAGAGTGTAAATCAGATAAGCACAAGTGGAGTTGGTTATTAGCAGGTAGAACATGTCATCAGACAGAAATTTAGCAGAGCAGATGCCTGAGACCGACAGAAGGGTTCTCAGATAAATCCTCATCTTAGGAAAGAACAAAAGAGTATTTGTTCGATCACAAGAGAAGAATGGAGACAAGTGAATAGACATTCTGAGATGAGAATAAAGCAGTCTTTTTGTTTTTTTTAATCATAGACAAGAAATAAGTTCTCAGTCAAGAAGCAAAAGTTTGGGAAATTGAAGTTAAATTATTTTTCTTTGGAGAAGCCACTTTGGGAAATCTGTAGTGAATTAAAAAATGATGAGGGAACTATAGAATCACAGTAAATGATTATATTTCCATTCTCAAGCACTTTTGCCACTCTGTTTATCCGCCTTTATGTGACATTTTTTGTCTTCAAATAGTTTTATAAATTACTTAAGAAATTTATGCACATATAGCTTTTAAAAAATCTAATAGAACAGAGACATTGATGGAAGCTCAGAAGTCCCAGTTTACCTCTCTTCGCTCACAGCTTCAATCCTCCAAAGCAAATATTTTAACTAATTTTTATATGTTGGAAGGACTTCCCGTTGAGTACTTTATATATATATATATATATATATATATATATATATATATATATATATATATATGTATGTATATATATATATATACATGTATATATATATGAATTGATATCACTGTTTTTCCTCTGACCAGGCCTTTATCTTTAGTTATAGCAAAATTCACCATCTGAGAATTGATGGATATTTCAGAAATTATACTTAGGGACCGGAAGGAAAGGCACCACTCTTGCCCTGATTTGCCCCCAGATTTCCAGTACCACGTGAGAGTGCCACGGGCCCAGAGAAAGCTCTGGTCTTGTAGCCTGTCTCCCCTTGTTTCCACTGGTCACTGTCTCTAAAAGCAAACTTGTGGTGATAAAATTACATCACCACAAATGAGGCTCTGGCAACACAGAAACCAACACAATGTTTTAGTTCTTCTTTCTATCAATATAACAGAAAATAGGCACTCCAAATTCTCATGCTAAAATACAAAGCATTCTACTCTGTCTCATTTACCTCTCCACCATCCTTGTGTTCTTTTCAATCTTTATAAAAAATTCCCTCTCTCTCTCTTCCCTTTCCTTCCCTTCCCTTCCCTTCCCTTCCCTTCCCTTCCCTTCCCTTCCCTTCCCTTCCCTTCCCTTCCCTTCCCTTCCCTTCCCTTCCCTTCCCTTCCCTTCCTCTCTCTCTCTCTCTCTCTCTCTCTCTCTCTTTCCTTCCCTTTCTCTTTCTCTCTCTCTTCCCTTTCCTTCCCTTTCTCCCTCCTCTCTCTCTCTCTCTCTCTTTCTCTCTCTGCCTCCAGGGTTATTACAGGGTTATTGCTGGGGCCCGTGTCTGCACTCTGAATCCACTGCTCCTGGAGGCTATTTTTTTTTCCCTTTTGTGGACCTTGTTGTTTATCTTTGTTGTCATTGTTATTGCTGCTGTTGTTGTTGTTGGACAGAACAGAGAGAAATTGAGAGAGAAGGGAAAGACAGATATGGGTAGAGAAAGACAGACACCCATAGACATGCTTCACCACTTGTGAAGAGATGCTCTTGCTGATGGGGAGCCAGGGGCTCAAACTAGGATCCTTAATGCCAGTTCTTGTGCTTCGTGCCCTGTACACTTAACCTGCTGTGCTACCATCAGGCCTTCAGTTTATCTTGCTTTAAAGTTCAATTCTGGAGATTATATTGCTTAGCTATTTATTGAATATTACTTACGTTTAGCTAAATAACCAACTCTTTTCTTTTGATGAAATGTTTCATATAAAATTCGGATTTATGGAAGCATGTTTTCCTTTTTTCATCTTAGGTTATAGACAGATGCCAGCTGCCAGTTAGACTTGTCAGGTAGCACTAAGGACCTTCACTAATCTTCAGTCATCATCTATGTCCATCCTCATTTTACTAGAAGATACCTTATATTGATTTGAAAGAACGTGTTAGTATGAATAAGAAGACTCTGTTTGCTTACTACCGATATTATCAGTGGGGTTTGGTGTCTGCAATACTCCATCTTTCTCAGCAGCTATTTTCTTTGATTGGAGGTGAGAGGCAGAGAACAGTAGAGAGGGAGAGGGAGAGAGAAGAAAAGATATCCATAACACCACTCCATTGCTTGTGAAGTTCTCCAGCCCTATAGATAGGAACCATATAACTATAGTTCCTATAGATAGGAACTTCTCTTCTGGAACATGGTCACATGTGTACTTTACTGGTTAACCACCAAACAGTTCCTAATAGGATCTCGCCGAATGTCTTAAAACAGCTATATTCTCCTAACTGCTCTTGACTAATGATTAGAATAATAGATATTCATCAACAGCATTGTGTATCCATCCCACTTGTGGGCCTCTCCATGACCGTTCCCTCAATGTGGAACAGCAATGGTAGGGACTTCCCCAGTCTCCAAAGAGTCAACATATTCTGTCACTTGAGGAAGACAGGTCCTGAAATGAGCACAGCCTAGAATGTTCCCAGCTGTGATCACAGAGTGCCAGCTTAGACCGACAGGGATGCAGAAGTTACCCAGGCTACTGTTCTGAATATGACCTCAGATCTGATTAATGGGGTTTACAGTTAATACTATTTATAACTCTTCCCATAGTTGGGAGCTTCTCTCTTCCCTGACGCAGCTTTCTAGTCCTATTTCCAACGCTGACACCAAATCTCTAGACAGTACCTTTAGCTCACCTGCGTATTCGTTGTTGGGCTCAGGGAAACACTAGTAAAGCCATGGGTCCATTGGAATATACCTAAAATAGACTTCTTACATTTTTCCAAAATAGAGATCCCAAATCTTATCTGCTGTAATCTTACCTTTAGGCTCCTGACTAACAATTTTTCTGCTTTATATTTTAGTGCTTTTCAGCCACCAAGTTTCATATGGTCTCATGACACCAGCCTGACCTCCCTGGGCAGACCATCACACCAATATGTCCTGGAAAGCCACCTCTTCAGAGCCCTACTTCACAAGGGAAAGACAGAAACAGGCCAGGAGTATGGATCAACCCACTAAACATCTATGTTCAATAGAGAAGCAAATACAGAAGCCAGACCTTCACTTTCTGCACCCAGTAAGGATCCAGGTCCATACTCCCAGAGGAATAAAGAATAGGAAATCTTCCAATGCAGGCGTTTGGATGCAGAACTCTGGTCGTGGGAATTGTAGCCCTATTATGCAACGGACATGGAGATCATAAATAAAACAAATTAATAAATACTTTGATAGAAAATATCTATCATAAGGAAGGGACTGGCCCTTCATACTTGTGATTTTTGGTCTATCTAATCAAGTTCTATTCGTAGAAGACACAGGAAAATTCTAAAAGATAGCTGCAATCTGAGAAAACCCAAATGAAGCTCCAATGAAGAGTCTGATGTACTTTTTATTTCTATCTGCAACATTACAGTTTATGACTCTGTTTTTTTCATCTTTTCTGAATGCAGGACTGTTTTATTTGGATAATTAATTAATGCCATGACTATCTGTTTTGTATCAATTTTAGTTATCAACTGCTATTGTGTTACTAAACCTGAATCACTAGTGATGTTTTAACTAGCCCTTTATAAACCTTACTGAAGATCAATTAATACAATACATTTACCTGAAATATACAGTTTGATCATCTTAGACCACAGTCAAGTTAGTTATTTCCACCACTCATAAAAGTGTCTTGTCTTTTTAAAGAAACACAATCTCTTCTTTAATTTGTATTCTGACAGTCAGTGATCTGCTTCATTTCACTACAAACTCACTTGGCAGTTTCTAGAGTTTTAATTTTACTTGTTGCTTTTCTTATTTCACTTAGTATAATCACTCCAGCTCCACCCATCTTGCTTTGCCACTAGTGTTCTATCTATTTAGACTCACACTGACTTCCTTGCACTCTGACTTTTGGTTATTCTGGGTTATGCAAACACAGAGAGTCTATGTGGAGCTGGTGAAATAACTCACCTGGTTAATGCACCTGCTTTGTCATGCATTCAAACCAAGTTCAAGCCCTGCCCCCATAGGATTATGGAAATCATCCGTACTGTCATGTCTTCCCTTCTCTCTGTATCTCTGCATCTGTTTCTTTCTATCAGGAAAAAGCCAGCCCAGTATGGAGAAACCCCAATAATGACTCCCCCCAAATAAAGGATAAATGAAAACTCTATTTTTTAACAAACTACTTTTCATTTTAACTCTATATTATCTTACGAAGAGCTCATCAAAACAAAAAAAATTATGATCAAGCAGATATTAGAGTCAAATTAATGGTTTTCAGAAGGAACTAACAAATAAGACTTAGAATAACTGCCAGAGATACACTTTTAAAAGATGGCGGCCTGAGAAGTCGCTGACAGCAAGCACTCTGACCGCATCGTCGGCAACGGTAGGATTTTCTGCCTTTAGCAGGCCAGTCAATAAGGGGGGGGCACCAAAGAAGTGATTACAGTTTAATTTGGGTTAAGAATTAGAGTAAAGGTGACACGGACTAGCGGGGCTCCAGAATTCCCCAGCGGCACTGAGCAAGGCGAGTGCGCCGGGCATTGTCCTCTGCCCGCCCAGGAAGGCGGCTCCTCCGCCGGTTGCAGAGCGCGGCTGGCAGAGGACCCGGAGAGAGCACTTTAGCTCGGGGGCTTTCTCTTGGGAGAATCCAGGGTCCACCGCGACCCTGAGAGCAGATCCAAAGACTTCTTGAGTATAGCTCTCATTGGATCAAGGGACTTGGAGCTAGTTTTCATTTTTGAGAAATCCTTTAAAAAAGTCTGGAGGGGGGGGGTTTCCCGGAAGATGGCGGACAGAGAAGCAGCTAGCCTTTGAGCTCCGGACACATCTCCTGTAAACAATAGGATTTTCTGCCTTTAGCAGGCCAGCCAATAAGGGGCCATAGCGGTCATACCAAGGAGGTGTCTATAACTTAATTTGGGTTAAGGATGGGACCAGCTACTAGCAGGATACCCCATACCACCAAACAGGGTTTTTTTTTTTTTTTTTTTAGACTCACTGATACACATTTGGGAAGTTCCTCGCACTGCCCTTTAATTACAACCCTTCTTCTTATCTTCTCCTTTTTCTCTCTCTTATCTCTCTCTATCTCTTTTTTTATTTATTTATTTTTTTAATCTTGTCATACACTTCTTTCTTCTTTGCCTTTCTGAATTTGTGAATTACTTTGGGGAAGAAATCTGACCCAGAGTGGACTCTCTATGTGTGTATCTCTGCTCTAGTTCCCTTTACACTCTTGTTACCCCTAGAATATTCACTGGATAGTAGATATGCATAACTGTCTATACTTGATATCCTCTCTTTCTTTTCTCTTTCTTCACTGGGATTTGGTTACTATTTTTTCACGGACTGGAGAAATTTTTTGGCTAACTGGTAACGATTAAACTCCTTCAATACTTACTTCAGTTGCTACTGTAATTCCGGAGGTTGGTGAGTGCAATTGTCATAAAGGTATTTAGTACAGTGTTACTTGTGCTCAAAACACAACAACTGAGGAACAACAGAGCATTAAAAAAAAAAAGAGAGAGAAACACATAAATAAAAAAAAATGGGTAGATTAAAAACAAATAAAACTGCTACACCAATGAATGAAGACAAGAGCCCAGAAGAAACCATAAATCAGTCAGAAGTAACCATAGATAAGAAAAGTATGCAAGCAATAATAAACTTATTAATCACAGAAATGAAAACAACATTGGAGGAAAGGAATCGCAGTATTAGGGAAACAACAGTTGAGACCCCCAAGGAAAATACTGATTATCTTGAGACAATTAGAGAACTGAAAGCTGAAATAGCTGTAATGAAGAAAGAAGCTGAGGCAAGGGAAAGCAGACTAACAGAAGCAGAAAACAGAATTAGTCAGAAAGAGGATGAATTAGAGAAAACTAAGAAAGAGGTGAAAGAGCTTAAAAAGAGATTGAGAGACACTGAAAACAACAACAGAGACATATGGGATGATCTCAAAAGAAGTAACATTCGTATAATTGGCCTGCCAGAGGAAGAAAGAGAGGAAGGGGAAGCAAACATTCTAGAGGAAATAATACAAGAAAATTTCCCAGACCTGAATAACAGAAAGGATATCAAGGTGCAAGAGGCCCAGAGAGTACCAAACAGAATCAACCCAGACCTGAAAACACCAAGACACATCATAGTCACAATGAGAAGAAGTAAGGATAAAGAAAGGATCCTAAAGGCTGCAAGAGAGAAACAAAAAGTCACATACAGGGGAAAACCCATAAGACTTTCTGCAGATTTCTCAACTCAAACTCTAAAAGCCAGAAGGGAGTGGCAAGATATCTATCGAGCCCTGAATGAAAAAGGGTTTCAACCAAGGATAATATATCCTGCTAGACTTTCATTCAAGCTAGATGGAGGGATCAAAACCTTCTTAGACAAACAACAGTTAAAGGAGGCAACTATCAACAAGCCGGCCCTGAAAGAGGTACTAAAAGACCTCTTATAAACAAGAACATCACTATAATACTTGTAATATATTAGAGTAAACAAATCGTTTTTTAGAACAATGGCACTACAATACATTAAATCCATAATATCAATAAATGTCAATGGCTTAAACTCACCCATCAAAAGGCACAGAGTGGGGGGATGGATCAGAAAACATAACCCAACCATATGCTGCTTGCAAGAATCCCATCTGTCACAACAAGATAAACACAGACTTAAAGTGAAAGGGTGGAAAACTATCATACAGGCTAACGGTCCACAAAAAAGGGCAGGAACAGCCATTCTCATCTCAGACACGATAGATTTTAAATTAAATAAAGTAATAAAAGATAGGCAAGGACATTGCATAATGATTAGAGGATCAATCAGCCAAGAAGACTTAACAATTATTAACATCTATGCACCCAACGAGGGACCATCTAAATACATTAAACACCTACTGAAAGAATTTCAAAAACATCAATAGTAATACAATAATAGTGGGAGACTTCAATACCCCACTCTCACACTTAGACAGATCAACAAAGCAGAGAACCAATAAAGATACAAGAGAATTGAATGAAGAGATTGACAGACTAGACCTCTTGGACATTTTCAGACTCCTCCATCCCAAAAAACTGGAATACACCTTCTTTTCAAATCCACATAACACATACTCAAGGATAGACCACATGTTAGGCCACAAAGAGAGCATCAATAAATTCAAGAGCATTGAAATTATCCCAAGTATCTTCTCAGACCACAGTGGAGTAAAACTAACTTTTAACAACAAACGGAAAATTATTAAAAGACATAGAATTTGGAAACTAAACAACATGCTCCTTAAGAACCACTGGGTCAGAGACTCACTCAAACAGGAAATTCAAATGTTCCTGGAAACTAATGAAAATGAAGACACAACCTATCAAAATATTTGGGACACAGCGAAAGCAGTACTGAGAGGGAAACTTATAGCCATACAATCACATATTAAACACCAAGAAGAAGCCCAAATGAACAACCTTACTAGACACCTCAAGGACTTAGAGGAAGAGGAACAAAGGAACCCTAAAGCAACCAGAAGGACAGAAATCACTAAAGTTAGAGCAGAAATAAACAACATCGAAAATAAAAGAACCATACAAAAGATCAATGAAGCCAAATGTTGGTTCTTTGAAAGATTAAACAAAATTGACAAACCCCTAGCCAGACTCACCAAACAAAAAAGAGAGAAGACTCAAATTAATAGAATTGTAAACGATGCAGGAGATATCACAACTGACACCACAGAAATCCAGAGAATACTGCGAAACTTCTATAAAGAACTATATGCCACCAAGCTAGAGAATCTGGAAGAAATGGAACAATTCCTAGAAACCTATGCACTTCCAAAACTGAACCAAGAAGAACTACAAAATCTAAATGCACCAATCACAGACAAAGAAATTGAAACCGTTATTAAGAATCTCCCCAACAACAAAAGTCCTGGACCAGATGGCTTCACAAATGAATTCTACAAAACTTTCAGGAAACAGTTAATACCCATACTTCTTAAGCTATTCCATAAGATTGAAGAAACAGGAATACTCCCTTCCACCTTTTATGAAGCCAACATCACCCTGATACCAAAAGCTGATAGGGACAGAACAAAAAAGGAAAACTACAGACCAATATCTCTGATGAACATAGATGCCAAAATATTAAACAAGATCTTGGCCAACCGGATACAGCAACACATCAAAAAGATTGTTCATCATGATCAAGTGGGATTCACCCCAGGAATGCAAGGCTGGTTCAACATCCGTAAATCAATCAATGTCATTCATCACATCAATAAAAGCAAAGCCAAAAACCACATGATTATCTCAATAGATGCAGAGAAAGCCTTTGACAAAATCCAACATCCATTCATGCTCAAAACTCTACAGAAAATGGGAATAGATGGGAAATTCCTCAAGATAGTGGAGTCTATATATAGCAAACCTACAGCCAACATCATACTCAATGGAGAGAAGCTGAAAGCTTTCCCCCTCAGATCGGGGACTAGACAGGGCTGTCCACTGTCACCGTTACTCTTCAACATAGTATTGGAAGTTCTTGCCATAGCAATCAGGCAAGAGAAAGAAATCAAAGGGATACAGATTGGAAGGGAAGAAGTCAAGCTCTCACTATTTGCAGATGATATGATAGTATACATAGAAAGACCTAAAGAATCCAGTAGAAAATTACTGGAAGTTGTTAGGCAATATAGCAAGGTATCAGGCTACAAAATCAATGTACAAAAATCAGTGGCATTTCTTTATGCAAACACTAAATCTGAAGAAGAAGACATCCATAAATCACTCCCATTTACTGTTTCAGCAAAATCAATCAAATACCTAGGAATAAAGTTGACCAAAGAAGTGAAAGACTTGTATACTGAAAACTATGAGTCGCTACTCAAGGAGATAGAAACTGATACCAAGAAATGGAAAGATATCCCATGCTCATGGATTGGAAGAATAAATATCATCAAAATGAATATTCTCCCCAGAGCCATAGACAAATTTAATGCAATACCCATCAAAGTTCCACCAGGCTTCTTTAAGAGAATAGAACAAACACTACAATCATTTATCTGGAACCTGAAAACACCTAGAATTGCCAAAACCATCTTAAGGAAAAGAAACAGAAATGGAGGCATCACACTCCCAGACCTTAAACTATATTATAAAGCCATCATCATCAAAACAGCATGGTACTGGAACAAAAATAGGCATACAGACCAGTGGAACAGAATTGAAAGCCCAGAAGTAAATCCCAACACCTGTGGGCATCTAATCTTTGATAAGGGGGCCCAAAAGATTAAATGGAAAAAGGAGGCTCTCTTTAATAAATGGTGCTGGGAAAACTGGGTTGAAACATGCAGAAGAATGAAATTGAACCACTTTATCTCACCAGAAACAAAAATAAACTCCAAATGGATCAAAGATCTAGATGTCAGACCAGAAACAATCAAATACTTAGAGGAAAACATTGGTAAAACACTTTCCCACATACACCTCAAGGACATCTTTGATGAATCAAACCCAATTGCAAGGAAGACCAAAGCAGAAACAAACCAATGGGACTACATCAAATTGAAAAGCTTCTGCACATCCAAAGAAACTATTAAACAAACAGAGAGACCCCTCACAGAATGGGAGAAGATCTTCACATGCCAGACATCAGACAAGAAACTAATCACCAAAATATATAAAGAGCTCAGCAAACTTAGCACCAAAAAAGCAAATGACCCCATCCAAAAATGGGCAGAGGAAATGAACAAAACATTCACCACAGAGGAGATCCAAAAGGCTAACAAACATATGAAAAACTGCTCTAGGTCACTGATTATCAGAGAAATGCAAATCAAGACAACACTAAGATACCACCTCACTCCTGTAAGAATGGCATACATCAAAAAGGACAGCAGCAACAAATGCTGGAGAGGATGTGGGGACAGAGGAACCCTTTTACATTGCTGGTGGGAATGTAAATTGGTACAGCCTCTGTGGAGAGCAGTCTGGAAAACTCTCAGAAGGCTAGACATGGACCTTCCATATGACCCAATAATTCCTCTCCTGGGGTTATACCCCAAGGACTCCATAACACCCAACCAAAAAGAGGTGTGTACTCCTATGTTCATAGCAGCACAATTCATAATAGCTAAAACCTGGAAGCACCCCAGGTGCCCAACAACAGATGAGTGGCTGAGAAAGCTGTGGTATATATACACAATGGAATACTATGCAGCTATCAAGAACAATGAACCCACCTTCTCTGACCCATCTTGGACAGAGCTAGAAGGAATTATGTTAAGTGAACTAAGTCAGAAAGATAAAGATGAGTATGGGATGATCCCACTCATCAACAGAAGCTGACTAAGAAGATCTGAAAGGGAAACTAAAAGCAGGACCTGATCAAATTGTAAGTAGGGCACCAAAGTAAAACCCAGTGGTGTGGGGTAGGCATGTAGCTTCCTGGGCCAGTGGGGGGTGGGAGTGGGCGGGAGGGATGGGTCACAGTCCTTTGGTGGTGGGAATGGTGTTTATGTACACTCCTAGCAAAACGTAGACATATAAATCAGTAGCTAATTAATATGATTAGGGGAAATCAATTGTATGTCTTAAAGTTTCTCAAAAGACAAACTGAATCTTTTTAATATATAGGCTATGTATTTGATATGCGGACTCTCTCAAAAGCCTAGACCAAGTAGATTAGAAGCTTCCAATAGCACAGCTATATACAAGATACTGGGTACTGTCCAGCAAACCATAACAAAGGGACTTTTCAAAGTTAACCCAATTAACAAATACTGTGATGATAATATTAACTATTGATTGTCTTTTTGAACCCTAAGACAGCAGGAACCTCACATCTTCACTATAGAGCCCCTACTTCCCCCAGTCCTGGAACCCTTGGATAGGGCCCACTTTCCTGTATGCATCTCCCAATCCAAACCAAATAACATTGCATCTGCCGATCACAACCTAACCAAAGCAACGATTGCTACCTCAACATGCTTCACCTCAGAATGTATCCAGAGACTTCACGTGTGGAATGACAACCCTTCAGCTTCATTACTCGGGTTCCAGATGCCACCAGGATGCTGGCTAGGCTTCCCTGGATTGAAGACCCCACCAATGTGTCCTGGAGCTCAGCTTCCCCAGAGTCACACCCTACTAGGGAAAGAGAGAGGCAGACTGGGGGTATGGACCGACCAGTCAACGCCCATGTTCAGCGGGGAAGCAATTACAGAAGCCAGACCTTCTACCTTCTGCAACCCTCAACGACCCTGGGTCCTTGCTCCCAGAGGGATAGAGAATGGGAAAGCTATCAGGGGAGGGGGTGGGTTATGGGGATTGGGTGTTGGGAATTGTGTGGAGTTGTACCCCTCCTACCTTATGCTTTTGTTCACTAATCCTTTCTTAAATAAAAAATAAAAAAAAGGAAAAAAAAAAGAATAACTGCCAGATACAATCAATTTTAATGTATTGTATCTTATGCACAGTGTATATTTTATTTCATGTATTCAAAAAGTATGCATTATAGCAATTTATTCCATATTGATGTTTTCCGTTAAACACCAAAGGGAAGTCACTGAGAGCAAAGATTCAGGGATTTGTTTAAAAAGTCATTTATTTTTGGCTCCATACCATCTCTGCAAATCTTCCCCCAGGCAATAAACATCAGAAACTCGATTATCACTGCCCCCACCTTCTGCTTCTTTGGGAAGCAGACAGCAGCATGATTCCCTGTAGCCTCGGCTGTCTTTGTGCCTTCCCCCAGGAAAAGTGACCCCCGGATTGTCATAAAAGTCAGGAGGTTAATCTGTACCTGGAGGTATTTCTCCCAAAGATCCTAATTCTAGCATATAAATTATATATTAATTTCCTGATCCATCTTCCTCATTATAATTCATTGCATCAAAACCTTTCCAGCCAGAGCATCTTCAGCGTCACATTTTCTGAGTGATTTGGGGCTTTTTACATTGTGCCATTGAGGTCTTCTGGTAGATTAGCCAGAACAAGCTTCATTTTTCCATCTCATTAGAATCCCTTAGTGGAAAGATGCAGAGCAAGATAGTAAGATTGCCAGAGCTGTGTTGCATATATACTTTACAGCTTTATGAAAAAGGACATTATACAGTTTTTAATTGAGATTTTTTTTGACAAGCTGTCTCACTATAATAGTACCCTACTTTTAAAATGCCACTTTCAAAAGAACAGTCCAGAGACATAGGGACAAGTCTATAACAACTTTCTTTCCCTCAAAGAACATAATGCCATCTCATATATGTTTGGAATGATACAGACTGAAATAACTACACAATATGAATTACACAACACTGCTTTCAAAAAAATTTTTTTTTTTAGGTATTATGCCTTCCAAGTTGTTTCTTTGTATTTCAGGAAAATGCCAGGGAAAGAAAAATGCATAGTAACTTGGACGAAAAAACAAGATGTTGTTTCTCCCAGTAGAAAGGAAACAGTATTTGGGGTGGAGTGGTGGCACTCCTGGTTGAGTGTAAATGTTACAAAGTGCAGTGACGAGCCCGCCACCCCTACCTGCAGATGGAAAACTTTTGCAAGTAGTTAAGTAGGATACAGATGTCTCTCTGTCTCTCTTCCTTTCTACCACCCCCTTCCATCTTGATTTCTGGCTGTCTCTATCCAATAAATAAACAAACATAATAAATTTAAAAAGATAAGGGAATATCATAATATAATGTCCCCCCTTGTGCAATAGGCACTTGCCCTGTGCATTTATTTGAGTATATATTGGCCATAGTTCGTTTAGCCAGACCAAGAGTCTCTAGTTTCTTCATTAGAGATAGATTTAGTAGAAACAAAGTCTATGCAGAAATTGGAAGTGTTTAGAGATTAAGAAACACCTCCTTCTAGGATGTTCTATGTGTGTAATGTTATAGCACAAAGGTGGTTTAGAAGAAGTTGGAATGTCGAAGAAGTTACCATCAACTAGTTACACTGTCTGACCAGAACACCCCTTAGTGCCTCTCTCTTTTGATATTTAAGAATCAAGAAACTTTAAGGTGATGGAATCTCAAGTCGTCAGCTATAAGATAAAGCCCAAAGCTAAAGACAAGGGTTCTGATACTGAGATAAAAGAACTTTCAGAGATATCCACCAATCTCATTTTAGCAGAGACAGAAAGGAAAGGCTTGCTTTCTAGTTCATATTGAACGATCTTGCTAATCATTATTAAATCACTAAAAAAAAGTTAATTGTACAAATAAGGAATAACAAATTCACCTTCTTTAGCCCATCTTGAGTAGAGTTGAAGGAATCATGTCAAGTAAGCCAGAAAGAGAAGGATGATCATGGAATGATCTCACTAACAGGCAAAACTTGAGAAATTAGAACAGAAAGGGGAAAACAGATTAAAACTAGGACTGGGTTTGGTGTACTGCACCAAAGCAAAGAACTCTGGGTAGTGGAGGTTTGTGGAGGAAGCTTTCAGGCCTTCCCCATGTGATAGTGGGAAAAGACATTGGCTGGGAGTGAGAGTGTTTTGCAGACCCTCGTCATGTTAAGATGAGAAATTTGACCCATGTGTCAACAACTGTACTGTAAACTTCAACCCCCTACTAATAATGACCAAAAAAATAATAATAATCAAGTATGCATTTCTAAAAACACTCAAAGCTGAGTATAAAATCCTGATAGCATCTAAAGCCACAAGAAAGAATGTGATGACCCGATGCAAAGAGAGAGAGTGAGACTTTTTAAAAAGTCAAAAGGCAGCCTCCCACCGTCTCCAAAATTTAGATGACAGAGAGGGTATTTCTAGCTACGGAACATTCTGTTTTGTTTTTTTGTTCCTTGCCTCTTTTCCTTCTCATTATCTGCTATTTAATCTAGAAATGTGTTGCTCTCAGACTACTCTGCCACTTGTAAATCAGTCCCAGAGAACAGTAGTCATGGTTGATCAATGTTCCTTACCAGGTAAATGCAACATTTTAGCAACTGGTGAATAATATCCCTCTAGAACTACCTCCATAACTCATGCCTTCATGATCTTAGCTTTGCACTTCTACAGAGGAGTCTGCTCCCAGCTCGCTTTCTTCTTCTTCTTCTCCTTCTCCTTCTCCTTCTCCTTCTCCTTCTCCTTCTCCTTCTCCTTCTCCTTCTCCTTCTCCTTCTCCTTCTCCTTCTCCTTCTCCTTCTCCTTCTCCTTCTCCTTCTCCTTCTTCTTCTTCTTCTTCTTCTTCTTCTTCTTCTTCTTTTTCTTCTTCTTCTTCTTTTTCTTCTTCTTCTTCCATATATATATGGAAGAAGACTATATATAGTCTTAACCAAGGGAAGCTCCTCTAGTTGAGTCTTATGGCTATATAGACTTTGTTGTGGAAATGCTGGGCCCTTTACTCTTTAATCTTAGTCAGCCATCCTGACACTTTTAAAATTGCTGCAGAAAAGTTCACTGAAAGAGATAAATCAGGATATCATCTGCATAAAAGAGACAATACATCATTGTAGTAACTAGGATAACTAAATGAAGCATAGGGCCCAGAAAAAGCTTTTCTGGGCTGGCTCCCTAATGAGATTTGAGAATTCAGTTAAGTTAAAAAGAATATAGTTGTAGGGTTATCATGATCCTAAAGTAATATGTAATTTTATTGTGGAAGACTCTCCTTGTCTGTTTTCCACACCACACATGAACACGCACATGCACACACACACACAATTATCACCTTCAAATATTTCTTCAGCTTATAAGATACTAAGAATTTGAAATCAGTTAACCAACAAGCAATTCCTTAAAAAAAATAAGGGAAAAGAAAACAGAGAGAAAAGGTCAACATAGTAAACATAATTAGCTTCTCTTCAGATAAGAAATCTTTTTAGAACTAAATTAAATTTGGCATTTAAATTATAATCCAATCTACCTGATCCCAAGGTCTAAATGAATCTAATTTAAGGACTACAGCATGACATGTAAATTGGACCTCTCATACCATCATATGAAATAACATCTTCCTTTAAAAACAGGGAGGGCTTGAAAAACTGCAGAAGCCTGGTTGATCTTCTGAAGACTAGACTTCTTAAAACACTAGGAAACACTGTGATTTTCTGCCAACAGATAAAGTGGGCAGGGAGATATCCTCAGAGCCTGTGGGGTCTCTCATGAATTGTTATACTGGAAGGGACCTTGAGAATAATTCCACACTACTGTTCTTTTACTCTTAGATAATAAACGATACAGCACAGATGCCAGCTAGCACTGTAGACTCTGAAATGGGTAGCTCAGCATCAGTGGCATAATCATCATTAGGGAAAAAGATAATGACTGTCAGAGGTGACCAAATCCAAACATCCTTACTGTTCTTCACCAAGGAATTCAGAATTTCTGCTCAAATTCTGTGAGAGATGGATTAGCATTGAACCAACAGTTTTAATCATCCTTCACCTCATTTTGAAAAGAACTACTAGACACCTTAAAAAAATAGACACCCCACCAATGTGTCCTGGAGCTCAGCTTCCCCAGAGACCCACCCTACTAGAAAAAGAGAGAGGCAGACTGGGAGTATGGACCGACCAGTCAACGCCCATGTTCAGCAGGGAAGCAATTACAGAAGCCAGACCTTCTACCTTCTGCAACCCACAATGACCCTGGGTCCATGCTCCCAGAGGGATAGAGAATGGGAAAGCTATCGGGGGAGGGGGTGGGATATGGAGATTGGGTGGTGGGAATTGTGTGGAGTTGTACCCCTCCTACCCTATGGTTTTGTTAATTAATCCTTTCTTAAATAAAAAATAAAAAAAAAGTGAAAAAAAAAAATAGACAGGGACAGAGAAGCAGATGGTTAGAGACTAAAAAGACCACAATAATGAAGCTGCCTTCTAGGCTGTGAAGACTGGATTGGAGCCTGGGTGGCATATATAGCAAGCCAATAGACTATCCAAGTGACTTACTTCACCAATCTAATGTGTGTGTGTGTGTGTGTGTGTGTATGCCTCCAGGGAGTCGGTGCCTGCACTATGAATCCACTCACTATGAATACACTGCTCCTGTGGCCATATTTCATTATTATTAGTTTTAGCATTAGTATTGGTGTTGGTGTTGGTGTTGGTGTTGGGATTAGGATTAGGATTAGGATTAGGATTAGGATTAGGATTAGGATGGGCTAGAGAGGAATTGAGAGAGGAAAGGAAGATGGAGAGGGATAAAGAGACACTTGCAAACCTGCTTCACTGCTTGAGAAACTACCCCCCTGCGGGTAAGGAGTTTGGGGACTTGAACTAGGATGCTTGAACAAATCCTTGTGCTTTGTACTATGTGCCCTTAACCCTGGTGTGCTACTGTCTGCCCCCCCCCCACATGTACACCCTCAGCTTCTTTTATTTATTTATTTATTTATTTATTTTTAGTAAAGCAGTTATTGGTCTGGGGGATGCAGTCATAACTAAAGAAAAGCCAGAAATAACTCAGCAAACATTGTCCATGATACAAGTGAGGTCTGAAAATATGTTGGAAGACTAGTTTCCAACCATATAATGTCCATGAATAAATTTTCTAACTGTCAATAAACACAGCTCTTAGGCAATGCTGATACTTATTCAACTCATTCTCATTGAGCAGAAGATAAACTTGAATGGCCAGTGTTTATTTAGAGGACTGATGGGATATATATGTTTGCAATATCAAATTTCAGGAAACATGAAATTCTAGAAAACATTAGTTATTTATAAACAGATATGTAACATTTATAAACAGATATGTAACATTACCTATATTTTATTGTCTAGGTATGATGACATATGGATATTTAATGGTAAATTACACATAATCATACACTGATGTATTATATATATATATGTTGCTATAACTTTATACATGCTTTGTTACAAAGGTATGTGACATTATTTTGTTGTATCTCTTCTTCTTTTAAAAAAATTATTGGGTAGAGACAGCCAGAAATTGAGAGGTAAGAGGATGATAGGGAGGGAGAGAGGGAGAAGTGTTGCGGGTATCTCTGCTTCATCAACACTGCTTCATCACTCGCAAAGATTTCCTCCAGAGGGTGGTCACTGGGGGTTCGAATTGGGGTCCTTGCACACTGTGACATGTACAGTTAACTAGGTGCACCACCACCCGGCCCCTGTATCTCCTCTTCTCTATCTATTTTTGTCTCTTTCTGTTGGCTTGCACTATGATACAGATAAGGTGGATTTCTCAACACTTCCTCGTGGTATAGAATGTTCGCACTCTATTCTCTGGGCATCCTTTAACTCACCTTCCAGCAACCAATTCAAACATTAAAGCTTTGGCCCCTACTAACTCATTCCCTGAGCTGACTCTTTATTTGCAATGCATCATTGCAGTTTAGACCACTGAACACACATTCTGGGACTCCAAGTTTGAATTCATTTCCCAGTTCTGCAATGCACTGGAAATAAACTCTGAGCCAAGTCACAGAATCTCTCTACATTTCCTTCCTGTCCTAACAACAAAAACATTCAAGGATGATAGTAACAATGAAATAAGAGAGTGTATACAAAAAAAATACACTTTCTGGAAATGAAAATCTTTACTAATTGTATATTTCCAAACTCAAATATGAGCCGGAAGAATGACCCTGATTTAGAAATATCAGGCACAGTAGTTAATAAGCAACTAAGTGGAGTTCTTATGAAATTCTACAGACTATATGCAGGGGCTTGAAAAACTTGCCAGGGCTTGGAGATATCCTGGAAATTCTTAGTATCAGGGCTCAACACACAATGAGAAATTGAGAAGGTAGATGTCAAGATGCCTTACTCAAGACTTCTTGAATATCATTGTTGATCTTGATTAATTTTAAGATCTATAAATTGGGTTCCTCAGGGTAAAATCCAGACAACATTCAAAGAACTTGGATTAAATGCTTATTTCAGAAAATAAGCTCAATCAAAAGCCACTGTGTTGCAGATGAAACTTATCATTAGGACACCAGACAGCAAAATGCCCCTGTACAGATCCCTTCACTCTGGCAATCATAGAAACTTCTGGAATGTCCTAACAATTCTCCAAGGAGTGGTAGTAGCATCATGCCTTGCCAAGTGAACATTGTTAGAAGGATTTTGATGTCACCCTGGGAAATATCACTTGAAACTTGGTCCTTGAATGCCAAGAATTTGGAGCAACACATACTTTTTATCAAATGTCTTTTAATAAACATGGTTCCTCTTTCATTAGACAGATTCAACTGTGATCCCTGGCAACTAAGCACTCTGGTTAGCTTTGTACAGCCGTTGCTAGCCTGAAAGTGGTGAAGTGGTACTGAGGGAACATGCAGCGAATCAAAGCCATGTATAGTAAATTAACTCACAAGCACATTTAAAAAATTATTCATTTCTATTGGATAGAGACAGAGAGACATTGAGAGTGGAAGGGGAGAGAGAGAAGGAGAAAGACAGAGACATCTGCAGCCCTGCTTCACCACTGGTGAAGTTTCTACCCCTGCAGGTGGGGACTGGGGACTTGAATCTGGGCTCTTGTGTGCACACAGACATTTTAAGTGAAGGGGAAACTAAGTAACATACAAGTAGTCATTTCAGTTGAATAAATGTCCATGAAAAATATAAAAAATAAAACTACATTTGTGATTTTCTCTCTTTCCAAAACCTGAGAGACTCAAATACCCACTACTGAGTAAATATGAGAGAGGGGGGGGGGGAGAGAGAGAGAGAGAAGATATATGGGAGCAAGAGAGATCACAGATGCAGCCAACATGGAAATCACTCTAGAGAGAAACAGTGACTACGTGCATTGTCAAAATTAACTGTTTTGACAGAAAAGTCATGATTTATTTTTCTGTGTTTTTGTCTGCAGAAAAACACAGCATACCATTTCTGATAGCCTAATAGATTGAAATGAAATTGTGAAGAAGATGATGTCATTCTAATAGCACTTTACTTTCAAGATCAAATTTATCAAGACTGAAACTGTAACCAAAGCGTCTGGGCAGTGGCACACACAGAGTACTAAGTACAAGGACCCACACAAAGATCCGGGTTCAAGCCCCCGCTCCTCACCTGCAGAAAGAAATGCTTCACAAGTGTCACAGCAGGCCTGCAGGTGTCTATCTTTCTCTCTCCCTATCTTCCCCTCTTCTTTCAATGTTTCTCTGTTCTACCACAATAAAACGGGGGTAGAGGGATGGCCTCCAGGAACAGTCGATTCATCCTGGTGATACTGAACCACAGCGATAACCCTGGATACAAAAACAAAACAAACAATCAAACAAAAAACTGTAAGGAAAGAGGAGAAACTACACTGTAATATTTCACTCAGAGCCTGTGCAAATCACAGCTTTCATTCTGGTTCTTGACTACGTACTTTGCCATGCTATCCCTCTCCATGAACTACCTTCATCTCAGATTCACAGTGCTAGTTGTACTTAGCCCAAGCCATTACGGAAGGAATGTTTTCATTATCTGTCTGTGTGTCTGAGAAACCTTGGAACAGCTGTGGACAGAAAGGAGAAAATAGACAAGGAAGGTCCTTGAGGGGGGTCTCTGATGACCATCGGAAATACCTCCAGTTTCATGCCTTGCACAATGATTTTTTTTCCCTTGAATTTGTTCCTATCAGCTTAGCAGGCAGGACTGAATACACTGACCACTAGTGTCAGAGAAATGACCTCACGATGGAACCCATTTTGACTTCACCAGCAAGCTGTCCTGACCTGAACCTCACTCTCCCGCCCTATCCCTAAAATTCTAAAAAGAAAGTACAGCCTGAAAGAAAGATTTTGTTTGATGACCTAGGCCCACCAGCTTCTTAGACAATCTAGCCTCAGTAAATAAACCTATTTTCCTCTCACCAATACTTACCCCTTGAATACCAGCTTTCTTGCAGCAAGCAGCAGAACCTTGCAGTCAGCATCACTGTTTGAGATAGTGAATAAACCACCAACGGGTCAGGCTGTCACACACCTGGTTAAGGGCACATAGTACGAAGCACAAGGACCTGTGCAAGGATCTGGTTCAAGACTCCACCTTTCTCTCTCCTTCTCCCTCCTCTCTCAATTTCGCTCTATCCTGTGTAATAAAATGGAAAAAATGGCCTCCAGGAGCAGTGGATTCATAGTGTTGGCACCTACCTAGTCCCCTAGAGGCATAGAAGAAAAAATATGTATATAAGCATCAACTTCCCGGCTAAGTCACAGGCAGAAAACAGGCTGAAAAGTGACTTATGCCCAAAGAGAAATATATTGTAGACTGAGAGGATTATAGAAAAGGAGGTCTTAAGCAGTAAGGAATAGAGATACATCCTTAAAGAACAACCAGAGCCTTGTCAGAGATGCTTTCCCCATCCTCAGTGTAAAGACAAGAGTGGCAGTTTCATGAGTTTCTTGTCTGGTATAAACCAGTGCATTTATTGAGGATCTTTACTGAGTTCACCCAGTACCTGGAGAGAATAAAAACATCACATCCCCTGTGTCTTTCCTCACAGGTCTCAAGCCCCAGAATACAGGAACTGAGCAACCTGTAAAAGCTCTTAGTTCTGGGTTCAAGTTGAACCCAGAGATGGGATGGGGTATTTTAGCAATGTCATTCTGGTAAAGAGCTAATGTGTTGTGATTATAAGAAGGAAAGTGACCTGAACACGTTGTGATGCAAAGTGTAGATGGAGATAGTCGACTGCTGGTTGTTGCATTGTTAATAGCACTTATGGTCTTTTGTTATCTCTCTTCCTTCCTTTCTTTCCTTCTTTCTTTCTTAGAGACAAAAAGCAATTGAGAAGGGGAGAGGAGAGAGAGAGGGAGAGAGATACCTGCAGCCCTGCTTCACCACTTGTGAAGTTTCTCTCCTGCAGGTAGGGACCAGGGGCTTGAACCTGGGTCCCTGCACACTATCTGTGTTCACTTAACCAGGTGCACCACCACCTGGTCCCCAGCAGACACAGTATTTATAACTTTCCACAGGAGCAATACAAGCCTTGTGCTCTGCGTACCCTAAATATAATCAGTAGTCAGTTAACACTTTTCACCAGTAAAATGTGATTAGAAAACTAGAAAGCACTTTTTGGGAGAACAAAGAAACATTCCAGCAGGCTGGGGATTTAGCATAACGGTAATGCAAATACTCATCATGCCTGAGCTTCCAAGGTCCTAGGTTCAGTGGCCAGCAGCACCATATGCCAGAGCTGAGTGGTGCTCTGTCATCTATTCCTATCTGTCTATCTAATATCTATCTTTACCTCCGATAATTTTTTTTAAAAGGATACCTTTTAGCAATTGACAAGTTTCTCTGTCTTCATGCTGCAGAAACAGTGTTCCAGGCAATGACTTCTAGAAGAACAAGACCCAGAGTGACAGCTACGCAGAAGACAATCATCAAGTCAAGAAGAGAAGTGAGACCTCATTGCTTTAAGCCAGTGAGATTGGGAGGTTATGGTTTGTACTGGCTTGTATCTGAGAGCATTAAAACTCATAGCAATATCAAGAAGTACAACTTTTTAAAAAAAATAATTTTTAATCAACCCTGACACCATCTTCCCAGACAATACTTTGAGTCCACCTGCATGTTAGCTATCAGACTCAAGCAATAATTACTAATATCATGGGCCCCTTTGAATATACCTAAAATAGACTTCAAAGCTATTTCCCAAACTAAGATCTCAAGTTTCATCAGCTCTATTCCTACCTTTGAGTTCCTGTTTATTAAATAATTTCCCCTGCTTTATATCTTGCCACCTTTCAGCTACCAAGTTGTAGATGCTACCATGATGTCATCCTGATTTCCTTGGACAGTCAACCTCACCAATGTGTCCTGGAACCCCATATCTCCAGAGATCTACCCAACTAGGGAAAGATAGAAACTGTCTGCAGGCATGAATTGATCTGCCAATACCCATGTCCAGCAGAGAAGCATTTGCAGAAGCCAGACCTTCCACCTACTGCACCCTGTAGAGACCTTTGGTCTATAAAGAATGAAAAAGAGAAGAGAAAGAACAGGGGAGCTTCCTATAGAGGGGATGGGAAACAGAACTCTAATGGTGGGAATTCTATGGAATTTTAATCCTGTTATTTTATAGTCTCCTTAATCACTATTAAATAACTGATAAACATATTTAAAGTATTATACTTATCTTTAATGAAAGAGATACAAAGGAAAGCTACATAGGGTGACCAAAAGACTTTAAATTTTTTTTTTATTTAAGAAAGGATTAATTAACAAAACCATAGGGTAGGAGGGGTACAACTCCACACAATTCCCACCACCCAATCTCCATAACCCACCCCCTCCCATGATAGCTTTCCCATTTTCCATCCCTCTGGGAGCATGGACCCAGGGTCATTGAGGGTTGCAGAAGGTAGAAGGTCTGGTTTCTGTAATTGCTTCCCCGCTGAGCATGGGCATTGACTGGTTGGTCCATACTCCCAGTCTGCCTCTCTCTTTCCCTAGTAGGGTGGGTCTCTGGGGAAGCTGACCTCCAGGACACATTGGTGGGGTCTTCAATCCAGGGAAGCCTGGCCAGCATCCTGATGGCATCTGGAACCTGGTGACTGAAAAGAGAGTTAATATACGAAGCCAAACAAATTGTTGAGCAATCATGGACCCAAAGTTTGGAATAGTGGAGAGGAAGTGTTAGGGAGGTACTCACTGCAAACTCTAGTGTACTTCTGCTTTCAGGTATATATTTTGCAGTAGTTTATAGATACGTGTGAAGATGTGCTCTCTCTCACAGAAACTGGTGTATATCTAGGTTTTGGGACTTTGTTAGAAAGTGAACCACCTGAGATGAAATTAGAGTATACTATGAAAGGAAAGGTCTCACCCGAGTAATGAAGCTGAAGGGTTGTCATTCCACATGTGAAGTCTCTGGACACAGTCTGAAGTGAAGCATGACTTTTTAACTCTGGCTGATAGTGTTGATGTGGATAGAACTTGGGAGCTGAGGAGCCTCAGGCATGATTTTTTTTGCATAGCCATCACACTGTCTCCCTAGTCTAGGAAGTCCATTTTCTAATCATGTTTATTTCTAGTCAGAGTTGTATAAGAGAGAGGATAAGGAGGAGAGATATTTGTGTGTCCTGTAGTGAAAGCAGAAACATGTCTTTTAAAAACTATAATGTTTGAATGAAATATAAGAACCAGAGTTACATAGAAACCTTGCAAATACAACAACACCAACAAAAAATAAGTGTGATCTTTATATATGTTTGTAAGTGCAATAATGACATTGGTAAGGATTTAGACTTTATGTTAATTGGTATACACCTGGTTCACTTTATTTTCCATGTAGGTAAGCATTGATTTTATTTATTTATTTATTTATTTATTTATTTATTTATTTATTTATTTATTTTTTACTTACATGCAGCACAGCAATGCATACAAATTTAAAGAAAACACTTCTGAATTCAAAATGGGTTGACAATATTAGGCTATACTTAAATCATGATTTGAAACTGGACTTTAGTTAAATTAATACTTCCTAGACAAGTTTCATGCTAGGTTCACAGTCAATGCACCGTAATCTATCCTCAGTGACTCTCACCTGAGCAAACCAGCCTTTCTGCTGCCACTATAATCACATTCCTTTTAATTTTCTCCTAAGAAAGCAAATATTTCCATTGTGTTCTGCTTTACATTACTACTTCATTTTAGCTGCTGTTATCTTTTTAATGATAACCCAAAGACAAGTTTTTAGCAGTCTTTTCAGAATGAATATGGATTTTTTCCAAATAGTTAAATGAAAAACACAAAGAACACAACAAAAAACCCTCAATTTTCCTAAATGAACTGTTTACTTACCTAAAGTGCGATGAAGTAAATTAACATACCAGAAAATTAAACTCAAAGAACATGGATTTCAATGTAAAAAATAAATCAATCAATAAATAAATAGCAAAACAAGACAAAGTTGATTACAAAATCTGAGAATAAAGAAGCTCTGTTGTTCTGGTTGAAGAGATGTCCCCAGTAAAATAACCAGAGCACAGAGCTAAATGATCAGACCTCCAAATGAAGAAATCCCTTTCCAAAAAAAAATCTCATTTACCATTATGATATTTTTAAAAATGGCTTCTGAGATTCAAGCTTGTAAAGTATGGTTTCCCTTTAAAACTCTAAGGTATTTATATTTTCTCAATTTTTATTTTTATTGTTTTATATTTATTTATTTTCCCTTTTGTTGCCCTTTTTTATTGTTGTTGTAGTTATTATTGTTGTTGTTGTTACTGATGTAGTCATTGTTAGATAGGACAGAGAGAAATGGAGAGAGGAGGGGAAGACAGAGAGGGGGAGAGAAAGAGAGGCAGGTACAGACCTGCTTCACTGCTTGTGAAGCGACTTCTCTGCAGGTGGGGAGCCAGGGCTCGAACTGTGATCCTTATGTCAGTCCTTGTACTTTGTGCCACGTGCTCTTAGCCCGCTGTGCTACCAACCGACTCCCTTTCTTCTCAATTTTTAAATCTTATCTTAAAAAGCTCAACACCACAGACACCAATCCATAGGGAGGTTGAGATAGCTTCCCAACGAGGGTAACTGTATTACCATATGTGCAGAAGTCTCTTGATCCCTGGGTTCCAATCTCTTCACCACAGCGGAGGTATGATGGCATTGGAGGAAACCCTGCTAATATAGTACCTTCCCTGTTTCTCTTTCTAGCTCTGTCTGAATGAAAAAATCAGCCTGGAGCTATGAAATTATGTGAATATAATATCTCGTCTACACGCACGCACACACACACACACACACACACACACACACACACACATACAAATACCTTACCAACCCACAGCTATGGGATTTATTTTCTAAGCTATAAAATGATCAAGATCGAGCTACTGAGGAAGGTACTTAATTATGTACCTATGCTTATGGATATCAGCTCTATTGATGGTATCAACCTTCTATAGTCATAAAGAAAATGAAATTTAATATAAACTTAAACCAAAAACTAGTGAAGGTTATTAAATAGAAATAGCAAGGTTGTTATTCCATGCTTTTGTAGAGTCAATATGGAAGAGCAATTTATTTTGTTAATGAATCAAAAGGACCATGGCTTTTGAGACCGGATCAGATATGGAACTTGAGGAACATGACTATTACAATCTACATGGAAATGGTGAAGCATATATTAGTCCTTGGAAAAATCTGGAAAGATCCATAGAGTGGCAACAAACCAGAGAACATGTCAAGCCTGTTCAAAAGTGCTCATTTTGAGAGATGAAGGCTAAGTCTCTACACAGATGACTTTTGTCATCTGAAAGTGACTAGATATTAAAATCTCCATTGTTATAGCTGACAGATGAAATACCTGAGTTCTTCTTCTTCTAGTGTTTGCCCTTCTCCCGTAGTCAGTCAACAGCGTCAGGTTGAGCCTGATGTCTGCTTGTTGCTGGCTTTGAAAGTGACTGGGATCCATGTGGATTCAGTCGTCTTGGAAGGATTGTCAGTTTCCCCAATAAATGGGTACTCACGGGATGCACCACGAGAAGGTCGATCCAATGCATCCCTGAGTAAGTATATAAATCAGTGCTCATAGTTGTACTACAAATTGACATGTGCCAAGGAAAAGAGAGGTGATAGGGACTTTGTTATGTTTAGAAAAGCTTAACATCATCTTAAAATATCCCCAGGAGAAGATATTAGAGCCCAGAGCTCTAATGAAACTAGAGTTTATCATAAAGAAGTTATTCTCAATCAAGGTCACTGCCTGACCTTCATTTCTGATCCCTAAAACAATAGGTAAAATCTGATGGCAGTTTTGTTTGTGCCGATTTTGAAGAGTTCATGAATGCTGTCAAATATCTTGAAATGTGCATCCCACCCAAGACAAAGCATTATTCAGACCAAAATGTCAGAAATGCAACATTGAGCAACTCTACCATGGAACTGTTCCAGAACTTGGCAACTGAATACATTCATAAGCATCCCAAATCCAAAACAAGAAGAAAAAAAAGAAAGAAAAAAAAGAAAGAAAGAAAAAAAAAAGCTTCTATATATAGTTTTCCAATACTGTTTTGTAAAAAAAAAAAAAAGTTTCATTAAATAATTTAAAAAAAAAAAAAAAAAAGAACTGTATGGTTCTTCAAAGGAGCTTCCATATCACCTTATGTGAGTATCAATGAGGGAGTCGGGTAGTAGTGCAGTGGGTTAAGCATCCGTGGAACAAAGTTCAAGGACCACCATAAGGATCATAAGGATCCTGGATCAAGCCCCCGGCTCCCCACCTACAGGGGAGTCGCTTCACAGGCAGTGAAGCAGGTCTGCAGGTGTCTGTCTTTCTCACCCCCTCTCTGTCTTCCCCTCCTCTCTCCATTTCTCTCTGTCCTATCCAACAATGACGACATCAATAACAACAACAATAATAACTACAGCAAGAATAGAAAACAACAAGGGCAACAAATGAGAAATGTATAATTAAAATATAAAAAATAGGGGGGCCGGGCGATAGCGCAGCGGGTTAAGCGCATACGGCGCAAAGCGCAAGGACCAGCATAGGGATCTTGGTTCGAGACCCCGGCTCCCCACCTTCAGGGGAGTTGCTTCACAGGCGGTGAAGCAGGTCTGCAGGTGTCTTTCTCTCCCCCTCTCTGTCTTCCCCTCCTCTCTCTATTTCTCTCTATCCTGTCCAACAATGAACAACATCAACAATGTCAATAATAATAACCACAACGAGGCTATAACAACAACAAGGGCAACAAAAGGGGGAAAAATGTTCTCCAGGAGCGGTGGATTCATGGTGCAGGCACTCAGCCCAGCAATAACCCTGGAGGAAAATTATATATATTAAAAAGTGAGTATCAATGAATGTGTTTCTGACAAAACAATTCTTATTTTGCTGTGATATATATATATATATATCACAATTATATATTTATTATATATATATTTATTGTGGATGCACAATTCTCTAATATCAGCTCCCTGGTCTCTGGAAATGGACACTGTGAGATTTTAATTTTAGCAGTGCCGCAAAACATCAAAGGACATTTTTCAGAGAGAGCAAATAACAGCAGTTAGTATTATTATTTTTATCATTATCTTATATGGAATCATGCAAGCCACTGTAAGGGAATACAATTAAAACTGGAACTCTAAAGTATATTGATAATGTTCAAATAGAAGATGTCCATAAGAAAGGGGAAACAAAGGAATTGTATCATTGTTCTCAAGCTTCAAAATGGCCATTCCACTTGATTTCATTCAGGAAATAAACTTGATACTATGGAAACAAACACTGGCTTGAGCTGTCTCTACTTGAAACATACAAAAGTGTATATAAAATAAAATAGCTTCCTGGTATGCTTCTTCCTTAGTCTCTTTCTCTCTTTCCTTTTTTTTTTAAATTTATATAGAGACAGAGAAAAATTGAGAGGGGAACTTAATGGAAAGGGAGGCATCCGTAGTACTGTTTTACTTCTCATGAAGCTTCCTCCCTCCAAATGAGGGCCAGGGGCTTGAACCTGGGTCTAAGAGCATGGTGATGCATGTCCTATAACTGTCTAGTCCACTAGACTGTCTAGTCGAATTCTTCGATGAATTGGCAGCAGAGAGTTGGGTACAAACCCTTAGCTGAATCCTAGTGAATCTCATTCTATAATCACTTCCTCCTGGGTGGAGGAGGGTTTACGTGATAACTTTTGTCTAATTGCAGGAAATAACATAGGCCTGAATTAGGAGATCATACTATATGAGACGTTATGGCCATACGTTAGATTACCTAGCTGGTCATGGAGAAGAAAACACAAACATGGGTGTGTCTTTTTTCCCCCAATATTTATTTATTCATTCCCTTTTGTTGCCCTTGTCATTTGATTGCAGTTATTATTGTTGTTGTTATTAATGCCATTGTTGTTGGATAGGACAGAGGGAAATGGAGAGGAGAGGAAGACAGAGAGAAAGAGAGACACCTGCAGACCTGTTTCATAGCTTGTGAAACAACGCCCTACAGGTGAGGAGCTGGGGGCTCAAACTGGGATCCTTATTCTGGTACTTGCGCTTTGCGCCAAGTGCGTTTAACCCACTGCGCTGCAGCCAGACTCCCGCATGTGTCTTTTCTAAGGAAAAGATCCACTGCATGGGATTTACAGGGACCTCTAAAAAATTGAGGCGAATTCTGATTCAACATGAAATTGAGACCTGCAGTCATACAATCAAAATGGCAGACATCTGTCGATAACATGACTGATAATCGAAGTGGATTTAGAAGCCGAGAATATGGCCCATTAACATCTCAGGCTCATCAAGGTAGACCCTGATCAGAAGATCCAGAGATATGTGAATGGACTCCTGATTGACACAGCTTCTGGGGGCTAGCTCACCTAGTAGAACACATGCCATGCTATGTGCAAGGCCCTGAATTCCATCTCCTGCACCACTGCAGGGAGCTCTGTGCACTGGAAGGAAGATCAGTGCCATGGTGCCCTTCCCTCCTTATCTTTCAAATAAAAATGTATAGAAACATTACTTTCACAGGTTGTGTTACAGAGCCACAGATGTCTCTTCTTTCTTTTTAATGAACTAATTAGCTTTATCACTGGGACTCCATGCCTGCACTCTGAATCCACTGCTCCTGGAGGCCATTTTTTTTTTCCCATTTTGTTGCATTTGTCGTTATTGCTGTCGTTGTTGGATAGGACAGAAAGAAATCAAGAGAGGAGGGGAAGACAGAGGGGGGAAGAGAAAGATAGATGCCTGCAGATCTGCTTCAGCACTTGTGAAGGGACTCCCCTGCAGGTGGGGAGCCGGGAGATGAATGGGGATCCTTATGCCGGTCCTTGAGCTTTGCACCATGTGTGCTTAACCCCATGCACTACCACCTGGATTTCACTCTCCACCGCCACTCCCCCACCCTGCTTTCCTCCATTTCTCTCTCTCCCTCCCACCCCTCCTGTGCCTGTCATGTTTCCTTTATCAAAAGAGAGCAGTGGTATCC
The DNA here is from genome assembly GCF_950295315.1 of Erinaceus europaeus. NCBI lineage: Eukaryota > Metazoa > Chordata > Mammalia > Eulipotyphla > Erinaceidae > Erinaceus > Erinaceus europaeus. Next base: position 132,780,829 of record NC_080166.1, on the reverse strand, counting down.
TCATCCCAGGTACTGAACCCAGCATTCATGTTGGTAAGGGAAAAATACTAGGAGCTGTAAATCAATAAATGCTTTTGTGCTAACTCACTAAATTTGTAGTAATATAGTACTCAGAAAAGTAACATTGAAGAACTAACTAATATTATAATGCTTCTATGATGTAAGTAATAACTTTGATAATTTAAAGTCGAAATAATTATGAATAAAGTAAGGCTGTGAAAGAGTCATTGGACCATGGATTCAGACCAGTTATAGATGGTAGCCTTGTGTAATAATATACACTCACCTATATTTTTATTCTTTTAAAAAATATTTATTTATTCCCTTTTGTTGCCCTTGTTTTTATTGTTGTAGTTATTTTTGTTATTGTTGGATAGGACAAAGAGTAATGGAGCGAGAAGAGGGAGACAGAGAGGGGGAGAGAAAGAGAGACACCTGCAGACCTGCTTCACCGCCTGTGAAGCGACACCCCTGCAGGTGGGGAGCTGGGGCTGGAATAGAAATCCTTATGCTGGTCCTTGCACTTAGTGCCACCTGCACTTAACCCTCTGCGCTACCACCCATCTCCCTACATTTTTATTTTTTAGAGAAAATAACTGTCATGCCTATGAATATACTTTATGATATTCTCACATGTTGCATTTGGATCCACAGCATGTTTCCTTGCAAGATCTCTGTATCCTTTGGTGACAAATGAGAGCCAATTAAACTAATTTACTAAGCAGGAACTCTTTTAATTGGCAGTATTCTGTGACATATGACCATGTCAGTGATCTAGATACATCATAAGAAATATGTCAAAGTTATGAATGACTTTGAAAATATTGTGAGCATATGAAAGGCAATGTGAAAGAAAAGAATCTATTTGTTTATCAAGAAAGCTTAGGAGAAAGATTCCTCTGATACTTGAATAATTCTGAATTGGTGTATGTGCAGGGGTGGGGGAGGATTGAAATACCTCAACTGGTTAATACATTACAATGTACAAGGACCTGAGTTCAAGCCCTTGGTCCCCATCTGCAGGGGTGTAAGTCATGAGCGGGAAGCAGGGAGCAGTTGTCTGTCTCTTTCTTTATCTCAATCTTCCCTCACAAGTCCTCTCTGTCTCTATTCAATAAACAAAATATAGTAATAATTTAAAGTGGAAGTCAAGTTTTAAAGTTATACATGTCCTCCCATTTTTTTCATCAACAATGTGGAAAGAATTTAATGAATCCAGGAAATGGACATTGATTAAAATATAAATGTGTATGCAAAAGAAATGTAAGTGTATTGTGGATGGAACTCATGTAGTTGATAATCCATAGAAGAAAAAAATAATAACATGAGTGAATTCATATTACTTTTCTCCAAGCAGTAACAATAAAACATATATGCAAGATGAAATTGGGAGAAAAATGAAAAATGACCTTTGTCACATGAGAATAGGACTTGTAGAGTATTACTTTGCTCTCTTAACCTATCCTGGTTTCCATGTGCTTCTTAGCATCGCATTTCAACCCAAAGAGGACTCTCAAAGGAAGACTGATGATGCACTTGTCTGAGGAACACAGGTAGATCTCAGCACTCTGAATTATATTTCAACTAATTATAATAAAACTCAAAGAAGATGGAGGGTATGTCCTTTAAATTCATGGTGCCAGTACGCAGGGCTAGCTTCGTGAGTGGGAGACAGAGACCAGGGACGTAAGGCTGAGCGGAGAAGCAGTGTTTCTTTATTCAAGAGCAAACAATTCAAAAAACTAATCTAAACTAATCACAACCCAAATCTGTCTTGCATCCTTCTCCTCCGGAGGCAGCGTCAGGAACTCCGGAAGTACCTAAGGTAGGGGACGAGGAGAAGGAAGAAGCCTGAAACTAGCAAGGGCTAAACCAAATCTCCCGGAGGTGGGAGGAGTGAGACCAGACCAATGTAACAGAATGACCATGTAAATAGACCACAACGTCAAGCAATGTAACAGAAGGGCTCCCAGAAGCAGAACTAGAAACATACCAACAAGGGTAGATAGCATAATGGTCATGCAAAGTGACTCTTGTGCCTGAGGCTCCAGAGTCTCAGGTTCAATCCTCAAAAGCACCATAAATCAGAGCTGAGCTGTGCTCTGAAAATAAAAAAGACAAAAAACAAAAAACAAAAAAAAACTCACAGCATCACTCGCCTTAATTTGTCTACCTTACAAAATTTCACAGGACTGACATTCTTGGCTTTTTGACAGTATGGTAAATACATTTTCACGATTGTTACTAGAATTCATATACCAAGAAATAATTAGTTAAATCTCTGTAATAAAATTTGACAAGAGGGAAGGACATGTTCCTGGAACAGGACTGAAAAGAAACACGGTAAAATAAAACCTGGATTAACTTTAGTTCTCTTGTCTACAGCATACAACAAAAATGTGTATACTTGTGAGAATTAGATCATGCTTATAAGACATAATGTCTTGGAAAAGGAACAGAATTTATCAACTGCTGTCGCTGCTCTTGGTTTTTAGCTTATCCAGTCTCTAAACCGCAGTCATCATTTACTTTGATGAAGATAGTAGGCACTGGAGAATTTCCCAGTGGACTCCACTTGAAAGGCTCTCAATAAAAACTAGATTTAAAGGAGTAGAACTCTGTAATTAAAGATGCCAAGTCTAAATGGGTAGAGAAGGTCAGTGCATGTCTTTTCTAGATCAGTACTACTATGGTATGAAAGTTTTGCTATCCACAAATCACTGCTGTATAGCCCCCAAAAGTGGAAGACCCAAGGTTATATGATTTTGAAGGTCCCAGTGGACCTGAAGATTCATGAAAAAGCACGGGATTGAAAAGGAAAAAAACCAGAAAATAATAGTTACAAGCAACAGAATTTCCCTTGCTATATAGAGACCATTCCTCTAAGGGTAAGTGCCAAGTGGTGGTGTGGTATGGTGTGGTGTGGTGTGGTGTGGTGTGGTGTGGTGTGGTGTGGTGTGGTGTGGTGTGGTGTGGTGTGGTGTGGTGTGTGTGTACACAATATGAAGAAAGATACTAGGTCACTATACACACTCTACTTTTTCTTACTGTTATCTCATAATTGAAGATAAAAAAGTATATATAACAACAATTCATTTTAGGGATAGGTGACTCTGTAGTACAAATTCAAAGGATTGTACCACTCCTATTAGTTCTACTGACTATAGCGGGGAAGATTGCAATGACTTAGATAGACTAATTCAGATAATCATACAAAGCAAATGCCTTCTGCAGTTGTCTCTACCCTCTGTGACTGAAGAAGATCAATGATATAATTCACTTCCTCTCCAGAGTGTCATAGTTTAATGGCATTTCACAGTTATGGTGCAGCACATTACATTATGTTCACAGTATCACCACAAAAGCCACAGTACCATAATATGATAACATCCCATAATGAGACACACAAGCCCAATGAAATGTGACATATAGGAAAATCAATGCAGCAGATCACAGAAAGTACCCCAGGTTGGTAGAGGGTACCTAGGGGCATTTCAAATGAATTTACAGATTGTTCATTTCCAACTTAATTCCACTGTATTTAATTTCTGAGCATCTGCAGGCTTCCACAGAGAAATCAGACGTTGAATGTACGAAATTTAAAGAAGGGCAACTATTTCCTTTTTAAAGAAGTGTTTCTCTTTTGCAAAACTGGTGTAAATAATTGGAAGTTTCTTAAAAAGAACTGGTTTTATTTTGACCTCTCAACATAAAAGGGAGAGATTCTGTTGTAATAATATTAAAAAAGATAAGTAGTAATTACAAAAGGATTAAGACACAGGATTTATCCATAAAGGCTATATTCACCATAGTGCAGGGGAAAGTGAGTAGAAAAACCTACTAATAATATGACCACTTTTTCAGGAGAAATCTTTATTGCCAGAGGAAACACTCCAGCTAATATTTCCCCCAAACCAGACAACAATTATTAGGGAAACTATCAAGGACCACACTTAAAAAAAACTAGTGGTTTCATAATGATTAATAAGATTGTAAGATAACAGGGGTACAATTCCTTATAGTTCCCACCACCAGAGTTCCATGCCCCATCCCCACCATAGGAAGCTTCCCTATTCTTTGTCTCTCTGGGAGTATGAACCAAAATTATTTATGGGATGCAGAAGGTGGAAGGTCTGGCTTCTGTAATTGCTTCTTTTCTGAACATGGATGTTAGTAAGTAAATCCATACTCACAGCCTATTTCTTTTTTCATTTTATTTTTACTTTTCTTTTGTGGCTCAGGCAAAAATTAGTAAAGTCATACACATCTTGGAATCCACCTAAAATAGACCTCCTAGCTTTTTCCAAAATGGAGACCCTAAATCTCATTTGCTATAGTTTTACTTTTAGGTTCCTGATTATTAAACGTTTTTTCCGGCTTTATATCTTAATGCTTTTCAGTCACCAGATTGCAGATGTTACCATGATGCCAACATGACTTCTCTGGGCAGGCGACCTCACCAATATGTCTCAGAACGCCATCTCTCTAGAGCCCTGCCCCACTAGGGCAAGATAGAAACAGGATATATGTATGGATCTACCTGCCAACATTTATGTCCAGTGGAGAAGCAATTACAGAAGCCAGAACATCCATCTTCTGCATCTCATAATGATCCTGGGTCCATAGTCCCAGAGGGATAGAGTGCAGGGAACTTTCCAATGGAGTGAACATGACAGTGAACTCTGGGAATTGTATAGAACTGTACACCTCTTACCCTACAATAATGTCAATAATTACTAAATCAACAAAAATTCTAAAAAAAAAAATAACCAGTGATGATGCCTTTGCATTTTACACAAGGATAAAAACAATGCTCTTTTCAAGTTGCTTGTGAGTGAACTCTCACTTTAGTTGTTGACATTTGTAAATAGGAATCCTTGCACTGCCAAGTGGTAGGTAAGATAGAATGACTAGATCTGTTAAAGCCTACTGGGAGGGCATGGTAAAGCAACATGAGACCTTTAATTATGTTCATAGCTTTATAGTCTTCATCTTCAAGATGCGAAGTTTAGGAAGGGAGATGTCACCTAAGATGAAATTGGGAATGTTTTAAAAGACTATGGTCAACATTCACGAAGGTTTATTTAACTATTGGGGTGTGTGTGTGTGTGTGTGTGTGTGTGTGTGTGTGTGTGTGTGTGTGTAGGTTTACTTATGGGCTCTCAATTCTGTTCCACTGGTCTGTGTATATTTATCGTCTAGTACCAAGCAATTTTTTTTTCTTTATTGGGGGATTAGTGGTTTACAGTGAACAGTAAAATACAGTAGTTTTTACATGTATAACACTTCCATATAACAATACAACCCCCACTAGGTCTTCCTCTGCCATAATGTTCCAAGACCTGATGTTTAACTTTTAAAATCTGTTTTATTTAATATATGAAATGAAGTCTCTGGTAAAACAGAGAGGAAGAGAGATAAGGCAAGTCATTATTCTGACCCCTGTAGCCCTAAATATCTAACCTGAAAGCTGTGGTGTCCAAGTCTGAACCTGCCATTTAAACTACTTTTCCAGACACATAGGCAAGTCTCACCTGTAGTGCTGTGCCTTTAGGATGCAAATGTGTCTCTACCTACTTCCTTTGGCTCAATTTCTTAAACTTTAAATTTAAACGTAACTACAACTTGGTGCAGCTTCCGAATTAGAAATACATGTTGGCCCGTTCAGTTCATTCTATCTACTCCCTTTCTGTCCTATTATAAAGTCATGTCCTGCTCCTTATAGCATGTTACACTTGCCATTTTGGTTTGGAAGTTGGCTCTCCCCCACCCCCCCCAAAAAAAAATTAGAGTTTACTTAGAAACTCGAGTAGGCCTAAAGTCATAGAAATTGTGTGATGCTTTGGATTAGTGTCATCCTATTCTTGTTCCACTTGCCTTAGGTGTTCAAACTTTCCTGACTTTAAATGGCTAGAAGACAGAGTATAATTATCTTACCTGTTTTTTTTTTGGGGGGGGGCTGAGGTACAAAAGACTTTAATAGGCTTTAATAGGGTTTCTCAGCTCTGTCATCTTACTTGTGTCATTTTTTATCATTATCTTTTATGTCCAGTCCATATGCAATAATAATAATGATGATAATAATAATGAGGAGGAAGAGGAAGAGGAGGGTTATTACAATTTACTGATGTGGAGACATCCATTTTGATTTGGAGTATAACAGACCTTAACCTTTCTTCATAAACTACATAGCAAAATAGATCCTACAAATAAAGTTAGGTTAAAAAAAATGAGTATTTAGATGAGGGATAGAGTGAAGTCACTGATAAGTTATTAGAAATCATTTTAGAAAGTTTGAAAATTGTTTCGTAATCCATTATTTTGCAATAAAAAAGAAAGTCATATTAAAAATAAAATTAAGATCTTATATTTGAAGACTATTTGTACAAACATATAATTAGCAGCCTGATCACTCTCTCTCTTTTTTTTTGCTGTTATAAAAGAATCCTATTTTTACAGGCTCCCTGAATCTTCTGTTACTTGGAATACATTATTTCAGTGCTGTTGTCATGTTCTATACTCATGAAAAGCATTTTTGAAATTAAATTAGTATTAATTTGCAAACTTAATCACCCAAGTTAGGATGCAAACTAGAGAAATGTATGTTAACGTTAGGCAAAAGCAGGGTGACAAATCTGACAGAGCTTTCTTTCCTTTGGGAGGCCCTCACCTCTGAAGAATAAAATGAAGGATTCCTAACCACAAGTAATGATTCATTACCAGTACTTTTTCTGTTTGAGACTTATGGTTCCAAGTGGACAATATTAAGAACTTCTGATTTCTTCAAGATCTATCACACTTAACAGTCCCAGAGTGTCTGACAAGTGTTCATACAACACATGTCAGTGTAAATAAATAATCACTTCTTTCTAGGCGAGACACAATCTGTTTTCACCTTTTTTCAAGGTCACTGTACAAATGTTTCATGGGCAGTTGTTCCTCCTTCTTTCCTCTGTATTCTCAACAAAGACAAAGCAGTGACTTATTTAGACACCCCTTCCCTTAACATTCAGTTAACACAGATCAGACAACACACTTGTATGAGAGAGCTTCCATCAACAGTAGAGACCCTCTGACACGGTTTTGCAAAGTTGATTCTAATTTGGTCAGGTTTTTTTCATTTTCTCACAGCACAGCACTTCAAAGTCCAGATTAATTAGAGTGAAACCACCTCCCCAGCACTGACAGTCCCTATCACATAAAGTATGCTTCTTCATTACGGATAAATGAGAAAAGTGTAGTCTGGGAGATGGCATAGTGGATAAACCATTGGACCCTCAAGCATGAGGTACTGAGTTCACTCCTGGAAAGCACATGTTCCAGACCAATGTCTGTTTATTTCTCTCTCTTCCTATCCTCCATTAGTAAATAAATACTATCTTAAGGAGGTGGGAAGGGAAGTGAGGAAAGTCAGAAAACATTCCTGTGATTTTCATCCCTTCCTTTTGTATAGAATAGAGAAGTCGAGGAAGTTGTCTTTTCTCTTCTTCAAATAATGGATTTTATCCTCCACACACTCACATTCCCACCCCCTTTTTTTTTTTTTCTAATCAAAGAGATATGGAACCAATTCTAGCCAACTCCATAATAATATGAGATATAAAATATGTATTTTTCATTAAAATATGTCAGAATGATTTTAGCTGTTTCTTTGTAGCTTTATTGACTGTAAACAAAAGGAAAGCTGTGTCTTTTCTGTGTCATTTGCATATAGCTAATTATGTTATCGTCATAGGATAAAAGTGGCTTAGGATGTTAGGAGGTGAAAGGGAGGTCTGGCGGTGGAAATGCAGTCTTCCTTTTTTTTTTTTTTTTTTTGCTTTATTCCTGTTTGCTGCCCTTAGTTCCTGGTCTCTTCTATTTGCTTCTTCCAAGACCCACACTTCGTGGAAACTGAATGATGCTGACCTAAGATTTAAAGATTCACGGCTCATGGCTACCTAATCTGTTCTGCTTATTTCCCTACCATGTTGTTTTTTTCAAAGAATCTAATAAAAATGCTGATTTTTATTAAAATAAATAATATCCACCCCAAAAAGGAGTCTTCTTTATTTTGACAGTAATTCTGTATTTTTAGTACTTTTTTGTCATCAGGAATATTACGTGGGTTTGGTGCCTGTAGTGCCACTACCATGCCACTGCTCCTGGTGGCCTTTTCATTTTATTCTTTTCTACTTTTTATTCATTTCCCCCTTTCTTTTTAATATAAACAGAGACATAGAGGAGAAAGAAGGAGATAAAGAGAGATCCATAGAACTGCAGCTTCATGAAGTTTCCCCACAGTAGGAAGTTGAATTCATTCCTTGAGAATGCTAATATGTGTACTTTACAAGGCTTTCCTGTCCAAACCCTTCCTGCAATTACTATAGATTGCTTTTTTAAATTTTCATTCTGTAATATACAATGCAATATGCTCATCTACACTGATTTTTTCCTCATTATCATGTTTTGATAATTTTAGAAAGAACATTTGATATTATGAATTCAATATCCATTCTTCAAATATATATTTCTAATATTATTTATCATAATGTTTCTTTTTGTTTTAAACTTCATAAAACCAAAGTTAACGTTGCCACCCATTGTGTTTAAAAAGGAGAGATTCCTTTCTTAAATAAACAAATATATTTTTACAAAGGAGAGATTATTTCATTTTTTTGTTATTTTTTTGTTTTATTTATAAAAAGAGAACACTAACAAAACCATAGGATAAAAGGAGTACAACTCCACACAATTCCCACCACCAGAACTTTGTATCCCATCCCCTACCCAATAGCTTTCCTATTCTTTATCCCTCTGAGACTATGGACTCAAGGTCATTGTGGGATGCAGACTGTGGAAGGTCTGGCTTCTGTAATTGCTTTCCCTCTGAACATGGGTGTTAACAGGTCAATCCATACTCCCAGCCTGCCTCTGTCTTTCCCTAGTGGGGCAGGGCTCCAGGACACGTTGGTGGGGTTATCTGTCCAAGGAAGTCAGGTTGGCATCATGGTGGCATCTGGAACCTGGTGGCTGAAAAGAAAGTTAAGATATAAAACCAAACAAATTGTTGGCTAATCATGAGCCTAAAGGCTGAAGTAGTGCAGACGAAGAGTTGGGGGGGGGGGTCTCATCTGCTTTGTAGATAGCTAGTAAGCATATTTTAGTTATATTCCAAAGGGCCTATAGCTATACTAGGCTTTTTTCTTTCTTTTTTTTTTTTTTTACCCTGAACCTGAAATCTGATATGTAGGTGGATCTAAGGTATTGTCTGTTGTCTAGGGAGATGATGTCATAGCTGGAAAAATAACCAGAAATCTGGATCAGGGAAGAGAGTAGTTTCCCAGAATGGGAAAGGTGTGTAAATGTTGCTGACTGTAAACCCCATTGATTTGATGTGATTTGGGGACCAAATTCAGCTTACAAGCCTATGTGACCTCTGCATCCCTGTAGATCTGAGCTCACATTCTGTGGTCATGAGTAAGAACATTGTAAGCTATAGCAATATCAGAATCCATCTTCCTCACGTGCAGCATAGAGTATGTTATCCAGCCTCCAAAGGGAGGATGAAACATTCTCTACCTTTGTTAATCCAAGTTTAGGGCAAGGTCCTATGGGAACCCACAAAGGGGTCTATTGTGTTGTTTCTGATAGAGATGACCAGTAACAATGGAGATGGGATCTATTAGAGGTCTACGCCCATCATGTCTGTTTGGGAATCTCAGGACTCCCCAACTAGGGCCCCAGCTGATAGGGTGGCCTGATAGTGACTAAATGGTCATCGTTAAAGTATGCCAGTCTCTTGCCCTTATATTGCTTTTGCAGTCTTTGACAAACTTAGCAACAAAAAAAATGAATGATCCCATATAAAAATGGGCGGAACGTAGGAACAGAACTTTCACTACAGAAGAGATTCAAAAGGCTAACAAACACATGAAAAATGGCTCCAGGACACTGATTGTCAGAGAAATGCAAATAAAGACAACATTGAGATACCACCTCATCCCTGTGAGAATGACATACATCAAAAAGGACAGCAGCAACAAATGCTGGAGAGACTGTGGAGAGAAAGAAACCCTTCTGCACTGCTGGTGGGAATGTAAATTAGTCTAACCTCTGTGGAGAGCAGTCTTGAGAACCCTCACAAGGCTAGACATGGGCCTTCCATATGACCCAGTAATTTATCTCCTAGGGATGTACCCCAAGGACTCCATAACACCCAACTAAAAAGAAATGTGTATGCCTATGTTCATAGCAGCACAATTTGTGATAGCTAAAAACTGAAAGCAACTCAGGTGCCCAACAACAGATGAGTGGCTGAGAAAGCTGTGGTATATATACACAATGGAATACTACACAGCTATTAAGAGCAATGAACCCACCTTGTCTGACCCATCTTGGATAGAGCTAGAAGGAATTTTGTTAAGTGAGCTAAGTCAGAAAGATAAAGACAAGTATAACCCACTCATAAACAGAAGTTGAGAAAGAAGAACAGAAAGGGAAACTCAAAGCAGGATTTTAATGAATTTGGCTTAGGGCACCAGAGTAAAAATCTTGGGTTTAGGGTGAGGGCAGATATTCAGTTTCAACAAGCGGGGGGAGGGAGTAGGGTGAGATAGGACACAGTCTTTTGGTGGTGGGAATAGTGTTTATGTACACTCCTATTAATTTGTAGTCATATAAATCAATATTTAATTAATATGAGAGGGGAAAATTGAGTGTCTCAAACTTTTTAATGCATAGACCATAGGTTGAGTCTTTGATACATTGACTCTCTTAAAAGCTTACACCAGGGGAACAGAAGCAACTGGTGGCACAACTATATACAAACAATGTCAAAAGATGTAAATAATGGTGTTGTGTATGATACAATAAATCCTAACAAAGGGCCATTTCAAAGTCAACCCAATTGCCGTATAATTTGACTATAGCAATAACTATCTATTGACTTCTTAAACCCTAAAACAGCAGGAACCTCCCACTTCCTCTATAGAGTCTATATTTCCCCCAGTCCTGGAACTCTAAGGTGGAGTTCACATTCCTGCATGCTTCTCTCATTTCACACCAAATGATATTGCATTTTCTGTACCATACAAACCTAATCTACACAAGAAGTACCACCTCAGCATGCTTCACTTCAGACTATGTCCAGAGATGTCAGGCATGGAATGTCAATCCTTCAGCCTCATTACTCAGGTGAGACTTTTCCTTTCACAGGATTCTTTAATTCCATTCCAAGTGGTTCACTTCCTAACAAAGTCCCAAAACCGAGATATAGACCAGTTGCCATGAGATAGGGCATATGTTCACATGTATCCATAACTTAGGGCAAAATATATACCTGAAAGAAAAAATGCACAATAGTAGTGAGTAGGTATAGAGTTCATAATGAAATAGTGTTTACTTAGCCTTAGACTCTTCACCTAATTCCTATTATACTTCCCTCACTCACTGCAAAGCTAACCTTATCAAAGCAAGAAAAGATTATTTCTAAAGACTCATTACCTCTTAATACTACTCACTAGTCTCAAGATTTAAGTGGGGAGGGTGCGTGAACAGAATGTTCACTACAGAAGACATATGAAAGGCCAACAGACATATGAAAAATTACTCCAAGTCATTGATTGTCAGAGAAATGCAAATAAAGGCAGTGAGATACCACCTCACTCCTGTGAGAAGGTCATACATCTAAAAGGATAGCAACAATAAATGCTGGAGTGTTGTGAGAGCAAAGGAATCCTCCTGAACTGCTGTTGGGAATGTAAACTGGTGCAACCCCTGTGGAGAGCAGTCTGGAGAATTCTCACAAGGAAATGGACCTTCCTTATGACCCAATAATTCTGTTTCTGTGGATATATCCTAAAAAGTCAAGCACACGCATCCAAAAAAAATATATATATACACATATATATATACATATATATATGTGTATATATATATATATATGTGTATATATATATATATATATATATATATATATATATATGTTCAAAGCAGCACAATTCATAATAGTTAAAACCTGGAAACAATGCAGGTGTCCAACAACAGATGGGTGGCTGAGAATGTTGTGGTATATACACTCAATGGAATACTACTCAGCTATTACGATTAATGACTCCCCCTTCTCCAACCCATCTTGGATGGAACTGGAAGGAATTATGTTAAGTGGGGTAAGTCAGGAAAAGAAAGACAAGCATGGAATGATCCCACACATTAATAGAAGTTGAGAAAGTAGAACAGAAAGGGAAATGCAAAGTAGAAGTTGACTGAGTTTGAAGTATTGCACCAAAGTAAAAAACTTGAGGTGGGGGCAGATTTTCATCTCCAGTGTAGGGTGGGGGGTGTAGGACACAGATGCTGAGTGATGGTAATGGTGTTGATATATAATCCCATTAATTAATAATCTTACAACTCACTATTTAATAAATATGAGAGGGGAAGATAGATTGAATGTCTCAAGATTTTGTGTATGCATAGACTTCAGTTCTGAGTATATATTCCTTCAATCTGAGTACTTAAGGTTGTAGATTAGTAAACTGATTCAATTTCAACACTGGGCTAAAATTGTTAATGTATTTTTAATAATAAAATTTTCTTTCTTGTTTTCTCTTTTGAAATATTAAATCCACTATAATATTAGTCTAGGGAAACCAGAAGCTACTGGTCTTGTCAGTATATAAGATTTAGTTATTTGTAAATTGCAATGACATAAATTGTGCTAAGGTCTTGTATGTTCTGAGGTTTTATTTGTTTTCCTTATGCTTCTTTTAATTCATACCATTTGATCCTACATTTGTTGATCTCAATCAGATAAATGAGATCAGGGCCACCTCAACATTTCAATTCAGACTATGTCCAGAGATATTGAGCCTAGCATGCCAGCCCTCCAGCTCTGATACTTGGGTAAGATATTCCCTAGGTCATAGGACTCCTAAGTTCCATTTCAGGTAGGACATTTTCTGGCAGAGTTATAGAAATTAGATATACACCAGGGCACATGAGACAGAGCACACATGCACATGTATGCATAATTTAGGGAAATATACATGTTAAGGTGAAAGTGTGTGGTGATCATCAAGCAGCAAGTAAGTAGAAATATCTAAAAAAAAAAAAAAACACCGTAAAGTACTTAATCAAATATTTTCTACTTATACTTGGGTACCCTTCTTACCGATTTCCTATTTAACTTTCCTCAGTTGCTCTAAGCCTAGCCCTGCCAGATAAAATAAGGACTGCAAAAGCTGGATAAGGGTAAAAGATCTAAACTTTTTTAATGCTGGCCCTTTTATTTTTATATTTTTTTAATATTTTTTATTTTTATTTATTTATTTTTTATTTATTTATTCCCTTTTGTTGCCCTTGTTTTTTTTATTGTTGTAGTTATTGTTGTTGTCGTTGTTGGATAGGACAGAGAGAAATGGAGAGAGGAGGGGAAGACAAAGAGGAGGAGAGAAAGATAGACACCTGCAGACCTGCTTCACCGCCTGTGAAGCGACTCTCCTGCAGGTGGGGAGCTTATGCCCACTGGGATCCTGGGATCCTTATGCCGGTCCTTGTGCTTTGCGCCACCTGTGCTTAACCCGCTGCATTACAGCCCGACTCCCAAATGTTGGCCCTTTTAGTCACTATCAGGCAACCCCGTCAGCTAGGGCCCTAGTCAAGGAATATTGGGATTCCCACATAGATATAACGGGCCCAAACCTGTAACAGATCACTCTCTATACCATCACTGGTCATCTCTATCAGGAGCAAGATCATAAACACTCTTGTGGGCCTCTACAGGACCCTGCCCTCAATTTGGAACAACAATGGAATGGACTGCCCCACTCTGAAGGGAGGCTGGGTAAATACACTCTGCCACTTGAGAAAGACTGGTCCTAAAATAGTGCAGCATAGAATGTTTCTAGCTATGAACATGGAATGTAAGCTCAGACCAGCATTCCATGTAGAGGTCATACAAGCTCTTTTCTAAGTATGCATAACATGAGCCCTAGGTCAGATCTATGAGGTTTACAGTTAATGGTATGTGTATACTTTTTTTTTTTTTTCATATTTGACAGCTACTCTCTTCCCTGACCCAGCTTTCTAGTCCTATTTCCAACTCTGACACCATCCCTCCAGATCATATGTTCAGCCTACCTGCATGTTATCTATGGGGTTTGGGCAAAAAAATAATAAAATGATGGGTCCTTTAGGATATACCTAAAATAGACTTGCTAGTTTATTCCAATATGAAGACGCCAAATGTTATCTGCTATATTCTTTTAAATTTTATTTTATTTTATTTTTATTTATTTAAAAAAAGGAAATATTAACAAAACCATAGGATAAGAGGGGTGCAACTCCACACAATTCCCACCACCAGAACTCTGTATTCCATCCCCTCTCACGATAGCTTTCCTATTATTTATCCCTCTGGGAGAATGGAAACAAGGTCATTGTGGGATTCAGAAGATGGAAGATCTGGCTTCTGTAATTGCTTCCGTGATGAACTTGGGCATTGACAGTTCGATCCGTACACCCAGCCTGACTCTCTTTCCCTAGTGGGAGCTCTGGGAAAGCAGAGCTCCAGGACACATTGATGGGGTTGTCTATCCAGGGAAGTGTGGTTGGCATCTGCTAGCATCTGGAACCTGGTGGCTAAAAAGAGAGTTAACATACAAAGCCAAACAAATATTTGACCAATAATGGACCTAAAGGCAGGAATAGTGCAGATGAAGTGTTGGGAGGGTCCTCTATTTTGTAGATAGCTAGTAGACATATTTTAGTTATATTTCAAAGGGCTTGTAGCTATACTAGTTTTTCTTTTTCTTTCTTTCTTTTTTTTTTTTTTCCTCTCTGAGCCTGAAATCTGATATGAAGGTGGATCCAAGTTATTGTCTGGGGAGGTGATGTCATGGCTAGAAAAGGGACAGAAAGCTGGATCAGGAAAGAGAGTAGCTCCCTAATATGGGGAAGGGGTATTGTGTTGACTGTAAAGCCCATTGATTTGATTTGGTCTGGGGCCCATATTCAGCTTAGGAGCCTATGTGACCTCTGCATCCCTGTAGATCTGAACTCACATTCTGTGGTCATGAGAAGGGACATTCCAAGAAGCTCCAATATTGATGCATCTTCCTCAGGTGTAGCATAGGGTATGTTGTCCATCCTCCCTTTAGAGTATGGAACATTCTCTACTTTGTTGATCCAAGTTGATGGTAAGGTTCTATGTGGGGCCCACAAAGGGGTCTATTGTGTTGTCCCTCATAGAGATGACTGGCAACAATGGAGAGAGGGATTTATTTGAAGTCTAGGTCCATCATGTCTGTTTGGGAAACTCAGGACTCCCCGAATAGGGTCCCACCTGATGGAGTGGCCAGATAGTGACTAAAGAGTCATCATTAAAGTATGCCAGTCTCTTGCCCTTGTTCAGCTTTTACAGTCTTTGCTTTGCTAAGGTTAGCTTTGAGTGAGTGAGAGAACTGCAATAGGAAGTAGCTGAGGAGGGTATCTAAGTCTAATTAGATACTATTTCATTAGGAACTTTATGTTGACTCACTGCAGACTATTGTGTACTTTTATTTTCAGGTATATATTTTGCCCTAGTTTATGGATACGTGTGAACATAGGCTCTATCTCACAGGACCTGGTCTATATCTAGGTTTTGGGACTTTGTTAGGAAGTAAACAGCCTGGAACAGCCTTTTCCTATGAAAGGAAAAGTCTCACCCGAGTAATCAAGCTGAAGTGTTATCATTCCACATCTGGAGTCTCTGGACACAGTCTGAAGTGAAGCATTATGAGGTAGTACTTATTGCATTGATTAGGTTGGGATCAACAGATGTAATATCATTTGGTATGAATTGAGAGAAGCATGCAGGAAAGTGAGCCCCACCCTAGAGGTTCCAGGACTCAGGGAAATATAGGCTCTATAGTGGAAATATGAGGTTCCTGCTGTCTTAGGGTTCAAGATGACAATAGATAGTTATTGTTATAATCACATAATTTGGTAATTGGGTTAGCTTTGAAAAATCCGTTTGTTAGAATTTGTTCTATAATACCCAACATCACTATAATTTATGTCCTTTGACATTGTTTGTATATAGCTGTGCCACTGATTGCTTCTGTTCTCCCTGGTCTAGGCTTTTGAATAAGTCAACATATCAAAGACTCAGCCTATGTATTCAAAAGACTGAGTCTGTGCTTTAAAAAGTTTGAGACAAACAATCAAATTTTCCCCTCATATTAATTAAAGAGTGATTTATATGACTACAAATTAATAGGAATCTACATAAACACCATTCCCACAACTGAAAGACTTTCTGCTATCCCCTCCCCTTCCCATCCCCCTCAGCCCTGGGAAGCCAAATATCCACCTTCACCCTCAACCTAGGGTTTTTACTTCAGTGCCCTACTGCAGATTTAGTTAAATCCTGCTTTGAGTTTCCTTATCTGTTCTACTTTCTCAACATCTGTTGATGAGTGGGACATCCCATACTCATCTTTATCTTTCTGACTTAACTCACTTAATATAATTCCTTCTAGCTCTGTCCAAGATGGGTCAGAGAAGGTGGGTTCATTGTTCTTGATAGCTGTATAGTATTCCATTGTGTATATATACCACAGCTTTCTCAGCCATTCATCTGTTGTTTGGCACCTGGGTTTCTTCCAGGTTTTAGCTATTATGAATTGTGCTGTTATGAACATAGGTGTACAAATATCTTTTTGGTTGCGTATGATGGAGTCCTTGGGGTATATCCCCAAGAGAGGAATTACTGGGTCATATGGAAGGTCCATGTCTAGCCTTGTGAGAGGTCTCAAGACTGCTATCCACAGAGATTGGGCCAATTTACATTCCCACCAGCAGTGCAGGTCGCTCCAGCATTTGTTGCTGCTGTCCTTTTTGATGTATGCTATTCTCACAGGGATGAGGTGGTATCTCAGTGTTGTCTTTATTTGCATTTCTCTGACAATCAGCAACCTGGAGCAATTTTTTATGTGTTTGTTAGCCTTTTGGACCTCTTCTGTAGTGAATTTTTTGTTCATATCCTCTGTCCATTTTTGGATGGGGTCATTTTTTGTTTGTTTGTTTCTAAGTTTGCTGAGCTCTTTGTATATTCTGGTGATTAGTCTCTTGTCTTGCATGGCATGTGAAGATCTTCTCCCATTCTGTGAGGGGTCTCTTTGTTTGTGTGATTGGTTCTTCGGCTATGCAGATGCTTTTCAATTTTATGTAGTCCCTTTGGTTTGTTTCTGCTTTAGTTCTCCTTGAGAAAAGGTGGGAAAGTGTTCCACCAATGTTTTCCTCTAATTATTTGATAGTTTCTCGTCTAACATCCACATCCTTCATCCATTTGGAGTTGATTATTGTTTCTGGTGAGATAAGGTGGTTCAGTTTCATTCTTCTGCATGTTTCGACCCAATTTTCCCAGCACCATTTATTGAAGAGAGCCTCCTTCCTGGGCCCTCTTATCCAGGATTAGCTGTCCATAGGTGTGGGGGTTTAGTTATGGGCTTTCAATTCAGTTCCACTGGTCTGTGTGCCTATTTTTGTTCCAGTACCAGGCTGTTTTAATGATGATAGCCTCTTAATATAGTTTGAGATCTGGGAATGTGATGCCTCCATTTCTGTTTCTTTTCCTCAAGATTTTTTTTTTTTTGGCAATTCTGGGTATTTTCTGGTTTCAGATAAATGATTGCACTTTATGTCCTATTATCTTAAAGAAGCTTGGTGGGAACTTGATGGGTATTACGTTAAATTTGTATATGGCTCTGGGGAGAATGTTCATTTTGATTATATTAATTCTTCCAATCCATGAGCATAGGATGTGTTTCCATTTCTTATTATCATTTTTCTATTTCCTTGAATAATGACTCATAGTTTTCAGTATATAAGTCTTTTACTTATTTGGTCAAGTTTATTCCTAGGTATCTTATTGATTTTGCTGCAACAGTGAATGGGAGTGATTTCTGGATGTCTTCTTCTTCAGATTTAGTGTTTGCATAAAGAAATGCCACTGATTTTTGTATATTTATTTTGTAGCCTGACACTTTGCTATATTGCCTAATAACTTTAAGTAGTTTTCTGCTGCATTCTTTAGGTTTTTTCATGTACACTATCATATTATCTGGAAATAGTGAAAGCTTGACTTCTTCTCTTCCAATCTGTATTCCTTTGATTTCTTTCTTGCCTGATTGCTATGTCAAGAACTTCCAATACTACACTGAAGGGTAATAGTGATAATAGACAGCCTTGTCTAGTCCCTGATCTGAGGGGGAATGCTTTCAGCTTCTGTCCAATGAGAATGATGTTGGCTGTAGGTTTGCTATATTTGGACTCCACTATGGTGAAGAATTTCCCATCTATTCCCATTTTTATAGTGTTTTGAGCATGAATGGGTATTGGATTTTGTCAAAGGCTTTCTCTGCATCTATTGAGATAATCATGTGGTGTTCGGTTTTGCTTTTATTGGTATGGTAAATCACATTGAATTATGTATGTTGAAACAGCCTTGCATCCCCGGGATAAATCCCACTTGGTCATGATGAACAATCTTTTTGATGTGCTGCTGTATCCGGTTGGCCAGGATCTTGTTTAATATTTTGGCATCTATGTTCATCAGAGATATTGGTCTGTAGTTTTCCTTTTTAGTTGTGTCCCTATCTGCTTTTGTTATCAGGGTAATGTTGGCTTCATAGAAGGTGGAAAGGAGTGTTCCTGTTTCTTCGATCTTGTGGAAGAGCTTTAGAAGTATAGGTATTAGCTGTTTCCTGAAGGTTTTGTAGAATTCATTTGTGAAGCCATCTGGTCCAGGACTTTTGTTGTTGGGAAGATTCTTAATAACTGCTTTGATTTCTTTGTCTGTGATTGGTGAATTTAGGTTTTGTAGTTCTTCTTGGTTCAGTTTTGAATGGGTATATGTTTCCAGGAATTCTTCCATTTCTTCCAGATTTTTCTAGCTTGATGGCATATAGTTCTTCTTAGAATTCTCACTTGATTTTCTGCATTTTTATGGTGTCAGTTGTGATAGCTCCTCTATAGTTTACAGTTCTATTTATTTGTGTCTTCTCCTTTTTCTTTTATTTATTTTTTTTTTAGTGGGTCTGGCTAGGGGTTTAATTTTTCAAAGAACCAACATTTGACTTCGTTGAGCTTTTGTATTGTTCTCTTATTTTTGATGTTGTTTATTTCTGCTCTAATTTTAGTGATTTCCATCCTTCTGGTTGTTTTAGGATCCCTTTGTTCTTCTTTCTCTAAGTCCTTAAGGCATGCAGTAAGATTTTTTATTTGAACTCTTTCTTGTTCTCTAATATGTGATTGTATGGCTATGAGTTTCCCTCTCAAAAATGCTTTAGTTGTGTCCCAAATATTTTGATAATTTGTATCTTCATTTTCCTTTGTTTCTGGGAACATTTGAATTTCTTGCTTGAGTGCCTGTCTGACTGAGCGGTTCTTAAGCAGCACATTGTTGAGTTTCCAAATGCTGTGATGTTTAGTAATTTTCTGTTTGTTGTTGAATATTGGCTTTACTCCACTGTGGTCTGAGAGGATACTGGGAATGATTTCAATGCTCTTGAATTTGTTGATACTGTGTCAGACAGCCCAGTATCCTACCCTATCCAGCGGATCCTGGGTTGCAAACTGCTGCCTCTTGGAGCTCACCACAGCTGCAGCTCCAAAGTAGCCATCTTGGCTCTGCCCTCCATCTGCTATATCCTTGCCTTTAGGTTTCTGAAGAAATTCACTAACAACAGCACCAATCCTGTTTTGCAAGAATTACCTAATAGGAGATCTACATGAAAGGAAGCAGAGGAATCCAACTCTAAATAAGGTGATAATTGTTATAATATATCCAAGAGTACAAACAACAGGGAAAACAAAAACATGGGAAAAGGGGCTGGCATAACTGATAGTGTAATATGACCAATGTTGGTGAACCAAAGTCAAGTGAAAAAAAAAAAAAACTATCACAAATATTGCAAGTTGAACTCAGTCTTCATGGTAACATAAAGAAAAACTTGCCCCAAAATTTGTACTACAAAGCAATAACGATTTAGAAAGTGGGGTACAGCAGTAAAAACAGACACTGTATTAATGAAACAGAACCAAGACCCAGATATGAGCTCCCACATGGACAACTAATATGTAACAAAATGGCCAAAAAAACAGTCAGTGGAGAAAGATACTATCAATATTTTGTGATAGGAAAACTAGACATGAACATGTAGGAAAGTGAAACTGGGTCACTACTTAATACCAAAATCTGATCAAAAGGATCAAAGACTTGGATATTAACCAGGAACTCTAAAACCCCAGATCTTCTCCTCACTTTAGATGAAACTTGAAGGACTAATGAGTAGGTGGCATGAGTTAGGTATAGAAGCATGAATACCAGATGACCCTCACCCCTTTGTAGGTAGAACTTGGAAGATAGGACAGAAAGGAGAAACACAGGTTTAAACATGGACTGGGGATTGATTACTTCACCAAAACAAGGGACTTTGGAGGAAAAAGTGGAAGGAGAAATGAGGGGAGTGTGGGGCTCTGATTTGGCCCGGTTCTTCTTCTTCTAGCATTTGCCCTTCTTCCGTAGCCAGTCAACAGCATCAGGTTGAGCCTGATGTAAAGTTTCGAGACCTCCTTTGAATCTGGAGAGGTGGCAGCCGTTGACTATGTGGGTCATAGTCTGTCTGGAGCCGCAGGGGCAGTTCTGGTCGTCTCTGTCTCCCCAGCGATGGAACATAGCGACGCACCGGCCATGGCCTGTTCGATAGCGATGGAGGAGGGCCCAATCATAACGTGTTAGGTCAAAGCCGGGTTGACGCTCGCAGGGGTCTGTGATGAGGTGTTTGTTCTTTACCTCAGCTGACTGCCAGCTCTGTTTCCAAGAGACTGGAACAGAGAAGTTCAGTGTAGGCATAGGGGACCAGATTGGGTGACGAGACGTCAAGCGTTGGACAGGGTGGGCGAAGATCTCCGCGTATATTGGCAGGTCCGGTCGAGCGTAGACGTGGGAAATGAACTTAGATGATGCCGCATCCCGACGAATATCTGGCGGGGCGATGTTGCTAAGAACTGGCAGCCATGGAACCGGGGTGGAACGGATGGTTCCAGAAATGATCCTCATGGAGGAATATAATTTGGAATCGACCAAGTGGCCCGGTGACCATGTTTTACAGACACCTGTGGAGACACTGGAAAATTATGTCCATATAGACAATTGTGTTGCAAGGTATTAACTCCATAATAAAATGGAAATAAATAAATAAATAGATAAATAAATAAATAAATGTGCATTCTTGGGCTAGTGTAATAGCTCACTTGTTTGGTGTGCTGCTTCTCCATGTCCCTAACCCAGGTTCAATCCCAGCCTCCACCTCATTGAAAGAACCTTCTGTATTATGGTCTTTTTACTCATTATTTCTCTATCTCTCTCCATTTTGTTTTTCCTGTTTGAAAACTTCGTTATAATTAATCGTTTTTTGTTTTGTTTTGTTTTGTTTTGTCTTGTTTTTTACTGGAAGGTTAATGGTTTACAGTATGGTGCGTTTTTGGCACATGGGTACAATTTCCCGTCACCATGATACATGTCTGCAAGATGATTTCACCCCAACTTAAGTCCTTTTCTATCATCAGTTACCAGTTTCCCCTCTCCCTGTCGTCCTTGCCCTGTCCATGTTTTACTGTGTGTATTCCTTTTCTGTTCTTATTTCTTATGTTCTGTCCATGAGTGAGATTTTCTAATTATTAAACTTCACATACAAGTTAAACGAAAGCTTGGATAGCTACAGAATTCAACTAGAATTACATTAACAAAGAAGATTTACATAAAATGGTCAGATAATCAGGAAGACAAAAATCATCAACACTATTTTAATACCTTTACTAAGTCCCATAGATACTTAAAATAATTTTCTATGGAAAAAATAAATAAAATTGCTAGCTTTCCACAAAGTGCTCAATGTCAATTAGCTATTACAAGTGATATTTTAGTAGAGTATCCATGTGGATACTCAATTTTCATCCCATTCCTTTTATTTCATTGTGTTTTTTTTATCAGATGAACACTCTTCATCTTTAAATATGTTTTCTTACTTTAAATTTCACATCTAAGAAAAGTAAAAGGAAAAAAGGTGTTTTGTTTTGTTTTAATTGCTGACATGTGAGTATAGGTAATTGACTGGCAAGGGACAAATATCTAGCATCTACATCTGCCCCAAACTGTATTTTCCACTTATCTTCACTTAGGACGGAAACAGCTGCATATAAATGCAGATTCTCTGTATGGTAGGACAAGGAAGAACTCTTCCTTGCTTCTTAAAAGGGTGGAGTGTCATTGCATATTTCCTCAGTGGGATGAGGAACCCTAAGGAAGATCACATTGGTTGGCAGAGAGCATTCCTGAGCTGACATCTTTGCACTGGACTTAGAGGAATTTTTATTACCCACCCTCCAAATAAAAGAACACATTTATATAGAAGTTGATTTCTGAAGCAAAATCAAGCAATGAATTTTGTACCATACTAAACTGTGTAACAAACCTTTCTCTCTAAGGTTTGAAACTCTGTTTTTATATGATGACAGTGACATTTTATATATTTAGCCCACAGTTTTAACAGCTCCTAAATATTCACAATGCTAATTTTAAGTCACAGCATGATTTGTTAATTCTTATAACTCTGCCAAACCTTGATAAATTGGGCTAAATTTGAACCAGATTTTCTAAGCCTTGCAGGGATATATTAATTCAATATTATTACTGTCAAGCATAAAATATGTTCAGAAGCTTCCAGCATCACATCACACCACTTCACAGCTGAACTGGCATTTCATTCCCTTAAACTGACTAACTTATCAGCCTTTGAAATAACCAATAATGTTGTCTATTGTTCTTGCATTTAATGGAGTTCATTCTTTTGATAAAAACTGTAGAGTGGGGAAAGGAAATAGAGAAAATTCTTTTGAGAAAACTAATAGCTGAGGTAGTTAATAAATATGAACCCTCATGTTTCACGAAGTTTGGAAATGTCAAGAAAGAAAAAGAAGCTATTTGTGGTTGGCCTATCAAATGCTAAACATGATTTTAAAGGGGAAAAAAAAGGTTCTAAAATGAACACAGTAGAGAAATGTCCATTCTTAGGAATATTTCTAAGAAATCAAATATGGTTTTTGGATTTATATCATCTGCAGCACATTATAAACAACTCAATATATGTTCATATTGTCCAAGAAAATCTTATTTCCAGAATATGAGCATATGCCATTTTAACATTGCCTTGTCCCATACCAAATTTGAACCTGATTTATATTGTTTCTTTAAAAACGGGCAGTTTCACTATTTTATTTTATCTCACCCTCACCCACCCCTAGGCAAGTTAATAACATCCATGGCTATGAAAACAGCACCAGAATGACCTTGGGTCAAAGTCAAATGACATAGGTATTTGTCCTGTGTCGCTGTTTGTTCTTGCTACCCTGCTTGCTATTATTCAGTGTTTAACTTTCTTTCTCTAATGTTCTTTCTCTAAACTTGATCCCTGGATTTATCCTTCTCCATGAACAATGCAGTCTTTGGCAACCATATTCCTCTTATAAGCTTGCTGTTGCCCCTATCTCTACTACATACTGCTTTGATAAACACCATTTCATTTTTCTGCTTTTTTCTAAAGATAATTTTCTCTTCTTTTTCTTTATTCCTTTGTTTCTCTTCTCAGGGATATTTCTGGGATTCAGTGACTTTTTTTTTTACTCTGCTAGTCATTTTATTTCTTTACATAGAGAGTGATTGTGGGAGCAAAAGTGAAAGAGGGAGAGAGAGGAAGGGAAGGAGGGAGAATGAGGCACTGCAGTATCACCCTGTTGCTGCAAAACTTCCTCACTGCAGACATTCCTATGTGTTGACTGGGGACCCAGGGGCTTGAACCCAGGTCCTCCTGTTCAGTATCATGTCTATTATATATGATGAAAACATCTGTTGGAGATGAATTGCTGAGGAAGTTGTGGTTTATATACACAGTGAGATACTTCTTCTAGCGTTTGCCCTTCTTCCGTAGCCAGTCAACAGCATCAGGTTGAGCCTGATGTAAAGTTTCGAGACCTCCTTTGAATCTGGAGAGGTGGCAGTCGTTGACTATGTGGGTCATAGTCTGTCTGGAGCTGCAGGGGCAGTTCGGGTCGTCTCTGGCTCCCCAGCGATGGAAGCACCGGCCATGGCCTGTTCGATAGTGATTGAGGAGGGCCCAATCATAACGTGCTAGGTCAAAGCCGGGTTGACGCTTGCAGGCGTCTGTGATGAGGTGTTTGTTCTTTACCTCAGCTGACTGCCAGCTCTGTTTCCAAGAGACTGGAACAGAGAAGTTCAGTGTAGGCGTAGGGGACCAGATTGGGTGACGAGACGTCAAGCGTTGGACAGTGAAATACTAATATGACAGGAAAAGAAAAAGCAGACATTTGAGATTGACACACCCAGGCAGTCTCCCCTAGTGTCATTGCCCAGCATCAGAGATATTCTTTCTTACAAATGATGAAACTGTGTGAGCACTACAATTCACTCTTGGTGTCAAATACACCATAGACTTTGACAAACACATATGGACATATGCAGAGTCTTTCAGAATAGTTTCACTGCCTCAAAAGTACTTTTTCTTGTCCTTCACCCCTTCCTCTTTGTCACTGAAAACTGTTGGGATTTTGTTGTTATTGTTGTTTGGTTTTGTGTTGTTTTGGTTGTTGTTTCTCTTATTCTCTCAATAGTTTTGCCTCCAATATTTATTTTAGTTCATTTAAAGGCCTCTACCCAACCACCCCATAAAACTTCTTCTGGGATCACTGAGTATTATATTATGCAAAATACGAGTCAGTTCTTAATGATCACACAATCAGTATTTCAACAGTGGCAGCTAGTCATATCAACATTCTTACGAAAAAAATAAGCACGTGTCTTAGTTTCTGTGATTTATTTCTTCACTGATCACCTGTATCCATTCTCCTTTTTTAATCATTTTATTTGTAATGAGAGTAGGTTACAAGGTTATAGGTTTACAGAATATAGACCCATACCATTCATTCTCATTCACTGATTTTTTTTTCTCTTTGTAGCAATGTTTTTTTTTTTTTTTGTTTGTTTGTTTGTTTTGTTTTTGCTTTGTTTGAATGTAAGGGCCATCATGAGTTGAATATGCTTGGTATTTTTTTTCTCCTTTTAAACGTAATTCATTTATGTTTTAAATGTTATTGTGTATATTTGATAATACAGAAAAAAGTTGAGAGGGAAAAGGGATATGGAGAAGGAGAGAGGGAGAGAGTTACCTGCAGCATTTCTTCATGGCTAATAAAGTTTCTTCTCTGCAGGTGAGAACTAGGGTCTTGAAGCCAGGTCCTGTGATTTGCAATATGTGCACTCATGCAGGTGCACCACAGCCCAACCACTGCAACTCCATTCTGATGATACGATTTATCTTGGTTAACTGGGGGAAATGGTTACAGAATGTTTCTTTGTTAGTCTCATATGCACTGTTCTATTTACATATGACTTCTGGTCTCTGGACAATCAAGAAAATGTATCGTAAGAAATATATTGGTTTTAATCTCTGGGCAATAATAGATATACTGCTCTGCATCCTAGGTTCTATTAGAAATGCTGAAGATTATATACAAGACAAAAGGAGATTCTGAAAAATGGAAAGGAAAAGAAGGGCTATCAGAAATTCAGTGATCCTAGGAATGACATAGTGTGACTTTTCTGAGTTATCTTCTTTCATATTAAAATCGAAATTGGATGTTACAACCTGGAAACAACTATGGTATAGAATAAGAAAAATCAAGGGCAGTGTTTCTCTATAAGCAAAGCACCAAAAGGGTCCCTATCATTCTGGACAAGAAAGAAAACTGTTAGACAAACACTACAGAGACTTATTTTGCCTTCATCAGAGGCACTTCAAAGATCAAGTCTGGCATTTGGAACTCACAGACTTGCTAGACATTGAGAAATCCTCCCACACCACTAACCACACACCCAAATATTGCTAATGGAGACATGAAAAGTAGTAATGACTTTTTCCTCCCAGTCAGAGCCAAGGTAATTTTACTTTTTAAGTTTTATTAGTGATTTAATAATGATTAATAAGATTGCAAGATAATAGAGGTCTAATTCCACACAGTTCCCATGACTAGATTTCCATGTCCCATCCCTTCCATTGGAAGCTCCCCTATTCTTTATCCACCTCTAGAAGTATGGACCAAAACTCTTTATGGGGTGCAGAAGGTGGTAGGTCTGGCTTCTGTAATTGTTTTTCTGCTGGACATGGATGTTGGAGGGTTTATCTATCCCCCCAGCCTGTTTCTATCTTTTCCTAGTTGGGTAGGACTTTGGAGAGGTGAGACCTCAGGGCATATTGGTGGGTTTGGCTGCCCAGGGAAGTCAAGATGGAATCCGAGTAATATTGCAACTTGGTGGCTAGAAGGCAGTAATCCCAGACTCCTGCTTGTTATCTATCAGCACAGGCAAAAATTACTAAAGCCATGGACTTCTTGGCATATATCTAAAATAGTCTTCCTAGCTTCTTCCCACCCAAGGAACCTAATTTCATCTGCTTTATCCCTACCTTTGGATTCCTGTCTACTAAACTAATTGTCCTGCTTCATATCTTACTGCTAAAGTTATTTTTGTAGACACCCACTAGGGAGCCTAAATTATCATCCCACTCAGTGGCAATGAAGTTATGTTTCCTGTTTGCATGGTGTCAGAAGAAGACTAGTAAAACATGAAACATAAATGGGACCCAGATTTCCCTGACATCATACCTCACATGCCCCAAAGAAGCAAAAACCACTAATTCAAAAAGAAAAAACAAATTGAGAAAAGATCTCATATTAAACCAACATTGAAATAGCAAGATGTTAAAATTTATTAGCAAGGGTATTAAAATAGTCCTCATAAAATTACTTCAATTAATATTAGAATATTACATTAGGATTAAGTATATTAATCTCTATTAAATATTGGTAATATTCATATTACCGACACTAATAATACTAATAATAGTATTAAATATTCTAATATCTGCATCATTTCAAAGGCATGTAACCTTGCTGTTCCCATAACGGTGATTACAGGGTACATGGCACATGGTGTAAGAAAGTGAGGTACCTACAGTTGAAGCCTTGTTCAACTACTTACCAGCTATGCACATCTGGCCGAATCTTCTACTCTGAATCCTACTTTTTATTTATACGAATGGAACCAACATTTATGTGTATATCTTATAATGAAAATCAAAGAGTTAGCCTATAAAGTAGCTATTTTCCATATTGTTTTATTTTAAATTATAAAGTGTAAATATTTGTGCCTCATCTTGTTTCTTTTACAAACACAACACAATCCTTTTAGGCATGAAAAGAAAAAGAGAACAGCTTCTCTCTTTATGGTATATTGTTAATTATTAGAGATACACATAGGCTTAGACATATTCACTCTATAAAATACAGTGCAGTGAGGCAAAGTTAGTATTGGATACAAACATATATCTCCAGCAAGGCACTTACTATAAACTTCAGACCAGGCAACTATATCACTGGATAGGTTATTTTTCATTCCAGTGATCAGCTACCTTTTTGACAAAACTACAAATGGAAATAACATTTCCTTATTAAAAAGACACAGAGCTCAAATATAGACAGACCACTGGAAACTCTGAGCCAAGGGTCTGACATGTAGCAACATTATGCAAAATGGTAGATTATTATTAAGTTTATTCATCCTAGTTGTTGTTGTTATTTGTCAGTTTTTCTGTGAAGATGACTCTCACAAGACATATGTCCTGAGGTTTGCAGGCATTCTGGATGCAAGTACAACATCAATTACAAGTATATCTTCAGTTGATAACACAGGGTATCGAAAGTCAAAGGATCAAAAAGCTTCAGGATAAATTTTGTCTTCTGTTAGAGCTGAAATACAATATCAATGATGAGTGAAGTTCATTGGAATTTGACTTTAGATCAGCGATTATTAAGGATCTTGGAGAACAAACAAGAATGATCATTATCATCAACGTGTTTCTTTCTCTCTCCCTCTTTCTCCATAAAGTAGTACACAACTTTGACCATTATCATCAACATGTTTCTCTCTCTCTCTCTATCTCTCTCTCTCTCTCTCTCTCTCTCTCTCTCTCTCTCTCTCTCTCCCTCTCTCTCCATAAAGTAGTACACAGCTTTGACAATTATCATCAACATGTTTCTCTCTCTCTCTCTCTCTCTCTCTCTCTCTCTCTCTCTCTCTCTAAAGTAGTACACAACTTTGGCTTTTGATAGTGCCAGGGATTAAATCTGCTACTTCAAAGGCTCAAGCTTCAAATATGCTTTGGATAAGCATTACATCATCTCCCCACTCTGTTAGTGCATTTGGTATTTATTGTAAAATAGCTTTTATTTGTTATTAATAGTATCTTACAAGATTGTAAGGTTACAGTGCCATTGCATTTCTTTTCATTGCCTTTCTTAAAGTTACTTCTGATGGGAGACAGAATGGCATACACAAAAAGAGACTAGAGTCAAGGGTATCAGTTATAATGCTACTGCAATTATCCAGGCAGGAAGAAATAAATGTCTGAAATAAATATAGGAAAGCAGCAATATATATATATATATATATATATATATATATATATATATAGAGAGAGAGAGAGAGAGAGAGAGAGAGAGAGAGGGAGAGAGAGAAAGAGAGAGAGAGAGAGAACAAAAGAGAGAAAGAAGAAAAGAAAGAAAGAAAGAGATTATGGCCAGAAGAAACAGGAAGAGGAGATTATTGAATCATAAAATGAACTGATTCCTTGAAAAGAATCACACATAGCAGTAATGAAAAACACAACAGGAAAACATTTTATGAACTTGACATTTCTACCGCCCCAAAACCTTGACCTCAAAACCCTTGAGAATGGGGCAAAAAAGCCAGATCATCTGTCTTAGAAATCACTTTATTTCATTGTTGGATCAAACCCCTAAGTCTTTCTCAAGGGCCTATAAGAGATGCCTTGTTGATTCTGGCTGGGGAAGTGAATGTCCGCAATGCCTAGCTATTGACACTTCAGAATTATGTCTTTTCTAATGACTCAAAGAGTGTGAGATTCACTAAGGGGAGGAGTTCTGCATTTGTGATGTTGATACACCAGGACCTTTTTTTTCTTGCAGCTGGATGTTGTTTACTGATGTCATTGTCTGCAGGGATTCTGTCCATATGTGTCACATGCAATTTCCTGTTATGTATTCTGCATAATTGACTGATGCCTTCATGCCTTCAGCAGTGGTTTTCGAATAAATAGCATTCACCGTGACCTTGAAAATAACCTCTCTCCTTCAAATATTCTTTTCCTACTGCTGGTCATTCATCACATGAACTAACATAATATTTATGTTAATTTGAAGAATAGCAAAAAAATACTTGCAGATATTCAGGTTGACTTGCTTCTCTGGCACTGCAAATTATATTAAGTGAAACCTTAGAAGAATGAATATATGTCTATAAATTAACATAAATAACTGTGTAACATTCTTTGAAATGTATAAATTCACATATGTAGCTTGTGTATTCATGAAAACACATGCTCACACACATTTATATGACCTAATATTTATTAGGTGTGGCTATGGGTCAAACACTGTTTTAGGGGCTTTTTCTGCTGTGCTTTGTTTTAAACCATAAAAGTCACGCTATAATATTAGCTGCATTGCACAGAAGAATGAAGTGAGACTTACACAGGTTTAGCGATTCTGCTCAGAATTAGGACTGGAAGTGATGAATTTAATGATTCTAACTTGAAGTTCTTCTTCTCAGACAGTGGTAGTGCATAAGCTAACATACACAGTTACCCATACATGCATGTGTGTGATTGTATGTGCGTGCATCCCCCTGCTTCCAGACTGCTAACAGTGTACAATATGGTATATCAATATAACATAGTGATACAATGTATAGACACAGATATTCAGGGCCTCTTTCTGCCAAATCCTTGCTATGGAATAATGCAAAATATCTCTTTTATTTTTTATTCTTTTTTATTTTATATTCTTTTATTTTTATTTTATCTGGCTCTTTTATTACTCTTCTCACAACCTGCTTACCTACCCTTAAATCTGAGTTAAGCAACATGACACATTCCACATTTCTTTCGTTAAAAAAAAAATGTGTATTCACGGGGCAGGGTAGGTAGCATAATGGTTATACAAATAGACTTTCATGCCTGAGGTTCCAAAGTTCCAGGTTCAATCCCCTGCTTCATTATAAGGCAGAGTTGAGTAGTGCTCTGGTAAAAAAAATATAAATATAAAAAGTATTTACTTATTTGCTTATCAATGGGAAAGATAACTAGAGCATCACTCTGGCATATGCTGTGCTGGGCATGACACTTGCAACCTTATACTGGCAAGCCCTGTGCTCTAGTCACTGTAAACTTTAAAGGTCATCCCACATTTTCCTTTCATTAGAGTTTATGAAAACCCCCAATCACATTAAGGTTCCAGAAACTCCTTCATCATTTCTAGAAATAACAAGATTCCAAAATACAACCTTCTGTGGCAACGACCCCACAAAGTACCTATAATGAGGCCCTTTTAACTTAACAGGGGAGGTAGTAAGTGTAATTTTCAGGTCACGGAGTTCGTCGAAAAAAGTCCAAGTGACTCTGAACATCAGCCCAAGATATGACTACACATAAATGAGAGATTTAATAAGCAATTTAGGAAAATCAATCTTATTACTGTAGAACAGAGGTCAAAAACTTACCGGCTGCAGGCCAGAATTTGTCCTCCAATACGTTTTGCTTGGCCTGCATCATCTCGATGTGTTCAGGGTTGTAAATCTTTGGAACCAGTTGCCAATCCTTGGAAACTGGGAGCTGCTTTAAAAACTTAGGCTTCTGGCTTCTTTTAAACACAAGTGAAGAGTTGGCAAGCTACACATTCCTTCTCTAGAACAGCTCTCAATTCTTTGGGCATAAGCTCTAAACTACAATTCTGTCTTGTCATTGCTGGTCCTTTGCTAAATTCTCTTAAACCTCAATCAGAAATCACCCTTTACCTTAAATTTATGCAGCCTCTGTAACTGTTTGGGTCTCAGTTACTTTCAGGGTGGGTGAAAATGTTAAGCCCCCTTTGAATATGTCTGCCCCTCCATCTGCATTTCCTGCTTCCTTAGTAGTTTTGTAAATAATAGAATTTTAGAATCCATTACCCTAACCCCAGTCCATGTCTTCTCCTAGTCAATTAAATGTTAATCTAGGCTCTGCTGTGAAGCAATTTTGCAGATATATTTACAACAGCAAATCAGTTGGCCTTCAATTAAGATTATCTAGGTGAGTTGAATCTATTCCTGGGACTTCTTCAAAGGTAGAGAGTTTTCTTCAGCATGTTAGAGACTATGAAAGAGGGCATTCTTTTTTATTATTTATTTATTTGTAAAAATAAAACACTGACAAAATCATAGGATAAGAGGAGTACAACTCCACACAATTCCCACCATCAGAACTCCATATCCCATCCCGTTCCCCGATAGCATTCCTATTCTTTAACCCTCTGGGAGTAAGGACCCAAGGTCATGTGGGATGCAGAAGGTGGAAGGTCTGGCTTCTATAATTGCTTCCCTGATGAACATGGGCATTGACAGGTCAATCCATACTCCCAGCCTGCCTGTCTCTTTCCTTAGTGGGGTGGGGTTTGAAAGAGGGCATTTTTAGGGTATGGGTATGCCAACAGCTGCAGAGCATTGTATCCAGTTTAGAGAAGCAGAGGGTAGATCCCAGATGATAGCAACTAGAAGTCAAATTTAGAACTTGACCTTCCAACTACTAGAAAAAGAGCTCTGTCAGAACCATGGGCCAGAGAACCAGAACAGAGATCCGCATGTTTCTGTCAGGAGATCCCTAAGCAGAAAACTTAACCCTCCAAGGCATGGACTTCTGACCTTCAAAATCTGTGGAATAGCAGATATGTGCTGGTTTGGGCTGCTAGGATTATGGTACGTTTTCAAAGCCTATCCAGGAAGCCAATGTAATACCCAACAATCCTCTTGTTCATTATGAACAGTATGAATTCTTCATAACCACACTAACCTGTTCCAATTTGTTGCAAAGTGCAGTGATTATCTTAACCTTGAAATGAGTTTGCTAGTTTGAGTTCCTTGCTTCTTTGCCTGAAATTAAGCTGACTTTTGTCTTACTTTCAGTTCAGGTCACTCTGGGTCTGCCCATCTCCTGGCTGTTGAGAGACGGAGGTCAAAAGTGGCCCATGGGGTTCCTGGGACAGCTCAGCATGTTGAGGGTGAACTGTCCAGAGAGACAGGACAGTCATCTCTGGGAGAGCCTCAGTGGGACAATTCGTTTATTGAAAGAGCAAGTCTATATACCCATTACCCAGGTAGAAGATCAAGGTCATCATTAACCCAAGCACAGAGCAACACAATGCATAACCACATGTTGACCTACAAACTGTTTGATCACATGTAAAGAATTACTATACAAGGTTTGATCACAAGCTTCACAATGTATATTTCTCCAGGGGTAAATTACAGGCACTTCAGGGGAAGAGGTGGGGAAGGGGGCAATTGAGCAAGAAGGTATGTGGTGGCTTTCTAGTTAGACCAAACACAATGTACAGTAATTCATGGCCTTTGTTTTAAGAGGAGAGAAGGGGTGTGTGCAGAAAGGTAGCCCCCATTTCAGAGAAGCCATCTATCATTAGTTCAAAAGGTCAGGGGGACCTGCTCTCCTCTTGACCTGAAAGGAGAGTTGGGGGTCGTGGAAACAACAGCCTGCATTTCCAGGGACAGTGGGCCCCATTTTCCAATACTTCAGAATGCCAGTTATACCCCCTACTCCACGGACATACACACACACACACACATGCACACGCATGCACACACATACACATGCAAACACACACAGAGAGAGATAAATATATATATAATGTCCATATTTCTGCTTGTATTTATTTATTTATGCACTTATTTATTTATTGTGGAGTCTGTCCTTGTGCACACAGAATTTAGTAGCTTCCTAGCCTAGGTAATTATTTTTTAAGAGAGACAGAAAAAGAGAAGTTGAGAGAAGGATATCACAGCACCAGAGCTTCCCCTGATGACATTCACTCCCATGTGGTGCTGGGGCTCAAACCTGGGCTGAGTCCGTGGTTATACAGGCACCTTGCTTGGAGAACTCTTTCTCTCTCTCTCATGAGCATGCCTCCATGGTTATTGCTGGGACTCAGAGCTGGCACTACAAATCTACTGCTCCTGGCCGCATTGTTTTGTTTTTTTTTTCTATTTTTCTTAACAAGATAGGACAGAGAGATATTAAGAGAGGAGAGGAAGACAGAGAAGGAGGAAAATGATAGACACTGGCAGACCTGCGGCACTGCTTCTGAAGTGACTCCCCCACACACACAGGTGGAGAGCTGGGGGCTCGAACTGGGATCCTTGGGCCAGTCCTTGAGCTTCCTACTATGTACACTTAACCCGATGTGCTACCACCTGGCTCCGTCTCTCATTTCTCTCTGTCTCTCTCTCTCCTTGGTGGCATATTTCTGCTTTAAACATTCAGAAGAAATTTTCAAGATATTCTGTGAGAGTAGTGTCACCAGGCTCCAGTGCTGTGGTGTTTCTCCCTCTTTCCATGTCTCTATCTGAAGAAAAAATAGTCTGTCCCAGAGCAGTGAAATCATGGTGCAGGTATATGTTCCTGGAACTACAACAACAGCAAGGGCCCTTTTGTGATGGCTGGTATCTATTCAAAGCAAAGGGTATGCTACACACCCACAATCCTTTGCATTCTCTGTTCTACCTACATGTGCGGCTTTGGTGAACCCATCTCCTTCCAGAGCATCCTTCAGGGCAGCCCAGTCCCAGCAAGGTGACCCTTCCTCATACTTGGTGTCTTTGCTCACAGGAGCCTTTCAGGGTCTGCTCTGTCTCTCTGCAAAGAATCATGGCAGAGACCCCCACAATATTTCCATATCTGAGCCTGCAGACACATAATCCCACCTCTAGCGTTTCTCTTTAAGCATGACAATCTCATCTTTTCACACTTCCTTTTCAGTCGGTGTGTTCAATATAATGGAAATGGATGACTGGCCATTTAAAATAATAGGCTTAGGGCCAAGGAGAGCCAGCCAGTCTCACCCTTTACCTTTCAGTGCTGGTATGAATGATGTCAACAGTATAGATTACACTGCATTGATTTTTTTTCTCACAAACACTGAGATGAGGAAGATAGCACTTAGTGTAAAAGTGATGCTTCATGCCAAAATTAAGGCTCAACGATGGCCTGGTAAACTGAGAGTGACAACCTCAATGTAATTAAGTGAAAGACAAACCATGAAAAAAGGAAAAGCAAAGGGCAGAGAGTGTCTCACAACTGTATCCATAGTCTATATTTAGTTCGTGAATAGCGATTTCATTTTTTTTAATTTTCCCATTTGTTGCCATTGTTGTTTTAGTGTTGGAGTTATTATTGTTGTTGATGATGTTATAGTTGTCAGATAGGACAGAGAGAAATGGAGAGAGGAGGGGAAGACAGAGAGTGGGAGAGAAAGACAGACACCTGCAGACCTGCTTCACCCCCTGTGAAGCAACTCCCCTGCAGGTGGGGAGCCGGGGGCTAATTTTTTATCTGAAAAATATACCCCAAGTCAGCAGACAATACTTTTATTAACTGAATCGCAATGGCTTTGTCATGTTTTTTTTCTGTTTTTTAATTGTGTTTTCTTGCATATCATCCACATATTAGTTCACATGCTTTGTCATTTTGAATGGGGGGCTCATATCTGGTTTTCTATTTTTGTATTGTAACACTAAAGAAAGAATAATTCAGGCTAACATGGGGGAAGGTGTTTACCTATAACCACACCCTACCATAAAGAATAATTCTTATTTTAAATAAGAATAAGAACAATTTAATTTTGAAGACAGAATGACAGATTTCAAAATTAGTTTCAAAAACTACCTTCATGGGGCCGGGTTGTGGCACACCTGGTTGAGTGCATGTATTACAATGCACAGGGACCCGGGTTCGAGCCCCCAGTCCCCACCTGCAGGGGAAAGCTTTATGAGTCGTGAAGCAGGTGTCTCTCTGTCTCACTCCTCTATCACACCCTTCTCTCTTGATTTCTGGCTGGCTCTATCCAATAAATAAAGATAATAAGGCAGGAAATGCCCCCCCTATTCGCCTGATAGGCCCTGTCCCCAGAGGCTGGAAATAGTTTCTTCACCTGAAGGGTCTGCTTCCAGAGGCAAGAAGTGCCCCAGAGGCACAAAATGCCCCCAGAGGCACAAAATGCCCTTTAAGACAAGAAATGTTACTTCACCCAGAAAGCCTTCCCTTGACATCAAGCTGGTTCTTGCTGCTCTCTTACTTGTTTCTCCCTGTCTTGTGGCATTTCTTTTGAGAATGCCTGCACGATACAGGTTTCTGTTCACCCCACACTCCTGATACTATGGCCATTAGTTAAAAAGAAAGGGGGGAATGTTGGTCTGCTTCTAATTCTGCTTCTAAGACCCCTTCTGTTTTGATCATCACGTTAAGTTCACTTGCATTGCTTAAAGTTGTGGTCTATTTACATAATCACTGCTTTACCTGAGACCTACAGGGCATTGGTTTAATCCCCACTGGTTCTCGCTCTTTTTCCACTCCACCCCCTCTCCGAGTCACATCCTGTTTTCCACCGTTTAATCCCCACTGGCTAGTTCGAGCACATTTTCCTTCTCCCCACCCCCTATCCTGCGTACTTCCTCTTCCTGACACTTCCGCTTCAGGAGATATAAAGGACAGGGTTTTCTAATGAATAGAGATTAGATTGATTGCACTGCATTCTTGCTCATCAATAAAGACTGAACTGTGTTCCCAGCTCAACCATGAGTCCCTGGTCGTCTGTCTTCCGCCCGCGAAGCTAGCCCGGCATAGTGGTGCCCAAACAGGGACCAGCATATTGGCACCTGAACAGGGACTGGCAAAAGAATAAAAAAAATACCTTCATTTCTGACACTCATAAAAAAGAGTAACCGTATGATGCATACTATGGTGACCACAGTTGGTAGAACTATACTGTGTCTTTCAAAGTCTCTAACAGAATGGATCTTAATAGTTCACATCACAAGAATAAAATCTTCTAACTATACCTGGTGAGGGATGTTAATTACACTTGGTGTGATAATTATTTCTGAATACGTAAAAAAATAGCATTGTCATAATATTGGATACTTGAAAAGTAAATCAAATGCCAAATTCAGTAACATTCCAATAAGAAAAACAGAAAGTAAAATGTAACTATTTTTCCAAGCTCTCTTACCAGATGATAGAAATAGACTTGAAGATGTGAGAAGAAATAAGATTTGAAAATGTGGAAGATGGGCCCATATTTAATATGTTAAAAGGAGTGCATCAGAGACTGGCTGTCTAGCAAGATCTCTCTCCCCATTTGTCATTCTAATGATTTTAAAGAAAGAAATATGGCCTTGTATCTATAGAACAAATGTCTGGTTCTTCTTTGTAAGTAGATTTGCAGCCTTGTAATTAAATCACCAAAAAGACCTGGCACACAGTTTCTTTCTTACTCAGTTGTTTAAAAGAAAATTGGGAGGTCGTGGAGGTGGGTCAGCACTACAGCACAGGACTTGCATGCGTGAGGCTCCAAGTTTGATTCTTGGCACTGCATGTGCCATAGAATAATGCCTCTCTACCCCATTAGGGCAAGGAAGAAGCAAGCGGGGGTTATGGACCAACCGGCCAATGTCCATGCCCAGTGGGACAGTTGTTATAGAAGCCAGAACTCCCACCTTCTGACCAATATATAGTCCATACTCCCAGGAGGGGAGAAATAATAGGGGAAGATGGTCAGAGGACTCTGAACTCCAACTTCATCAGGACCAGTAGAGAGAAAAGAAAAAAAGGAAGAACATTCAGATGTAGAAATAGGGGAGTCAGGCTGTTAAACGCACATGGCACAAAGTGCAAGGATTGGTATAAGGATAGCGGTTCAAGCCCTCAGTCTCCCACCTGCAGGGGAGTTGTTTCACAAGAGGTGAAGCAGGTTTGCAGGTATCTCTCTTTCTCTCCCCATCTCTGTCTTCCCCTCCTCTCTCCATTTCTCGTTGTCCTATTTAATAATCATGATATCCATAACAACAATAA
Organism: Erinaceus europaeus; assembly: GCF_950295315.1. Lineage (NCBI taxonomy): Eukaryota > Metazoa > Chordata > Mammalia > Eulipotyphla > Erinaceidae > Erinaceus > Erinaceus europaeus. The sequence continues at coordinate 132,743,702 of NC_080166.1, read as the reverse complement.
AAATAACTACAACAACAATAAAAAAAACAAGGGCAACAAAAGGGAAAATAAGTAAGTATAAAAAATTAAAAGAAGTAGTAATATGTGTAGGTGTGAATTGACAAAGAAGGTAAGACAAAACCATTGAGAAAAAATGGAAAAAAAATGTATATATACAGAATTAATAGTCAACTTATATCTGTGATCTGGGGAGAACTACTGTAGTTTCCAGTGGAGGAAATGGGGATACAGAACTGTGAAGATGGGAATTGTGCAGAAATATGCGTCTGTTATCTTATAATTCTGTAACTCAATGTTAAGTCACTAATAAAATTCAAGCCCCTGGTCCCAACCTGCAGGAGGAAAGCTTCTCAAGCTGTGAAGCAGGGGTGTAAGAATCTTTCTACCTCTCTCGCTCTTTAACTCCCCTTTCCCATTAAATTTTTCTATCCAATATTAAAATTTTAAAAATTCAAAAATTACCAAAAAGTAAAAAATAATAAAACACATTTAAAAGTAAAATTAAAATAAAGAGCAACAAAAAAATGCTCTAGTGTTCTCTCTTTTAATAGTAAATAAATCTGTAAAAAAAAAGGAAGTTGGGCAGTAGCACAGCCGGTTAAGCGCACGTGGCACGAAGTGCCAGAATCAGTGCAAGAATCCCAGTTCCAACCCCTGTTTCTCCAATTGCAGGGGAGTCTCTTCACAGGCGGTGAAGCAGGTCTGCAGGTGTCTATCTTTCTCTCCCCCTCTCTGTCTTCCCTTCCTCTCTCCATTTCTCTTTGTCCTATCCAACCACAATGACAACAATAACTAAAACAATAAAAAACAACAAGGCAACAAAAGGGAATAAATAAATAAGTATTAAAAAATCTTTTAAAATAGTGAAAATCAATTGTATGGACTTTTCTTTTTTTTCCTTTTTCTTATCAGTGAGACTTGGTGCTCTGCTTCTGGAGGCCGTTGTTGTTGTTGGATGGGACAGAGAAATTGAGAGAGGGGAATATGGGGGGGGGGGGTGCAGCTAGACAATTCCAGACGTGCTTCACCACTTATGAAGCAACGCCCCTGCAGGTGGGGAGCCAGAAGCTCCAACCCTGGGCTCGAACCGGTATGCTTGAGTGGGTCGCTGCTATTCACACTATGTGCGCTTGACCGGTATGCTACCACCCGACCCCCAGCCTGGGCTTTTTAGGCTTCCTCTTCATGACAACAACAACATGATGTGCAGCTTGTACCCCAAGTTAGACCATACAGATGAAGATGAGGATATAGATACTGGCAATACTTAATTTAATTTATTTTATTTTTTGCTTTGTACTGTTTCTATTAAAGCAATATTCTATTCTGGTCTGTATTAGTGCTAGAGGCCTGAACCTAGAATTCAAAGCCTCAGGTATAAGTCTTTTTGTATAACCACTATGTACTCTCTCCAGCCCCAAGTTTTGTTGTTAAAGAATCTAAATTCTTGGGAGTCCGGTGCATAGCACAGTGGGTTAAGGACATGTGGTGCATAGGGCAAGGACCAGTGGAAGAATCTGGGTTCCATCTGCAGGGGAGTCGCTTCACAGGCAGTGAAGCAGGTCTGCAGGTGCTTATCTTTCTCTCCCCCCTCTCTGTCTTCCCCTCCTCTCTCCATTTCTCTCTGTCCTATCCAACAACGACAACATCAGTAACTACAACAATAAAAAAAGGGCAACAAAAGGGGACATAAAGTAAAAAAAAAAAAATTAAAATAACCTAAATTCCTGAATGAACACAAAGAAAAGAGCTTTGCCAATCAGTCACACCAGAGAGGAACACTTAAATGAAATAACAGTCTTCTTTAAACCGCTGTGTTTGAGATCTGTTATGAAAGTTTAGACTTTGTTCTAGCTGACCCGAGGATAGGCCCAGGTACTGACTAGGTAGAGATCAGTACAACAAAAAAGTGGAGAAGTATGAATGGTTGGCAGTGTAATGAAGGAAGAGGATGAAAACTTAGGGGAACAGATTGTTGGAGATCTTGAAAGAGTTCATTTCAACTGAAATTTCACAAATTGAAGTGAAAGTCATAGGAAGAAATTAATCATCGTGAATATTGCAAGGTTATTTTGAAAGCAATTCCCATGAAAGATCAACTAGATTGATACAAATGATTGGATAGAGAAAAAAAAATTAGCAAAGGGGGCCAGGAATTGGTGTACCTGGTTAGGAGCTGGGTTTGAGTCTCCATTTCCCACCTATAGGGGAGACGGTTCAAGAGGAGTGAAGTAGGTCTTCCTCCCTCTCTACTTCCCCGTCCCCTCTTAATTTCTCTCTGTCCTGTCAAATAAAAACAGAAAAAGAAAAAAAAAGGAAAAAAATGGTCACCAAGAGTGGTGGTGAATTCATAGTACAGATACTGGCTCCCGGTGATAAACCTGGAGGCAATAATAATAATTAAAAACAAAAAGTCTTGCAAAGATAAAAAAAAAAAATGTATATATTCTCGACTCAAGGTAGTGGGCATAAGAATGGAAGAAATGGCAAAGCTAAGATGTGTGTTGAGAAAAGACTTAGAATTATAGAAATGAAGAAAGTAAGTAAGGTACAGAAAATTAGATAATACTGGTAATTGTTTGCAGACAAGACGACTTCATCTTTCTGTTTCCTTTGTATAATGAGTGCTTGACTGTTATTTCCATAGCAGCTATATTCTGTTACATTTTCCAATTAATTCCAGTAATATAATCTTTTTAAATGAGTTACCTGCATGAATTACAGTGTGATGCTGCATCTAAATCACATTGGTTTTCCTTGGAATTAAATTCAAATTATATGTGTTTGCTCTGTGTTCTTCTTTTCTTCGAAGCACAGAAGTGTATCCAATCATGTAAAGTGGGGAAGGAAAGCCCTGCCCAAGAAGAAAACTCTGTTAAGCTCAGTAATGAAGAGAAGTTTTCAAAATGCATGAAAGAAGAAGATCTGAATAATGCTCTAAGAAAGCTGTGAAATTAGTGAAACCATCTGAAGAAACAGTGGAAAAAATATAAATGGCAAAAATTCGGAATTATGTGAATTAAAGCTATTGGGGAAATGAAACAGAGACATATCTCTGTTCTTCTAGTCTTTACCTTAAAGTCCTAAGTCAAATCTTCACTAATCAATGCCAGGTGGATAAGTGATCCCCATGTGTTCTTTCCAGCCTAATCTATACATTTTAGCTGTCAAACTCTTTGTATGGTGTGTTGAACTGAACCTTCCTGTGATTTAAGCCTATGAGAGCCCTCTCAGTTACTTAGTTCACATGTCTGCTAAGACTCTCTAAGACCTGTATCCAAGTAACTTTTCATCATTACTAAAATGCCCCTAAATTTCTACTTTAGTTCTGGAATACAGCCTACTGTTTTTCTCCTTTGTTCTTTCTAAGTATACTCGCCCCCCCCCTTTTTTTTCTTTTGAAAAGTCAACTTATTTAAAGGTTTAGATTCAACAGCATTCCCTCCTAATTTTTTTTTTCTATAAACTTCATTATGTTGTAAGGCTAATTGGTTGCTATCCTGATGTGGTTAGTATCTTTATTTATACATGGCATTTCTTTTTTTCTGTAAAGAGTCAAGTTAGAAATATCTAGAGTCTAAGATTGTAGGTAATTTATTTTTTTGAAGAAAACATTATGTTTAGAAATGCCTTAATAATGAAAGTCAAAAGTCAATCAGTTTACCAATTTGAAACAGTAGTACATGCTTAGACTAAAGGAATATATACCCCAAACTGAAACCTAGGCATTTAAAGAAATTAAAAAAAAAAAGATTTAGAGTAACCATACCAGATTTTTTTTTTTAATAACAGAGAAATTAGGGTAAGGGGTATATTAGTTAAAATTTACTAGAAGTCTCCAGCAATAAAAGGAGTAGTACTGGAGACAAAGTTGACAAGTTTATAAAAACAATAAAACATCATAGACCAGTGCTGACATGTATAACCAACTGATTTAATCAGAAATGTGTAGGTACATCAATAAAATATATTTAAATAAATGGTTATAGGTTAAGTAGGCATATGCATACATATGAATGTCAACTATCCATATATATATATATATATATATATATATATATATATATATATATATCCAAAGAAAGCATACATATAAGGGGGAATTAATGATTGGCTTTATTAACATCCTTCAGAAAAATTTATGAATTCAGACCCTAAATAGGAAAAGAAAAAAAATCATCCAAATTTAAGAGAAAACAGAAAAAAAATATCTTTGCGACTTTGAAGTAGATAGTCATTTCTAACTAAGACACAAAGAGCACAAATCACAGAAGAAATTATCAGTGGTTTGGGCTTCATGTTCAAAAGCTACCATGAAGAAAAAAAATCTAGAAGCTAATACACTATAAAGATTAACTATATATATATATATATATATATATATATATATATATATATATATATGAGATGTTTCCAGAATATAGAATATATCTTACTGTTCACTAATATGAAGACACACAAGCAAACACATTTAATAGTAACTAAACTATTTTAAAAAGTGGGGCAGGGGAGCACACACATTACCATGTGCAAGAACCTGAGCTTGAGCCTCTGGCTATCAAATGGTAACATGGGAGGGAGCAGTGATACAGTGTTCCTCCTCTCTGGCTCTCTGTGCCTCTCTTTCACTCGCAATCTAAAAGCAAAAGAAAAATGAATGGCTGTTGAGAGTGGAGAAATCTTTCAGGCACTAAGTTCCAGTGGTAACCCTGTTGGCAAAACAGATAAACAAAAGGAAGGCTTAACAAAAGAATAAATGGGGAGTCAGGCTGTAGCTCAGTGGGTTAAGCATAGGTGGAGCAAAACCCAAGGACCAGCATAAGGTTCCCAGTTCGAGCTCCCAGCTCCCCACCTGCAGGGGTGTCCTTTCACAAGCCATGAAGCAGTTTTGCAGGTGTCTGTCTCTCTCTCCTCCTCTCTGTTGTCCCCTCCTCTCTCCATTTCTCTCTGTCCTATCCAATAATGACAACAATAATAGTAACTAAAACAATAAAACAACAAAGGCAATAAAAGGGAATAAGTAAATAAATATTAAAACAAAAGAATAAATGAATAAACACATCATTTGTTATTGGAAACATTGTAATCAAACCTTTTTTCCCCAGTATATAAAATGTCTAAAATTAAAAAGTTACTTCAAAACAATCATAAATCACAGCCACTGCAATTCTCAGACCTCACTGTTATAATATTAAATGCCAATACCATTTTAGGACAGACTTTAAAAGTTCTTCCTGCAATGAGGCATGCAAAAACCCTATGTGCTAATTATTTAATTTCCATACACTAAACCCAAACACAAGACATATCTTAAAAACCTATCAAAAGGTATTAATGGCATCTTCAGCACAATCATTAAACAGTGGAATCAGTATCACTGATGGGAATGAATAGTATAGTCAATAAATACATTTTGGTATACTCATTCAAAACATTTGTATTTGGCAATTAAAAATAAAAGCAAATTGTGGGTAAAATTTCAAAACATATTATGTCATGAATAAAAGAAGTGAGTTCAATGAAGACACGCTCTACAAGCCCACTTACCTGAAGCACATAATATATATATATATATATATATATATATATATATATATGAAAATTCAGCAGAGTTAACATTGAGCCATAATAATCAAATGAAATGGGTATTAGGGAACTCTAGAAGTGTTATACCTTTTTTAAAATGAACCCAAAAGGTTCTTATATGCAGAATTCATAGGACTGAAATTGTATCTTCATTCAAAAACAACATACTATCTAAGAAAGCTGAGTTGAAGAAAGGTGGAGATAAGTGTAATTTGACAGTCAGGTCTCTTTGGACGCATGATGTTGTATTCTTTTTTGAATCCAGACCACTATTGTAATAACTCAAGTGGAATACGGAATTTATGGCGGAGGGAGAAAACAAGGGATGTAGTTGGACCTTCCCATCTTGCTTTCTGTTGTGAGTTTGCTAAAACACAGGAAAATCTATTTACTTCAGTATCTTAATCCAATGTAGTAATAACATCTGATGCTTCTATAGTGTTACTATGGATCTGATGTGCTTCTGAGGACTTTAAATATATTAGCTCATTTATAGGAAGCACAAGTCAATTATTTCTGGTAAAATGAAAATCCCTCATTTAAAAAAAATCCAACTAAAGCATAGAATCTAGTGATAAATTCATAATATATATTAATCTTTTTTTAAGATATGTGTGTGTGTGTGTGTGTGTGTGTGTGTGTGTGTGTGACTCATCCATTGCAATACTAGTTTATAACAATCATTATGATAGGAAGCAGTTCATCTGAAGATTCGAAACTGAGAACAAACTGTCTTTCTAAGAATGACTGAAAATACAGAGTCAACTAAAGCTAATCTTTTAATTATTGACCCACATTGGGCTGTTTGTTCATGGCTGATGCATTACCAGCCATTCAGCAAAACCTACCTCTAAGTACTCAGCAGACTCAAGGCTTTCCCTTTCTAAGAGTTCAGCTAATCACAGACTCCTGGAAATTCATTGTTACATGTTCTGCTGGGACCACAGTTTCAATTAAAGAATTTATTATCAGTGTTGCTACAGTGAACTTAAAGTGTTCCCCTTACCAAGAACCGTGTCTTTTGACATTTTTGATCAGGAAGTAATTTGGGTATGCACAAGGCTTGGCTTGTTAGAGGTGGGTCTCTTAGACTCTTAGAACTCTCTATAGAAACTTCTTTACAAGAGGGTTGCCTTATTGTACTTGTTTTTTTTAATGTTTAGAAGACAATACAATAAATAAAATGTCAACATTTCCATTACTCTGAACAAACAACCTGTCCCCAGATAATTCTGGCAGATCTGATCAATTAAGAGAAAGCATCTATGCAACGTTGTCTTGACTGAGCAAAGTCCAGAATTCTTTTCTTTTTTCTTTCTTTTTTTTTAAAGAAAAACAAAGATTGCCAATATATCTGTTCCAGTAAATTCTTAAGAAAGACCAATTTCAATATTTCAAGATTACTCTCATTTCAATAGTGGCTATTTTCTGCATTTACAGTCTTGGAAAAATATATAATGCTAAACATTTTATTATTCACATCAACTGTTTTTTTCTCCTCCAGGGTTATTGCTGGGCTCTGTGCCTGCACCATGAATCCAATGCTCCTGGAGGCCATTTTTTCCCCTTTTGTTGCCATTGTTGTTGTAGCCTCCTTGTGGTTATTATTATTGCCATTGTTGACGTTGCTCATTGTTGGATAGGACAGAGAGAAATGGAGAGAGGAGGGGAAGACAGAGAGGGGAAGAGAAAGATAGACACCTGCAGACCTGCTTCACCACCTGTGAAGCGACTCCCCTGCAGGTGGGGAGCCCGGGGCCGAACTGGCATCCTTACTCAGGTCCTTGTGCTTTGCGCCACATGCGCTTAACCCACCTTGCCACCGCCCGACCCCCACATCAACTGTTTTTAAAAGCATGTGCTAAGAATCTAGTCTACAAATGTATAGATTTGTAGAATCTGATCCTTGACTAACTATCAATGTTTTGGCAAAGTGCAAGTAATCTGCATAAACTGTACACGATTTAAACAATCAGAACAGTTGCTTGTTACATGCATAACTATCTTTTTGTTCCTGTCAACTAAAAATAAAATTATAAATAAGATAATAAATTAAGTAAAACATCAAATATATGTCCTATAGGGAAGGAAAGTCAATTGTTCATACCTGAAGACTGAGGCAATTCTAAAGGAGAATTGAGAAAGAGGAATGGCTTTGGGTAGATTTGACAGCCTCAGTTTGCAGAGCTGGTAAGCAAACAGAGTCACAAAGTCAAGCACTTCAGTAAACAGTTCAACATGAAATTACTTACTGAGTGTTATCAGAGGCTGTGGTCAAATATATCTGCTTCAGAACTAGCTGGTGGAGAGAATGGTTTAGCGCTGCATACAAATCAGTGGCATTCTTTAGATGGGTGCCCAGGGAGCAGCTGGCAGCCTGGAGAAGAATGCCAATCACACCACTGTGGCTTCTTCATTTGCATCACATTGGAATGCAGAGGGTGTCAGGCACCTGAAAAGTGGATTTACTGTTGCAAGAAAGTCAATATTTTACAATAACTCTGGGCGGTGATTTAAAGGGCTATTTTGTGCACACCGTTTACTTCTTCATACATGTGTATATTGCTATTCCTTGCCAGGTGCACCTAGGAATCCTGTCATCCCATGAAGTTACTTCCTTGGAAGCATGGGGCATTTACAAAGCCAGCAAACAACAGCATTTGTGGAGCAAACAGAGTTATTAGAAAGAAAGTTCTCTGGATTTCAGGAGAGGACATTCACCTCACTGGTTTCATCTCTTCCTGCTATTTTGCTGTTTATTATTATTATTATTATTATTATTATTATTATTATTATTATTATTATTTCTTTTTAATGAAATCTGTCACAAAGTCAAAACTGTCAAGTCTAGCCTCCCCCAGATGAGTTGCCAACAGAATGCTATGAAAACCGACAAAGAGAACAGAATGTAAGCCTGACATTTGAAAGTGATATATATTTTGATTGATGGCAGGACCGCGTCCCGAGTCCTAAATTTCAAGTGAAGCTGGTGTCTTTTTCTGAACTAATGCCTCCTTGCTTATTTATAAACAGAAGTATAACTGCTACTCACAGTTTTCAGATCATGCTTTGTAAATGAGCATATCTTAGATAAGAAATGAAGACACTCCATAACCGACTTCCCTTTGTGACATACAAAAAGATAATGGCATAAACTCGCTAATTCTATAACAAGCTTTTGCCTGTTAAGACAAAAAGAGAAATGAAAACATTCAATGCAGCTCTTTGCATGGTAAAATGCTTTTAACTTCCCTTTGTAGAATTGAAGCAGCGTCAGGATATTAATTCACTGATGATGAGTTCATATGAGTGTGTGCATTCAAAATCAGCTTCTCCTTTTGTTAATTCATTTAAACATTTGTTCACTGTTAATAAATAAATGTGGAAAACAATCTGTGATGAGCATAAAATTATCTTTTAAATATTTATTTATTTATTTACTTGTTTATTTATTCCCTTTTGTTGCCCTTTTTGTTTTTTATTGCTGTGGTTATTTTTGTTGTTGTAGATGATGATGTTGTTGTTGGACAGGACAGAGAGAAATGGAGAGAGGAGGGGGATACAGACAAGGGGAGAGAAAGATAGACACCTACAGACCTACTTCACTGCCTGTGAAGCGACTCCCCTGCAGGTGGGGATCCAGGGGCTCAAACCGGGATCCTTATGCCAGTCCTTGTGCTGTGCCACAGCCCTACCCTCAAGCATAGACTTCTAAATAATTAAGGAAGAAAATGCAGTTATCTGGATTATTTTCAATGTCTTCAGCTACTACCAATGGATGGTGGACCAAAAGTTGGAGCAGTGGTAGAAGACAGGACTTGCATATTTGAGATCCTGGATTTGAATCCCAGGACTACACTCTCTCAGAGTGATGCTATGATTCTTTCGTTAACAAATGCATGGCTTCCTCTGTTTTCTTTAATTGGAACAGCAGAAAGTATATATGAGTGGTGGGAATTAGAAACTGGATGCAGCATCGTTTAGTATGAATTGAGAGCAGCATGCAGGAAAGTGAGCCCCAGCCTAAGGTTCCAGGACTGGGGGAAATATAGGCTTTGTAGAGAAAGCCTGAGGACCCTGCTGTCTTAGGGTTTAAGAATGCAATAGATAGTTAGTTATTGCTATAATCACATTATTTGGCAATTGGGTAAACTTTGAAATATCCCTTTGTGAGGATTTGCTGTATCATACACAACATCACCATAATTTATGTCCTTTGACATTATTTGTATATACCTGTGCCACCAGTTGCTTCTATTCTCCCTGGTCTAAGCTTTTAAGAAAGTCAACATGAAGACTCAGCCTATGGTCTGTGCATTAAAAAGTTTGAGACATTGAATCAATTTTCCCCTCTCATATTAGTTAAATAATGATTTATATGACTACAAATTAATAGGAGTTTATGTAAACACCGTTCCCACCACCAAAAGACTGTGTCCCATCCCATCCCATCCCATCCCTCCTCCCCCCCATCCCCAGCCTGGCCCTGTGAAGCCGAACATCCACCCTCACCCTCAACCAAGGGTTTTTACTTTGGTGCCCTACTCCAGATGATATTTCATCCATATATGTTCACGTGTATCCATAAATCAGGGCAAAATATATACCTGAAAGCATAAGTACACAATAGGCTGCAGTGAGTCAGTATAAAGTTCATAATGAAATAGTGTCTACTTAGACTTAGATACCCTCGTCACCTACCTCCTATTTCACCATTTCTCACTTCCTACCTGACTCTCAAACTTTATAGCTGGGCTCCGATTTTTCCACCATGGAGCTTGTTTTCAAATAGTATTTCTGTTAATGTACTCACATGACACACTTTCAGACACACTCTCCCGTTTGACCAAGATGCTTTGACTGGTGGGGATTTTATCAGGCTTTTTCCTTTCCTCTCTTCTCATCTCAAAACAACTGAACTGAAAAACTCTGCCTATTCCCTTTCATAATAGTAATGCTTTCCTCTATAAAATTACTTTTATCTTCACTTGCAAAATCTTTACTATTCAAAAAAAGAAAAAGGAAACCATAGCATACATTGTATTTTTACAATCACGTATAGTGTGAAAAGGGTACAGACAGTCTTTTTAATTTCTTAAACTTGCCTCAGGGAAGACATAAACCCTTCCCAAATCTCTTAACACCATAAATCACATACTTGAACTTCAAGGAAGAGATTTTACGGATATGATCCTGGCAAGGATCAGTTCTTTTAATTATATCAAATTCAGGTAATAGCAGCTTATTTACATTTGATTAGTGGACTTATTTATTCCATTGGCCACTCTTGACAAGGTGATCCATTTAACAAATAAGCTAAATTGAATCAATTAAGCATAAAAGAACATAGGGGAGGACATAATTACGGAATTCTATGTGTTGACAGCATCGTGCAAACTAACATTTCAAGACTGTAACCCTCAGTATTCTCCATTGAGATTGGACTGCTGCTAAGGGCATCATAAGTGAGATCAGTGTTGGTCTAGCATTTCAGTAAAAATCACATTGGCTCAAAGTCAATTCAGAACATACAACAAAAGTTACATGAACATTTATTTTTGAGGTTGACTTTTAGCAGTGTTCCTGAAACTATGTGGGCTTTTGAGGATGAAATGGAAGAGTGGCTGAAAATATGAGTGTTGGCTATGATATTTGTTAAACAAAATGAAGAAGAGAAGGCTATTTAGAGATGGAAGCCAGGGGAAGAGAAGCCCCTCAGGGAACAGCACACCAGGGGTCTTTAAGGTGATCAAAGGACGCCATGAGCCAGGGCAGATGAGAGTAGCCCATGTGCATTTTCATCCATCTTGTATGAAAAGTGAAGCCTGTGTAAATGTGAGGAAAAATTGGTCATCACAGGAGCAAATTTTGTACTTGCTTTGCTGGTCTGCTGTGCACATCTCAAATACTGTTTGCCTGTCTTTCCATCAGCAAGTTGCTTGTCTCAAAAATGACTAAATGACATAAGGTCTATGACCAACCACAGGAGGGTCAATGGATCCTTCGAGGACTATCTAAATTGGATAATTTTAACTCACCAGTGACTGTTTGCATAGAAGATGTGAAATGAGAAGAGATTTCAGTGTTGAGCTTTGGGGACAACATATATATGTCGCATTTCGATGATGCAACTTTGAACTTCTATCAACCATTACAATGTCATGTTACTTGAATTAAAATGGCTGATGTTGAGACGATTAGTTTTGGGGACTAGGCCATGGTGCACCTGGTTAAGTACATACCTTACAATTATCAAGGACTTGTGTTCAAGACCCTGGTCCCCACCTGTAGGGGGGAAGCTTCTTGAATGGTGAAGCAGGGCTGCAGGTTATGTCTCCCCCCTCCCTCATGATTTATGTCTTTATCCAATAAGAATTAATTAGTTAGTTAAAATATAAACAAGTTCACCCATATTTCACTTCTGATACATGTGTTGACATAACTAAGACTCACAGGCATAGTGAAAAGGGGTAAAAATTGCACACTCCATGGTTTTACTGTCTGATGGTGTGGTGCACTAAAATCTACTGCTGATTCAATACTGGTAGAGGTTAAGTCGATATTATACCCTCACAAATTGGTTGACTGGTGGATGGCATGTATCAATTTGTCAAATCTTGATATGTGTACCTAGACCTATACATTGCATGTTATATAATGTATACTTTGGTTAAAATAAATATGAAAAAAATAGTACAGTTAAAATCATTAAAACTCAAAAGCTAAAGCATTTACCTGAAACAATAATAGTTTCTTCAGCAAATGTTTATTAGACCACATTGAAGTGACAGAAACAGTTTAGGGTAGTTATTGTATATCAATAAACTGACTAGGAAAAGGGATAATTGCCTATGCTATAGAAAGAAAGAAATGCAGCGAACTAGACAGAAAAAAAAAAGAAAGAATTAGTGGCTTTATAAACTCACAGGAAATGATGAATGCAAAGAACAAAGGCATAATGTAAGACATAGAAAAGTAGATCAGGAACAATGATCAGACAAGTGAGTTTTTTTTTTCTTCTTATGGTGTGAAGCTTTAAAAAGGAGAAACGGATTAGTACTCAGAGGACTGACTAAATTGATAGACAACTGATAAAGAAGATACACTGAATTGAATGATACAGTTTTAGAGAGTATGCTTGTGGTCATGGTCAGCCCATATGGAACAAACATCACCATGTGTGAGGACCTGGGTTTGAGCTCTTGCTCACTTCCTGAAAACACCTGCAGAAGTGAAGCTTCAGGAGAAGTGGGACAATAATTCAGTGTCTCTCCTTCTCGCTCTCTCTCTCTCTCTCTCTGTCTCTCATGTTCTTTCTGAAGGAAAATAATAATGACCATTGATACTGGTGAAGTTGTGCAAGCTTGTGATTACACTGGTGGCATTTTTTTTTAACTCAACCATAGGTTTAAAGTATTTTGAAACAAATAAGAAATAAATAAAAGGCAAGGAATACCTACTGGAGAAGTCACGTCTTCCGTTTTGTGGATATTTAACCAAGAGGAATGAAGCCTATGTCTTTTCAGTGACGTATACATGACAGTTCAGAAGCCCTTATTTGTAAAGACAAAGAGATCCAGGCCACCCAAGTGCCCACCAGGAAATGAGCAATAAGCCAAAGGGGGTATTGTCATTTTTGCAGGGCTAGCTTCACAGGCAGGACACAGAGATGACCAGAGACTCATGGCTGAGCTGAGAGCACAGTTCAATCTTTATTCACTAGTGGGAATGTAGTTCAAAAAACTAATCTCTTCTAATCACAACACAATTCTGTCCTGCATCTCTCTCCTCAGGCGGAAGAGTCAGGAACAAAGGAAATACTACGATAGGGGGCAGGGAGAAGGGAGAAGCGAGAACCAGCGAGGACTAAACCAAATGTCCTGGAGGCAGGGTGGTGGGGGAGACCAAACCAGTATCCTGGAGGCAGGGAGTGTCCAGCCAACAGTGGAGGTGCAAACAGAACACATAGCAAGCAACAACAGTGAATCCAATGTGATGATAAAAACAGAAGGCTTCACAAGCAGAATCCAGAAGCATAGCAACAGGGTATGGTCAGAGCAATGAGAGCAGCAAACATAAACCAGGGTAAAGCTTGATATAAATCTGCTTCCTGAAGGAAGACAGAAGAAAAAGGAGAGAATGTTAATTCTGTGTGATTCCATTCATGTACAGTTTTCAGAAATGGAACCCTCTCCGTGGTTACAGGACATAGAGTAACAACTGCTTGGAGACGGAAGAAGAGATTACAAACAGGGGTCAAATATTTGAATCCAACTATTTAAGAAGTTTCTTGAGGCCAGACTTGTGGATTTTTTTTAAGAAATTCTACTGATTTTACCTATACCTCCATGTTTACAAAACACGTCTGGCTGATCGCTGCCAGGTACATTCTTCTGTGTAAAAATACCATGAGAATGAAAATCCAGTAAGAAAGTTTTCAGATACTCCTTTGACACAACTCTAACCCCTAAGGCAGAGCTATTGAGAATGTCAAGAGTTAACTATCAGCCTCCAGGACTAGAGATAATGCAAAAATGCATTTATCTGGGGGCCCAGCAGTAGAGCAGCAGACATGACACAAAGCTCAAGGACTGACCGGCATAAGGATTCTGGTTCAAGTCCCCAGCTCCCAACCTGCAGGGAGGTCATTTCCCAAGCAGTGAAGAAATTCTTTTTTTTTTTTTTTTTTTTATTAACAAAACCATAGGGTAGGAGGGGTACACACAATTCCCACCGCCCAATCTCCATATCCCACCCCCTCCCCCGATAGCTTTCCCATTCTCTATCCCTCTGGGAGCATGGACCCAGGGTCATTGAGGGTTGCAGAAGGTAGAAGGTCTGGCTTCTGTAATTGCTTCCTCACTGAACATGGGCGTTGACTGGTCGGTCCATACTCCCAGTCTGCCTCTCTCTTTCCCTAGTAGGATGGGTCTCTGGGGAAGCTGAGCTCCAGGACACATTGGTGGTGTCTTCAATCCAGGGAAGTCTGGCTGGCATCCTGATGACACCTGGAACCTGGTGACTGAAAAGAGAGTTAACATACAAAGCCAAACAAATTGTTGAGCAATCATGGACCCAAAGCTTGGAAAAGTGGAGAGGAAGTATTAGGGAGGTACTCACTGCAAACTCTAGTATACTTCTGCTTTCTTACTTTGGTGCCATACTCCAAACTCAGTCAATTTCTGCTTTGCGTTTCTACTTCTTTTTTTTTTTTTTTTTTTTTTTACATGCATAACATTCCCCAGATTCCCATTTAGCAATACAACCCCCACTATTTCATTCATCATTTTTTCATGGACCTGTATTCTCCCCACCCACCCACCCACCCCAGAGTCTTTTACTTTGGTGTAATATTGGCTATTGCCCCATGTCCTGGGGCAGTATCACCCATCCACATCTATCGGCAGGGCTGGCATTATTAATAGAAGGAACAGAGAAAGCAAAACGTTTACAATCTTGTGGGTGTAAGGGAATAGAGAAAAAACAATCTTGTATATCAATAGCTATGATTGGAATTCTTGTGGGAATTGCGGAAGCAAGAGGCAAACCCCTTTGGGGGGAGCCCCAAACCTGTATGGTTTTATTAACTGCACGAAGATCTTGGAGGAGGCGCCATTTTCATGAGCGCTTTTTAATTACAAAGACTGGAGTATTCTATGGGCTCTGAGAATGACGAATGTGTCCCAAAGATAACTGCTCCTGGACGAGTTTTTTTAAAATTTCTAGCTTCTCCCTAGGCAAAGGCCACTGTTCCACCCAGACAGGCTCATTAGAAAGCCAATCTAAGCGGGAAGTTCTGTTACGAAGAGTGGCAGTTAGTATTGGGGGTGCTGGTTGGGTCTAGCAGTCTCACAGGAGTGAGTGTGGTGTCCTGCAGAGGTGTCTGAGGATATCACTACATCTAAAGATTCTAGCAAGTCTCTTCTCAATAAATTGGTGCTTATATCAGCTATTAAAGGCTGAAAGCGTCCGGTAGTCTCTTCTGGATCTTCTCACACAAGGGAATCTCGTGTGCGGAATGCCTGAGTCAATCCTCCAACACCATGTAAGCGTGGTCCTGGGAGGAGTTCCCAACTCTGGGGAACCTCTGCTTGTCTTAATATTGTCTTATCTGCTCCCGTGTCAATCAAACACTTAAAAGGAATATTACCAATCTTTACTGTCATAGTTGGGTGACCCCTTTCTAAAACAGGGGTGGTCCATAAAATCTCAGGCTCTGAATTCGAGCTGTTCTCTTGCTCCAGCCGGTTATTTCTATGCTGGAAGTTCTCACATACCACGGGTTTTTCTTTCTGCTCACCCTCTGTTATTGTTACTTGGCGTGGTGGGTATAGCGACGGATTGGGTCCCAAGCTGGGCTTCTGTTTGTGGAAGAAGGGCACAGCAACAAGCGGGCGACCTGCTTCCTTCCCTCATGGGGGTGGGGCTAAGGGAAGCCCCATACCTAGTTTAAATCCCTGTTTACATTTGGCAGAGGTGTGCCGTTCTTATGGAACCTTGACCAAAAATCTCTCCTCCAGTGAAATCCTTTTTGGCATCTGGGACAAGGCATTCGTGGTCTCTGATTCCCTGTTTGGAGGCGGGGTTGCCCTGATTGGAGGTGGGGTCGCCCTGACTGGAGGTGGGGTCGCCCTGACTGGAGGCGGGGTCGCGGTCTATTTTCTGGACATTGTTTACGCCAATACCCTTGGCGACCGCACTGAAAGCAAGCTCTTTTTTGCTTATGTAAGGTAGCTGCATAGGCATATAACATAGGTCCTTGAAAAGAGCTTGATCTGAGATCCTGTGTAGCTAGAATCCAAGTATCTGGGTGTTTGTTTTTAAGAGTGATACAGGCCTGTCGAAAATGCGGATGCATTCCATCTCAGACTATGGATCGCAGAAGGAGAAAACTAGCATCAGGATTATAAATCTTCCTTTCCAAACTCGACTGGACCCTGGCAATGAATTTAGCGAGGGATTCATCAGGTTCTTGTTGCAGGGAGAGAATGGGGGCTGAGGCTGCTCCCATGGGTGGTGTTAATCGCTCCCATGCTTTTAATGCACACAGGCGTACTTGATCAAAATACCCCGCTGGAAACTTGGCTTCCGCCTGTTGAATCCCTGTTTCTAATTGGCCTGTTCCAAACAATGTATCAAAATTACCCTCTGGCTGATTTTGAATATTTTTCCGCGATTGTTGTAAACATTCGTCGCGAAAGAATGCCTCCCATTGCAGGAAGAGGGGGCCTGGGAGCGTAGCACGAGTCACATCTCTCTAATCTTGAGGGGTATTAAGGTTCTGAAGCAGGCCTTGTAAAATAGACCTGGTCCATGGGACATGAACACCGTCATCTTTGATAGCCTGGCGTAGTTTCTTCAGGTCTGTGGCGGAATATGGATACCAGGCCTGAGGTTTTTGTCTATTGGGGGCAACATTGACCGGAAATGTGTGGACTTGCTCTGATAAGTGTGTAGCGGTAGGAGGAGTCATCGAAGTGGAAGCTTTTGGACAAGTGGCCGAAGAAGTGGTTTTGGAGGCTACAGGAGAATTCGGACATGTGTCTATCAAAACAGGGGTGGGTGAAGAAGCAGCCGTGGAGGCAGCAGGAGGTTCTGGACACGTTTCTGCCAAAATGGGGGTGGCCGAAGAAGTGGCTGTGGAGTCCAAAGGAGAATTCGGACACGTGTCTGCCAAAATAGGGGCCTCAGGGCAAGATGTCAAAATAGGGGCCTCAGGGCAAGATGCAGAGGAATTAGGGTGGGTCAAGATCACGACAGGCCTTTGCTTCTTCTTGTTTTTAAGGTGCTGGTTAAGTTCTATGATTACTTTTTTTATCTCTTTGACCTCAGCCTCTAGGTCCTTAAGCCTTTTGAGAGGTTGACCTATATATCCCTTAAAAGCTGCTATGATGATCAACAGGATATAAGGTGAAGCCCCGAGAAAAATGTCCCAGATATATAAAAATTGTATACTGGAAAAAGAATGTAGGATTTGGAAAAGATTTTCCATGGTGGAGAGATCTCAGGAAAACAATAAGAAAGAAAAAAAAATCACAGTTCCTTAACACAATATTGCAGATACCCAAAAGGTGTGTACTTATCTAGGATGTCTTCTTGTAAATCTGCTGCTTATGTGTCCCTGTTCCAGGCGCCAGATGCTGGGATAGCCTGAGGGTACTTCTTCCCGAGCTAGTGCTCTCTGGGTTGGAGAGAACTCAACTGGAGCTGATCTAGGCTGCTGTGTGGGAGAGGGATCAGGAACTTGTGCTGCAACAACTTCCGCAGGAGATACACTCTGGAACTCTCGGAGCCGGAAAGCAATTTCCAAGTGTCTTTAATCAGAAGAGCAGCTGTTTTTATACTCTCCAAGTAGGGTGGAAACAGGATGTGATATAGAGAGGGTGGAGAGAAAAGTGACTGGTGAAAATCAGAGTGTGACAAAGAAGGGATCAGTGTGTGACAAGGTGGGGGTGGAGCAGGAGAGAATCCTATCATAGAACCACCAATGCCCTGGAGTGCTTTATGTAAAAGTGATTTATGTAAATAGACCAAAGCTTTGGATTAGTAAAATCCCTATATAGGCATATGGTTAAGCAGAAGCCAGGGGGAGATGGCAACTACCCAACATTACACCAAATAATCCATAATTGCAGTGAAGCAATTCTATAGGTGTCTTTCTCTCGCCATTTCTATCTTTCCCTCCTCTCTCAATTTCTTTTTGTCCTATCCAACAACAACAAGGACAACAAAGGAAACAAAAAATGGGAAAAATGGCCATCAGGAGCAGTAGATTCATAGTGCAGGCACGGAGCCCCAGAGATAACCTTAGAGACAAAAAAGGGGGAAAAAATGTTTGTAACTCTAACATTTGGCTCCTTCCCTGAAGGATTTGGGGTTGTGCATAGAATGATCTGGGAATAAACAAATACTTCTTGGTCCATAAAAAAAAATGCTCTTGACTTAATGGCATTCAGACTATTGCAATTAAAGTTTAACACATTCTTGATGACTTTCCCACCTCCATAATTATTTATGCCTTGACATTTGTCTCTGTAGTGTGTTTACCTAAAACTATGTTTGACCTTCCTCATTCCTTTTAATGTGGTAAATGATTTTACCATTTTTGATCAGTGTCTCACACATCTGACACTCTCCCATCTGGGGATGCCTGGATATGTCTCTGGAGATCTCTTCAGATTAACTGAATAGTAACTGAAGTTATTTTGTCTCAACCGTGAGACACACCAGATCTCACCTGGCTCAGCAAGGTCCTGGCATCTGGCTAAGGTTCTCTTCCTGGGTATTAACCATATGCAAAATGCAACTGTGGTGGACTCTTCTCTTATTTTCTTTTTCTGGACAGAGAGTGAGTGATGGAGGAGAAACAGAGAGAGGAGAGACACCATAGTACTGCACACAGCTTGTGAATCTTCTTCCTTTCAGGCTGAGAGAGGAGAGACACCATAGTACTGCACACAGCTTGTGAATCTTCTTCCTTTCAGGCTGTCCGCAAGTAGTGGCCAGGAATTCGAACCTGTGTCTTTGCACACAGTAAAGTATATGTTTTTGAACCAGTGGAATAACTCACTTGAATAGTGTGATGCTTTACCATGTACGAAATCCAGGCTTAAGCTCAGACTCCACTGCATGGAAGGAAGTTTCAGAAGTCTCTGTGATGTCATCTCTCTGCTTTTCTCTCTCTCTCTCTCAAAAAAAAATGAGTAAACAAACAGGATGTATGCCCTTACTGAATGAGCTATCTCCCATCCCCTGAAAAATGTATCTCTTCCCCTGTCCTAAAATATTCTTTCTTATTCTTTTTTTTTTTTAATTTTTATTTAAGAAAGTATTAACAAACAAAACCATAAGGTAGGAGGGGTACAACTCCACACAATTCCCACCACCCAATCTCCTTAACCCACCCCCTCCCATGATAGCTTTCCCATTCTCTAGCCCTCTGGGACCATGGACCCAGGGTCATTGAGGGATGCAGAAGGCAGAAGGTCTGGCTTCTGTAATTGCTTCCCCACTGAACATGGGCGTTGACTGGTCAGTCCATACTCCCAGTCTGCTTCTCTCTTTCCCTAGTAAGGTGTGTCTCTGGGGGAAGCTGAGCTCCAGGACACATTGGTGGGGTCTTCAATCCAGGGAAGCCTGGCCAGCATCCTTGTGGCATCTGGAACCTGGTGATTGAAAAGAGAGTTAACATACAAAGCCAAACAAATTGTTGAGCAATCATGGATCCCAAGCTTGGAATAGTGGAGAGGAAGTGTTAGGGAGGTACTCACTGCAAACTCTAGTGAACTTCTACTTTCAGGTATATATTTTGCAGTAGTTTATGGATACATGTGAACATAAGCTCTCTCTCACAGAAACTGGTGTATATCTAGGTTATGGGACTTTGTTAGAAGGTGAACCACCTGAGATGAAATTAGAGCGTACTATGAAAGGAAAGGTCTCACCCGAGTAATGACGCTGAAGGGTTGTCATTCCACACAGGAAGTCTCTGGACACAGTCTGAGGTGAATCATATTGAGGTGGCAATCATTGCTTTGGTTAGGTTGTGATCGGTGGATGCAATATTATTTGGTATGGATTGGGAGATGAATACGTGTTGGTATGCATGAGACCCCTTCTGTTTCATTTGGTTTAAATCCCCCCTGCTTAACACTACTCTATTTACATAACCACTTTATTCTATTTACATAACCGCTGTTAACAAGCACCTCCCTCCAGGGCATTGGTTCAATCCCCACTGTTTCATGATATGTTTTTGCTCCACCCCCCCTCCTTGTCACACCCTGATCCCTTCTTTGTCACACCCTGATTTTCACCAGTCACTTTTCTCTCCACCCTCTCTATGTCACATCCTGTTACCACCCTACTTGGGAAGTATATATAAAGACAGCATTGTGAGTTTTAGAGTACTGGACTTTGAGTTTAACTTAGCTCATCTTAGATTGTGCTGCGTCCTGCATGAATAAAGAGATACTGCGTACAACCCAGCCATGAATCCCGGGTCATCTGTTACCCGCCCGTGAAGCTAGGCCGGCGAAAACAACCTAACCCGTCGAAAACAACATATGGCGCCCAACGTGGGGCTCGAACCCACGACCCTGAGATTAAGAGTCTCATGCTCTACCATATGTTGTTTTAGCTGTGCTATTGGATGCTTATAATCTACTTGGTCTAGGCTTTTGAGAGAGTCCGCATATCAAATACACAGCCTATATATTAAAAAGATTCAGTTTGTGTTTTGAGAAACTTTGAGACGTATAACTGATTTTCCCCCCTCATATTAATTAACTACTGATTTATATGTCTACATTTTGCTAGGAGTGTACATAAACACCATTCCCACCACCAAAAGACTGTGACCCATCCCTCCCAACCACTCCCACCCCCCACTGTCCCAGGAAGCTGCATGTCTACCCCTCACCACAGGGTTTTTACTTTGGTGCCCTACTTACAATTTGATCAGGTCCTGCTTTTAGTTTCCCTTTCAGATCTTCTTAGTCAGCTTCTGTTGATGAGTGGGATCATACCATACTCATCTTTATCTTTCTGACTAGGTTCACTTAACATAATTCCTTTATGATGGCTGTATAATATAGTTTAATAATAATATAGTTTATATTATAATAATAATATAATATATATAATATAATATATAATATAATATATAATATATATATTATATTTATAATATATATATAATATATAATATATAATATAATATATAATATATAATATAATAATAATATAATATATAGTTTATATTATAATATAGTTTAAGGTCTGGGAGTGTGATGCCTCCATTTCTGTTACTTTTCCTCAAGATGGTTTTGGCAATTCTAGGTGTTTTCAGGTTCCAGATAAATGATTATAGTGTTAGTTCTATTCTCTTAAAGAAGCTTGGTGGAACTTTGATGTGTATTGCATTAAATTTGTATATGGCTCTGGGGAGAATATTCATTTTGATGATATTTATACTTCCAATCCATGTGCATGGGATATCTTTCCATTTCTTGGTATCAGTTTCTATTTCCTTGAGTAGCGACTCATAGTTTTCAGCATACAAGTCTTTCACTTGTTTGGTCAACTTTATTCCTAGGTATTTGATTGATTTTGCTGAACCAGCAAATGGGAGTGGTTTCTGGATGTCTTCTTCTTCAGATTTAGTGTTTGCATAAAGAAATGCCACTGATTTTTGTATATTGATTTTGTAGCCTGATACCTTGCTATATTGCCTAATAACTTCCAGTAATTTTCTGCTGGATTCTTTAGGTCTTTCTATGTATACTATCATATCATCTGAAAATAGTGAGAGCTTGACTTCTTCCCTTCCAGTCTGTATTCCTTTGATTTCTTTCTTTGTCTGATTGCTATGGCAAGAACTTCCAATACTATGTTGAACAGTAACGGTGACAGTGCACAGCACTGTCTAGTCCCCGATCTGAGGGGGAATGCTTTCAGCTTCTGTCCATTGAATATGATGTTGGCTGTAGGTTTGCTATATATAGACTCCACTATCTTGAGGAATTTCCCATCTGTTCCCATTTTTTGTAGAGTTTTGAGCATGAATGGGTGTTGGATTTTGTCAAAGGCTTTCTCTGCATCTATTGAGATAATCATGTGGTTTTTGGCTTTGCTTTTATGGATGTGGTGAATGACATTGATTGACTTACAGATGTTGAAGCAGCCTTGCATTCCTGGGATGAATTCCACTTGGTCATTTTGAACACTCTTTTTGATAAGTTGCTGTATCCGGTTGGCCAAGATCTTGTTTAATATTTTGGCATCTATGTTCATCAGAGATATTGGTCTGTAGTTTTCCTTTTTTTGATCTGTCCCTATCAGCTTTTGGTATCAGGGTGATGTTGGCTTCATAGAAGGTGGAAGGGAGTATTCCTGTTTTTTAATCTTATGGAATAGCTTAAGAAGTATGGGTATTAACTGTTTCCTGAAAGTTTTGTAGAATTTGTTTGTGAAGCCATCTGGTCCAGGACTTTTGATGTTGGGGAGATTCTTAATAATGGTTTCAATTTCTTGTCTGTGATTGGTGCATTTAGATTTTGTAGTTCTTCTTGGTTCAGTGTTGGAAGTGCATAGGTTTCTAGGAATTGTTCCATTTCTTCCAGATTCTCTAGCTTGGTGGCATATAGTTCTTTATAGAATTTTCGCAGGATTCTCTGGATTTCTGTGGTGTCAGTTGTGATATCTCCTCCATCTTTTACAATTCTATTAATTTGAGTCTTCTCTCTTTTTTGTTTGGTGAGTCTGGCTAGGGGTTTGTCAATTTTGTTTAATCTTTTAAAGAACCAACATCTGGCTTCATTGATCTTTTGTATGGTTCTTTTATTTTCGATGTTGTTTATTTCTGCTTGAACTTTAGTGATTTCTGTCCTTCTGGTTGCTTTAGGGTTCCTTTGTGCCTCTTCCTCTAAGTCCTTGAGGTGTGCAGTAAGGTCGTTCATTTGAGCTTCTTCTTGGTGTTTAATATGTGTATGGCTATAAGTTTAATATGTGTTTAATATGTGTATGGCTATAAGTTTCCCTCTCAGTACCTCTTTAGCTGTGTCCCAAATATTTTGATAGGTTGTGTCTTCATTTTCATTAGTTTCCAGGAACATTTGAATTTCCTGCTTGAGTGAGTCTCTGACCCAGTGGTTCTTAAGGAGCATGTTGTTTAGTTTCCAAATTCTGTGACTTTTAATTATTTTCTGTTTGTTGTTAAATGTTAGTTTTACTCCACTGTGGTCTGAGAAGATACTTGGGATTATTTCAATGCTCTTGAATTTATTGATGTTGTCTTTGTGGCCTAACATGTGGTCTATCCTTGAGTATGTGTTATGTGGATTTGAAAAGAAGGTGTATTCCAGTTTTTGGGGGTGGAGGAGTCTGAAAATGTCCAAGAGGTCTAGTCTGTCGATCTCTTCATTCAATTCTTTTGTATCTTTATTGGTTCTTTGCTTTGTTGATCTGTCTAAGTGTGAGAGTGGGGTATTGAAGTCTACCACTAGTATTGTATTACTATTGATGTATTTTTGAAATTCTTTCAGTAGATGCTTAATGTATTTAGATGGTCCCTCGTTGGGTGCATAGATGTTAATAATTGTTAAGTCTTCTTGGCTGATTGATCCTCTAATCATTATGTAATGTCCTTGCCTATCTTTTATTACTTTATTTAATTTAAAATCTATTGTGTCTGAGATTAGAATGGCTGTTCCTGCCCTTTTTTGTGGTCCGTTAGCCTGTATGATAGTTTTTCATCCTTTCACTTTAAGTCTGTGTTTATCTTGTTGTGACAGATGGGATTCTTGCAAGCAGCATATGGTTGGGTTATCTTTTCTTATCCATCCCCCCACCCTGTGCCTTTTGATGGGTGAGTTTAAGCCATTGACATTTATTGATATTATGGATTTAATGTATTGTAGTGCCATTGTTCTAAAAAAAATATTGTTTGCTCTGATATATTGGAAGTATTATAGTGATGTTCTTGTTTATAAGAGGTCTTTTAGTACCTCTTTCAGGGCCGGCTTGGTGATGGTTGCCTCCTTTAACTGTTGTTTATCTAAGAAGGTTTTAATCCCTCCATCTAGTTTGAATGAAAGTCTAGCAGGATATATTATCCTGGGTTGAAACCCTTTTTCATTCAAGGCTCAATAGATATCTTGCCACTCCCTTCTGACTTGTAGAGTTAGAGTGGAGAAGTCTGCAGATAATCTTATGGGTTTTCCCTTGTATGTGACTTTTTGTTTCTCTCTTGCAGCCTTTAGGATCCTTTCTTTATCCTTACTTCTTCTCATTGTGACTATGATGTGTCTTGGTGTTTTCAGGTCTGGGTTGATTCTGTTTGGTACTCTCTGGGCCTCTTGAATGTTGATATCCTTTCTGTTATTCAGGTCTGGAAAGTTTTCTTCTATTATTTCTTCTAGAATGTTTTCTTCCCCTTCCTCTCTTTCTTTCTCTGGCAGGCCAATTATACGAATGTTACTTCTTTTGAGATCATCCCATATGTCTCTGTTGTTGTTTTCAGTGTCTCTCAATCTCTTTTTAAGCTCTTTCACCTCTTTCTTTGTTTTCTCTAACTCATCCTCTGTCTGACTAATTCTATTTTCTGCTTCTGTTAGTCTGCTTTCCCTTGCCTCAGCTTCTTTCTTCATTACAGCTACTTCAGCTTTTAGTTCTCTAATTGCCTTAAGATAATCAGTATTTTCCTTGGGGGTCTCAACTGTTGTTTCCCTAATACTGCCATTCCTTTCCTCCAATGTTGTTTTCATTTCTGTGATTAATAAGTTTATTATTGCTTGCATACTTTTCTTATCTATGGTTACTTCTGGCTGATTTGTAGTTTCTTCTGAGCTCTTGTCTTCATTCACTGGAGTAGCAGTTTTATTTGTTTTTGATCTACCCATTTTTTTTATTTATGTGTTTCTTTTTTTATGCTCTGTTGTTCCTCAATTGTTGTGTCTTCAGTACAAGTAATACTGTACTAAATACCTTTATGACAATTGCACTCATCAACCTCAGGAATTACAGTAGCAACTGAAGTAAGTATTGAAGTAGTTTAATCCTTACCAGTTAGCCAAACAATTTCTCCAATCCATGAAAAAATAGTAACCAAATCCCATTAAGGAAAGAGAAAAGAAAGAAAGGATAGCAAGAATAGACAGTTATGCAAATCTACTATCCACTGTATATTCTAGGGGTAACAAGAGAGGAAAGTGAACTAGAGCAGAGATACACACATAGAGAGTCCACTCTGAGTCAGATTTCTTCCCCCAAATAATTCACAAATTCAGAAAGGCAAAGAAGAAGGAAGAAGTGTATGACAAGATTAAAAAGAGAGAGAGAGAGAGAGAGAGAGAGAGAGAAGAGAGAGAAAAGGTAGAAGATAATAAAAAGAGTTGTAATTAAAGAGCAGTGAAAGGAAATTCCCAAATGTGTATCAGTGAATTCAAAAAAGCACCCTGTTTGGTGGTGTGGGGTATCCTGCTAGGAGCTGGTCCCCAGGGACTGCTTGGGGGGGGGGACAGGAAGGAGGTATGCTTGAAAATTTAAAGGAAGAAGAAAAAAAAGTTTTTTTTTTCCCCTTTTTTCCCTACTCTAATTCTTAACCCAAATTAAGTTATAGTCACCTCCTTGGTGTCACCGCTAGGACCCCTTATTGGCTGGCCTGCTAAAGGCAGAAAATCCTACCATTTCCAGGAGATGTGGTCAGAGCTCAGCTGCTAGCAGCTTCTCAGTCCGCCATCTTCCGGGAAACCCCCCCCCCCACTCCAGACTTTTTTAAAGGATTTCTCGAAAATGAAAACTAGCTCCAAGTCCTTAGATCCAATGAGAGCTATACTCAACAAGTCTTCGGATCCGCTCTCAGGGTCACGGTGGTCCCTGGAGACTCCCAAGAGAAAGCCCCTGAGCTACAGTGCTCCCTCCGGGTCCTCTGCCAGCCGCCCAGCAGCGCTCTGCAACCGGTGGAGGAGCCGCCTTCCCGGGCGGAGGACAATGCCCGGCCCACCCGCCTTGAACGCCGCCGCCTGGGAAGTCTGGAGCAGCCCGCCCGCTAGTCCATGCCATCTTTACTCTAACTCTTAACCCAAATTAAGTTATAGTCTCCTCCTTGGTGTCACCGCTAGGACCCCTTATTGTCTGGCCTGCTAAAGGCAGAAAATCCTACCGTTTCCAGGAGATGTGGTCAGAGCTTAGCCGCTGGTGGCTTCTCAGTCCACCATCTTCCTGCAGCCCCTCTTTCTTATTCTTGACTATTTTGTCTGTTTATAAGATTTTCATCATTCTTCCAAAAGCATCACTGTAAGCCCTTTAGCATAGTCTGAGCCATGCGAGTACAGAGTTGTTGTTCTCTTTGAGCTATGTATTTTACTTCACCAGTATAGACTAAACCATTTATCAATACTTTGGCAGGCTGCTAGTTTATATTATACTTAGTGTACAAATTTTTACTGTCCTTTAACTTTTCTATTTAAATATGTACTTCTATTTAAAAAGTATATGTATTGAAAATGAAGTTGATATCTTTTACTTTAAGTGGAATGTTTCCAAGAAGACTCTAGAACTCTCGATTCAGAAAAAAACATTAAAAATGAGATTAAAGGGTCAAATTTTACAGTGCTCACCTGGTCACTTCTCATGTAGGTTACTGATAACTATAGCCATGTAGCTCAAGTTATTTTCAACATGCTTGTTACATTTTTTATTTTTTTATATTTATTTATTTAGTTTCTATGTTGTTGCCCATGTTGTTTTTCATTATTGTTGTAGTTATTATTGTTGTTGTTATTGATGTTGACGTGGTCAGGACAGGACAGAGAGAAATGGAGAGAGAAGAGGAAGACAGAGAGGGGGAGAGAATGATAGATACCTGCAGACATACTTCACTGACTGTGAAGCCACTCCCCTGCAGGTGGGGAGCTGGGGGCTCAAACTGGGATCCCTACTCCAGTCCTGGAGCTTTACGCCACCTGCACTTAGCCTGCTGCACTACCACCCGACTCCCTTTATTATTTTTTTTAACTGAATAGTTTAACAGATGGGATGACTGACTCTTTTGAGTAAAGGGCAAACAATACATTTTAATAATTACCATTATTCCTTAAGTAAAGGAGTTGTGTGTATATTATGAATTTGCATAACATTATGCTGGTTGAGACTAGGGCCTCTTAAAACTTAAAATGTAGTAACTGCCTTATTTGTGTAACTTGATGTGCCTATTCTGTTCTAGCAACAACTGTATTTTTATCATTTTATTATCAAATAGAGATAGCCAGAAATTGAAAGAGGAGGGGGTGCTAGAGAGGGGGAGAGACACATGCAGCCCCCCTGCAGACCTGCTTCACCACTTGCAAAGCTTTCTCCCTGCAGGTGGGGACTGGGGGCTGGAATCTAGGTCTTTGCACATTGTAGCCTGTGTGCTTAACCAGGTGTGCCACCACCCTGCCTCCAGTTGTTTTTATTTTTGTAAAAGTATTTATTCCCAGTGACTACGCAGAGAAAAAAATTGCATTATTTATTTAGTTTTTCTTCTTTCCATTTTATTTGACAGGACAGGGAGAAATTGAGAGGGGTGAGGGAGATAGAGAAGAAGAAAGACAGACAGACACTTGCAGACCTGCTTTATTACGAACCCAAGACCCTGTGCATGGTGGTGTATACACTTAACTGAGCGTGGCATCACCCAGCCCCTTGCCTATTTATCCAATACAAACATCACAGGCATTGCTAGTCAGGCTAATATACATGATTTGTCATGTGCATGACCCAGGTTCCAGCTCATCTCCCAGTGTACTCAGGGAAGCTTCAGTACTGTGGTGTTTTCCCTTCTTTTTCTTTATCTCTGCAGAAAGAAAGAAAAAAAAAGAGAGGAAAAGGGCCTGGGGTTTGAAGTCGGTACTGTGAAGTCTCAGTAAAGATAAAACACAATAATGAGGGAGTCAGACTATAGCTCAGCGGGTTAAGCGCAAGTGGCACAAAGCACAAGGAGTGGTATAAGGATCCCGGTTCGAGCCCCTGGCTCCCCACCTGCAGAGGAGTCCCTTCACAAGTGGTAAAGCAGGTCTGCAGGTATCTTTCTCTCCCCTTCTCTGTCTCCCCTTCCTCGCTCCATTTCTCTCTGTCCTATCCAACAACGACATCAATAACTACAACAATGAAACAAGGGCAACAAAAGGGAAAAATAAATAAATAAGTAAATAAATAAAAACACAACAATAAATAAGATAAAAGTCTAATAGAAACGTGTTTTTTTTTTTTACAACATTAAGACAAAAATACCAATTTTGGGAAAAAGAAACCTTAAATCACTGCATTAAGTTGAAAACAAAACTATTAAAAGGAATGATAGCATACCTCTTGCGCTGAAAGGAGAAAATAAATTAAGAATTACAAACACAAACCATCTCTAAATACAAAAAGAAAACATTCAGTGTCTCTTAGCACAAAGCAACAGTACTATTCACAGCAAAATAAGTACCTAAGAAGGCTCTGCCAACTAGAGGATGCTGTTAAAATTGATTCAAATCTTCTAACCAAAACTTAGATGTGAACTAAAATGTGAGTAAATGTAGTTCCACAGAAGTGACCATCTCCCAGATGAACAGGCATTTGTGAAGGGTTGCATTCCAAACTGTCCCCTGATGCAAGTAAATG
The DNA here is from genome assembly GCF_950295315.1 of Erinaceus europaeus. Lineage (NCBI taxonomy): Eukaryota > Metazoa > Chordata > Mammalia > Eulipotyphla > Erinaceidae > Erinaceus > Erinaceus europaeus. The sequence continues at coordinate 132,714,968 of NC_080166.1, read as the reverse complement.
AGTCTTATCCTCAGGTAAGTGCCTTTTACTCCTAGTTTGGTCCTGTACGCTGTTGCTGTTACTGTCAATGTGCCAATAAAGTTTTAACTTGTCAGCTGCTCCTTATCTCCTTCCTGTGAAGGTCTGCTAAGAAGCTCAAAGAGCTTTACTTGCCCTCTGACAGATGCTTCTTATGAGGACAAATATCTCCTACTCTTTTGCTCTTACCATTAGCATTGCATCAGATCGACAGAAATACTGAGGAGGAGTGTTGCCAGGATTTTATTTTATTTTTTCTGAATGCTAACAGGAGCTGCTTTTTAAAAATCTCCACAGCTGACAAACACAGCCACAAAGTGAAAGGATGGAAAACTATCACACACGCTAATGGACAACACAAAAAAAAGGGCAGGGACAGCTACATTCATATCTGACACAATAAACTAAAAATAAATCAAGTTGTGGTGGGGATAGGCAGCATAATGGTTATGTAAACAGATTCTCTTGATGGATGCTCCAAAGTCCCCTGTACCACCATAAGCAGGGTTAAAGTCTCTGCACTGCCATATGCCAGAGCTGAGCAGTGCTCTGGTAATATAATTAATAATAAAAATAATAATGATAATAATAATAATGTATTACAATCTCTACAACTAATACCCAGTATTGAGGGAGCTATGCTCTGAGAAGTGTTCTTTACGAACACAATATTGTGTAAGACTATATATAGCCTTTTTAAATATTTATTTATTTTCCCTTTTGTTGCCTTTGTTGTTGTAGATAGTATTGTTAGAGAAAGAGGAGGGGGCAATGGTTTACCTAGTTAAGTGTTCACATCACCATGTGCAAAGACCAGGGTTTAAGCCTCCTGCTCCCACTGGCAAGGGGGAAGCTTCATGAGCAGTTAAGCAAGTACTCTCTGCAGGTGACTCTCTGTCTCTCTCCCCTCTCTCTCTCTCTTCCCTCTTCATTTCTCTCTATCATATTAAATTTAAAAAAAAATTCCAGGAGTGGTGGATTCCTCCTGCAGGGACCAAGCCCCAGCGATAAACTTGATGAGAGAAAAAAAAAAAAATCTCCTCAGTCTTGAATGGACATGTTTTTATTTATTTATTTATTTATTTATTTTTTATTTAAGAAAGGATAAATCAACAAAACCATAGGGTAGGAGGGGTACAGTTCCACACAATTCCCACCACCCAATCTCCATATCCCATCCCCTCCCCTGATAGCTTTCCCATTATTCCTCTGGGAGCATGGACCCAGGGTCATTGTGGGTTGCAGAAGGTGGAAGATGTTTTTATCCGGCTTCTCCTTGATATCTGGACTCTAAATATGATTTTCCTAATAAGAACGTTGAAGGGAGGGTTGCCAGGAAAGAAAATGGGACTTATTAGATGAGCTCTTCAGAAAAGAGAACCATTAGCTGCCCTTTGATATGTCATGCAGTAAATTGAAAAGTATCTAGGAAACAAGGCCCTTCTGGTTTGATTACCTATACTGATACAAACATGATTAGATCAGGAACCAGGTCTAGAATCCTAGGGGAGGAAGAGGCCTGAACTTCTGTCAGAGAAGATAGTGAAGAGTCACTGTGGTTCTTACTGTGGTTTGTTTGAATTGGAGGTGGGGTCCACTGAGAAGGAGGAAGGTCCGCTGGTGTATCTGACTGGTGGTACATGTCAGATGTCATTACTCGGCAAATGTTTGATAGCACACAGCATCTGAGCTTTGAGATAAATGCACAGGTTACTCAGAGAAAAAAACTCAGAGGAAAATTTAAAGATTCTTCTCTAGTAATCAAAAAAAAAAAAAAAAGATGAAAAGTAGATAAATGTGTTAAGAGTATCCATAACTGAAGATCTGGAGATCAGACATGTTCAAGGTCACTTGGAATCACTGAGGTTGGAAGGAATCTCATTGAAGATTAGAAAAGTACATCACCCACGTCTCAGTGTTTCCCATGAAGGGAGGGTGTGGATGGAAGATAGCTGTAGAAACAGTTTAGCACATTATAAAAGAGTCAATCATTTAGTTTGATTTTGAAAGAGTGAATGTCAAATTATAAGACGGATCCAGCAAGAGATGAGGCTGGAAGTCCACAGAGAATATGGAATTCCAGGCTAAACTCTGGTCCATTCTTTTTTCTCACTGACAATAGGAGGGTTGTTTTTTTTTTTTTTTTTTTGATATTTTGAGAGGAGTGACACAAATATAATTAAGCCTTAAAATGAGTCAGCAGAGGAGATGATCTAAGAACTTTCTGTAGTCTTCCAAAGGGAAGATGAAGAACACATGTCTAGGGTAGCAGAAGAAAGGGAGGGAAGGGGAAGGCAAACCTTGTCTCAGTGCAGAATTTTATCAGTGACTGAATGGAGAGCATAGAGGATAAGGACACAGAGTGACTCAGAATTAAATTTACAAGATAAGGACAATCACACTGTTATTTAGTAACAGAAATAGGAAGACGGGGATCTGAAAAACTGGTTTGGGGAAAATAATGAGGTTCATGGTACAGTGAGTTTCAACCATAGTTGAACCAAAGAAAGACAAGTCATTTGCTCTAAGCACTTTATGGCGAAGACTTCAGCTTCTATAGGTAGTCTTTCTGTTTGCAAATCCAGCTGCCATAACTTAACAATATAACCCTTGAGCACTCGTTTGGCTGTGCTTCAGTGACTTTTATAAGACTGACAGATACCTTTCATGCCTGAAGGCTGAGGACCTAGGTTCAGTCTCTAACACCAATATAAAGCAGAGTACAACAGTTCTCTGGAAATAATAATAATAATAATAATATAGCAACAACAATAATAGTAGAAGAAGGTTGAGGGTTGCAAGAGTTCATGAGTACTAAAACATGTGAATAATAGATAGCTCACAGTGGGGTTTTAAAAAATAAATATTAATTAGGATGAGGAGATAGTATAGTAGTTATACAAAAAAAAAATAATAATAACTTTTATGCCCAAGAATCGAGGTTTCAGAGTTAATCCTATGTAATAAGCTAAAAATGAGAAGTGCTCTGGGGAAAAAAATAACAGTAAGAAAAGAAAAAAAAACATTAAAAGTTAGTTATTTTCTGGGAAAATGGTGTCAGAGTTGAGAACAGGACTAGAATGCTGGATCAGGGCAGAGAGTAGCTCCCAAACATGAGAAAAGTATAAAGTATATAAATACCATTAACAATAAGTCCCATAGATCTAATCTAGAGCGCATAAATATTCTTCTTTAGCACAGAAGCCTGTGTAACCTCTGCATCCCTGTCAGTCTGAGTTCAAAGCGCATGGTCACAGTTAGGGATATTCTAGGCTGCACTCATTTCAGGACCCATGTTCCTCGAGTGACAGAGTAGGCTGATCCAGTCTCCCTTCAGAGAGTGGGGCAGACCTTACCATTCCTGCTCTGTAGTGAGGGAAAGGTCCTAGAGAGGCCCAAAAGAGGGCTTATGGTGATTTTCCTCATGGAAATGACCATGATGTTGGAGAGAGGGATGTATTAGAGGTCTAGGGCCATCATATCTATGTGGGAATCCTAAGATTCCCTGAAGAGCCCTATGTGGTGGCTTGGTAGTGACCAAAAAGGTCATCAATAAAGTATGCCTGTCTTTTACCCCTTTTTTTTTTTTATTATAATCCTTACGTTCCTTCTCTCTCTTTTTTAATGTAAAAACCTAACTTCTACCCACATCATCTGCTCTATTCTTACCTTTAGGTTCCTGTTGTTAAACCATTTGTTCTGTTTTATATATCACTGCTTTTCAGCCATCAAGTTGCAGACCCCACCGTGATGCCAACCTGATTTCCCTGGGCAGATGACCTTACCAATGTGTCCTGGAACCTCACTTCATTAGAGCCCTACCCCTGTAGCAAAAAAAAAAAAAAAAAAAACAGGCTAGCAGTATGGATCCACCTGCCAATGTACATGTTCAGTGAAGAAGCAATTGCAGAAGCTAGACCTTCCACCTTCTGAACTCCCAAGAGAATTTTGATCCATTCTCCAGGAAGGATACAAAAAAAAGGGACCTTCTAAAGGAAGGGATGGGATACAGAACACTGGTAGTGGGAACTGTATGGAATTTTATTCCTGTTATCTTGCAATCTTGTTGATCCTTACCAAATCACTAATAAAAATAGAATAAAAAGGAAAGGAAAAACACCAGTGTTCAGAAACCAAACTGGCTTTAGATTTCTCAATGATCATACTGGAAGCTAGAAGACAATACAGAACTTATGCCATGCTATTTGGAGGAAAGAAAAATAACCCTGCTACAGAATTCTAGATATCATAAAACACTGATATTTTAATAATAAATTAGTTAATATAGCTACCATTATTTATCGACAGGAATTAAGCTGTTTCCTTTAACATATTACAGTTTAGAGGTAACCACTTCTTTATCAAATAGACATTGTGCATCCTCTTCTAAAATAGAAACTGGTTCAGGGACTAAGGAAACAGCATAATGGTTCTGCAAAAGACTTTCATGACTGAGGCTCCAAGGTCCCAGGTTCAATCACATAAGCCCATAAGCACCACCATAAGCCAGAGCTGAGCATTGTTCCAGTCTCTCCCTCTCCCCCTCCCCCTCTCCCCCTACCCCCCTCCCCCTCCCCCTCCCCCTCTCCCTCTCCATCTACCTCTCCCTCTCCCCCTCCCCCTCTCCCTCTCCCCCTCTCCCTCTCCCTCTCCCTCTCCCGCTCCCCCTCTCCCCCTCTCCCTCTCCCTTTCCCCCTCCTCCTCTCCCTCTCCCCCTCTCCCTGTCCCTGTCCCTCTCCCTCTCCCCCTCCCCCTCCCCCTCTCCCTCTCCCTCTCCCTCTCCCTCTCCCTCTCCCCCTCCCCTCCCCCTCCCCTCCCCTCCCCCTCCCCTCCCCTCCCCCTCCCCTCCCCCTCTCCCTCTCCCTCTCCTTCTCCCTCTCCTTCTCCCTCTCCCTATTCCTCTTCCCCTCTCTCTCTCCCTCTCCCTCTCCCTGTCCCTCTCTCCCTCTCCCTCTCCCCCTCTCTCTCTCCCTCTCCCTCTCCCTGTCCCTCTCTCCCTCTCCCTCTCCCTGTCCTCTCTCCCTCTCCCTCTCCCCTCTCCCTCCCCTCCCCCTCCCCTCCTTCCTCCCCTACCCCCCCACTCTCCATATATATATATATATATCCATGAAATAAGAAAGATAAATAAAAATTTTAAGAAAAGGGGGACTGGCAGTAGCACAACAGGTTAAGCACACATGGGTCATTCAAGGATCTGAGTTCAAAACCCTGGCTCCCCACCTGCAGGGGAGTCTTGCTTCACAGGTGGTGAAGCAGGTCTGCAGGTGTGTGTCTTTCTCTCCCCCTCTTTGTCTTCCCCTCCTCTCTTGATTTCTTTTTTGTTCTATCCAACAACAACAATAAGAGCAACAAGATGGGTAACATGGCCTGTAGGAACAGTGACTTCATAGTACAGGCATCAAGCCCCAGCAATAATTCTGGAGGCAAAAAAAAAAACAACCAGAAAAATTGAAGCTGGTCCCTTCAGCTGCCCTTGCCAACCTGAGTCTATATTAATTAGCTTCTTAGGTTCCCTCACTCTTGCATTTCTAGTTTGTAATAAATTCTGTCACTTTCTTCCTCATGCACAAATGCAAGTTAATATTATTTTTTTCCCATAACTATTCATACAATGCTGAGTGATTAATGTTCAAAACATTGACTCAAAGCTGCTGTAATATGCTGTGTTGTTATACCCGGAGAGATATAGGGCCTTCACTGCAAAAGTATTCCCCGGAAAAATTATGTTTTGTACAAAGTCTATTGGAGAAGAAAGGCTTTTTTTGAGGGAATAAGAAGAGAAGTGACATAGAGCACTCCTGTGTTTATTGATTGCGCTAGAAAATCAGAAAGATGCATTAGATTCTGTACTCAGATCAAAATTTACAGTTGTTACCTGTATGATTTGTGCCCTCTCTATGTTGCTTTCTATTCAAATACAGAGACCTCTTGATAATCATTGCAATTTCATGCCTTAAAAAATCACAATGGTTGGTGTATTGCAGCAAAGTAAAAGACTCAGGGGTGAGGGGAGGATTCAGGTCCTGGAACATGATGGCAGAGGAGGACCTAGAGGAGGTTAGATCATTATGTGGAAAACTGAGAAATGTCACACATGTAAAAACTACTGTATTTTACTGTCAACTATAAACCATTAATCCCTCCAATAAAGAAATAACCATAATCACAATATTAATCTAGCCCTTTTCTTGTGGTTTTCTGGATCACTAATCAGTCTTGATCCCTACTCAGATTTCTCTGAATCTTGCTAAGAGATGGACTTGGAGACATAAATTATCAAAGGAGACATAATCACTAGGAGATGGAATTACTCTGGGGATTAGCAGTGGGACCCCAGACTGACAGACAGCTTCAGAATCTGACAACAAACTTCATCAAGAGTAGCCAGTGGGATTCTATCAATAAATGAACAGGTGGCATAGTACAGACTCCCCCAAGTCATGAGCAAGTTTGCAGATAAAAAGATTAGATGGTGCTGAAGACTAGCTCTGATTTCACACAGGTAGGATGAGACTTTTCTTTCTCTTTCTCTTTCTTTCTTTTTTTTTTTTTTTGTAACAACAATATAGAAATTGAGAAAAATCAAAGTGTGTGGTTTCTGAAAAGTGCTAGTTTGCCTCTGGGTTTAGACACATTTGATTTTCTGTGCAATTCCTATAGCAGAAGAAAGACAGTGTTTTCACAGAATGTAGCCTGATTTATAAAATTAACAACTTTTTCTTTAGACACACACATAAACAATGACATGGTCAAAAGAATTTCCTTTCAGATTAAAAAAATAATAATGATTGCAGGCTTCATTACTTAAGAAATACAAAAAAAAAAAAAGGTGAGAGAGACACTTTTTTTTTTTACTATATTTTCCTCTGGATGTTGTAATAAAGTATCTTTCCTGAAGCTCAGGAATGTAATTTCTGTGCTGTTACTATATTGCTTTTTATTCAGTACAGTACTAGAATTGAAAACATGCTGTCCAGTCCCTTATGTGACCCCTAGCAACATATGTGCTAGAGAAGTAGTTTGGCTCTTCTCTCTCTCTCTCTCTCTCTCTCTCTCTCTCTCTCTCTCTCTCTTTCTTCTTTTTCTTCTCCTTCTCCTCCTCCTCCTCCTCCTCCTTCTTCTTCTTCTCCTTTCCTTCTTTCTTTCTCCTCCTCCTTTTTTTCTTCTTCTTTTCTTCTTCTCCTTCTTCTGCTTCTCCTTCTCCCTGTCTTCCTCCTCCTCTTTCTTCTCTCTCCCTCTCTCTCTCTCAAAAATAAATAAATACGTAGTACTCATTTTAATAAGATATATCTCCATGAGTGAGAACCTCATTTTTAAATTCTTTTTAGTTTTCTTTATTTCCTTATTGAATACTGACAGCCAGGAATAGAGAAGATAGGGGTTGATAGGGAGAGAGAGAGACACCTGCAACACTGTCTCACCATATGCAAATCTTGCCCCCTGCAGGTATGGACTTGAACCCAGGTCCTTGTTCACTGTCGCTTGTGCCCTCAACCAGGTATGCCACCCCCTAAGCCCAGAGCTTCGTTTTGTACCTCTTGAGACATATGTCAATGTCATTGTACTGCTGCACTCATAAGTGACAGAAAATAATTGTTATAAAAGTATTTGTGTGGCCAGGCAGTGGCACACAGGGCTGAGCACACACATTACAGTGTACAAGGACCTGGGCTCTAGCCCCTGGTCCCCACCTCGCCTGGGGAAGCTTCATAAGCATTGAAGCAGTGGTATGAGGTTTCTCTGTCTCTTTCCTGATCTCTACTTCTCTCTTAACTCTAATTTTTCTCTGTCTTTACCCAAAATAAATAAACAAAAAGAAAATAGGTATTACATGTAGAATGAACATTTTAAACATCCACTGAAAACACTAAATGCCATATATATATATATATATATATATATATATATATTTGGATATATATTTATTTTTGTATGCATATATCCATTTATCTAATATATAGATATTTGTAGTCACAGTTGCATTACTGTTTCAGGCCATGTTATTTCAGATAGATAGTAGGCAGATAAATAGGTAGGTAGATTAGATAGATAGACAGACAGACAGACAGACAGACAGACAGACAGATAAACAGATAGACAGACAGACAGACAGACAGACAGACAGACAGAACAACATTGAGGGCATTGAGAGGTCAGGCATGGAACACTTGGCTAAGTGCACACATTACAGTGCGCATGGAACTAGGTTCAAGCCCCTGGCTCCCACCTGCAGTTGGAAAGCTTTACTTATGGTGAAGCAAGGCTGCAGGTGGCTCTCTATCTTTCCCTCTCTATCTCCCTTTCTCCTTTCAATATCTCTCTGGTTCTTTCCAACAGTAAATAAATAAAAATATTTTATTTCTTTTTTGTTGTCCTTGTTGTTATTTTTATTGTTTTTGTAGTTATTACTGTTGTTGTTATTGATGTTGTTGTTTGAGAGGACAGAGAGAAATGGAGAAAGGAGGGGAAGACAGAGAGGGGGAGAGAAACTAAATGTTTTTTTTAAAAAGAAAGAATGACAGTGAGATTTCTTCAGTGTCATACTATTCCCACATTTTGCACCAATGCCTCAGACCTGGGTTGCATACATAACATATATAGCAAGGTAGACACCTTCGAGTTGATCTGTCTTTCAAAAACACATACTATATATATATTCCTATCCATGTATTCACAGGGTATCATCTTATAAAATGCCTGGTAATGACAAGGGAAGCTGAGTCTAATTAATTGTTTAGGTATGGCTGTTTACCAGATACTATTTTAATTCCTAGGATAGCCTGAAATTCTTCCACATCTGAATTTAGTCAAAGTAAGAATAAAATAGCAAACATGCCATTATTCTTCCAGACACTATGGTTTGGAGAAATATCATCTATTAATCAAGATATTACTTAGGTACAACCAAAGAAGTTTTCACACTGGCTGAATATAAATTGAAGGACACTTAGAAGCATTGATTTTTCAAGTTCTCTTCAGAGTGTATTTAATACTATTTCACAGTAAGAATTTTTGAATAACTATATAGCATTTCCTAATTATGCTTTGGACCCCAGATTTATAAACAAGATTTTACTTCATAACCACTAACTTTTACACAGTATATGTTTTTAAATAAAGAATAGAATTCAAACAAATCCATATTTGGGGGCTGAGGAGATAGCGTAATGGTTATGTAAAAAGACTTCTATGCTTGATTCTTTGAGGGATCAGGTTCAACCCCCCCGCAACACAATAAACAAGAGATTATCTCTCTTTCTCTCTCTCTCTTCCTCCCTATATTTCACTCATTAAAATAAATAAAATATATTTTAAAAGTTCATAATTGCATCTATATCATAATAAAAAGCACTACCTAGCTGAAAGTATCTGGAAATACCCACCCTCCTGAGCATCGGTGGACCTGAGGAGATATTTTCTACATCACGGTGTTAAAGTAAATGAAAAAAGAACTTTCAAAAATAACAGGTTTGATACCTAAACTTTAGTATTATTTCTTATCTTACCCTATTTTGATTGCTTCTGAAATCATATTAGAAATGCCCTACTGTGCTTTTCCCCAGAGCTCTGAATCATCTTTGCTCAGCTGACATAAAAACTGTCCGTTTTTGTGCCTCTTAATAAGATGATTTATTTGCAGAAAGACCAGGAAGTTCAGCTGAGGAACGCATGCTCCCACCCAGTGCTTCATAAGTGGTTTGCAAAAGGTCAGATGCTACTGACCTTTCAGATGACTGGCATAGCTGATCTCACAAAGAGCTCACTTTTCTACCCCTGATTGAATCTGAGATTGCCTTTCTGAGCAAAAACAATACAAATGCATAGCTGTTAATGTTCTCAATAACCTGACTTTTTTTTTCTTTTAACATTGAGGATTGAAAAAGAAAATATATTAGCATTTTTCCTTCTGGTACTAAGTAATATCATCCATTTAGAGATGATCCTCTTGCACATGAAAATAAATTATTTATCTAGTTAATTATTTCTACAGAGGCAGAGAGAAGGAGAGATAGATAGATAGATAGATAGATAGATAGATAGATAGATAGATAGATAGAGGGAGAGGGAGAGAGGGAGAGGGAGAGAGGGAGAGGGAGAGAGGGAGAGGGAGAGGGAGAGGGAGAGGGAGAGGGAGAGGGAGAGGGAGAGGGAGAGGGACAGGGACAGGGACAGGGACAGGGACAGGGAGAGGGAGAGGGAGAGGGAGAGGGAGAGGGAGAGGGAGAGGGAGAGGGAGAGGGAGAGGGAGAGGGAGAGGGAGAGGGAGAGGGAGAGAGAAAGACCACAGAACCAGAGTATGGTAATCTGGGGCCAGGCTGAAGAGTGAGTCATGCATGTGGCAAAGCAGGGCACAGTACAAGTGGGCTATCTTTCCAGCCTTCTCTACTTCTGTTTGTAAAACACTCTTATTCAGTAGCGTCTGGTGGACAAGCACTTTAAGACTGGCTTTGTTCTGTTGTTTGTTTATCTGATATTCTGCCTCATTTCAAAAAGTTTGCAAGCGCAGCTGTAGGATATCAAACATGTCATTGATGCCCCAGAGGCTCAATCCTGATCACTACCTCTTGCCAGGGATGAGCTGTGTTCTCTCTCCCTTTTTCAAAAAGACTCTAAGGTGAATTATAGAAACATATATTGTATTAAAAGAAAAAAGAGGTGTTCTTAAAGAAAGGACAGAATCCAGAAAGATTTTAAAATCATGGGAAAATAAAACTTGAAGAGCTGCCAAATCTGTCTGCATGGCAATGACAAAAGGCTAATATAATGGCATGTGTGCGAACATCTGTTTGCAGAAATCCATCGGGAAGGGGGAAATAAAGGAGAGGACCCCTTGCAGGTGGGGGGTGGGGACTTTGACCTGGATCTTTGAGCAGTTTAACATGTACACTCTAAAGGGTGTGCCACCAATTCACCAATTTGCCTCTTTTCTTTTCTTTAAAGTATTTCTTTACTTATGAACACACATGCATATGCACACACACACACACACACTAGAAACTGAGAAAAATCAAGAGCTTCCAGATCTTCACAGTGCCTTTTAAAAAGTCTTGTATCACCCAGGTTTTGTTTCTCTTTATGCACAGTTTCGTTATTTCTGACTAATTTTAAGATTTTTCTTTTCCTTGTGGCCCAGGCAGTAGCATATCCGGTTAAGCTCACACATTGCAATGTGAAAGGACCCAGGTTCAAGCCCCTGGTCCCCATTTGCAGGGGGGAAGCTTCACAAGTGGTGAAGCAGGGTTGCACGTGTTTCTCTGTCTCTTTCCCTCTGTATCTCTACCTCCCCTCTCAATTTCTGCCTGTCTCTATCCAATAATAAATAAGTGAAATATTTTAAAATATTTTTCTGTTTTCTTAAAAAAAATATTTATTTCCTTATTCCCTTTTGTTGCCTTGTTTTATTATTGTAGTTATTGTTGTCTTTGTTGTTGGATAGGACAGAGAGAAATGGAGAGAGGAGGGGAAGACAGAGGGGGTGAGAAAGACAGACACCTGCAGACCTGCTTCACTGCTTGTGAAGCAATTCACCTGCAAGTGGGGAGCTGGGGGCTTGAACCAGGATCCTTATGCTGGTCCTTGCACTTTGTACCACTTGTGCTTAACCCGCTGTGCTACCACCCGACTCCCCTATTTTTCTTTTTTTTTTTTTTTTGAATTGGGAGGATAATGTATTACAGTAGAGTTGAAGCACAATAGATTACATAGAGTTGACACACAGGTATAATTTATTTTCTTTCTTCCTTCTCCTTCTCCTCCTTGTTCTCCTCCTTGTTCTCCTTCTTCTTCTTCTTCTTCTTCTTCTTCTTCTTCTTCTTCTTCTTCTCCTTCTCCTTCTCCTCCTCCTCCTCCTCCTTCTTCTTCTTCCTCTTCTCCTTCCCCTTCCCCTTCTCCTCCTCCTTCTTCTTCTTCTCCTTCTCTTTCTCCTCCTCCTTCTTCTTTTTCTCCTTTCTTCTTCTTCTTCTTCTTCTTCTTCTTCTTCTTCTTCTTCTTCTTCTTCTTCTTCTTCTCCTCCTCCTCCTTCTCCTCCTCCTCCTCTTCTTCCTTCTTCTCCTTCTCCTTCTCCTTCTCCCTCTTCTTCTTCTTCTTCTTCTTCTTCTTCTTCTTCTTCTTCTTCTTCTTCTTCTTCTTCTTCTTCTTCTTCTTCTTCTTCTTCTTTCCCTCCAGGGTTATTGCTGGGGCTTGCTCCCTGCACTACTGCTCCTGTGGCTATTTTTTTTCATTCTTTTTTATTTTGGACAGGACAGAGAAAGATTGAGAAGGGAGGAAAAGACAAAAAGGGAAGGAGAAAGACAGACACCTGAAGACCTGTTTCACCTCTTGTGAAGCAACCCCACCTCCCCTGCAGTTGGGGAGCCATGGGCTCAAACTTGGGTCCTTTCATTGAATCTTATGCTTCATACTATGTGAACTTATCCCAATGTGCTACCTATCCACCAGCCCCTGGAACAATTTCTCATCTCTCCAAAATAGGTGTTTGCAAAATATTCTCACCCCCCATTAGGCCTATCATCATCTATCAGGACCTGAAAGGCTTATCTCCCCAGCCCCTCGCCTTGTCTTTCTTCTCCAGACTCCTTTGCTTTGGTGTGACACACTAAACTTGTTTCCCCTTTCTGTTCTTGTTTCCTGAGTTCTGTCCATGAGTAAGATAAGAGATCGAAGACATTTCCACTGAGCTATTCCTAGGTGTGGCTGGAGAGGTGCCTTAGTAGTGAGATTACAGGGTTCAGACACAGTAGGCTGTAAGTTTGATGCCAGGGCAGTTTTTCTTCCTCTCATGAACTCACTTAAAAATGTATAAAACAGAGATCCCCCCCAACTCTTCATCTGCACTATTCCAGCCTTTAGGTTCATGATTAGTCAACATTTTTTTTGGCTTTATATGTTAACTCTCTTTTCAGCTACCAGGTTCCAGATGCTACCATGATGCCAACCAGACTTCCCTGGAAAGACAACCCCATCAACGTATCCTGGAGCTCCAATTCCCCAGAACCCCACGGTACTAGGTAAAGAGAGAGGCTGGGAGTATGGATCGACCTGTCAACGCCCATGTTCAGCAGGGAAGCAATTACAGAAGCCAGACCTTCCACCTTCTGTACCCCATAATGACCCTGGTTCCATACTCCCAGAGGGATAGAGAATGGGAAAGCTATCAGGGGAGGGGATGGGATACGGAGTTCTCGTGGTGGGAATTGTGTGGAGTTGTACCCCTCTTATCCTATTGTTTTGTTAGTGTTTCACATATATACATATATGAAATAAAAGTCATTTAAAATCTAAAAAAAAATAATAAAAGCACATGAATATTTTAGTAGCTCACCTTTCTGTCAACAGTTTGAAGACAATATGCTTCTCCGTGTGTGTTTGTGATTTACCTTACTATTTTCCTTTAGCTTCTTAAATGTCAGGTTAGCTGCCCATAATTTTTTTCAATATTGTAGTCACTCTTTCCTTGATTTTATATTTCAGTCCCTTCTCATACTCCATTCCTTTCTTAGGTTCTAGCTGGGTTTATTTTAGAGTATTCAGTTTTTGTCCCAAGAAGTCTATTTTGTATCAGTGTCTATTTTGTTAGAAGTCTATTTTGTATCATTGTCTTTTTCCCTTTGTATCCTAACAAGGTGACTTTGATTGACCGTTTTCAAGTATATTGATTTTTTCCCCAGTCTTGTCAGGTTTACTAATTAGACACCACAGCAAAAGGATTCACCTACAGACAAGTGTTCGTGCTTTGCCAAAGCCGAAAGTCAGATTCGATCCCAGCTCTCACAGCATTGGAGGAAATTTTAATCTTACGGTGCCTCTCTCTGTCTCTCTGTCTTTCTCTCACTCTCTGTCTGTCTCTCCTTCACTTTCTTACTGGAAAAGTCACAATGAACATTAGTGTTATGACCCCCAACAGGAGTTTGGGGAAATTAGCATACCATTGACATCAGCCTGAGACAGGGACACACAGGGGAATGTATAAAAGCACGGACTTGGAGCAGCTCTCTCTCTTGATCCTGTGACCTCCAACATGGACTCTCCATTTGCTGTGGCTCCTGGATTAATCCTGGTCTTTTCACGTGGTGAGCTTGGGTGACTTAGTTGGCAGACTTTGAACTTTTGACTATTTTCATAGCTAGACTTCTCCCCTCACATTCTGGGTGATTTTATTGAATAAGCCTCTTTTGCTTCACCTTAAATGAAGCCAGATATTTTGCAGCATCTAGATATCAGCAAAAATAAAACCTTCTATTGTTTCAGCTCCCCTCTGTCAGTCTTTTCAATGCAGTAGCCCAAAGCCTCTTTTAAGTTAAAGTTACAACACATTTGGAATTTCAACGCATAAATCTTGAAGAAGATGAAAACTTTCAGAGCATAGTACTAATTCTTCTACATCCTAGTGTCTTTCCTGTATTTTATTTAACATTTATTTATTATTTTTGATATTTTTTATTATTTATTTATTCCCTTTTGTTGCCCTTGCTGTTTGATTGTTGTAGTCATCATTGATGTCATTGTTGTTGGATAAGACAGAGAGAAATAGAGAGAGGAGGGGAAGACAGAGGGGGGAGGGAAAGATAGACACCTGCAGACCTGCTTCACTGGCTGTGAAACGACTCCCCTCCAGGTACGGAGCTGGGGGCTTGAACCGGGATCCTTATACCAGTCCTTGCACTTTGCGCCACCTGCGCTTAAGCTGCTGCGCTACAGCCCAACTCTCATGTTTATTTATTTATTTATAAAAAGGAAACACCGGAAAAAAAAATACAGGATAAGAAGGTTACAACTCCAAACAACTCCCACCACCAGAACTCCCTATCCCATCCCCTCCCCTGATAATTTTCCTGTTCTTTATCACTCTGAGAGTATGGACCCAGGGTCATTATGGGATGCAGAAGGTGGGAGGTCTGGCTTCTGTAATTGCTTCACCGCTGAACTTGGGCACTGACAGGTCCATACTCCCAGCCCATCTCTGTTGGTATGCATGAGACCCCTTCTGTTTCATTTGGTTTAAATCCCCCCTGCTTAACACTATTCTATTTACATAACCACTTCATTCTATTTATATAACCGCTGTTAACAAGCACTTCCCTCCAGGGCATTGGTTCAATCCCCACTGTTTCATGATATGTTTTTGCTCCACCCCCCCTCCTTGTCACACTCTGATTGTCACCAGTCACTTTTCTCTCCACCCTCTCTATGTCACACCCTGTTTCCACCCTACTTGTCAAGTATATATAAAGACAGCATTGTGAGTTTTAGAGTACTTTACCTTTAGTTTAGCTCAGCTCAGCTCGGCTTAGATTGTGCTGCGTCCTGCATGAATAAAGAGATACTGCCTACAGCTCAACTATGAGTCCCTGGTCGTCTGTTACCTGCCCGTGAAGCCAGCCCGGCGAAAACAACATAACCCGTCGAAAACGACACATCTCTTTCCCTAGTGGGGCAGGGTTCTGGAGAAGTGGGGCTCCAGGATACATTGGTGGGGTTGTCTGTTTTGAGAAGTCCAGCTGGCATCATGTTAGCATCTAGACCTGGTGGCTGAAAAAAGAGTTAACATATAAAGCCAAACAAATTGCTTACTATTCATGAACCTAAAGGCTGGAAAAGTTCATATGAAGAGTTGCAGGATATAGTTTTATAGATAGTTAGTAAGCCTATTTTAGTTATATTCCAAAGAGCCTGTGGCTATATTAGTTTTTTTTTTTTTTTCCTGAGTATGACATCTGATATGCAGGTGGACCTAAGTTATTGTCTGGGGAGATGATGTCATGGCTGAAATAAAGGACCAGAATTCTGGATTAGGGAAAAGTGTAGCTCCCAAATATGGGAAAGGTGTATAAATATATGCCACTAAGGTTACCATTAGGGCTTGGTATCAGAAGTAAGGAATCCACCACTTCCCATGGCCACTTTTTTCCTTGTTTATTTTTGTTTTATTTTATAAGATGGAGAGGAGAGGTGGGGAGGAGAAGAGAGAAAAACAGACACTTGCAAATCTGCTACAGTACTCTTGAAGTATCCCCCTTGTAGCAGGGGAGTGGGAGCATGAAGCTGGGTCCTTGAACATAGTAACATGTTTTCTCAAATGAGTGTGCTACCAGCCTGCCCCAATTCTTTGGATGCTTATAATGTTCTGCTGAATTTCCCCATCTGATCTCAAAAATGGTCCCACGTTTTCTGTGGGAGACTAGTCACCGTTAGGTTCAATTCTCTGAAATAATTGCTTAATATCTGTGGCTATATGCTTGTAATTCTTGTTATATAAGTTCGACTTATTTATTTTGGAGAGAGGGAGAAACAGAATTGTTCTGCACACTTCTGACATTCTACCTTCCCAGCTGCCACATGCTTTCACTGTGGCTCTGTCTCTTTTGCAGTAGCTTGTTCTTTGCTTTGAAGAAGACGCACCATTTTGTTGAATAACCTCTGCCGGGATAGCCTGAGGGTACTTCTTCCCGAGCTAGTGCTCTCTGGCTTGGAGAGAACTCAACTGGAGCCGATCTAGGCTGCTGCGTGGGAGAGGGATCAGGAACTCGTGCTGCACTAACTTCCGCAGGAGATACACTCTGGAACTCTCGGAGCTGGAAAGCAATTTCCAGGTGTCTTTAATCAGAAGAGCAGCTGTTTTTATACTCTCCAAGTAGGGTGGAAACAGGATGTGATATAGAGAGGGTGGAGAGAAAAGTGACTGGTGAAAATCAGTGTGACAAGGAGGGGGCGGAACAGGCAAGAATCCTATCACTGAACCACCAATGCCCTGGAGTGCTTTATGTAAAAGTGATTTATGTAAATAGACCAAAGCTTTGGATCAGTAAATCCCTATATAGGCATATGGTTAAGCAGAAGCCAGGGGGAGGTGGCATACTACCCAACAGACCTCCATGCCACTTAGAGGCTAGAGGTCATCTAGACCAATGTTATGTTTGGGAATAGGAATCCTTTTCCTTTTGCAAGAACTTGGGGTGCAAGGTTGGAGGCATCCCAGTGAGGAGGAAAACTGTTTATGATCCACTGTTTCTATGGTTACCTCAAGTGCAACAGAGACTTCAAATTCCAGGAGATACTGCTTGAGTCTAGGGTGTGAGGAAGTTTAAGGGAACAGTGGCTTTTGCTTCTGAAACTTCCATCTTCCCTTTCTATAGGCTTCCTTTGAAGTACCACCCCTCCATCTTCTCTCTTCAGAAGAAATCTGCAGTTATTTGTTTGTTTTTTTTTTAAGTTTCTTAACTTGCAAATGAATATCAGAGGACACAGTTTTTGTTGTCTGACTAAAGCCGTGTATAGGCACTGTGTGAGGCCATCTCTTGGAGATGTGGAAATATCAGCTGTGCTCTGCTCCAGGCCAGCTGCAACTGGTGTTGACCACTGCCTAAGAGTAATCCCTTCCTATGCACTTCCTTCCTTCAGTTAAAAATACTGATCTCAATGGGCATATAACACAAGGGGAAATGGAGAATCTCCATGGGCAGATGACTTCACCACTATTTCCCCCAGAAGCCCCCCCTCTGCAGAGCCCAGCTCCATCAATGAAAGATAGAAACAGGTTGGGGCTATGGATCACTCATCAACATCCATGTTCAGCAGAGAATCAATTACAGAAGCCAGAACTTCCACCTTCTGCACCCATAAATATTTTTGTCCATAATCCTAGAGGGGTAAATGATATAGGATGAAGACCAAAGGACTTTGAATTTCAATTACACTAGGATCTAAATTGTTTGCCACCAGGAATATTGTTTCTGTATCATCACAGAAGTGGAACTGAATCTGGAAAAGACCAGAGGAAGCCAGGTATTGTTTCCCTTATTAGAGAAAGGGGGGTCTCTATAGAAGTATTAATAACTGTAGGTATGACAGAAAGGAAGTGAAAGCAGGGGTGTAAAAAATGGGGCAAAAATATAGATATATAGATATAGACATAATCAGACATAGTCACACATAGACATAGTCATAGGCATAGACATAATCAGACATAGTCATAGACATAGATGTAGTCATAGACATAGACATATAGACATAGACATACTCACAAACATAGACATAGTCATAGATATAGACATATAGACATAATCAGATATAGTCATAGACATAGACATAGTCATAGACATAGACATAGTCATAGACATAGTCATAGTCATAGACGTAGTCATAGACATAGACATAGTCATAGACATAGACATAGTCATAGTCATAGACATAGTCATAGTCATAGACATAGTCATAGGCATAGACATAGACATAGTCAAAGACATAGACATAGTCATAGCATAGACATCATAGACATAGACATAGGCATAGACATAAACATAGTCATATACACATAGACATAGTCATAGACATAGTCATATACATAGACATAGTCATAGACACAGACATAGACATATAGTCATAGACATATAGATATAGACATATAGACATAGTTATAGTCATAGTCATAGACATAGACATAGTCATAGACATAGACATAGACATAGACATAGACATAGTCATAGACATAGACATAGTCATAGACATAGACATCATAGACATAGGCATAGACATAGACATAGACATTGTCATAGACATAGACATAGATATAGTCATAGTCATAGACATAGACATAGACATAGTCATAGACATAGTCATAGACATAGACATAGACATAGTCATAGACATAGACACAGACATCATAGACATAGGCATAGACATAGACATAGTCATAGACATAGTCATAGACATAGACATAGACATAGTCATAGACATAGACATCATAGACATAGGCATAGACATAGTCATAGTCATAGACATAGACATAGACATCATAGACATAGACATAGACATAGTCATAGACATAGACATAGACATAGTCATAGACATAGACATAGTCATAGATAGACATAGACATAGACATAGTCATAGACATAGACATAGACATCATAGACATAGACATAGACATAGACATAGACATTTTCATAGACATAGACATAGATATAGTCATAGTCATAGACATAGACATAGACATAGACACAGACATCATAGACATAGGCATAGACATAGACATAGACATAGTCATAGAGATAGACATAGTCATAGACATAGACATAGTCATAGACATAGTCATAGACATAGACATAGACATAGACATAGACATAGTCATATACATAGACATAGACACAGACATCATAGACATAGGCATAGACATAGACATAGACATAGTCATAGACATAGACATAAAGATAGAGAAAGACATAGACACAGACATAGACACAGACATAGTCATAGACATAGACACAGACACAGACATAGACATCATAGACATAGGCATAGACATAGACATAGACATAGTCATAATCATAGACATAGACATAGTCATAGTCATAGACATAGACATAGACATAGACATAGTCATAGTCATAGACATAGACATAGGCATAGACATAGACATAGTCATAGTCATAGATATAGACATAGTCATAGACATAGACATAGACATAGTCATAGAGATAGACATAGTCATAGTCATAGTCATAGACATAGACATAGTCATAGACATAGACATAGACATAAACATCATAGACATAGACATAAACATAGACATAGTCATAGACATAGACATAGTCATAGTCATAGACATAGGCATAGACATAGACATAGTCATAGTCATAGTCATAGACATAGTCATAGTCATAGACATAGACATAGTCATAGTCATAGACATAGACAATCATAGACATAGACATAGACATAGTCATAGACATAGACATAGACATAGTCATAGACATAGACATAGACATAGACATAGACATAGACATAGACATAGTCATAGACATAGACATAGACATAAACATCATAGACATAGACATAAACATAGACATAGTCATAGACATAGACATAGTCATAGTCATAGACATAGGCATAGACATAGACATAGTCATAGTCATAGTCATAGACATAGTCATAGTCATAGACATAGACATAGTCATAGTCATAGACATAGACAATCATAGACATAGACATAGACATAGTCATAGACATAGACATAGACATAGACGTAGACGTAGACTTAGACGTAGATATAGTCATAGACATAGACATAGACATAAACATCATAGACATAGACATAGACATAGTCATAGACGTAGACGTAGACGTAGACATAGTCATAGTCATAGGCATAGGCATAGACATAGACATAGACATAGACATAGTCATAGTCATAGTCATAGACATAGACATAGTCATAGACATAGACATAAACATCATAGACATAGACATAGTCATAGACATAGACATAGACATAGACATAGACATAGTCATAGACATAGACATAGACATAGACATAGACATAGACATAGACATAGACATAGACATAGTCATAGTCATAGACATAGTCATAGACATAGACAGTCATAGACATAGACACAGACATAGACATAGTCATAGAGATAGACATAGTCATAGTCATAGACATAGACATAGTCATAGTCATAGACATAGACAATCATAGACATAGACATAGACATAGTCATAGACATAGACATAGACGTAGACGTAGACTTAGACGTAGATATAGTCATAGACATAGACATAGACATAAACATCATAGACATAGACATAGACATAGTCATAGACGTAGACGTAGACGTAGACATAGTCATAGTCATAGGCATAGGCATAGACATAGACATAGACATAGACATAGTCATAGTCATAGTCATAGACATAGACATAGTCATAGACATAGACATAAACATCATAGACATAGACATAGTCATAGACATAGACATAGACATAGACATAGACATAGTCATAGACATAGACATAGACATATACATAGACATAGACATAGACATAGACATAGACATAGACATAGTCATAGTCATAGACATAGTCATAGACATAGACAGTCATAGACATAGACACAGACATAGACATAGTCATAGAGATAGACATAGTCATAGTCATAGACATAGACATAGTCATAGACATAGACATAGACATAGACATAGACATAGACATAGACATAGTCATAGATATAGACATAGTCATAGATATAGACATAGACATAGATATAGTCATAGACATAAACATAGACCTAGACCTAGACCTAGACCTAGACCTAGACCTAGACCTAGACCTAGTCCTAGACCTAGACAATTGTAGATATAAAGTCAAACCATATCAGTGATCTTAGGAGAACTACTGCAGTCTCCCAGTGCAGTCCACAGTGGAGAGAATGGAGATACAGAACTCTGGTGGTAAGGTTGTTATGGAGTTCTATCCCTACTGTTTTATAATTTTGTAACTCAATAGTAAAACACTAATAAAAGAATAGTGGGGAATTGAAAGACTTGTGGGAATGTCTTATGACATGGCTGTCATTACTTTGCCCCAGACTTAGAGAATGAGGGACACTTTTATGATCTTATTCTGGGAGACTCAATGTTGCTGGAGGGCTAGCCTGTTAGAGAATGTGAACTCATCACATTTCTGCTACCCCAAGGACTTTCCCCAACAGCCTAGATTCAGTATTTGAACATTTGACAGCTCCTGTGATTAAACTCGTTGGCATTCACTTGCATCTACAATAGGTCAGAATAGGCTCCAGTTTCCTCTATTCCTGTGGACACTGTATCCTTAGTGATTCTTCCTGTTGTGTCTTCTGCCGTATCAGCTCTTTGTGAAGTTTGAAAACAGTATTATGAATTGGATACTAACTGGTGTCTTTTCACTGTCAGAAAAGGTATTATTCTCCTTCTGTCTTTCTAAGTATCCCAAGATACAGAAGCCAATATCCTAGACTCCATTTGAATCTACTCCATTAATGACTTTTCATTTTTAACAGGATGCATATTACAAACTATCTCCCCTTCCACCACAAGCACACTTTTTAAAAATTGGGTTAATGTGAAACTTATATGTAATATATGGCATGCATTAATGGATTATAGTCACATTGTATCAACTCATTATTTTCCAAATTAATCTTGCAAATCATATTCCAGATCTACATGGCCATAAAATTTCTTCTAGGTGGTAACATTTCAGTTGTATTATTTTGTAAACCAGGATGAATGTCTTCCAGTTTAATCAATCATATATCCCTCCACAATGCCTAGAGGCTAAGAAAGAAACAGTCATCAATCTGCCGATATTCCCAGCAATCATATTTCTAGGAATCTGAAAATAGACAGCAATGCTTAGTTTCATATCAAAATGATACATTTAATAGAGCTTTGTAATTGTGTATTGCTAAGAACATAAAATTCACTTTTAGTTTAAGCACTAATAGGCTTTCTTCCCTGACTTAGTTACAACCTGTGTCTCTGATACTCACAGAATTCTGATTATAAACTTCCTCTCCTCCTCCTTGTCCTCCACTTTTTCCTTCTCCTCTTTCATCCTTTTCTTCTTCTTCCTATGCCTGGGATTCTGATACCCTCAAAACACTCTTAGCCTTTCTTAATGCATTCACAAATTTGAAAGAATCTATTTAAGATGAAAGTATAATGAGTATAAGGTTTCAGCATGATAAGGGAAGGGAAGTGTCTGAAACAGATGTTACTGCTACTTGTATCAGGAAGATGGAGTGATGGAATTCCATTGGCCTTGGTGGACACTTAATTTTCTTTTAATTCCAAATACAAAGAGGAAGAGAGATGAGAAGATATACCACATCCCCACACCCCCATTTGTAAAGCTTCCCCTGTTCACAGGGCTCCTGTTGGGGCCAGGGAGTTGAACCTTCATCTGGTCACATATTGTCTCTAGCAGCGAGTTATCTCCTGGCACCTAATAGGTTTCTATTTAAAAAGTCAACATGAGAGAGTCGGGCTGTAATGCAGCAGGTTAAGCTCAGGTGGTTCAAAGTGCAAGGACCAGCGTAATGATCCCGGATCGAGCCCCCAGCTGGCTCCCCACTTGCAGGGGAGTCGCTTCACAAGCGGTGAAGCAGGTCGGCAGGTGTCTATCTTTCTCTCCCCTCTCTGTCTTCCCCCTCCTCTCTTCATTTCTCTCTGTCCTATTCAACAATGACAATAACAATAAAACAACAAGGGCAACAAAAGGGAATAAATAAATAAAATAAATATTTTTTTTAAAAAAGTAAACATAAAAAAGTGAAGGCTGATTATTCTTAATGCCATTGGTACATACAACTTCTGGTTAGAACAAAAATAGTTCACCAGAAAAACTCCCTTTTGAATTTCAATAAAATATCGATACGTTATTCTCACAGGCTGCTTCCGTGAAAATCCTATCAATTTCTATTGTTAAAAGCTGATGTTGGGGGAAGGCAATCAGGAGGAGGTGAAGGGCATATTGCCTTGAAGTGGAGGGAGAAGACATGTTAATGTGGATCAAATGGGCCAACACATATGGGGGGGGTGGGTAAAGCAGTACTTCAGACACACACACACAAAATTATGTAAGACAGCATGTCTTCAGCAATGCAGGAAAAGTAAGAAATCAAATGTGAATACTATCTATTTTAGTATATCTATTTAATAGATATATCAAAATTAATATTTTAATATTATCTATTTTCTATTGTTAAGAAAGAAGTATCAGAATCAATGTCTGATACAGGCTGTAATGTTTTCAAAAAAATTCCTTAAGCCAAGCAATAATTTAGGGAAATTTAAGCCAGTTATAGATAATCTCAGACTTGGAAAGAACATTTTTACTAGTTAACTGACAAAGTTTATGTTAGAATAGATGCAGTGTACATATTTTTTTAATTTATAATGTAGTATAAAAATCAGGGCACTGAA